>NC_054388.1:18118656-18718656 GCF_017654675.1 Xenopus laevis | reverse complement strand
TTTCGCTCTACTGCACATGCCTCCGCCCCAAGAAATTTGAAAACCAATTATGCATGAAGAGGATCTCTCCGTGGTGCTCGCTAGAAAAAACCCAGGCCGGTGCGATTTTCTGCTGACCGGAGCACCGGCCGGAGGTGTCAAGTAAAAATAGTCACTTCGGGGTGCCTATCTTTTGGCACCCCAATTGTAAAATGCTATTCCTTCTCCTTTAAATATATGATGGAATTTAATACAGTTAGTCAAAGATATAATCCAAATAATGAAGAAAAAAGATGTGTTCAAGAATTTGTCATGCACAAAATGCTCATTTGCGCTACTATATTCTACTATTTTTTACAAAGAAATTGTTTGCAGCCAAGAACCAGTTAATAAGCAGATTACGTTACCTAGAACTAATTCTGAACGATCTACATGAGTTAATAACATTTATTTTTAGCCCAGGTCTCTGTAGCACGCAACTCTCCTTAGAGACACAACTGCACACAGTGTGCTCGTCTGCAAGTCATTACCCATAAAATGACCCCAAAAAATGACCATGTTCTGCACAAAGCTAGTTTTCCCATTTTTATTCTTTCTCACGCACTCACTTTATGGGGTGAGCCTTAATGTTAATTTTACAGCTGGCAAATTAGAATATGAGCACCTTTCAAACTTGTTTTACAACATCAGTGTGAACTCATTTATCGCATCACCATTTATTGTTACACCTGACAAATTGTGACAGCTGTGACTACTAACATTAAATAATGCAAGAATATATTCCTTAATGGAATCAGTGCCAAAATCAAATGCACAGACCACTGGCAACTCTAAATAAAACCATGGCAACAAAAAAATTTATTTTTAACGTCCCTCCCTGAAATTCACTGAAGAACAGCAAGACGAGTCTTTGATGCAAAGGTTGGTGTTCAGGCTTGTTAGGTTTTCATTTTAACAAAACCCATAGTAGCATGAAAAAAGGGCAAAACAGGTATGGGACCTGTTATCCAGAATGCTTGGGACCTGGGGTTTTCCGGGTAATGTATCTTTCTGTAATTTGGATCTTCAAGTCTACTAGAAAATCATGTAAACATTAAATAAACCCAATAGGCTGGTTTTGTTTCCAATAAGGATTAATTATATCAAGTACAAGGTACTATTTTGGATTATTATATCCAGAAAGCTCTGAATTACAGAAAGGTTGTCTTCCACAGACTCCATTTTATCCAAATAATCAAAATTTTAAAAAATTATTATTTTTTCTCTGTAATAATAAAACAGTGCCTTGTACTTGATCCCAAGTAAGATATAAATTAATCTATATTGGAAGCAAAACCAATTCTTTTTTTTTTCTGAGCAAATCTTTTTCACATTGTTTACCAATAAATGCTCACTAAACATGATGACATTTCTTATAATGCACAGGGAGTCTCATATATCTATATATTTATCAATATTAGTTGGACCTGTAATACTGCTTGGACTACCTAGTCACATCCAGACACAGGCCCATTATATCATTTTGTAAAAGGCATGTTAGGATTCACCAAGCTTTACATTTTAGATGCATTATCTCAAAGCTGTGATATTATGTTAGCTTTACTTAGTAAGAAAAACCACACACAGCTTCTATAATTTGTGAGTATAATGTCCCTTTTGGCCTAAAATGAAGGAAGGTTCAAACGGAAACAGCTGTATACGTGTAAAAATATTTTAAACAGTTCTCTTTATTCAATCGGTATTTTTATAAGGAAAATGAGCTTGTCCCTCCCTGGTGGCGTTCATTTTTATAGCTTACATTATTTTCATTTTACCCTGCCTATTGTTATTTGTTTTTATCTTTTGTATTGCAGCCATTAACTCTAAAGGGTTGTGAACTTCCGTGGCAAGCTTCCTCTTCTTGGAATAAGGTACAACAGACCGTACTGGCAACATTAATATGTATGCACTAAAGAACACTTTACTGATGTCTAGTTTATTCATTTTATTGGTGCTAACAGCAACACTTTAATTACTGAACTTCCTTTATATTTAAAGTTACCTATTAATAACACTGGTATCAAGTCTCATATTTACCAGCCAGGGTGGCCCTACCATTACTGATGAAACACTGAATATTTTACCAATATTTAAGGGAAAAGTCCTATTTATAAATTGTCCTTCTTGGGACCAAGAAATAAACTTGATGTTCATAACCCACTTTTACAGACATATATATATTGACATATTGTACAGGTGTTATATTGTTCTTTAATGGAAGATCTGCTGAAAATAATCCTAGACTTGGGGCTGGCCAAAGTTTAGCCCAACCAGGAAATCTCCTGTCCAGCCCTGACAGTGTACCATGCAGAGTTTGCTTTCTGTTCTGTAGTGTGTAGTAGGATGGGACTTCTGTGATCTGTGCTCAGTTATACCCAATAGGCACGTGCTCCTCAGAGCCGGGCCAAGCTGACCGGGTGCCCTAGGCAGCCCGCTACCCCCTCTGCGCGAACATCCATGCGTCTGACTGTGACTGTGCGCAGTAGCAGAGGGTGAGGGAGGGGAGAGAGGGGAATGAAGGAGACGAAGGAGGGGAGAGCTACAGAAGGCAGCAGAGTAGTCAGAAGATGCTTAATAGATACCTGCCAAGCGCCCCCTTATCGTTGCACCCTAGGCAGGTTCTGCCTACCCCTAGTTCCGGCCCTAATGCTCCTGCTCCTATTTGTCCATCTTTCTAGTCTGTACAGTCTAAATACAGTAAAGAACAGAAAGCACATTCTGCATGGTGAAGTACCATTTATGTAAAAATGGACTTCAAGTGGCCATAATGTTATGAAAAATAAAATATAAAAATGATGCTTATGTATAGAGATATCTAACAATGATACACAAGCCATTGATTGTATGTTTTATTTTTATTGAAACCATACTTGTTAAGATAAAAATCAATAAAACAATAAATAATTTAAAAAAAATTATGCTTAGGCACAAAATGTATTGTAGGGGGCTTCTTTTTATTTTTCCCCTCAAAATGCATAGCAGAGTAATGAAAATGTAAAAGAAAAAACAACATGCAACACATAAATAAGTAAGATTTTCCATACCTTAAGGGAGCTTCACACACATGGAAATATATGTTTGCAGGGTTTTTTTTTTAGTAGGTTTGTTGAAGTGGGGTTCACTTTCACTTGCTAATTCCTTGCCTCTTTGTCAGGAAGGTCTAACCTGTGAAAACAAAGCAGAAAGCTCTAAGTTAAAAGAATGTCACCCATTGCGCCTCATCATTAAAAGCACCTGTAAAGATAAAAATTGGATGCATGAGAGACATTATTTTTGTTTCATAGTTGCAATTATGGCATCTTAAAGGTTCCCCTACTTTTCCTTCCAGGCATGTGGAATCTCATACACGTTAGACATTCCAGTAGTTTCTTTTAGACCACCAAAGGCAAATACGTCAGTGATACAATCATTGTCGGACTGGCCCACCGGGTAACCAGGAAAACTCCCGGGGGGTCCAGATGTCAGTGGGCCCTCATGCTGCTAAACTTTTGGCCTATTTCATGGCCATTCCCTATTTCTATGAGAACAAATAGGCTAAATAGATGGAATAATAGATTATAGGATGTAAAGAAAAGAGACTAGGAGAATAGAGGTTGAGTGAGGAGAGGAAGAATATTAGTACTGAGAGTGGGCCCCTGGTATAGGGTTTTTTGGTGGGCCACTAATCTAAAGCTTTTGGGTGGGCCCCTGGTGTCTCAGTCTGACACTGGATACAACTCACCTGGCAGTTATTAGCTAGCATAACTCTAAGGGGCAGATTTACTAAAGGGTGTGTTTCGAAGTTATGTGAATTTTTTACTCTAATAAATGTACTCACAACGCGAATAGCAGGTTATTTATGAAAAAAAAAACAACGACATTCGAATTCAAATCAGAAAAAAAACTCGAACGTCAGGAAGGCAATCAACATATTCAAATGGTTCAATGAACCTCTACCGTTGACTTGTACATAAACTCGGCAGGTATGAGATTGCGAAAATTTGAATTAGAACTGTTTCCAGGGTCAAGGGGTGATAAATATCACATTCAAACTCAAGTTCGAATTCGTTGGTGAATTAAAATTGGAATTTGTGAGTTTAGACCAAAACCGAAAATTCGAATTTACCATTCGATCCATAAATCTGACCCTAAGCCTCTATGCTTGACTTGTCTTTAAATCCATGGGCAGATAGAATTAGTAGTGAACAGGACTAAATACTCTAAAAACATCTTGCATGGGAAGAGTATCTAGTAGTGCTAAGTCTAAAGCAAATGCATATGTGGAGTAATCTTGAAGATGTTTCACCATTAATCCAAGATGTTTCTTGGCGCTAAAGAAGTAACTAAAGAAGCTGATCACTCATCTAGTTAGTTTAGACTTATGACTACTAGATATTTTATATTATGTACTGGATGAGTGAAAACCTGCACAGAAACATTGCAATGGGAAGTTAATAGTTGATGACTTACAAGCAGTGCAGGTATGCACTGTCCTGCATCATACTTGATAGGGTTTCTGTGTTTTTATAGGACTGAGTAATGTAAAAATTGTATTGTACCATTTGGCACAAGGGCCTAATTGCTCTATACGTGGGAGCGCATGAGCAAAATCTATATTGGACTTGAAGAAATGCAAAGGTAGGCTGATATTCACTGGCCAACATCTAACCTAATCTGCTTTAGGGTTTTATTTCTGTATACACCAGTATACTTGCTTATTAGAATCTACCAGCTCCGCTGAGAGGCTCTTCCCCTTAATAAAGCAGCATTTTCCTGCAACCCCCTTCCCCGACCAGCTTCCCAATATGACCTGTTGCTCTTCCCTTGACATAATACTCTTTGTATAGTGAAGTGCACTGAAAATGTCAGGTCTTTTTCTGACTCCGACATCCTGCTCCTATTCTCTCATATTCTCAATGGCACCTGGGCATACCTCCCAACATTTTGGAAATAAAAAGAGGAACAAAAAAGTTGACACCCATTTTACAAAATTTGTCAGGTTATGAAAGTTTACATATTTCTGTGGTTTTTTTTTTCCGTTATTACAGTTTTGCTAATGAAGGTGCATTGCCCTTTAAAATGTGAGTCTAAATTATCCCTTATCTAAATTGTTACAATTACTTATTGTTGAAATTATTACAAAAGTGTCTGCTACTGTGGCTGTTCTGGACTCTCTGCCAAAAGCCAATTAAGTTAGAAACATTGTTTCTTTTTCTGGCTGTTCAGCGCAGAGAAAAACGGAACTTTCCAGTACAAACGAGGGACTGAGGGTTGAGCTGTCAAAAGAGGGACTGTCACTAAAAACAGGACAGTTGGGAGGTATGCCCGGGTAGTGATATTGGCTCTTCCTATATTCCCTACATCAGCTGTAGGAGCGCAGGAAGAATGCAGGTCCTCTGGTAGCTATTATTGGATTGCTGAATGAATGAAAGCCACAGTATACAAAATTGAACCGGCGTTTTCCCTAAAATAATAAGCATGTGCTCGGATTGCCGATGCACCTATTAATAACGTCTACAGCTCTAAATTTAGCTCATAGCCCACACTGGGCCTGTCATGTTTTCCATAGGTAAAAAATTGATTAGTCCCAGATATAGACTTAAATTCAAATAAGCAGCAGCAGCTCTATAAAACTCTGTGGTTTGGAGGGGGGGAAGGTTAAAACCTAAATAAGATGTTGGAAATTTTTTTTGGATATCAACAAAATAAACCTTGTCAAATTTTCCAAAGATCAGAATTTATTACATCCAGATAACGTGTGTAATGTGATGGTGGTGGGAGTGAGAGAGGAACATTAGAACATGTGAAAACTCGGGCTGCCCAAATGGACAGGAGACTTGAACATTAGGAGAAAGTTATATTAACAGAAAGCTTAATTAAAAACATAAAATCCAAAGACTTTTCCCACCCAGTCTGCATTTTTTTTACAGATCTGATGAAAAGGGGGGGGGGGGACTCAGACCCTATTTGATCCTTTGCATTCTTTTCTATTCAGATCAGATTAGTAAGATTCTGAGTCTTCAATTCCCTCACTCTTTTAGTATTTACCACCTACGCTGGGAGGCAAGTCCATGTTCTATTCTGGAGACCAGGTATAAAAAAGGATTGCACTTGGTTGAACAGGGAGGTCTTGCTTTGCTCTGCCAGTTAGCTAGAAGGATCACTAAGCACTGCAGCCTAGAGTAACATCAAACACCACCAAATTCTTTAAGTGATGCCAACCTACAAAATCCACATGTAAAATTGTGATTTACATGTGAAAAGCCCTTTCTTAAATGCAGCAGTATGTTTATTTTTATGCAGTAAACAAATATTGAACCCCAAATGGTAAAGTTGAGCAATGCTAGACTGCTATAGGTTGGTAATTATTATATATGATGATGATAGATAGGGGTGGCTACAGTTTCCTTCATTAATTCAAAACCTGGCAGGTTTATTTGGGGGGTAGGATAAGACTTTTCATTAAAGATCTCTGATGCCTTATAGGATGCTGCCTGACACTGTGTTTGCTTCTTTCCCACACTGTTAACACGTTTACTCTTCCTCCACAATGCAGATAAATATGTATAGACCAGCATGATAAAAACTGCTTTCAGCTAAGGTACACAAAGGGATCAGATATGTCTGCTAGAGCTGCAACAGTCTGTAATTCAAATATAGGTACAGGACCTGTTATCCAGAATACTCAGGACCTGGGGTTTTCAGGATAATGGATCTTTCCATAATTGGGATCTTCATACCTTAAGTCTACTAGAAAGTCATGTAAACCCAATAGTTTGGATCAAGTACAAGGTACTGTTTTATTATTACAACTAAAAAAGAATTTATTTTTAAAAATGTGGATTATTTGGATAAACGTTTCGTTTAGGGGAGACAGCCTTCCTGTTATTCTGAGCTTTCTGGATAACATATTTCAAGGTAAGGGATCCCATACCTGTAAAGGAAGTTTTATTATGGGGATGGTATTCTGGACCCCGTATAATCCACTTGTCTATTGAAACAATGGAACATATTGGAATATGAACAGTGAACAAATGTACCTCCATGCTATGCAACTCTGCATAACCAGACAATTTCTGGCTAGTGGTACAAGTATGGGACCTGTTATATGAAAGGATTTTTCTGTAATTTGGATCTTCATAACTAGTCTACTAGAAAATCATATAAACAATAAATAAACCCAATAGGCTGGGTTTTGCTTCCAATAAGGATTAATTATATCTTAGTTGGGATCAAGTACAATCAAAATCAAAATCATTTTAAAAATTTGGATAAAAGACAGTTCCATAGAAAAAATCCAATGGCACAAAGGATTGATGCAAAATCAATCCTGTGTGCCATTGGATTTTTTTCTATGGAACTGTTCTTATGAGGTGGCCGAGCCTCTACCTTTTGAGCACCAGGTATCTTTATTATCCTTTCCGTTGGGGTGTGCGGGAGCCGAATCTGTTAGAGTCTATGGGAGACAGCTTTCTGGATAATGGGTTTCCAGATAATGGATCCCATACCATATTAAAAGCTTGCAGCATATTTCAATATTTTAAGTTTCAGTTAGGTTATTAGTTACCTCCGGTGAAAGAAAGTGTGCGTCTATAGATAGCCATGCATTTACATCATTTGAAAATGCGCATACAGACATGCATCATTTTTATTGAGGATTCACATGGCCCACATGGAGCCAACAACATGGTAAACACAACAAATCAGGATCCCATAGGAGTCAGTTTAGATTACGCAGAGGTCCTCAGTGAGAGTTATTCTATTGAGCAGAGTGGATTTAATGCTATAGATCAGGTTCTTGAATTTGCCACCCACAAATTGGTTAAAAGCAGTTGTTTTAAGTGCTGCTTTTTTTCTGCAGTGAGAAATGTCACATTTTTACTACAAGGTACTGTTTTATTATTACAGAGAAAAAGAAAATAATTTTTAAAAATTTGGATTAAGTGATTACAATGGAGTCTTTTGGAGACTTTCTGTATAATGGGTTTCCGGATAACGGATCCCATACCAGTATAGCAAATCCACCATGCTGTTCATTAACAGTCATTTCAGATCTCCAGTTTGACATTATGAAATAACGATTTCTAAGGTTACCAGCTCATCAGCAGAACCCACAGTTCACACTCCTATTTCTGGCCACTGTAACATGTTATCAACCCAAGTAAGACTTATTCAGCAGGAGCAGAGACTTCTTCAGTCCTAGGAGAATTAACTGATTCCCCAAGTGACGCCACAATCCTACATGTTGCTATGCTGGGCTGCTTTGCTACCGTTCAGACACGCTCCCCTGTCTTCTGTAAACACAAGCACCTTTTGTTTTCCTTTTTTTGCAATGTGATATAGATCCCTAAATCAATGTTTTATAGGCTCAAATTCCTCAGGAACTATACGCATTTATAGCAAGTGTATCTCAGTTTATAACAATACCTGCCAGCATGCAGCACTTTACACACTTAACAGATATGAAAGACATGGCCTTAAGTAGTAGCAGCAAAACAACATATGGAGGAGAACTATGTGCCTAAGAGCTTGCTTTCCTATTAGCTGGACGGCTGTACTTAAGACACACACATGCGTGTTGTCATATATATCCACAGTGTAAAACTATAGTTTGGAAAACCTCCAGACTTGCTGGTGACGGAAGAAGCAACAAGATACACTACATTACAATCAAGCAGGACAGGTGCTGGTGACTTTATGTACTCAATCTCAAATGAAAACAAGTCTGTCTCTACTTTACCACAGCTTTTTGGAGAGAAACAGCTCATATGTTCAATTGGCCCGGCTAAATTGAGAATGACAAGTTCAAATGGAGCATTTATAAAATGTTTGTTGCTTGTTTATTGTTATCCAATCTTAAGAGCAGCAAAGTCTCAGGGAATTTAGCCAACAGACATCACATATGAGGAACACAGTTAAAGGGCTCTACTATATCAAGGTGATGAATTTGCGTAGTCACAGTGTTAATAATACTCTGTGTCAGGGCTCTATGTAGGGGTCATAGGGCCCTTAACAAAACATACATTTTAGGACTGTACAATCCATGATGATCCTACCTACAATCCATGTACTTTAACACTAACTGAATGGCCACATTTCCTTCCCAGAGACTATTATCCCACTGCTACTATAGGCACCATCTCTCCTTACTATACCTGTTATACCACAGCCACAGTCCTTTCGCAGAGACTATTATCCCACTGTTCTATAGGCACCATCTCTCCCTACTATAACTACCATGCCACAGTCACAGTCCCTTCCCAGAGACTATAACCCCCATGGCAACTACAGGTACTATCTCTCCCTACTATGCCTGCTATCCCACAGCCCCTTCCCAGGGATTATTATCCCACTGCTACTATAGGCACCATCTCTCCCTACTATACCTGCTTTCCCACAGCCACATTCCCTTCCCAGAGACTTTTATCCCACTGCTACTATAGGCACCATCTCTCCCTACTATACCTGCTATCCCACAGTCACACTCCCTTCCCAGAGACTTTTATCCCACTGTTACTATACGCACCATCTCTCCCTACTATATCTGCTATGCCACAGTCACAGTCCCTTCCCAGAGACTATTATCTCACTGCTACTATAGACTCCATCTTTCCCTACTATACCTGCTATCCCACAGCCACAGTCCCTTCCCACAGACTATTATCCCACTATTACTATAGACACCATCTCTCCCTACTATACCTGCTATCCCACAGTCACACTCCCTTCCCAGAGACTATTATCCCACTGTTATTATAGGCACCATATCTCCCTACTATACCTGCTATCCCACAGTCACAGTCCCTTCCCAGAGACTATTATTCCACTGTTACTATAGGCACCATATCTCCTTACTACACCTGCTATCCCACAGTCACAGTCCCTTCCCAGAGACTATTATCCCACTGTTACTATAGGCACCATATCTCCCTACTATACCTGCTATACCACAGCCACAGTCCCTTCCCAGAGACTATTATCTCACTGCTACTATATGCACCATTTTTCCCTACTATACCTTCTAACCCACAGCCACAGTCCCTCTCCAGAGACTAGTATCCCTGCTGCTATTATAGGCATCATTTCTCCCTACTATACATTCTAACCCACAGTCACACGCCCTTCCCAGAGACTATTATCTTACTGCTACTATAGGCACCATCTCTCCCTACTATACCTTCTAACCCACAGCCAAAGTCCATTTCCAGATGATGTTATAGCCGCTAATGTTTTAGGCACTGCTGTCCATTCTGCACAGTTAATACATTTTTAATGAAATTAACACTGAGAGTTACCACACCCCTCCTGTGTATAATTTCTGCTTCTCAACTTCCATTCTGCTAAACATTTCTCTCTGGCATCAGAGAGAAATATGCATATCATAACATTTTCTTACTGAGCACAACGTCCCCTAAAATGCAGAAGTGGTGTGTAAGTTAGCTTGCTTTATATGTGGAAATGCGTTGCTCAGGTTACATCACTCCCCTCTACATCCTGACTGTGCAAATACATAGGAGGATCTACTGACTGTCAGACTTTAGTTTATAAAAGAGTTCCACCAAGCAGCTCCGCTCTTCTGAGCAGTAGATGGGAAATCTGATATTCTGTGCATTATTTCAGCTGTCAGATAAAATGATGCAACATCTTCTGACTGAGCGGTTGCTTTTTTTCTTTTTAAAGGGGACGAAAACAAAATTGCATTTTTATGTCTAATGATTTATATCATTTCACAATGGAGCTTTATTTGTTTTTCTTTCTGTAAGAAATGTGTTGTTTTTATTCTGTCTGCAACCTGGTATTTTAACTGCCACCTGGTTGCTACGGTGTCCCTAAATGCCAAGGTTTGAAAGAGGCATAATAAAAAGCGACCGTAAAATAGTGTGAATTCTACTTATATTTTATTTTTTATTTTAGCGCTTTTCTCTCCTTTTGTCTCATGCATTCAATACACATTTAATTAAGGTAATTCATGGAACACACACAAATAAGTTCTGATCAACTGCAGAATGCCAGGATAATCATGCTTTCCAGTATGTTGTCCTTTTTTTTTTACAGGATCACCAGTACCTAAACATGTGCAGAAATTTCACTTATTTTTGGAAAGCAGAGAGCTGACCAACAGCCGAGGCATTTGCAGAAAGAAGAGCGCCCGGTTGCCAGTAAAATGTTATGCGCTGCTCTCACAATCATTTTTTTTTCTTTTAAGAAATTCCAACTACTGTCCTGTCCTCCCAGGCTGATCCCACAGCTGCTGGCAGGAACCTTGTTATGTTCACAAACAGATGCTGGAGGGAGCCCAACTGTTGCATTGCATGATCTTATATTTTTAGCAATTGCATGGCAAAAACTCGATCCAACCACATGCAAAAGAAGCTCAGTGCCCATTAACCCTTCAGGGATCACAGGGGTAGCAATCACTACCTCCCTTGCTCTTTCATTATAATATAAAACTACTATAATGGTTAGCTTTATAAATTAAGGAGGGGGACAATTTACACAAATCAGACATGAGAAGCTTGCAACACCTCTGTCAGACAATGTTGAGAGTTGCAGTCCAACAACAGATGGAGGGCTGCAGGTTGACAATGCAAACATCTGTTACAGTATCTAATCTGTCCTTTACATTTACATTATGCTGTAGCTAGAAATAAAGATCCAGTGCCAGAACTTACCCAATAGCAGAGAAATGTGCATGAAGCTAAAAGTACAATAAGATCCAGTGATCATTTGCAGCAGATGAAATGCGAGGCTCCAATCCATTAGAGCTTTTCCCATTCACTGATCCTTGTTAGTGACCCCTCGCCCAATACCCAGTGTTCCATTCACATCCTCTGACTGCCGCTTACCGAGGCCATGTGTTTTAAATAGCTCGCCGGTTCGGCCCTGCCCCCTTCGAGTACGGCAGCCATTCAGGAAGGAGGGGGCGGCCTGATTGACAGCAATGCGTTCGGGCTGCCGAAGTTCTCCGAGCTTCTCACACGAGGAGTGACGTAGTGTATGAGGAGCTGATGGTGAAGCGACATTGCACTGCTGGAAGTGCACTATGGAGGGGGCACTAGCACTGCTTAATCAACTGAAGCCACACGTCTTACACTGTGGTTACTCGGACGTGACAAGTTGGGGGGTTAATAAAATATGATGTAGGCGGCACGTGTGTCTCCATAAACACATGGCGGCCATTCTAACAAAGTGTATTGCCATGGTTACGCATGTACTGGGATTTGTGTTGTGGTAGGCTTTGAGGAGAAACTGGATTTGTTACACCCTCACTTCTGTCTGTGGGTTTCAGCCTTGGTTTGAGCTCATTTTGTATGGAATAAAAAGCTTGTTCTTCCCAAAGTGGAATGGGGAGCCCCAGTGGCAATATATTGGACATGGGGACCATAGGCTGGATGTGAGCAAGTCGCTCCCAAGCTCTCTACGGCGGGTTGGTCGGTGTGTGGCTTTGACGTCACTGGAAATGCACATATCTGGGCAATGGGCATACACACTTGCCTTAGTTTCTTCTCCCAGCAACTGCGCCCGATAGTTAAAGATAAAATCCAGCCTGCACCCGACCCTAACTCGTCCTCCCTCAGCCCGCGCCCGAATTCTGGGTTCCTTTTATAGACCCGCCCCATCCCGCCAATGATGTCACAAAAGGGTGAGCAGGAACGCTCCTATAAAAAAGGAAGCCACACAAAAAGCATTTTTGTCTACTGATAATGAGCCAATAAATCACAAAACTTCATAGAAACAATGTGTCAGTGTGCTGCGGTCTGATGGACATTGCATATAAAAAAGGAAGCCGGCAGTGCAAGGTGGCGGGCAGGGAGAGCAGGAAGAAGAGCTCAACAGGACCCGCCTGCCACCCGCAAAAGGGGGTGCGATGTTGGCCCAAACCCGCCCGACCCGCGTGTCCCACGGTTATCGGCCCGGCCCACACATCACTAGTGCCCGACCAGAACCAGCAACTAGTGTTGCCACCTGGCCTGTATTTTACCTGCCTGGCCGGCATAAGTAATAATAAATGTTAAAAGAGAATTAAATAACTGAAAAAAAAGCTTAATGGGCCCCTTGGCTACAAGCAAGTGTAGCCTGTGCATTAATCTGATCCTGGGCAGAACTGGACTAAAACACGACCCTTTAGTCTCGCGTGTGAGGTCAGCGTACCGTGTGCGTGATGTCACACCATATGCTGCAGAAGTGACATCAGCACGCCATACGGAAAAAAATAGGCACCCAAGGGCCGCCCCAAAACTGCTCAGCCCTAGGCACAGGCCCTCTGGTGCCTTCATATAAATACGCCCCTGCTCCTGGGGGCCCCAAACCAGTAGAAGCGAGTCAAGGCTTGGATATAAAATAGGCAATATTGTGTGTGCATCAACCCTGTGTCAGCAAATCACCCTATGTTGCTTAATATACTGTAGAAGTAAAGAAGTAAATAGGAAAGAAGAGAAAGGCATTTAAAAACTACAAGTCTGTTGGGACAGAAGCTGCATTTAATGAATATAAACACTATAATAAATGTTGTAAATCAGCTGAAGACAAAGAAAGGAAATGAAGAGTGCATTGCGGCTGAGGCTAAGACTAACCCCAAAAAGTTTTTTGAGTATATTAATAGTAAAAAGATGCTGGTTGAGAGTGTTGCTCCCTTAAATAATGATACCAGTATGGTTGTAACAGACACAGAAAAGGCAAATGTGCTAAATCAGTTCTTTTCTTCAGTGTGTACAATAGAGGAGTCTGAGTTCCCACTCACTGATGGCTCAACTCAATCTAGTCAGTGGCTGACTCACGATATGATTTATAATAAAAATTTTAACAAAAATTAATGTTACAAGGCTCCAGGGCCTGATGGCATACAGCTTTGAGTTCTAAGAGAGCTTAGTTCAATTTAAGATTTCTGATTTTCGTAAAGGGATTACAATCTCAACCTGTCAATTATAGGCCAGTAAGTAAGAGGTTCAGAAATATCCGGAAGGGGTATTTTACAGTAAGAGCTGTGAAGAGGTGGAATTCTCTCTCCGAATTAGTCGTACAGGCTAATACATTAGATAACTGTAAGAAGGGGTTGGGTGACTTTTTAGCAAGAGAAGAAATACAGTGTTATGGAAGATAGCTCATAGTACAAGTTGATCCAGGGACTAGTCCAATTGTCATTTTGAAGTCAGGAATGAATTTTTTCCTGCTCTGAGGCAAATTAGAGAGGCTTCAGATGTGGTTGTTAGCCTTCCTCTGGATCAACTAGCAGTTAGGCAGGTTAAAAAAAGTTAAAAGGTTGAACTTGAAGGACGTGTGTCTTTTTTCAACCTAACTTACTATGTTGTAGTGACGCCCATTTGAAAGCTGCAAAGAGTCAGAAGAAAAAAACAATAACTATAAAACTATAAAAATTAAATAATGAAAACCAATTGAAAAGTTGCTTAGAATTGGCCATTCTATAACATAATAAAAGTTACCTTAAAGGTGAACCACCCCTTTAAAGCTTTTCAGGACTTAGAAGAAGTTTGAAAGTCAGCATTGTGGATCAGTTGATCAGTATAACAGAGAATCAAGATGAACCATCCTAAACAGCAGAGAGATTTGTTTTTGGATTTGTTGTGTTTCATTCTGACACTTATCATCTATTTGGTCTGAATTTGATCTTACTTCTGTAACATAGGCTTCCTTGAGGGCTTCTGTGAAAGAAATGTGCTGCTATAGACTGCCTTACATAGAATCCTTTAGTTTTTATTAAACTACAATACAAAGCTACAATAGATTTAAACAAGGCTGAGAAAGTTTGGCCGGTTGCTGAGAAAGTTTGGCCAGTTTGTACCTGGGAAAGCTGGGGTTTGCTGGAGGTGTACCCCAGATATATAACATGAATGCCTAAAATCAGCTGGCACAAGCACTTTTTGTCTCCCTTAAAGGAGATAAGGATAGGAGCTAAGATATAGGATAAATGAAACCCCCCTAATTTTGTAGGCAATAATGTGTACTATATGGTACTAATTTTACTTTTGGCTGTAAATTAATATTGTCTTCAAAAATGACTTTTTTTTATTTGAGCTCCCCAGTCCCTGCCAGAAGCACAGTAGGAGGGGGACAGCCAATCACAGTCCTGCAATCATCATCATCATTTATCATCATTTATTTATATAGCGCTGTCAAGATACGCAGTGCTTTACTGCAGTTATAGCAAACAGGGAATAAATGGTGGATAACAGACAAGGATTACAGAGTACAATAGGGTTTACAAACTAAAAGGTTAGGGTACAATTGAGACATTAGGATTGTATAAACACTTTGTCATTTTTGATACAGATTAATTAAGGTACATCGAATAGGCCTCTTTAAACAGATGGGTCTTTAAGGAGCGCTTGAAAGTTTGGAAGGAAGGAGAAAGTCTGACAGCTTGTGGCAGAGAGTTCCAGAGAAAAGCAGAAGCCAGAGAGAAGTCTTGTAGACGAGAATGGGCAGAAGTGACCAGAGGAGAAGTGAGGCGAAGATCAGAAGCAGAGCGTAGGTTTCGTGAAGGAGTGTATTTGGAGATTAGAGATGAAATATAGGGAGGGGTTTCATTATTAAGGGCCTTGAATGTGAGTGTAAGTAATTTGAATTTGATTCTAGAAGAGATTGGGAGCCAGTGAAGGGACATACATATGGGAGCAGCTGATGTTGAGCGGCGAGCTAGATGAATGAGTCTAGCGGCCGCGTTTAGAATAGATTGGAGTTGTGAAAGGTGACTTGTTGGAATACCTGTGAGGAGTAAGTAATCAAGGCGGGAGATGATGAGAGACTGAATCAGTGTTTTAGTTGATTCTGAACTGAGATAGGGTCGTATTCGAGCAATGTTGCGCAGTTGAATACGGCAAGATTTTTCAATCACACATGCAAAGACGGGCTTCTGTTCTCTATCAGGTCAGCCTAGTTACTGATTGGTTCCCATCTGAGTGCCGCCAGCTCCCCTGCACAGCCTGGGAAAGGAGGCAGCAGGAAGTGGAACAGATGGGCAGAGCTAATACGGTTTTTACAGACATTTTTAACGTATTCAGAAACAAAACTTTTTAAAGCACATTCCTTCTATATCTAAAAGTGTTTTATGCACTGGCACATTTTTGTTTTCCTACATTATATTTCTCTTTTCAATCAATGGTAAAATGTGAGAGCATAAATTAGCATGTGTGCAGATTTTTTCCATAGAGTTTAGCTGTATTTTTTATTAGCTGTCTATGGAGAATGCTTCAGAGGCAATATGGTATGCTTATATAAACAGAGGACAAACATATATACAAAATGTATATGTTTCCTTTAATCTGCACTTTGACTCATTAACATTTTCCTCTATATAAACAAGTGACATAGTTCATCTGAGCTTGCATTTATATTAGTGCAGTTATAGGAGTGCTGGCTACTGGCACTGCACTAACATGGGTGCAATGACACAATCAAAAGGGCAAAGAAAGACAGGGAGGATATTTATCTACAAACATCAGATTTGGAATATCTCAAAACAATTCAACACTTGCAAATACATTTAATTGTCTTCCATGTGACAGTAGGCACTGAATCCAACAAAAAGTTGCATGTGTGTGTTTATTTAGACAGGCATATTCTATGTGTTTAACTTGAAACTGCGGAAAAAGATATTTAGAAACGCTACTGAGGGCAATGGCAGTTGGGGAGATTTGGGGCATTTCACTTTTCCTGATTTCTCCTGAAAAAATATTGTATACTTTGAACTAATGCTTTTAGCCATTTGCAGAGAGCTAAGGAGGGCAATGTTAGGCATTTTGGCACTGTGTTGTTGGGCTGCTAAAAGATTCTATGTTCCATTACCTTTATTCTGATTAGCTGTTTTTTTGTGGTGGGTGAGCTCACCACTCTCTACTGAATTCCCCTGATCTTAACAGATTTTTCACTTCACTCTACCATCGGTGGTCCAGGGCACCTTAGTTCATAACAAGGTTACTTATACATACAGTAACCATTGTGTATCAGCCATTCAGCCATGGTGCTCAAGTTTTCACCCCAAATCTCAATGTAACTTAACTTCAATTTGGGCTTTCAGTATCTATCAAAGTATATATTCATTATCAGGAAATCCCACCATAACTTGACTCCAGATTGAGACCCACCTTCTTCTTCTGCTTTACACCACCAACCAACATATGAGATAGTTACTGGCATCACTTATCTTGCTTTAGAAGGCACAGGTCAAGAGGAAGTGACTCAGGGTAAGGAACAACACTTGTGAAAGGGCTTTATGGGCCTGAAACATGATGTGTCCCACAGACTGGAATAAATAATTATAAGCAGTTAATTCTGCATTTTGAGTGCTCTTACTCTCTATAAGATAGCTGTTATCTTATGTTAGGGAGCTGCTATGTGGTTACCTTCCCATTGTTCTGTTGTTAGGCTGCTGGGGGGGAATGGAGGGGGTTATATCACTCAGCAGTAAAGAGTGACTGAAGTTTATCAGAGCACAAGTCACATGACTGGGGGCAGCTGGGAAACTGACAATATGTCTAGAACCATGTCAGATTTCAAAATTGAATATAAAAAAAATCTGCTGTTTTGAAAAATGGATTTCAGTGCAGAGGTCTGCTGGAGCAGCACTATTAACTGATGCACTTTGAAAAAAACATGTTTTCCCATGACAGTATCCCTTTAAAGAGGTGTTTCAGCTTTAAGTTAATTTTCGTATGCTATAGAATGGCTAATTCTGAGCAACTTTTCAATTAGCCTTCATTAATTATTTTTTATACTTTTTGAATTATTTGCTCTATACACTATAAATTTATCGTTAGTGCTACTTTCTATTACACTCGTTTCTATCCAGACCCTCTCCTATTTATAATCCAGTCTCATGTTCAAATCATTGCATGGTTGCTAGGGTAATTTGGACTTTGCTGAAGTTGCAAACTGGAAAGCTGCTGAATAAAAATCGAAATACCTTAAAACGACAAATAATGAAAGACAAATAATAAAAAATCAAATCCAACTGCAAATTGTCTCAGAATGTCACTCTCTACATCATACTTAATTTAAAGGTGAACAGCCCCTTTAAGGTCTGCATGGGCAATCTACTCCTTAGCAGGGAGGCTATTTTACAAAGATTGGACTGTTTTGCTGCTGTTACAGTTTTCTGCATTTCCAACAAGAATGTATAATTAATTAATAAGCATTATTTATACATATTTATACTGACTGACATGTTTGGTACCACCATTATAAAATTCTGTTGGATTGACTGGCTTGTCTAAACTCAAAACATACTCTCACTTCCAGATTTAGATAATTCCCAACCATTACGTCCCAATGGAAAGCCTGGTCATTGTATGACCACTCTTAGGATAATTTATACCAACTAAAAGGCTGCAGGATATACCACTTTAAAATGCAAAAGTGTATAAAGTGTATTGGTTTAGCACAGTTTCTAGGATAATATCAGAATTGTAGGAACATTTGTTTTAATTATGAAGAAAAACATTTCTGCGTTGCCTATTAATGACTCCTAATTCAGCTAATTTGTATCTGTCATGAATCAACAAACCTCTGTAATCAATTCATCACTTGTGTCATGTTTTTTTATTGTGGGTGCCAGTGCATAAATACAACTGTGAATCAGCACATTCCTATTGAGCTCTGTTGCACTGGGAGTCAAATATGCAGCAGCAGCAGCCTACGAAAGAAAATATGGAAAAGCTTGATTTTCACTAGCTGTATGTGTGTGTTGTGCAGCACATGTGGTAGATCCATGGCATAGGAATAGTGTTACAGCTGAGGGGATCGAATGCACTACAGTAGAGTAAGGTTACTGTGTTTTTCCCAACTGTAAGAACTACTTCAACTACTGGAGGCCCTCAGCCTCGAACACAGCTCAGAAAATGTACTTCGATACCAGCCCAAGGCAACCACAGCTGTTTCAGATTGAAGAACTGTTCCCTTCAAAGATGCCCCAGTAGCTCCCCATCTTCTTTTCTGCTGATTCACTGCACATGCTCTGTGCTGCTGTCACTTACTGAGCTTAGGGACCTGCTCAAAATATACTGTATATATAGAACATAAAAATCCAAATACAAGGTTGACAGGCAAACCTAGGGGCAAATTCGAAAACCTTCGAAAATTCGCCAGTGACGGCTTCGCTCACATCGCAACACTTCGCCAGGCGTAGATTCTCCAGGACAACGCTAATTCACTAAAATCAGAAGTTGCGCCCAGGGCCCTGAACACTTATGAAGTTGCGCTAACGACACCGCGACAAGCAAAGCGAAGTTGCGCTAGCATTGGCTAATTTGCATACGGCGGGAAGTTAAAGTTGAATGGACGTATATGTTGCAGCAAATACATTACACTACACAAGCCCGGGAAACCTTAATAAAATAGAGTTGTTTTATTGCCCTACACATAAACCCAGTGTATAGTTTATGTGCCATATGTTAAGAAATGTAGGGGGGAAGCTGGGTACCCCAGAAAAAATTTACGATCTTTTGCAGCCTATCACCCTGAAAAATGAAAAGTCGCCAGCGTTTTTTTCAGCCGTTTTTTGAGGAAGTCCTATCTACTCTATTGCACTTCGACTGGTCTGAGGTGGCGAAGGCAAGTCTGGCGCAAGAGGTAACATTCAGTAAAATCCTCATTTTAGTGAATTTGCAAAGTAACGCAAAGTAAATGCCAGCGACCATTAGAAAATCGGCGAAGCACCGAAATGATGTCATGCTGGCGAATTTTTGCCAGCGCTAGTCACTTCGTCCTTTAGTAAATTTGCCCCCCTAACGATGACTTAGCATTTCAACAGCTCACTGAGCATGTGCATCTTAAAATCCAAGATGGGAATCTCCTTTGACAAGTTTAAAGGCCTGTATCATTGCT
Organism: Xenopus laevis; assembly: GCF_017654675.1. Classification (NCBI taxonomy): domain Eukaryota; kingdom Metazoa; phylum Chordata; class Amphibia; order Anura; family Pipidae; genus Xenopus; species Xenopus laevis. Next base: position 18,698,820 of record NC_054388.1, on the reverse strand, counting down.
ACTATTGAGATGAAGAACCTTTAGGCTGGTTCAATAAGTCCAGTATATAAAATATGGCATTTCTAGCCATATACATTTTTAGGGTGTAGTTCTTCTTTAAGTGCATGCTAAGCTACCATAGTAAGTGACTTAACCTGCAAATTATATCTGTAGAAGGAACCAAAGAAACTACAGAACACATGAAGAAACACTAGGGCTGGTGCAGCATAAAAAATAGAAACAAAATTCGGAATTTGTCCTTTTGGTCTCAGTTCTATGAAGCTTTGGGTCTATTACATCTCCTGACAAATAAAGTAAAGGAAATGGATTATATTGTCCCAGCTCCTGATTTATAAACAAAGTGATCTCTTCCATCTGTGGCCCTGTTCTTTCTATGAAAATCAGAATCACCTACTTAATTATGTGACCAATAAAGATATAAATGGGCAACTTACACATGGAGCCATACGTTTGCTACAGGAAAAAAAGTGTTTTGCATTTTGCCCAAAGTAGCTGGACACTCATTTCTTCCCTCTACTTCTTAAAGGAAAACTATATCCCCAAAATGAACACTTAAGCAACAGATAGTTCATATCATATTAAGTGGCATATTAAAGAATCTTACCAAACTGGAATATATATTTAAGTAAATATTGCCCTTTTACATCTCTTGCCTTGAGCCACCATTTCGTGATGGTCTCTGTGCTGCCTCAGAGATCACCTGACCAGAAATACTTCAACTCTAACTGTAACAGGAAGAAGTGTGGAAGCAAAAGACCCAACTCTGTCTGTTAATTGGCTCATGTGACCTAACAAGTATGGTTTGTTGGTATGTTTGTGAGTACAGTGAATCCTACGATCCCAGGGGGCGGCCCTTATTTTTTAAAATGGCAATTTTCTATTTATGATTACCCAATGGCACATACTACTAGAAAAGTATATTATTATGAAAATGGTTTATTTACATGAAGCAGGATTTTACATATGAGCTGTTTTATGCAATATCTTTTTATAGAGACCTACATTGTTTGGGGGGTATAGTTTTCCTTTAACAAATTGCAGTTATCTAACTAAATGGCCCCAAGGCGGTTTTTATGGTCACTACTGAAGTGTAGCCACTATTGTATTCTGGGCTACTAATTCAATGATAAATAGGGGTAATCAGTCAGTTTTGATGATACCAAAAGCACATGTTGGGGACATGTGAATGGCCAGAATGTTTTGTGTGTATTACCTGTGTATTAACTACTGACATTGGTGCATATAATTCTTTTCAGCTAGTAATATATGTTAGGTGTGTTACAAGTTTATACAAAGAAAGGTGGCTGACCTCATATGGCACTGGCCAAACACATCAAAGGCTGGACATGATGGTTCAAAGGAAGGAAAACTAAATATTTATTACTTCTAAAAACCAGATGGTGGACTTCCCGAGCAATCTAAGAAATAAGTAGTAGCTCTGTTGTGTTCTGATGCTGGATAAGTGGGAGAAACCAAGGGTAATTATTGGAATGTTACCTTACCAGATATGCTGGTAGATGCTTATATATGCTGGGAGATTGCTCCGGCACATGCACGAGTGCAAGCAGGCGCTAGGACCGCGCAGCCTAGGGGCACCCACTCAGGAAATCTGAAAAATCCATATTCAAATCAGCAGTGGGCATTTATGGGCAAATAGAAATTGCTTTATTCTGCCCTGTAGCTATATATTCCTCAGTGGAAAAGCATTAGTTAGCAGTCTGTATACGTGAGAGTAAATAAAACCATAAAACTAGGTTGTTAATTTCCTAAGATGTCCAGTGCATTATCAGCCATTCAATAGGGTCCTTGCATTTGGCTTGTAATGGCCACTAGAAGTTGCACAGCAATGGGGTGTTTTCGTGATGCTGGGAATTGTAGTTTAGCAACAGCTACATTGCTGCTTTCTTCAGACCTAGACCAGTTGCCCCTGGAAAATGAACCACTCATCCTGAGGCAAAGGACTGTATATGTATTACTTTTTTTTAAAACTGTACAGAGTTGCATATAAAAACTGGCCTTCCCATTATTTTGTACCTATTTGGTTTAAAGAGCCAAAGACACTGCACATAAAGGAAGGAACCTGCCCAGTCAAGGCTGTGGATCCTTCTCTCAAGCCTCTGACCTAAACTTGGGGGCCTCCACAGAGGGGTTACAGTACAAGAGAAGAATGCCGCAATGGAAAAATAACACATCACTGACCCTGTCTGCACTTTTTCAAAGCTCTGGCAAATGTCATGCTCTGTTTGATCCCTGCTGTCTTTTTAAGGTACAGCTGTCTAATCTTTGATTGTTTTTACCAAAATAATCTGTATAAGAAAGTTCCAGACTATACAGTGTAAAGTACTGAGCAAATAACACCAGGAGAATAGTGTTTGTTTTTTTCTTGATTGTAAGCTCTTGCTGGCTAGAGGGTTAACATGATTTTGAATAAATTTCATGTAGTGATGAGTGAATCTGTCCCGTTTCACTTTGAGAAAAAATTTATGAAACTGCATAAAGTTTGCAAAACGGCAAACATTTGCCAAACTCATTGAAGTCAATAGGATTTTTATCAACAATTTTTTACACTAGCCAACAATTTTTTTAACTCCATATGCATTAAAGTTAATAGGCATTTTTCTTGTGGTAACCGCGACAATTGTCTCCTAGACTTTTTTGTCTCAGCAACTTTTTTTGAACTAAAGCCAATGGGCGCGTTTTTGTTATGGCGACTTATCACTACTTGCACGATTAACCTCTGCTCATATCTCTTCCACGTAGAATATACCAGTGCTATATAAACACTTGATAATAATTACAACTCCCAACCCAACAAGAAGAAAGCTGACAGGAAGAATAAAGTATTTTATTGTTAAACGAGAACTAACGTAGAGTAGACATTTTGTACATTATGTTTTTGGGCTTCTGTACCAGCCCAAGGCAACCACAGTCCTTTAGCAGTAAATATGTTTGTCTCCAAAGATGCCCCAGTAGCTCCCTATCTTCTTTTCTGCTGATTCACTTGCTCTGTGCTGCTGTCACTTACTGAGCTTAGAGATGACACACAATATACTGAATATACAGTATATCATATAAACAGCACGATATAAGACTGATTAATAATTCAGATTATTGGTACAAGGAAGTTTAAAAACCAGCACAATTATCATCAGCATTTAATAATCAGCCTTGTAGCATCACTTATATTACAGACCAACTTCATTTTCTACTTGATAATTTGCGACAAGCCCTAAGCTTAGCTTCTCAACAGCTGCTCAGAGCCCACTGAGCATGTCAGTGTCACCGACACTTTCCAAGATGGTGACCCCCTGTGACAAGTTTGAAGTCCTGGATCATTGCTGCTATTGACAAGATGAAACTTTAAGCTGGTGCAATAAGGGCAGTATATAAAAAATTTTGTTTTTAGTCATATTCATTTTTAGGATTTAGTTCTCCTTTAAAGGAACAGTAATGCCAACAAATGAAAGTGTTTTAAAGTAATGAAGCTATAAGTAATGAAGCTCCTTTAAGGCAGCAATCATAATATCCATGTCATTCAGTTCACTGGATAGTAACAGTTTTTACTACTACATGTGACATTGATGTGTCTTCCTTTTTCTGTGAATGGCTTTGGTCCTTCCTTGCTGTATGACTAGAAATAATAGAGTCACAGACATTCTCCTTCTTCTTGCACTGTAACTGAAAAGTAATTAAAAAAAAACGGTTACAATTTGCACTCAGTTTTCATTTTTAATTGTTTGCGGTTTTTGAGTTATTTAGCATTTAATTTAGCAGCTCTCCAGTTTGCAATTTCCGCAATTGGGTTGCTAGGGTCCAAATTACCCTAGTATCCATGCATTGATTTGAATAAGAGACTGGGATATGAATAGGAGAGGCCTGAGTAGAAAGATACTGTAAGTACCTGTAATACAAATTAGCAATAACAATAAATGTGTAGCCTTACAGAGCATTTGCTTTTAGATGGGGTCACTGAGATGAAGGCAAAAAATTTAAAAACTATAAAGAATAAATAATAAAAACCAATAGAAAAGTTGCTTAGAACTGGCCATTCCATAACATACTTAAAATTAACTTAAGTATGAATCACCTCTTCAAAAAAATAAACAGTACAGGTATGGGACCTGTTATCCAGAATGCTCTGGACATGGGGTTTTCTGGATAAGGGATTTTGCATAAAAATGTGGATTGTTTGGATAAAATGGAGTCTATATATGGAGTCTATGTTTCTGGATAACGGATCCCATACCTGGAATGACATTGACATATTTATGCCTTGACCCTAATGGATCTTGTTAGAATTAAATATATCTGTGATAATTGATCAAGGGTGAGGCAGTTTTCCACTGTACCTGCCAAAAATCATTTTGAAGGACACACCAATGAGATTTTCTGAGCCAAAAATAGTTGTTAATGGAGGAAAGTGACTGGCACTAGATTACAGTGCACTGTATGGCAAAACAATTAGAGTGCACTGAATGGCAAAACATTGGCTGATTGGTTTAAAAGCTTTAATATATAAATATGTGAATGTTACAAATAATATTAACAGTTGGTCAATTGGCATTTTATGCTTGACTAGTATTTAATAAAAACTGTATACAGTATACTATACCATCATTACAGTATTGGGTGAGTGTCTGTAAACCTTCAGATTCATTCAGATTCCTTTAAGCCCTGGTTTACTCAGAAAAATAGTGTCATAGAAAAACAGATTTGTATTTTATTTTTATTTTTTTGGTAACACAAAATTATAAATATCAGGCAGACAGATGATATAAAAATAGATAGATCAATAGATAGTTAGAAAGATAGATAATAGATTAAAATCTCAATGTAATCTTACTTGAATAAAACATTTCTTCTGGGTATATGTAGTAAAGGCAAATGCTTGATTTTGTTTAGGGAATATTATAACTGCAATAGTGCTTAGGTCGAGTCCCTTTGCAGCAGATAATATGCTCAGCCAAAGCTGTCCTTTCTGTCAGTTTTAGTAGTCTGCTGTCCCCTTTAGCAAGGGAAGAGTAGGGATTTCCATGGAGTTCTAAGTAAGTATATTGTTACTAATATACAGTATATGTAATATAAATGGAGTATGTTTATAGCATAAGATCAAAGTTTAAGCACCAGATGATGATAGATAGATAGATGATAGATAGATAGATAGATAGATAGATAGATAGATAGATAGATAGATAGATAGATAGATAGATAGATAGATAGATAGATAGATAGATATACAGACACATACAGATAGATAGATAGATAGATAGATAGATAGATAGATAGATAGATAGATAGATAGATAGATAGATAGATAGATAGATAGATAATAGATAGATAGATAGATAGATAGATAGATAGATAGATAGATAGATATACAGACACATACAGATAGATAGATAGATAGATAGATAGATAGATAGATAGATAGATAGATAGATAGATAGATAGATAGATAGATAGATAGATAGATAGATAGATAGATAGACATACAGATAGACAGCCAGATAGATAGGCAGACAGACAGACAGACAGACAGACAGATAGGTAGATAGATAGATGATAGATAGAAAGATATACAAACAGACACATACAGATAGATAGATGATAGATAGATAGCTAGATAGCTAGATAGCTAGATAGATAGATAGATAGATAGATAGATAGATAGATAGATAGATAGATAGATAGATAGATAGATAGATAGAGATAGATAGATAGATAGATAGATAGATAGATAGATAGATAGATATACATACAGACACATACAGATAGATAGATAGATAGATAGACAGACAGACAGACAGACAGACAGACAGACAGACAGACAGACAGACAGACAGACAGATAGATAGATAGATAGATAGATAGATAGATAGATAGATAGATAGATAGTCTTGTCAAGTTTATAAGCAAAAAGCTGTAGAAGGGGGATGGCAGCAGCCACAGGATTGCCCCTGACAGTGCAACATGTACACAATAATAATTATTGAGAATGCTTTTATAATAATATGACTGGACAGTAATGTCTGATGTCTATTTAGTTCTTGTTTTGACAGCTTTCTATTGATTTGGACTCTGCTGTTTTTAGCAATTGCAGCTAATGGTATGTGAACAATATCTCATTACACAAGTAAAGAAGACACCAAATTTGTCCTGGATGAAATTAGAAAAGGAGGCTATAATAAAGAAAGTTTAAACAATATGATACTGTATGTTGGAGCGTGTTACACAGTTTACTGCTGGCTAAGTCAAGTGGTGAGAGAAAACAAGGCTGAAGCATTTGGCTGGAGGGAAAATGTAAAGGGACAGTGTAATCGCTGAGCAAAGACTCTGCTGTCTGCTTGGAACATCTGGAGCTCAGTGGGTTAGGGAAATAAGGAAAATTGTTTAGTTATGTGTGAATGGTGTAAACATTCCCCAGGTCATTGTGTCTCATAAGGTAGAATTACAGTTCTGCTCCTAAATGTGTTAAAAACAACTATAAACTGGATGTTCACAGACAAAACAATAATTAACTGCCTGCCAAGACATTTCTACAAAAGGCAGTATTAAAGGGCAAGGGGAGGGCAAATGTATGAACTGTCTGCTTCTTTTCTATAACTGCTAGTTACGCTAAGTTTGATGTTGCCTTGTGTGCTTAACCCTGCCAACAGGAAGGGCAGGGCATCAATTACAGAGACAATAGCACCCTGAAATAAAAATGATTATTATTGTTCTTTATTTATATAATGCCAACATATTCCACAGCACTTTACAAAGATTATTATTCACACACTATGGTGAGTTTTATTAGTGCCTAATTAACCTGTCTGTAGGTGTGTCAGAGGATCATTGGTTCGTTTACTAAAGTGCGATAAATTTGACTAAGTTTTCGCATGTTATCGCTGAGAATATTTTTTACTAAACAGCGATGTGCTCAGAGGTCATTGCGATCACTTGCGGTAACTACGTTAATGAACCAGCTTACGTTAGCGGTAATTTTAGCGAGTTGCGAATTTTCTGGCGACAAATTACGTTTTTGTGAATATTTATGCTATAAAATAGTTGTTTTATGGCGGTTATTATGGGAATTTTTCCTGTGCCATTTATGGCCAGAAATCCATCTTCAAAACTCATAAACTTTATTGACTGATGATAATACAACATTACCAGAGTAACATCAATCAAACATGTATGCATCATATAAACCCTTCTGCCAATAGAATCATATGAACAAGAAATCATACCAGTCAATCTTTTTGCTTCATAGAAATGCACAGTTTAATGTAGCCAATCACTATGAAACCAAAAAAGCGTAGAGGCTGATGAATCCTACAACTGTGATGCCCGCTGCCAATAATATGACTCTGAGCTGAAACTGCTGCTGTTGCAACAGATAGAAGCAGAAGCAAAACATCCTGTCTGCAATAGCTACAGATCTCTATTCTGTCAGCAAAGAATGATGGGTAAAAAAAAAAATATTATGGAATATTTCCTGCCCCTTGAGTATTTTCTGCCGAAAAAATACTTTTACTGCAGGTTAGTAAACTGGCGAAAACATATTTGGCAACAAATTTGTCTATTTTTTGTACACATATTTTTACCGCACTTTAGTAAACGGACCCCATAGTAACTGGGAAAAGCAGTTAAATCCAGGGCCAGAACTAGAAGAGGCACCTGTCTAGGGTGCACAAATAGGGGGGCGCTGGGCAGGTGTATTCTGCCTACCACTAGTCTGTGTTCGCTGCCCTCTGTCTCTCTCCCCTTCTTCCCCTCTGCTACAGGACATGAGCGTCATGGTCAGGTGAATGGTGGCCAGCCAGGTTGCCTAGGGCACTCGATCAGCTTGACTTGGCTGTGTATCGATCAAACAAAAGACCCCAGTGCTGCAGGGCATGCACTAAATGCATTTAAACATTGGACCCTAAATATATACAACTGACACTGAAATAGTTTTTTCATTTTTACTGAAATAGTTTTTTCATTTTTACTGTTTATTTCCAACACTTTTCTGATTTCCGACCAAATACGCACAGGGTATTTCCTGTGCGGTGCGGGTAAAATTTGTGAAAATTCAGATCATACAAATTTTTCGGATTTTTGTCAGTGAAAACCATGAAATCTTCTGATATTTGCACAAAACCCCACGCAGATCAGGATATCTTCGGGACTTCTCCCATTGACTTATATACAACCTCTGCAGGTCTGCTTGTTTATGTAAAACACAATAAAAAATCTTGAAATAAAAAAATTTGGCTTATTTACTAATATTTCAGCTAAAAAAAATTTGATTAGAAAAAAAACCTTTAATTTTTACAAACAAAAAAACTTGGAAAATTCAAGTTTCTGTTTGAATCATACAACTTTATTGAATTGCCATTCCAAAATCAAACCACAAAACTAGCTTCAAATGCTCTAAAGCTCCCAAAATTTGGGAAAGTCAGAAATATCTTCAAATGGTTAAAAGGGACAGCTGCCATTGACTTTTACATGAATTCGACTCTTTCCTCCTTTTTTTTTTTTCAATTTGTCTTTTTATTGAGAAATTTTTCAGCACATAAAACAACAGCACAGTAGTACACAATGACACAAGAAGAAATAAAAACATAATAGTCCATAGTCAATAGTAGGAATAGGGGGGTGCTGATGGAACCCTTAGTGGCATACACGGTAGGGAATGTTAGGTTCCTGAAGTAGCGGTTGCAAGGGGCAGCTACGGCCCTACAAAGTAAATCCAGGAAGTATAGGTAAATCACCATTCCCCCAGCTTCAAAAGAGAGAAAAAAAAAGAAAAAGGGAAAACAACCTTGTGTCTACTATGTATGAAACCTGGTTAGAGCCAGGAAAGAAAAGAAAAAAAAAAAAAAAAAGAGGGGGAAGAAAGATAGAGAGGGAATAGAGGGGGTTCCCAACACGGATCAGTGGGCTTTGCGAATGGTAAGTAAAGGTACATACCTGACTATCTCTCATAACGCGAGAGAAGGGGGAGGAAGAGCCAGCTCCGGAGGCGAGGTATCTCGGAAAGACATTGACCCTGAATAAGCGAGGAGTCCAAGTGTTGCTTAACAATATGAGTGTAGAAGGTTGCCTGAACACCCTGAAGGTCTGGTTTGAGCCCACACCACTCAGAGGTCATTGAGTCCCTAACCACATGGTTTTAAATTGGTCCGTTTCCATAAATTGGAACCAATAGTACCATTTCTTTGTAAACTGAGACGTATCTTTTTCTGAGTTAGACTTTAGCTCCTCAAATTTCTGGATCTCTTTTACCTTGACCAGCCAGTCTTTGACAGTTGGGCTTGAGGTGGAGTTCCAGTGGAGGGGAATCAGGGTTTTCGCTGTGTCCAATAGAATAGGTGTGAGGGATTTCCGATAGCCTTTCAGTGAATGAGTAGTGTCGTGTAGTAAAAGAGCTAGTGCAGTGTTGGGAATGGTATCGCCCGTAAGTGTTTCAATAGTATCCCGGATAGAAGTCCAATAGTCACTAAGGGAAGGGCAGGAGTGGAAGATATGAGTGAGCGTCCCAGGGTGTTGCTTACATCTCCAACATAAAGGTGAAGCGGAGGGAAATATCTTGGCCAGTTTAGTTGGAGTACGGTACCATTGTGTTAACAATTTGTAATTAAGTTCCTGAAGCTTTGTACATCTGGAGGTTTTATGAGTAAATTTCATTATTCTACTCCAGGTCTCGGTCGCTATGGGTGTGCCCAATTCCCTTTCCCATTTGTCCTTCAATTTTGGTGATGGGTCTGGATGCAGGTGCTGGATGAGTTTATATAGAGTAGATAGGCCTCTCGGGGGCACCGTTGCAGAGAGCCATATACGTTCGATAGGTGTCGGGTCTGGCCTTACAATGTTATGGGGGAAATAGGAGTGTATGAAATGTGAAATTTGTCTGTGTTTAAATCGGTCTAGGTCTGTAATCGGGCGGTTTGGTATCAGTGCTTCCAAAGTTTTAAGAGTGTTGCCATTATAGAAGGAGGAGGCGCCTTGGTGAAGGTCAATAGCCCAACCCTTGTAGTAGCTAAGATCTAAACCTGGGGTAAAAGAGGGGTTACCGATGACTGGGGTATGTAACGTTGGACTGTTCAGCCATTTACCAGTTTTGGTGAGAGTCCCAAATCTGAAGGGTGTATATAAGCTTGGTATCGCCTTTATCGAGAATCACTCTAGTTTGTGGCGAAAGTGTAATGGATGCTGTACCTGATTCCCAAGATGGCGTTCCGCTTCCTCACCGCATGGCCTCTGCTGGTCGCAGTACTGTGACGCCCCCTTCTTCCCGCCCTGTGATTGGGCGCCGGCGACGGAATGGGCGCCGGCGTCAGGACGCCAGCGTCAGCACGCCACTGCGTCCGGACTGACGCAACTGCGTCTGGACTGACGTCAGCACGTCCGCAAATTGGCGCGAAATCAGGCCTATTTAAGGCAGCTCCTTGTACTGCTCTGTGCCCAATTATAGGTCTTGTTTCCAAGTTCCTGGGTGTGTTTATGCTGATATTAGATTTCCTGTGTGCCGACCTTGCCTGTTATATCGATCCTGTTTGTCTGCTGCCTGAATTGACCATTGCCTGTATTCCTGACTACTCTCTTGATAAACCCTTCCTGTACTGCGAATCTGGTCTGGTCTCCTCCTTGGTCCTCACTTCAACTGTGCCTTCGGGCCCTTACAGAAAGCCATTGGAGAGCCCAAAGGGGGGAAACTGCTGAATTTTGTTCAACTCTCACCCATAGTTTATTGCGTCTATGGAATGCCCAGTCCAAGCATCTAATCACCATTGTAGCTTTATGGTAGGCTGCCCAATCTGGAACACTCAGACCGCCTTGGTCTTTGGGGGCTGTAAGCGTTGATCTAGCTGTCCTCGGTGTTTTATTGGCCCAGATAAATTTGTTAGTGAGTGCCGTCAGTTCCTTAAGCATGCTAGGGGGTGGGGGATATGGCAAAGACTGAGAGATATATAGGAAACGTGGTAAAACATTCATTTTAAGAATAATAACCTTGCCTATCCAAGAGAATGATGGTCGCTGCCATGTCTTAAGGTCCTGTTTAACTGCTAACAGGAAGTCTGAGTAATTCCGTTTCACCGTAGTTTTTAAATCAGAAAATATCTTCATACCTAGTAGGTAAACGCGGACGATGTGCTTTTTATGGGAAAGTTAGTCATCAGATCAGTGTATTCTAGGTTAGGGATTGATACATTTTGGGCTACTGACTTGGACAAATTGACTTTGAAATCACTCACCGAGTTAAAGAGCCGAAGTTCAGCCATAAGATTGGGGAGGGAGATTCTCAACAAAAATGAGCAGGTCATCAGCAAATGCTGCAGTTTTGTGTATTGTTTTACCACTTTGTATTCCTTGAATATTGGGATTCAAGCGTATCCTGTTAAGAAGGCTTTCTATTGAGAGAACAAATAGGATTGGGGAGAGGGGGCAGCCCTGACGCGTTCCGTTTTTTATTTGTATGGAGTCTGAGAGGTGACCGTTGACTAATAATTTGGCAGAGGGCTGGGTGTACAAAGCAGAAATCCAATTGCGAAGATTGGGGCCTAAGTTGATGTCTACAAGAGTGGCGTGTAAGAATGACCAGTCCAGCCTGTCAAAGGCTTTTTCTGCATCCAGGGAGAGAAGCATGAGAGGGGTGTTATTTCGCTTACAGTAGTGTGTGATACTGAAAAGTCTATTAAGATTATCTCTTGCCTCTCTCCCTGGAATAAAGCCCACTTGTTCTGGAGAAATTATTGTAGGAGCTATCTGTATGAGACGGTTGGCAAGTACTTTTGCGTAGAGTTTAATGTCAGTGTTCAGAAGAGAAATGGGCCTGTAGCTACCAGGGTCTGCAGGGTCCTTGCCTTTTTTATGTATAAGAGAGATATGGGCCTCTAAAGGAAATGGGGCAAGAGTTGATCACTCAGTTCTTTGTAGTATGAAATAGTAAGGCCGTCCGGGCCTGGGGCTTTACCAGATTTAGGGGTTTTGAGGGCCAGCAGAAATTCCTCTAAGGACAAAGGGGAATCCAAAATACGTTTTTCATCGTCTGTGATCTTGGGCAAGGCAGCCTCTGCAATATAGTCTTTGCATGCTTGGATATGAGGTGGTGGGAATTTGGGGGAGAGTGAAGTTGGTAGAGTTTAGTATAAAAGTGTGTGAAGGTATCAGCTATATCTACAGTAGAGGTCGCTAAAGAACCTCCAGGTTTTCTCAGTTTGGTAATGTGATTCCTGAGCTGTTTCGTCCTAAGCGCAGAGGCTAGTATGCGGCTACATTTGTTACCATGTTCAAAGTATAGCGATTTGCATAATTCTATGGCTCTATTGTGATAAGAAGAGTGGAGGTCTCGTAATTGTTGTCTAGCTATAGTGAGGTCCTCAAGGACTCGGTTGAGGCGGGATTGTTTATGCTGGCTCTCTAGATTATGAATTTTCATTATGAGATCTTGAGTTTTGGCTAGGTGGCTAGCTTTTTTCCTGGCACCGTGTTTGATCAGTTCCCCTCGAATGACACATTTATGGGCCATCCAGATTGTCCAGGGGGAGAGGCCTTCAGTTTTATTCTCAGCAAAATAGTGTTGGAGGGATTGGGTAACGAGTTGTTTAATGGCCGGGTCTCTAAGGAGGGATTCATTTAACTTCCAGCGTGTAGTTTTCCTTAGTGAAGTATGTCTTTTGAGGGTACAAGTTATGGGAGCGTGGTCGGACCAGGAGATTACGTCGATGTGTGCTTTTTGAAGGTTAGGGATTTCTTGATGGTTAATCATAATATAATCTAGTCTACTATACACTTGGTGGGGTTAAGAGTAGTAAGTATAGTCACGGCCAGTAGGGTTGATCAGCCGCCATGTATCCATAAGAGTATGTTTTCTAAGTTGGGATTTGATTGCCTCTAGGTTCCTATGGGACATGCTGGAGCGACCTGACGAGGAATCAAGGGTGGGTTCTAAGGTAACATTCAGGTCGCCTCCGATTATTACTGTACCTGCCGCTATCTCAGAGAGGGCCTGGAGGGTTGCAAGGAGAGCTTGGTGTTGATCAGTAGGCGGAAGGTACACTGAAGCTAGTGTGTAGGTTACATTCTGTATGTGGCCTTTAATTATAATAAACCTGCCGAATGAGTCCGATTTAGTGTCCTGTATAGAGAAACCTAGAGAGTCAGCAATTAAAATCATGGCTTTCCTCCTTTTTTAATTTTTATTGGTTTTGCATTGTGCTGTTCATCTTCCTGTAAATCTCATTCACACATTTGATCCTGTAGAGATGCTATTCTGGAAGCTCAGGAGGATCTAGTCAGGGCCGTAACTACAGAGGAAGCAGACCCAGTAGGTCATAATTAGCAATTTCAATATTTGATGGTAAAGCAAGACAACCACTGTATATGTTGGGGCCCTAAAATCTGTAGGGCCCATTAACATCTAGGGGCACATTTACTTAGCTCGAGTTAAGGTTTAGAATAAAAAATACTTTGAATTTTGAAGTTTTTTTTGGCTACTTCGACCATCGAATTGGCTACTTCGACCTTTGATCGTTCGATCGAAGGAAATGCGGTAAATCCTTAGACTTCGAGATTCGAAGTCGAAGGATTTTACTTCGACGGTCTTATATTGAGGGTTAATTAACCCTCAATATTTGACCAATAGCAAATGTGCCCCCTAGCTATGCTACTGGATCTAGTGACATATGTTACTATAAGATATACTCAGAATTCCTGCAGCCAATCACACAGAAGGAGAAGATATAGGTCGGGTGCTTGTATGTCCCCAGCATACCTGTAAGCATGAAAACACTAAATAAGGACAGGACCACTGCCGTGTTACACTAAATGGCTAGAGTTAAAGGAAGAGTCAGTTTATAGGTTCTTTTCCTTTACTTATATTTTATATTTCCATGTAATCTGGCTGCTTTGGTCCTGTTCTGTCTATCCAGTTTCAAACAAGCGTGGGAGATTTTTGCCATCGGAGAAAAGCGGTACCTGAGAAACCCTCCATAGAAGAATGTCTGATGGCATTGTGTGTTGCTTGAGTAGGAGTATAACTCAGGCATAGTTGCTTAGCAATAAATGACAACAATTCACGCTCACCTTCTCCCCTCAGGCACAAACTATTAAAGGTAGAAATCTACTTTTTTGTTTTTGTCAGAAATGTAGCTTCTTCTTATAAACAGAGTCTCTGTTTATAAGAGGCTAAAACATTAAACATATTCATTTTTCCATCTTTTAGTACAGGCATGGGTATTATTAACAAAGCCGTTAACCAGAAAGCTACTAGTTACAGAAAGACTGTCTCCCATAGACATGATTTAGTTTTTCTCTGTAATAGTAAAAAAGTACCTTGTGCTTGATCCAAACTAAGATATAAATAATCATTATAGGAAGCACGGCCACCCTAGTGGGTTTATTTAATGTTTGGATGATTTTCTAGTAGACTTAAGGTACGAAGATCCAAATTACCGAAAGAACTGTTATCCGGAAGACCACTGGTCCCAAGCATTCTGTGTAACAGGTCCCATACTTGTATGTGTGTATATATATATATATATATATATATATATATATATATATATATATATATATATATATATATATATATATATATATATATATATATATATATATATATATATATATATATATATATGGATGAAGAAGCTCGCACTCTCAGGACTTATGAAGTCGAAAATGATGTTAGTTGTTTTCATTACTGAATAAACATCATTTTCGACTTGATAAGTCCTGAGAGTGCGAGCTTCTTCATCCTTCTACTTAACTTTTGGGCTTTTTGCACCCAGGCAACTATGACTATTTGACGTGCTGTGCCGGCTTCCAGACTAACATATATATATATATATATATATATATATATATATATATATATATATATATATATATATATATATATATATATATATATATATATATATATATATATATATATATATATATACATATATATATATATATATAATCAAAATTTGGAATAAAGCATTCCTGGGCCAGCACCTCCCTTGGCAAAACAAGTGTCCTTCTATTTAACTTCACACATAACAGCGCTCCAACGTCTCGGTCCCTCTTTGGACCTTTCTCAAGGACCGAGACGTTGAAGCGCTGTGATGTGTGAAGTTAATTAGAAGGACACTTGTTTTGCCAAGGGAGGTGCTGGCCCAGGAATGCTTTATTCCAAATTTTGATTATGTGATTGAGAGTTGGCCGTGCACCCCTGAGGTTGATTGGAGTGCGGATACTGAGGATATATAACTATACAGTATATATATATATATATACAGTGGTGTGAAAAACTATTTGCCCCCTTCCTGATTTCTTATCTTTTGCATGTTTGTCACACTTAAATGTTTCTGCTCATCAAAAACCGTTAACTATTAGTCAAATTGAACACAAAATGCAGTTTTTAAATGAAGGTTTACGTTATTAAGGGAGAAAAAAAACTCCAAATCTACATGGGCCTGTGTGAAAAAGTGATTGCCCCCCTTGTTAAAAAATAACTTAACTGTGGTTTATCACACCTGAGTTCAATTTCAAAGGTTATAAAGCCATTTCTAAAGCTTTGGGACTCCAGCGAACCACAGTGAGAGCCATTATCCACAAATGGCAAAAACATGGAACAGTGGTGAACCTTCCCAGGAGTGGCCGGCCGACCAAAATTACCCCAAGAGCGCAGAGACAACTCATCCGAGAGGCCACAAAAGACCCCAGGACAACATCTAAAGAACTGCAGGCCTCACTTGCCTCAATTAAGGTCAGTGTTCACGAATCCACCATAAGAAAGAGACTGGGCAAAAACGGCCTGCATGGCAGATTTCCAAGGCGCAAACCACTTTTAAGCAAAAAGAACATTAAGGCTCGTCTCAATTTTGCTAAAAAACATCTCAATGATTGCCAAGACTTTTGGGAAAATACCTTGTGGACCGACGAGACAAAAGTTGAACTTTTTGGAAGGTGCGCGTCCCGTTACATCTGGCGTAAAAGTAACACAGCATTTCAGAAAAAGAACATCATACCAACAGTAAAATATGGTGGTGGTAGTGTGATGGTCTGGGGTTGTTTTGCTGCTTCAGGACCTGGAAGACTTGCTGTGATAGATGGAACCATGAATTCTACTGTCTACCAAAAAATCCTGAAGGAGAATGTCCGGCCATCTGTTTGTCAACTCAAGCTGAAGCGATCTTGGGTGCTGCAGCAGGACAATGACCCAAAACACACCAGCAAATCCACCTCTGAATGGCTAAAGAAAAACAAAAGGAAGACTTTGGAGTGGCCTAGTCAAAGTCCTGACCTGAATCCTATTGAGATGTTGTGGCATGACCTTAAAAAGGCGGTTCATGCTAGAAAACCCTCAAATAAAGCTGAATTACAACAATTCTGCAAAGATGAGTGGGCCAAAATTCCTCCAGAGCGCAGTAAAAGACTCGTTGCAAGTTATCGCAAACGCTTGATTGCAGTTATTGCTGCTAAGGGTGGCCCAACCAGTTATTAGGTTCAGGGGGCAATTACTTTTTCACACAGGTTTGGATTTCTTTTCTCCCTAAATAATAAAAACCCTCATTTAAAAACTGCATTTTGTGTTTACTTGTGTTATCTTTGACTAATAGTTAAATGTGTTTGATGATCAGAAACATTTTGTGTGACAAACATGCAAAAGAATAAGAAATCAGGAAGGGGGCAAATAGTTTTCCACACCACTGTATATATATATATATATATATATATATATATATATATATATATATATATATATATATATATATATATATATATATATATATATATATATATATATCTATGTGTGTGTGTGTACAAATTCAAACAAAAATGTGTTGCCTATAAATTATATTAATATGTGTTGGCAAATTGATTAAAGTTACTCTTATTTAAGCCAAGGTACTGTTTGCGCTAGAGGGTGCGCCTCTTAGTGCTCACTGTACAAGCACTGGAACTCTGGGAATTCTGCACTCTGCACCGAGTCTGTGAGCAGCATCAGGAGGTGCAAGGTAACCCTGTCCTTGTCTGCCATTGCTGGTCCCTTAACTGCAGGATTCATTTTTGTTATAAGCATTTCATTTGATACAGTAGTTTTAATGACCTTAACTCAGTTTTACTGAGCATTATGTATCAGGGACAATATAGAATATAGAATCTAGAATAGAGTTTTTTATCTCTGTGCCGCAAAGTATAGTACCAGATGCAGTCTAGAGTAGAGTATAACTGAGCTTTTATCTTGGTTCTGGACAGTACAGGTATGGGACCCATTATCAAGAATGCTTGGGGTCTTGGGTTTTCCAGATAAGGCATCTTTCCGTAATTTAGATCTCTGTGCCTTAAATCTACTAAAAAAATAATATAAACATCAAATAACCACAATAGGCTTGTTTTGCCTTCAATAAGGATTAATTATATCTTAGTTGGGATCAAGTTCAAGGCACTGTTTTATTATTACAGAGAAAAAAGTAATCACTTTTAAAAATTGTAATTATTTGATTATAATGGAGTCTATGGGAGACAACCATCCCGTAAGTGCTTTCAGGATAATGGGTTTCTGGATAACGGATCCCATACCTGTATAGAACCAGGGACAATCTTGGAACACACTACACGAAGGCAGTGTCCCTGGAATGCTGTAAATAACACAGTCTTTAAAGCTCCGTTCCTTGGTTTCTTGTGAAAGCTCTGTAATCCCTGCAACCTCTCTGAGTTTTTTCCTGTATTTGGAGGGACTATATTTGGAAGGCAGATGTTGGAAAATATTCTCCTACTATGTGGGTCACATCCATTTACAAGCACCTTAATTTTGGAAAGCACATGTTAGGAAACCAATAATCTTGCTGACACAGCATGATTACTATACGCTATAGAATTTCAGTGACATTTGCAACTTACAGGAAAGGAAAGTATATTAGCAAAGAATGATGAACCGGTTTCTTAGTGTCAAATCTATTAAATGAGTTAAGGATATTATAATAAGACGTACAAGGACACGTGTTTCAGTTTCACATCATATTATTAATAAGTAAATACAGTGTGATGGTTATTGTTTTTTATAGAACAAGAGAAAAGGAAATAGAGAGGTGTAGACAGAACGATAATAGATGAACAATAAAAAGATTGTATACCCAAACCCGTGCAGGTTTCTTTTTTATTTATAACTTGATAGTAGAAGATAAACAGACAGATTCTGCAATAACCTGCACAGAAAATCCATGATACATCCACTGGTCCCCAGACCTCTGAGTATAAAACAAATTCATATGGCCTAGCAATATAGCAGATGAGGATGAAAAAAATTACATGCATCCATCAAGTTCAACTTTTTTTTATAATGGTCAAGCACCATTAATTTTTATCACTTTATTCCCCAAAGCATATTGAATGTGGGGTGAAAGGATCCAGACCACTTTTCCATTCCAGTGTAATTTTTAAATTTAAAACCAAAGGATTTCTAAAGCTACCCGTAACCCGTTACTGAGCACTATCCTGCCAGATACATTTTTAATTCGGTTACAACACACCTACTTTTTATTAAAAGTAAGTGCTCTAAACATAAACAATACTCTTCAGCAGACATGAGGGCATCTATTCTGATTAGAAGAAAGGGGGTTCCCATCTAAATATTCGGGAGGGGTTTTTTACAGTGAGAGCTGTGAATTTATGGATTTCTTTCCCTGAATCAGTTGTACTGGCTGATACATTAGATAGCTTTAAGAAGGGGTTTAATGGGTATAAAAGGTTAATAAAAATAGCACATTGATTCAGGGGATTTTTTTCCCATATTAAGGGGAAATTAGAGGTTTTGGAAGGGGTTTTATTTGCCTGTCAGTGGATCATGCAGCAGTTAGGCAGGTTATATATATACTTAAAAGGTATAACTTGATGGCAGTGTGTCTTTTGCCAACCTGACTTACTATGTTACTATGTTATTGAATGCATTGCGGGGATAGAACTTGTGCCAACATCACAAGATGAAAAGTGTGATGGCAACATTGCAGAATACACTGAAGGAACCTGACTGACAATTCTTGGACCAACCATATTTTATGTTCTGGAATTTTATGATCTAGTAACAATAACAATCTAGTATAATATTTTTAGAATATCAAAGCTAGTTAATTACAGAATGATTGATACATTAGATAGCTTTAAGAAGGGGTTGGATGGCTATTTAGCAAGTGAGGGAATACAGGGCTATGTAAGATAGCTCATAGTACAAGTTGATCCAGGGACTGGTCCGATTTCCATCTTTGAGTCAGGAAGGATTTTTTCCCCCTCTGAGGCAAATTAGAGAGCCCCTAAATGGTTTTTTTTTGCCTTCCTCTGGATCAACTAGCTGTTAGGCAGGTTATATATAGAGTTAGAAGGTTAAACTTGATGAACATGGGTCAACCTAAGCAGTTCATGTTGCGGCTCCATTCCCTGTCCCCAAGAAACACCCATCGTTCACCCACATGTATACAACCATTCATACAAGAACTCCACATTACTTACATTTTAGGTATTTAATATAAGGAAAAGCAATTGTGGAACAGTTGACTTCCATCAGATTTCTGGAATTGCTGATCTGCTCATTTAAAGTTTACATGTGAATGATGTGGTAAATCGGAAACGTCTGGAAATCACGTAGGACTGGATAGCTGTATTTACAGTTTAATAGAGCAGAGACAATTTCTTATAGCAGAAGGAATCAACTGGAGATGAAGCTGCTGGTCCATTATATCACATGGAGCACCTCCAGATATGGCATGTTTTTTGTTGGCTGTATCTTGTATTTAGTAACCCATACAGTTTCATACACAACTATGTTGGAGGTAATTATTTAAAAAGCAGTTTTATCCATTAGAAAATACCCTGTCCCATGGGCATATGTATAGCTTACACTGTACATTATTATAACTTGTCCACATCTTTATTTTATCACTGCACATGGTTTTTCTCGAATGTATCAACTGTGATCCCACTTATTCTAAATATTACTT
Source organism: Xenopus laevis (assembly GCF_017654675.1). Lineage (NCBI taxonomy): Eukaryota > Metazoa > Chordata > Amphibia > Anura > Pipidae > Xenopus > Xenopus laevis. Next base: position 18,678,868 of record NC_054388.1, on the reverse strand, counting down.
TAATAACTAAGATAAAGACTTTCCTACTAGATCAAGGTATTCTAATTTGTCTGAAAAATAAAATATATTTTCCAGTTAGAGTTGGAGAATGGCTAACCCCCTTAGTATCAGCCACAAGCAAATATTTCTTCTGTTAGAATTTAATTTCTGAGAAATGGCTTTATTACGATAATCTTTTGTAAAATTAAAAAAAAAAATATATATATATATATATGTGTACAGTATATACAAGAGAGAAGCCAACATAGGGGCAAATTTACTAAAGCGCGAAGCGGCTAACGCTAGTGCAAATTCGCCAGTGTGACATCATTTCATTACTTCGCCGATTTACTAAGGGCACTGGAGTAAATTCGCTAGCGAAGTGTACCTACTCTAGCGCTACTTCGCACCTTTATGCCAGGGCGAAGTTGTGCTATGGCGAAGGGACGTAACTACGGTAATTCACTTGCGCTACAACATGCCCATTTTATTGAACGTTACCACTTGCGCCAGACTTGCCTTCGCCACCTCAGACCAGGAGAAGTGCAATAGAGTAGATAGGGATTGCTGGCGTCTTTTCCTTTTTTAAGGGTGATAGGCTGAAAAAGATCGTAAATTTTTTTTGGGGGTACTGTCCTTCCATCCTACATTTCCTAACAACTCAACTATACAGTGGGCACATGTATAGGGCAAAATAACAACTCTGTTTTATTTTATGGAGGTTTCCCAGTCTTGTGTAGTGTAATATATTTGCTGCTACATATACGTCCATTGTACTTTAACTTGGCGCCGTATGCAAATAAGGCATCGCTAGCATAACTTCGCTTTGCTTGATGAATTAATGGTAGCACGATTTCACGAACTTCGCTTTTTAGTAAATTTGCATAGCGCTGGCGAAACTATGCCTGGCGAAGTGCGGCGAAGCTGTCGCAACTTCGGATCTTAGTGAATTTGCCCCACAAGGCTTCTATGGTCAAACTGAGAGCAAATATGCTGCACCACTGCACCTTATAAATAAAATGCTCAGAAGAAGAGTGTCAACTGTAATGGCCACTGGAAGCTGGGCAACTGCCACCTGTACCAACTGGTTTAGTCATTAGCTTGCAAGCAATTAAGGCTACTGCAAATAACCCCAAACATCACAAAATACATTGGAATATTTTTTTATGCTGCTCCTTGATTAAATGTTTTATTACACTAAATTGTGGACAGCTTTGACAGCATCATCTACACAGAATGCTCCTGGAATAGAGGAAGCACACATCATAGCTTAAAAAAGTACCACCCCCTTATCTGGACAATGAATTCTGGATCCAGATGATTCACGTATATCTAGACCTAGTGCATTGTATGTGATTTGCCCATACATAACAATGGTGAGAGTGATTGCCAAGAGCATATGTAGGAGAAATGGTTCATTAGATACTAGGTTAGAAAAAGTCATGAGTATACCAGATTTCTTGATCAATGATGACTAGCTGGATCCCATGGATATGGATCTGGATATGGTCAATTTGACCTACCATGTCTAGAATGGATTGACCAATATCCTGCCTCTTCATTGGGCTATTGGGCCAAACCTACCCAATTTGCTTATGTGTTAAGACCCTCTGTCTAGAACATTGGTGCAAAGGTTGTAGCAAAATATCAAGCCTTCCATTTGAATAATGCAGGGATGCCCAAAAAGTAGATCGGGATCTACCAGTAGACCTGTAGCCGGTGATCAGTAGATCTCAAGATTTCAAGACACTGCCAACAGCTTGACTAAGTTACCCTTCATTCTATTCTATTCATTAAGATATTTATTACGTTAAGGTTACATGAGAAAAAGTTGTTTTATAATGCTATTTATATTGATATAATTATAGTAATATAAATTATAGCAATATAAATTCTCTCATAAATAAATATAATATTTAAGTAAGATTTTCCATGAAACAGAATGCTAACAATGTATTTATGGATGTAGATCATAATGGGACATAATTAGGCCCCACATTAGTAAAGTATGGACACTCCTGTAATAATGGGTTACTCTTATAGAACTTGTTGTTCAAAAATGTGCATTGTGCTTGCAGGATCTCTCTGTTGCCTCAAGCTATAGAGCCTCATTCTCCTACAGTCCCAATGCCTTGAGGGCATTGTTAGTAATAGCCTCAAATGCATGTCATAACATTTCTCACAGATTTGCTGTTATGTCATTATACTTTTTTTTACATAAGCCCAGTTGTTTTCTGCATCAAAAACAAGATTCTTATTGTTTGTTCCTCCAGACCGACATTTGTTTGAGTAGGCTAACCAGCCCAACCTTTGCATGTGACCTGGCAAAAAACATTTTCCAAGTGGTTAAGGAACTGGAAAATGTCCATCGGGAAAAAAGTGGTTTTCCCAAACACAATAAAATGTACAAAGCTAAAACCTTGCTTTATGTTGGAACTTGCATTTCTGACCTCAAGACCATTAAAAAATGGGCAGAGGAGGAAATAATTTTGTTCTAAAGTATGCTTCTTATGAATAGGAGAGGAGGAGTGGCTGACACTGCTGTGAAATGTGTGGCATTCAAATAAAACAAAATAAACTCACAAGAAGCTCTTCTAAGCATTAAAGGTCCTACCAACTGCTGACTGCTACTTCCACTGTCCTGAGAAATCCCCAGCCAGACATCTATTCCATGGCATACAGTAGGTGGGCAAACTGTTTAGAAAAAACTAAATTTAAATTATAATTATATATTAACTCTACATTTCTAAATAACAACATTCTTGGCATCAGTCATGGAATGCTAATTTTTCTGGATGAGCTTATTTTTCAGTGTCTGAGATTCATGGGGATACAGAGCCGGATTCACATAGCAGGCACCCCTAGGCCCGCTGCCCCCTCATATTCCTTTCTGCACATGCACAAATTTTCAGCATAGGGTCCGGAGTACTGAGGATTGGTATACAGTGAATTTTAAAAACTAGGGATTGGTGCACAGGAAATTTTAAAAAACGGTTGTATCTCCTGTGAATCCCCAGCGCTTCAGGAACCAATGCAGGTATGGTTGGGCAGCATGCCTCCCCTCTAAAATTCTGCCGCCCTAGGCTGGGGCCTTTGTGGCCTTTCCACCAATCGGGCCTGTGGGGATATTTTTTTTTTTATTTACTAAAAAAATCTTGGTGTCAAGACTGCCTTACTTCCCCTTCAACTTTGCATCAACATTGCTTCCTCTGACATCCCTGGATCAAGCTTGCCTCACCCTCTCTGACATCCTTGCATCAAAATTGACTTGCCTGACACCTGGTGTCGTTTGGGGGAGCAGGAAGCCCAGGCTAAACCCACAAACATTTGAACCGGCCCGATAAAAATGGCTAATGAGATACAGTATACTTTCGCTTTCCCCCGCGATTCCAATGCATTTTGGCAGAATTTCACTAAAATTCACTAATTGAGAAGTTTCAACTATGTCTTGAAGTTATCAGAGAGGCCTTAAATTTTAGCAGAAGGCAGAATCTAATAAATGTTTAATTTGGGTAAAAAATATTAGTATTCTTTAGTTATATCCCACTGTCATATTTTGGAATGCCTTAGTGAGATTATGGGGGTTATTTATTAAAGCCTGATTATTTTTGGTCGGACTTTTAAAGGGGAAAAAAATTTCGTACAAAAAAAACCTCAAATTCTTTGTGATTTAAACTCTGATGGTGTTAAAAGTCTGAATAGTACTCCATCTCAGACCTGCCGAGTTCATGTAGAAGTCAATGCAAATGTCCCGTTGATATCCTTATCTGGTTTTATTCAATAATGCAAATGATTTTTTGGTTTTCAAATCCGAAAAAGTTGGAGGTTTCAGGCATCAAATCTGAAAAAGTATCAGTTTTCGGCAACAAATCCAAAAAATTTGTACTGTTCAGATTTTCTCATGATTTTATTGAGTTTTTTCCTGCAGAAGAAATTTTCAGAAAAATATATTAATAAATAGGGGGGAAAAGTCCATGCAGATTTGTTTGGAGTCATTTTCAGAACTTTTCGGGTTTTGATAATTAATCCCATATATATTATTTCCTACCGCTGTTTGGAACACACAATTAACCTTCCTCTATATTTTTGTATAGTTGGTGGAAACTGGGGGAAACCTACACAAGCTTGGTGAAAATATATTAACGCCTTGCAGATAATGCTCTGGCTGGAACGAAAAAGCGCTCAAATTCACACATGCATATAAATAAATTATTGAATCAAACAGGAAATATTGCTATGCAAAAATGCTATTGTCCAAGTAAAGACCAGGCTTTATTTACACACTGCTAGCACACAGAGGTGATGGATCGGCAAGTACATAAAGCTTTGGCTTTACATTTTACTGCCTATTTAAGGAAATGTAAAAGGAAGGAAACCCATCAAAGGCTATTTTTAAACACAGCATTGCCTTACAGTACTTGCAACTATTGCAAATTTAAAGGAGAATGAAAAGCAATTTATATTGGAGGTGCCAAAATTTAGGCACCCCCTAATTATCTTTACTTACCTGAAACCCCGGGTCAGTGCTCCTATCAGCACTCAACTGCAGTGGCCCGGGGTTCTTCCAGACAGCACCACAAAGCGATCATCTTCCCTCTTCAATTTTTAAATTTCCCAGGGCAGACGAATGAAATAGTCTACTTTTTTGTTAAAGTTTGGCTTTTCACGCAACTGCGCATGTGCAGACGCGAGCTGAAAGAAGATGCAGGAAGAGAATTGCTCTGTGGTGCTCACTGGAAGAAACCCGAGGTGTCAGGTAAGTAAATACAATAATTTGGGGGTGACTTACTTTTGGCACCCCCAAGTGTAATTTGCCTTTCGTTCTCCTTTAAAGTGTTGCTACTAAACCAATTGAAAAAAGCACAAAGATTTCAGACATCTTACAGAAACTTATAATCCATTTCTCAAGAATTAATTTCTGCTCCTCTTCAGCCTGTATCAAGCTGTAGAAAAGAGCCTCCACTTCAATGTTGAACTGTAAGTGACAAGCTATCTGCTTGGAAGACTTGTTGTTGTTGTTGGGGGTCATTTCTAAGTGAAAAAAACACACTCATTCCATTTTATCCTATAAAATTGCCTCATATCTTCGCTCTAATACAAAAAATGAGAGATCTGTGTTTATCCAATGAATACAGCACTGCCTGCTTTTGGTAACACTGTATTCATGAGGGCAGGGGGGAGAGATATATGCATTTGTATGGCAACTGTTTTGTAGCGGCAAAACTTTTTCATGACGGACTTGTGCCGCAGTTTTGCTGATGACGAACGGAGGAATTTTGCTGCAAATCCATGCCTGCTGAAAAAATTTGCTCATCACTAGTTAGTACTACACCTACATCATCTACTGAAAAAAAGAGACAGCAGAACCAATGTCTGTTATATATACATTTATATATGTTATATATACATATTTTTATATATACATTTTCCTGAAAGTGGGAGGGAGGGAAGAGCTAGCAAGACTTGCTGAAGAACCTAGTAAATTGAGTTTTCTATATTGCCAAGCACATCTTCTTTCATTTACAAGAATCTTAATACTGTACTTTGTGAACATTTCTCTTTCCTGTCTTTTTCTTAGAATTCCCACCCTCAATCTTTTCCAACATGAAGCTTCCAAATAATGATCTGCCATATACTTGGTGTAGCCAAAACCTTTTAGGGTATTATGATTTCAAATGTATTTGTTATTAAAGCTATATCAGCAAACATAATATTATATATATATATATAATATTGCTATTTGATTCATTAAATCGTTATACAAGTTTGTGCTGCACCTATACTACCACTACTTGTAGGCAGGGGGCGTAACTATGGAGGAAGCAGAACCTGCGGTTGCAGGGGGGGCCAGTGCCGGGTGGGCACAGTAGGCACTTGCCTAGTCCGCAAATCTGGGGGGGCACAAGGCACGTACCTTCTCTGTCGCCTACCCCATGTCATGTCCCTCTCTCCCCAATGGTTTGTTCTATCTGCCTGTGTATTTGCTCTTCTTTTGCACACACGAATGGTAGTTCACATACGAATGCTCACACAGCCGGCGCCACTAGCAGCCTGGTTGCCTAGGGCACCTGGCTGGCCTGGCTCTGAGAGGGGCACAGTGAGGCCCTAATGAATGAGCAATTTTAATATATGTTGGTAAAAAAGACCAACTGATCAATATTTTGGGGCCATAAATTGAATTTGCTATGGGGCCCAATAACATCTACAGTTGTTACGCTACTGCTTGTAGGGTTGCCACCATTTCTGCATAAACTTACCAGCCGCTTTGAAGGGAGGTGTACAATGTCATGGGGGCAGGGCAGTGTTGGGGGGCAGGAAGTAAAAGGGTCGGGGTCCGTGGAGAGCTGCCTGATATGAAGAAAAAAGGGCCCCTAGCTGTGATTTACTTGTTATTTGACTCATTAAATCCTTATACTCGTTTTTGCTGAGCCTATACTACTTCTATTTGTAGGGCTGCCACCTTTTTTGCAGACACTTACCTGCCAGCTTTGTGGGATGTGGGCAATATCATGGGGACGAAGCAATGTTGTCAGTGTTCAGGGGAGGGAAATAAGAGGGAAGGGGCCCATGGAAAGCTACCTGCTATGAAGAAAAAAGGAGAGGAAGCCCTAGCTGGTGATTTACTGGCTAGGCCAGGGAACCCTTAGGCCGTGGGCCCACTTTATAAACTATTATTCCTCCTCTACTCATTCAACCTTTTTTTCTCCTAGTCTTTTATCTCTACATACTAAACTCTATTCTTCCATTATTAAGCCCCATAAAAAAATAGGGAATGACCATGAAATAGGCCAAATGGTTAGAAGCAAGAGGGCCCACTGACACTGTCTGGGCCCACCGAGGAGTTTTCCTGGTATCCCGGTGGGCCAGTCTGACACTGAGCAGGATAACTGCATTGGCAAGGTGATGTTTAATAGCTCCCATAAAATATATACAAAAATACATACAAATATAGCTACAATTTTATGTGCAATGTCCCAGAACACATGGTAGGATACAGTTCCACATATAATACCCCCAATACAACAGGTTTAATAAAAGTGCCAATCTTGTGTACAGTACCTCTTTCTTGCGTGATGTAGGAAATTATCTGTATTTGTTCGCCCCAAGCCTTCATTAAAACCCACCCATGGGGTATCCTGTATTCGGGTATGGGACCTGTTTACCCGGAAACCTGTTATCCAGAAAGCTCATAATTACGGGTAGTCTGTCTCCCATAGACTCTATTTTATCCAATTAATCCAAGTTTTTAAAAATGATTTCCTTTTTTCTCTGTACTTGGAAGTAAAACCAGCCTATTGAGTTTGTTTAAAGTTTACATGATTTTCTAGTAGGCTTAAGGTATGAAGATTCAATTTACGGAAACAACCATCATCCGGAAAACCCCAGGTCCCAAAGCATTCTGGATAAGAGGTCCCATACCTGTATAAGCACATATTTGTTGCATATACTGGCTGTCTTATTATTGTCTTATTCTTTTACCAATTTGCAGTTCAACAGGTGTTTTTTTTTAGATTCTCCCTATAATAAAAGTGCATGCTTCTCTCCGCAGCAGCCGTAAGGGGCAGCACTGATCTACATTACCAAGCTATGGCTGAGTTTCTCACTCTGTGCTTTTGTTAGTGCTTGCTTGATCAAGCAGAGGTCAGAGGAAGCGTGCACAATGCAGATCTAAATTTAACTCGTTCAGCTGCCGGAGAGTTGTAACCAGAGGGATATTTTTTTGACGGGCCAAACCAAGAATCGCCCTGAGCTTTAATAGAACAATTCATTTGAAATCTGAAATCGGAGTAAATATAGATCAGGTCAGCCGAGGTCGCTTTTTTTAATATTCTGTATCTAGGGATGCTTTCTGGGAAAGCCTAGGGTTGTAGCATATAAATATGTGTGCAGCAATGCTGCAAAAGAATACTGTATTGTGAAACTTCACAAGATGTTCTTGTATCTGAAGGATATTTCAAGTGTAATAAGAAATGATACAAGTTAGAGGACTAAAAAGTAACATGAGTAATGTTTTCTTTGGCAACCAATCAACACTTTGATTTTGCTAGCCTTGTGCGATGAAAGTGCTTTTCTGGTTGCTATGGGATACTAGACAGATGATGTTTACCATTATATGCAATAAGACCAAAGATAAAAATAAATGAGGAATAAAAAGGCAAAATCTGGGTTGGGAACATCGACTGTACTCTAGTAAGAGGCTTACCATCAGTGGTGTAACTAGATGTTACTGGCCCCACAGCAAATTAATTTTAGGGCCCTCAGCATATCCGTAGGTTGTCCTGTTTTACTAAAATATATTGAAATTGCTAAACTATGCCCCCTATACACCCTGGGCCCCCGCAGCTGCAGGGTATTCTGTAGTTACTCCTCTGCACACCATACTGACCTTCTAAAAGAGCGTGTGGAGAGAGATTGTCAAGTGACATTGCCTCTATGGATCCATACAAATGGACATGATGTCTACACTGAGTACAATAGGTGCTTAACAACTTTCTTGCTGTCTAAAATGGGGAATATGTCAGAAGCCCTGTTGCATTTATTGTTTATGATTTCAATGAATAGGTCAGTCTAGGATGGCAAACCATGTCTGGCACCCCTATTTCAACCAATCAAATACACTATATAATCAAAGGTATGTGGACATCACAAATTATTGAAACTTTAAGCCACACCTATCATTGCTGACACAGGTGCCACAACAGTAACTAATTTCATGCTTCTTACTTTGTTGCCTGACCTCAACCTGACTGAACATTTGTGGAGTTAAGTGGAACTCAGAGCCAAGTCTGATTTTCAACATCAGTGTCCAACTTCACTAATGTGACCGAATGGAGGCAATTTTACACGATCTAGCAAAAACCTTCCCAGAGGGATAGAGGCTACTTCAGTGGGACAGAGATGACCAACTTCATATAATACCCTTGTACAGCCAGCTGTCTATGTTTTTGGCTTATTTTAAGTATGATCATAACATTAGGGTGCTTATAAATGAAAGACCTGGAGCTATAAATGCAGGGGATGCATGACAAGGGATTAAAATTACCAGCAGCCAGATTCAACTGGTTTATGTTTAAGATTGGCAGAATCAGATGTAGCTGTGAGTGGGTGAGAAGGAATGAGTCAAGGCAGGGGATAGCTGGGTTGGGCAGAGAAATAGAAGGATGTGATGTCAGGGGAAGAATCAGTTCACTTCCTTATCTTCTGAGCAGGTGCAAACATTCCACCCACCCTCACCTCTTTATGTATAGTTTTTGTAAAAAATCAGGAGTTTCTCTTCTTTATGTTCTCATCTTATCTATTAATAACCAAATATGGATGTTTTCCTGCATGTATACTCTTATACAGTATAAACGTATTATTCATGTTAAATTAATGTCAAATGCTTGATCAAAGGAATGTTTCCGATTGCCATTCGGGTCAGGAAGCATTTTTTCCCTCTTGAGGCATAATTGGCACTGGCTTCAGGCTGGGTTTTTTGCCTTCCTCTGGATCAAAAAAATAGTGGATATATGATAATGTATTTCAAGTTTTATTTGTCACAGTAGCGGTAGGAGCTTGCCAGAGTACTGCACAGGTAAATTTTGGAAGAGGGAGAAAGGAGGTTCTCTCCTGTGACTGCACAGTGGGTTGATTGATACAGACACTACTACTTCTTGTGCTAGGTGGCAGCCTGCTTGGATTTCCTCTCATTGACACACTGCAGATTCAGGGTCGCCAGCAGGACTGCTGAACTTCTCTCATGGTGGGAGATGCAGCTCCTGCTGGTAGTAGAGTTTTGGGACATCCTCTCAGTAGGTAGAGGCAGCCTAATACTCAGTGGTGGATATAATGACATAGTGCTGATCTCAATTCTTCACTGAGGAATGGCAGAGCATACTATTGATCTCTTATGGAATTTTGGTTTTGAATGTTGCTTTGGGGGGAGGAATCTCATTTGTCATTACAATTACATGTTTTCAATATGCAGTAGATTTATTTCTTAAATTAATTTTCCAATTAATATTGTATTAATATTATGGTTCGAGATTTATGGCAGTTTTCACTTTCAGAAGTGTTTTCACGTGCATTCCTTTCAGCAATCAACATACTGTTCTGTTTTCTTTAGATGAAGATGTGCCCACCAGTAGGCAGATACCCTCAAGAATGTAGAAGTCACCCTTCTGGTAAAAGCCTCTGCCATACCCAGCAACTTTCCTATGCAAGTGAATTGAAGGGTCAGTTTGTGGACCAAAATGCTTTAAAGCTCTTAGATAGCATTTATGACTGAATACATTCTGTTACATATATTCTGAATATTCTGTTATAAATATGGCTAGAACCCAAAAAAGCATGACAGTATGGCTTTTTAGAAAAGAGAAAGTAAGGAGTTGTAAAGGGGTAATTTAATACGGTTGTCTTGATTTTTACTTTTAACCATTTTGGGGTGATTTGCCTTCCTGTAATGCATTTTTCATGCTTTCTAATGGCGTCACTGACTCCAGCAGCCAAAAATGTTGATACTATATGACTATATACATCATACTAAAATTTTATTTAAAAATTAAACTACCTTTTAAGCATGTGAAAGCAAATAAGTTTGCACCAGTAGCACGTAGGATGCCTGTTCCACTGCTTCTGTCCCAAATTGAGGAGTATGTCAACCGATCAAAAAAACGGAAGTGTGTGGAAAACAAGCTCAGAAACCGCAGATGCTGTGCTGCAAGGTTTATTTTAACACACCATGTTTCAAGTAAGATGGCTCTTAACAAGTGTTGATTAAGAAACTTCTTTATCAAATTGTTAGTTTTTTTGTGCAGCACCACTGCATCTTGCTAAACAATACAAACTTTATTCAGACTCAAATTGTTTGTTGTGATGGTGGTGTCCCTTTAAATATATTTGACAAACAAGTGTCAAGCATATATGGGTTTATAAAGTGCAAAACCCCATAAGTGAACTTATGCAGCAATTAGGAGGTTACATCCCTAAAATGTGAACACAAAGATTGCCTGATCTGTTTGTGACATTCTGCAGCGCCGCAAAGGCGAATATTGTGTTTAAACTCAATCCAAGCTAGGATTCCAAGCATTCCAGGCAACTGCATAAAATGTGCCAGCCACCCAATCTGCTCTGATACTGCCTTTGACACAGCCGTGTTAGATAAACGGATAGCTTTTTAAACATGGCAAAATAATACACAAAGGGAATAAATTGCCTTTATGTTCTTGCAATTGGTGTTTTGGTGAAAGTTAGCTATACCATCTGCAGCAAACCCAAATATGTTGCCTAATGAAAGAAATGCAGTTCTAGGCAGTTTTCCGTTCATCAGAAATTTTCAGCAGTTATAAAGTTATTTGTAAATGTAATTGCAATTGAAAGCAGTGCTTATCCTTCGCTAGTCTCTGCTCTGACAGTGCAGTAGAAGGCGGCTGACTAACAGACCTGTAATGCTTGAAGGAACCGTTTAAAGGGTCCGAACCAGCAGAAGAGAAATCTGTAGACAAATAATGGTTCAAATGGAGTTACATTTACAAATAACTTTGAAATCATGATCAATGCAAGATATTGGACTGAGTGGGTAGGACTCAGTGTCGGACTGGGGCACCAGGGGGCCATCCAAAAACCGTAGACCAGGGGCCCACCAAAGAACCATAGACTAGGGACCCACTCTCAGTACTATTATTCTTCCTCTCTTCACTCAACCTCTATTCTCCTAGTCTCTATTCTTTACATACTGTAATCTATTATTCCATCTATTTAGCCTCTTTGTTCTCAAAGAAATAGGGAATGGCATTGAAATAGGCCAAATGTTTATCAGCACAAGGGCCCACAGACACCGGGGCCCACAGGGAGTTTTCCTGGTATCCCGGTGGGCCAGTCCGACACTGGTAGGACTTTTGGAACAGTGAAGCAGAGAACCTAGCCTGGTTAGGGTGTGATGGGCTTAAAGGAGCCAAAAGCCCTGTAATAGACTCTAATGAGTGAAAAGAATTGTTGCCCATAGACTTCAATGCAATTCTGTGAATTTTTGCTATTTTTTAATTTTTTAATTTTTCAATTTGCACATTGGTTGCATTTGTAGATAACCCCTCATGACATGCATTTTCTATATTTTGGTACACACCCATTATCACATCCACTTGATGAAAGTCGGTTTGAGCCAACATTGTTGCTTAGCCACAGTGAAACTGACACCAATTTCTATTGCCACCTGGAGAATGGTGGCTTGTGAAATAGCCACTAAACTGTCTGCTGGGTGATATATGACATCAGTTTAAACATGACCAGTACCCATTTTGAGTCTAATTTTGAAAGAATGATGCTTAATTAATATAGTACAGGTATGGGATAATTTATCCGGAAACCCATTATCCAGAAAGTTCCAAATTACGGAAGGCAATCTCCCATAGAATTCATTTTAGAAATAATTCAAATTTTGAACAATGATTTGCTTTTTTAGTAAAAAAAGCTCTAATAGTAAAACAGTACCTTGTTCCTGATCTAAACTAAGATATAATGACTCCTTATTAAAGACAAAGCAATCCTATTGGAATTATTTAATGTTTACAAGATTTTAGGTATGGAGATCCAAATTACAGAAAAAAACACTCATCTGGAAAGCCCCAGGTCCCAAGTATTCTGGATGACAGGTCTCATACCTGATCATTTATTGGCGATCATTTATGACAAATTTCCAGTATCATGGTAGAAATAAGAGACTAGTATTCTGGGAAATTTAGTTGCATGATAAATGAAAGGCCACATTTTGTTAGAAGGTGTTAGTTGCTTGGACAAAAGACTGATTACAAAACAATTTACACACTGGACCACGATTGGGGGGTACAGGGGGTACTGCAATCAGGTACCCCATGGCAGAGGGGAGCCCTGAGATGGAAAAACAAGACACTAAGAGGTCTGGGCTTGCAGGAGTAGGTTGAAGCATTGGCAGGGTTTGGGTGAAGCATGGGTGGGATTTTTACATAATTGGGGTGTAGTCAGGGTACATCACAGGCATGCCTGTGTGTGAGGGGCATTTTTTCATTGGTGCCTCATTATACATGTTGGCATGGCCCACAATCCAGTTGACCAGTGAGCTAATAACTGTAGAAAGGGCACTGATAACTTAGTAGTATGGGTCCCCTTATTACTGGTTGTGGCCCTGCTTACACAAAATAGCATTAACGACTTTTCAGAGCTGCACAGTCTTTTTGGGCTTTTGCAAAGTCAAGTTAAGCTATTTGTATTGTACAAAAAGCAAACAGTGATTCATGTAGATAAGTTGGTTAGTCATCTGGCACGCAGTCACTTTGTCGACAACACATGTGAAGGCCAGATTCCAAAGCCTGTGCACAGGTGGGTCGTCCAAAAATGGCTGAGACCCTGATTAACTTGCATGCTCAGTCAGAGATTAACTATAATAGAGCAGTAATGCTTAGAAACAGGTTGCTCTCATGTCAAAAGCTATGTTTTAAATGTCCCAGACATGTCTGTAAAGTTTTCCATAAAAGGCACATGGGAAATATCACATGTTAATAATTATTTCTAAAACCCTTAATTCGCCACTTAGGCTCGTTCACTAGTGATTACCTATAAACTCCTTCTCCGCCCATCAAAGTGTTTGAATGGAAGACAGAGCAGCATGGTGGCACAGTGGCTAACATTTTTGCCTAGCAGCAGTCGGGTCTTGGGTTTGATCCAGAAGAGGACAGCATCTGGAAAGAGTTTGTATGTTGCATGGAGTTCCTCCCCTAAAAACAGGAGGTGTACCAGTAGTAGGGAAATTAGTCTGCAGAATCTACTGTTCAAAGGTTGATGTGTGTGATTAAAATTTAGTAGAATACTTATACTGTATTAATAAATACTTATACTGTATTAATAAAGAGCAATGTATAAGTAAAGTATATGGTTTACAGGTTTAATATTTTAAAGTCTGATTAGTCTGGTGCCTGATCTGAACTGAATAGTGTACCATAAGTGGCATTAGTGAACAGAAATTAGTTGTAATGGGGGGTTGTTCAGCAGTAATAGAGGACCCTCATCTCCTAACTTCATGAAATTGGTTTGAGCTTAAGAAAATATTATTATTGGCTTTTTTGGAAATTGTTTTGAGAAATGTGACTTCATTATTTGATAAATATTCCCCTAAATATGTTTTAAGAGATTAACATGGTGATCCCCAACCAGTGGCTCATGAGCACATGTTGCTCACCAACTTCTTGGATGTTGCTCCCGGTGTCCCCAAAGCAGATGGTTGTTTTTAAATTACTGGCTTGGTGGCAAGGTTTGGTTGAATTAAAAAATAAAAGATGTGCTGCAAAACAAAACCTCTTCTAAACTGACAATCTACCAACTACTACTACTCTAGTCTACTAGAGGCTGACAAATAGCCAATCACAACCCTTATTTGGCACCCCATGCTCCCCAAGTCTTCTTACATTAAACTATGGCTCCAGAGTAAGAAAGGTTGGGACTCCTGGATTAAAAAGACTAAATCAATGCAATGGCTGCATTTGTAAATGAAAATTTGGTGGAAGAATATCTGATAATAATAATCTACATTATAATAATCTATAATAATAATAAACATGCAATAACTCATATGTCACAACACTAAATATGTTGAAGTTCAAATCTGAACGTAGGTATTCTATAACAATGCCTCTGTTATGAGAAGAAGGTGCACATTTCAATTGTTTTCATATTTCATAGATTTCAGGTGTAGTAAATTAATAATCAGCCGGCGACATACAGTACTTTATGAATGTTTCCGAATGTTTATCAGCAGACATCCAGCTATCATAATTATGTATATCTGTACGTAAATAGTCATTTAGGAAGTCTGCAAGAAATAAGGGAAGGTGTGACCCAGAGTGATAATTTGAGAGGCATGTAGGGTCAAAAGAAGGTCCATTGATTATTAGTGTTGTAACAATGTTTTGAAGGAACAAGGGCAGGTGCCTGTGTTATATAGAGAGGTTGGATAGATGAGATTAGAAGGGGCAAAGTGTAAAAGACACTGAAAAGATGAGATGTAATAGGGTCAGGAGGGCAGGTTATTGGCTGGGAGAATTGAGCTGTGTAAAGGATTCTTCTGTTACAAGAGAACATAAGATGGATGGAGTGTATAGAGGGCAACTGAGGTTATGGATTGGATCATTTGTTTGGACAGGGAAGAATTTTGAAAATGTGATGTAGTAATGGCTTCATACTGTATAGAAGACTCCTCAGCTGACAGCAAAGCTTCATACAAAATGCTATCCACTAATTTGTAAGCACTGTTGTATTTTATAGTTATACTTTATTATTATTATTTATTAACATTTATTTATATAGCGCCAGCATATTTTGCAGCAATGTAAAAAGTAAATGAGTTTATACACATACATCTTTGACTATGGTTCAAATATGGTTGCCCTACAGCACCCACAAAATGGCTCCTGCTTCCTTACTATAACTATGAGTTTTCAGACTGTAGGAAACAAGATTCAAATATATGTTATATATAATATAGTGTAGTTAAAGTTAATTTTGCTTGACTAATGTGATAAAATTGGATTTGAAATAATTTTTTTGGGTGACAGGTCCCCTTTAAGGAGGAAAGGCCAGAGAAGATAAGACAGATTTTAATGATGTTAGATAGTTTAAAAGTGTTGGAAAATATTCTACCATAGACAGTACTGAGTGGCTTATTTCTCTACATAGCAAACTGGAAACATAAACTGAAGAGGGGTTCACCATTGTGCTGTTATATAGTTATCTGCTGATATCTGCTTGGTTGCACCCCCCTACTACTGCAGTTTTCTGCATCAAACCCTTCTGTCTTGCTGCTCCTTATATTTGGAATGCCTTTCCTGAATTTCCCCCGATGAGAACTGTCCCTCAATGTCTTCAGAACTAAACTCAAAGACTAAACTCTTGGAGCACTTGCATAATCCCTGAACTGGGAACTGACACTTATATGGCAGTGCCACTGTAACCTACGGCACTTAATATCCCTCCAATCTGTGTCTGTAAGTTACCCTCCAATTTAGACTGTAAGCTCTATGGCTCAGGGACCACCATCTTTTTGTCTCCTTGACATTAAGCACTTAATCTGTATTGTAAGTATACTTTATATTTATGCGTATTGTAGTTTTGTGGTTATTTGTACTTATTATTGCAATGATCCCCAGTTTGTTCTACTAATTTATCGTTCTGCTTTGCAGTGCTTTGCCCTCAAGGAGCGCTATACAAATAAAAATATACACACATCAGTAAGCCTGCAGTATCCTATGCAACTGTTGGTTTGCCCTGAAAAAAAAGTGCTGGGCTTCTTATAGAGCAAGTTAATGCATAGTCACTTCAATCAGCTGGTATTTTACTGGAGAAAAGAAGAGCCCTTACCATGATGGTAAGTTAATTGTGTAACTCTTTTCCATACTTTGTTATCTGAATAAAAGCAGACTTTTGGCCATATGTTGAATGTAGACACACAAAGTAATAGTGCTTTCCATCTGTAAGTATTTTGTTTTAAAAATACTAGGATATGCAACTGCTACCTTATGCCTTCGGGGTGGGGAACTGCACTAACAGTTAGGAGCTGGAGTTAAATAACAGCTGGAAGTCTACAGATTGAATGGCTCTGCTCTTTAATACAACAGGATTAAGTGCAACAGGAACCTTTTTACCAGCACAGTTAACATATTTACTGGTGTTAATGGCTAGGGAGGGGAGATTCCAGACCTGGCTTGACATGGCTTTTGTTTTTAATCCTTTACTGCGTTTAATACACCCGTTAACCCTTTGATGGTGATAAAATGTGTGGAAATATGTAATGGAGAAAAGCCATTCAGCTAAATGTAGATCCCGGGGTGCTCAGATTAGATTTAAATATCACTGGGACTTTTCAAGGTTATATTTAGCTTTCCCAGTTTGAAGTCTGAAAAAGCTTGTTGGAAAGAAAGTTAATTATACACCATGGGGACAAAACTACAGCATGAGTATGATATCTTGCTGTGCTATATATGCTGATAGCAGCTGTTCTCTTGAGCTTTTGCATGCTGGATTTGTGCTACACAATTATTTCTCTATCTTCAATGTTGACACACCTATGCTTACCTATGCACGTCTTCTTTATAGGAAACACAGGGACTGTATTATATGTTTTCTTTTATAAAAGGAAATGTGAGCCTTTCATATTACTGTGCTATTGGGGTGGGTTGCCCATGTATGATTTCATGTAAAAGAAGCTCCGGTGATAGACATGGTGGTTTTTGCATGATCATTGCTAGGGATAATGTGTTTAATGCTTCCAGTTCAGGGTGCGCACACACAGACAGACACAGACAGACAGCAAGCAGGATTCAGCCTGTTAGATCCTCATGCATTATATGGGCTTCAGGCCCCAAGTAGCTTTGGAAAAGTTTTAATGTGATGTGCCTAAACTCTGATGTTGCTATACTACAGCTTCCACCATAATTTTATTAGTGAAGTAACTAGCCATGGGCTAGCGTATGGGCTAGGACCCCACTGCCCCCATCATAATCCAGTGTGCACCAAAAATTTTCCCTCTGCCATCTGCGATTTCACTTATTGCAGCTCTGGCGGGCCCAAGGGTGGGTGCAGGCCCAGGGGCGATCACACCCCCCAGTAGTTACAGAACCGAGTATGATAGAAACTATAGTTTAGCGGTCTTGACATAAATATACATCATTCATATCAGTCCCTGCCCCTTACAATCTAAGGCAGGGATCCCCAGCCAGTAGCTCGTGAGCAACATGTTGCTCGTCAACCCCTTGGATGTTGCTCCCAGTGGCCTCAAAGCAAGTGCTTATTTTTGAATTCCAGGCTTAGAGGCAAGTTCTGGTTGTATAAAATCCAGGTGTAATGCCAAACAGAACCTCAATGTAGGTTGACAATCCACATAAGTGCTGTAATTGGCCATTTTGCAGCCCCTATTTGGCACCCCAATAACATTTTTCCAACTCCTTTTACTTCTGAATGTTGCTCACGAGTTCAAAAGGTTGGGGGATCCCTGATCTAAGGTGTCTATTGCACACCCATTAACATGCCTGTAGGTTTTTGGAGAGGGGGGAAGGTCGGGCGGTAAAAAGATTCTGTTAGAGAGTGGGTCTGGGTCAGCGGGTTTTTTCCCTGATGTCCTGCTGTTTCAGGCTGACACTGCTCAGGCTTCACTTGAACCAATAGTAAACCATAATAGTACTACTCTGTTTGCCAATAGTAAACCACAGCAACCAAAACAGAAATGTGCAGTAAATAAAAGTTAAATGCTGATTGCTGGCAATGGGTTACTGCACCTGGGCTAATTTGCCCCTCTTTATTATATTACATCTATCACTGATTATATACAGACACCCAACCTGCAAGGTCCCACCTTTCCACCAACAGCCAATCTGTACCAGATCTGAAGGAGGGGAATAGCACCATTCCATTCAATTACATCTCCAGATTGTTTTACATCAGTTGTAGGCTAGGTTTGGAGATATAAAAGGATCAAACATATTCTTCAGACTCCACTTGCAGAATGCAATCAGTAGGTGTTGAGTGTACATGTGCAATTTTATGTAACAGTGAATACTGTTTAGTTGACTCCTCATTTTATAGTCTGATGATGATCATACAGACTTTATGTCAGTCACCAGCATAAGGCTGCCAGTAACAGTAGGAAATGCTCAGGAACATGCTGCATGCATCTCATTGATCCACAAGGGGGAGCGCCCAAGATTTAATATATTGCTAATGTTGGATTCAGCATTGGCGACGAGAAAGTCAGGTTTCCCATAATGAGCTTTAAAATGC
The DNA here is from genome assembly GCF_017654675.1 of Xenopus laevis. Taxonomy (NCBI): domain Eukaryota; kingdom Metazoa; phylum Chordata; class Amphibia; order Anura; family Pipidae; genus Xenopus; species Xenopus laevis. The sequence goes on along the minus strand of NC_054388.1, from coordinate 18,660,112 downwards.
ACGTTTCTTTGGCTTTTAATGACCACATACCTAATGAGTGTGGATTAAACTGCCATGGTTACTTGCTTGCCCTATTATGTCTGTTTATACTATTTGCAGAAATAATCATAAAGTGAAGTGTGCATATATCGGAAGAATATTTCCTAGATATTATAAGGGATTATACAACCTAATGCAGTAGCTGCATTACTTCCTCTTTGCTTGCTACTCTAAGGGGCCCACTTGCTAAAATTCTGATTTGTATTTTTCACAAATAATACATTTTTCTCTAAAAAAAAAAACTGTGGGTTTTTTGTATATTCTCCATAAATTTGAGCTGTATTAACTTTGAAAAACACAAAGAACCTCTAAGACAAAACAAAACTTCAACAAGTAAAAGTTGTTGAGGTCCCATAGAAGACAATGGGAGGTGTGCTGATCCTATTGGACCATTTTTTTATCAATATGGAGGGGTTTTTTTTCACTAGTAATTGTCTAAAAAAAATTATAATTTTTAAAAGTTTCAGAGATATTTGTATTGCATAGCACATCGTTCAGTGTTTTTTTTTTCATTCATGCTTTTTATATATGGATCTTTTAATAACTTTCATGGCATTTGTGGTTTTAGAGAGATTGAGTTTAATTGTTTCAAAAATCTCTAAAACCTCTAAAATGTGACCTTTAAAAATAGGCCTTCATGTATTATGTTTCTCTAGAATCTAGATCATCACAGTAAGGATTTTCAATCTCTGGAGGAGGGGCAGAATGATAGGAGGCCCTTTATGTTGCTCTGGTAGTGTGCCCTACAGAAAAAAGAGAGTCTTTTGGAGACCACATGTTCCTGCAGCATTAAGGGCAAGTGTGACTGCATATCTATTACAAGTAGAATGTACCTAACCTACTGTAAATGCACTTGGATATCCATCACTGCTTGGAAGTCATACAAGATAAATCAGTAAAGCTGTAGATCATTTGTTAGCATTTTCTAATTCCCAGAGTAATATTTGGCTCTTGGGACATTGTCAAGGATACATAACATACAGTTGTGCTCACTGATCACTGTACTGACCCTTAAAGGGGAAGGAAACCTAGTCGGCGCAAACCCCCCACCCCCCCTCCTGTTTGTTGCCCACCCTCCCTCCTCCCCCCTGGCCTACCCGTCCCGCTGGGCAAATGCCCCTAACTTGTTACTTACCCTTCTGCGCAGGTCCAGTCCAGGGAGTTCACCGACGACATCTTCTTCCACGCGATCTTCTTTCTGCTTTGAACGGCGCATGCGCAGTTGGATCATTTCGCCGGTACGATCTACTGCGCATGCGCGTGACTTTTGGTGCATGCGCAGTAGATCCATACCGGCGAAATGATCCTACTGCGAATGCGCCAAAACACCGTTCACAGCAGGAAGAAGATCGCGTGGAAGAAGATGTCGTCGGTGAACTCCCTGGACTGGACCTGCGCAGAAGGGTAAGTAACAAGTTAGGGGCATTTGCCCAGCGTGACGGGTAGGCCAGGAGGGAGGGTGGGCAACAAACGGGAGGGGGGTGGGGGGTTTGCGCTGACTAGGTTTCCTTCCCCTTTAACTCTTAACTATGAAGGAGCTAGAAATGTTGTACATTATGTTTTGTGTTTCTGTCCCAACCCAAGACAACCACAGCCCTTTAGCAGTAAAGATCTGTGTCTCCAAAGATGCCCCAGTAGCTCCCCATCTTCTTTTCACTGCACATGCTCTGTGCTGCTGTCACTTACTGAGCTTAGGGACCCACTCACAATATACAGTACACATAGAATAGAAATGTCACAATATAAGGCTGATTAGTAATTAATACAGATAATTACAACATGGTTCATTTTTAGGGTTTAGTTCTCCTTTAATGCTTAGCCTTAACCAAACCTCACCCTAAAAGTTCTATTAAAAAAAACTCATCTCTTCAAAAACATCTATACAAGCATCTATATATGTAGGCGACATTTCTTTAAAGAAGCTGAATCAGAGGCTTTACCTCAATGATGATGGTGCAGCTGTTTTGGGGAGAAGATGACTAGAGGGTTGGAGGAGATTTTAAACTAGGTGTGTGGGTTCAGTAAATGATTCTGTGGAAGACAGGTTAGAATAAATAGTGAGAAAGGAGAATGGGAGAGGAGATTTGGTTGGGGTACTGTTAAGGATAGGGAGGACCACATTTCATGCAATAAGAGATTAACAAAGTGTATAAGGTACAATTTATCAGATGCTTTATTTTTTTAATTGAACCTAAATTAGGCAAATGTATGGTAATACAAATTTGTTATGGTTGTTATGTATCCAACTTTCTCCAGACTATTTCTATCTTAGCTTATTGTACTCATAACTCATATAATAAATAACAGCTAGCAAATGTGATCTGTTCGTACTGGTTTTTTGTGTGTTTATTTTTTTTTTAGTTCTTTTTATTATTTTATTTTTTTTATTTTTTGCTGTGTAATTCTTTTTTCCTTTTGCACGTTTCCCTGACCTCCTATTAGGATAATTATATCAAGATAATCCTACTTAATTGAACAACATGGGATATTCAGTTCTGTAAGCCGAAGGTAGGCACCACATATATTGCTTAAATATAGGTAACTGATTTCTCACACACTATAAATACAGTTGATATTGGCTGCAGGTAATTTGCAAACCTAAGTCTTTTGTTGGAAAAACTTATTGGAGAGTTTCTGATATATTATATGGAAAAAAGAGGGCATGCAGAAGAAAAGAAAATTGTTTCCCACAAGCATTAATAAAAGAGGATTTGAACATTTTCAGTATAACACATTTATAAGCAATACTGTTCTTGCCTATATATATATATATTCTGTGTCTTGTGTATATGTTGGACAATTTATTACTATATAGTGAGGGAATATTAAAAGCCTCTATTAATAATCCAATTAAATAAACCCTTGTTTCATCTACTGTATGTGAAAGTATTTTTCTTTAATATGTAATTATATGTAGTTGAGAGCCCACAAGCTCAGAGATCTGAAAATTATTGTTCATAAATATTGGACCTGGAGGTCTATGAGATTGAATATCTCTATTTCTTTTTGTTTATTTTATTTATGAAAACATGTTTTTGTGAAATTAAATTCTACACCCACTCTACCCTTTCATAGAGCAATGTATTGCCATTATGTTCTCTTGGCTTATGCATTACATGGAGTAGAGTCTCCTCCAGTTAGACTAAATTCATATCCCGTCTGTGGGGCAAAGATATAGTCCCTGGAGGTCTATGAGTTTGACTTTTCAGTTCTTAGTATATTAAATATTTGGTTATTGTATTTATAAAAACATGCATAAGATTCTACAGCCACTCTAACATTTCATAGAGCAATGTATTGGCATTGTCTCCTTTGGCTAGTGCATTACATGGAGTTGAATCTTGAGTGTCTCCAGTAAGTACATCCTCAGCAACAGTAAAGGTGGGAGACAATGGAGGAAGACAATAAAGCTTAGCTGTGGCACAGGAGAGGTAGGCACATTGGAGAGTATAATGAGTATGGTGTTCCAAGATACTGGCACCTTGTCTGTAGAAACCTTTTGCACAGCTAGTTGGCATTCCATCCACTAGATTACTGATGCTAAGGTGCTCACGGGGATCAGATGGGGGAAAAAAGGGAAGTAAGAAAAGATGTTAAAAAGAAAAATGTATTTATTGGTAGGGTAGGGGCCTTGAAATGAAGCACCGCTGGGGCAGGTTCTGGAGTGAATAATCACAACTAATAAAAACATGGTGCTACATTAATGTAGTATAATAATTATAACGGCATGAAAATAGAGTAAAATAAACAAGTAATGGTGTCGCGTAATGCAAATGACTGCTGGATAAAGTAGAAATGAAATGGCTGGGCTGTGAGTGACACTCTGATCAGTCTAGATAGTGAATCACTAAGAGCCTATGCAGGGAATGGGTGACGCTTAGAACAGGCAGGGAATGGGTAGTTGTCAGGCAATGTAGGCAGTGTGAATCTGATCAACCCATCTATTACTTTTATTATCTGTAGTGTAAGCATGAAAAAATGTACTATAAATTGACCTGGCTGTTAATATGATCATCATCCTTTATTTATACAGCACCATTAACGCCACCCTTTATAGAGATGGTTGATCATTCTCATCGTTTATTCTTCCCTTGCCAAAGCCAAGGCTTAATGTACGTCTAAATCACTGACATAGTTCATGGATTTTTATTTTTTCACAAATAAAACTCTTACATGACCTACTGAATGTGAAATCCATCAGTCCTCACTTAGGGGATGACATAATTATTATGAGCTGTTGGAGTCATTTATTCCTTAGAACACAAAGGATATTTTGGGAGAATTGCATCATGTGCTTTTAATTGGATTGTAATTTCCATTCTCTTTCATGATGTGACCCATTCTAGATGAAGGAATTGACCATCTGTAATAAAAGTTATGTTTTTCATTAGCATGCTTTGGCTTATACAGTGTACAAGATAACTGAGGAGGGTTAACAAAACGTTGTCTCTGAATGGTTTGTAGGGAGATTATTTAGTTGCTGACAAGATCTATTCTGTTCCAAATACCTGAGGCACCTCACTGTAACCTTTCTCTTGAAACAATCTCATAATAAGAAAAAAAAAGACACTGACCAGCTGTCTTCCGTTACATATTCCAGATGCAGTTATTAACAATCTATCTTCTGCTAGAAGCCCTTACCTTGGGTGACCCTCTATCATAAAGTCATTATTTTCCAGACTTATCTTCACCCTTGGCTATTGACCTGAACTTTTCTTCTTGCACCTGGACTTCTTGCCTGTGGAAACACTATGGGGCAAATTCCAGGGCGCCCCTAATTCTAAAATCCGAAGTTGCGCTCAGGGAGGCGAACGGTAGCACATTTGCGCTAGCGTTAATTTGTCAAGCAAAGCGAAGTTACGCTAGCGATGCCTAATTTGCATACGGCTCCAAGTTAAAGTACAATGGACGTATATGTAGCAGCAAATACATTACACTACACAAGCCTGGGAAAGCTTAATTTAATAAAATAGAGTTGATATACATGTGCCCACTGTATATTTTAAGTGCCATATGTTAGGAAATGTAGGGGGGAAGGAGGGTGCCCCCAAAACAATTTACGATCTTTTTCAGCCTATCACCCTTAAAAAAGGAAAAGACGCCAGCATTTTTTGGGACTTAGAAAAAATGTCAACTTTTTTTGAAGCAATCCCTATCTACTCTATTGCACTTCGCCTGGTCTGAGGTGGCGAAGGCAAGAGGTAACGTTCAGTAAAATCCGCAAGTTAGTGAAGTAGCATAGTAACGTCGTCCCTTCGCCATACCTCAACTACGCCTGGCGTAAGGGTGCGAAGTAGCGCTAGAGTAGGTCGACTTAGCTAGAGAATCTACACCCGTTAGTAAATTGGCAAAGTAACGAAATGATGTCACGCTGGTGAATTTTCTCTAGCGTTAGTCACTTCGCCCTTTAGTTAATCTGCCCTTATATGTCTACCTGTAATGTAGATGAGACAGTAATTGCTATTACAGGTAAAAAGTGTTAATTATGTACTTTTGCTAAACATCTTACAAATATGCATTTGGTAAAAAGTACCCCTGCTGGGATATCAGAAGTCACAGAGAAGATCCATGGCCATATATGAGAAGGACCATTTATATGTACACCAAAGTGTCTTTATATGTCAAGGAGTAAAACAGGGGATAGCATTATTCTTAACAATTCATAAGAGTTTATGATGTATGGTGTTTATGTAGGGAACTGTGAGTGTATGTAGAGTCATAGGGAGTAGCAGGTGTGAACAGTTTACACCTTCCCATAGTTATAAATCTATTCAACAGCATCTATAAGGGACACAGGTGACCAATTGGACCAATTTTAAAGGATATATTATCATGTAAGGATCACTTTATTTACATGAGCAACAAACCTATTGTATAATCAGGGATGATCTTGGAAAGGCAGAAAAGTCAGAGAGAAGTCCCAGGCCAGAATGAATATTTCAGTTGTATAGAGGAGAGATAAGGCAGGGAAAACATCAGCACATCAACAGGAATTATATAACTCCAGGGAACATCCAAGATAGCCAATAAAAACAGCTAGTTTAAAAGACATTTACTGGAAATCAAACAATGGGCCACACACACTGATAGTTTAACCGTGTGCAATCAAAATGATTTTGGTTTAAATGCAACAAAAAAACAAGTGAACAACCTATAAGAGGTAATTAAAAAGTATGTTCTTTAGAAGGAGGCATTCATACAAGTGATACAAAAATAATTTTGTGCATTAGTTAAAGACGAAATGATCACTTTAAGACCATACTGGTCACTTACAAGGGGTAGTGTGAAACGTAAAGAAAATGAGTGCAATCCACCCCGTTTTACACACTTTGTGCCCTGCACTTTTCCGAAATTGAGTGCAGAGCTCTGAACACATCGCTGCCTGATGCACACAGTTCACAGTTTTCCTTTAAAGCAATTGCTTTAAAGGAAAACTAAAGCTTAACTAAAGAAGCAGTCTAGAAAAGTTATACATTATATTTTGAGCTTCTGTACCAGTCGAAGGCACCCACAGACCTCCAAAGATGCTTCATTAACTCCCTATCTTCTTTTCTGCTGATTCACATGTTCTGTGCTGCTGTCACTTACTGAGCTTAGGGACCAACTCACAATATACAGTACACAAAATAAAAATGTCACAAAATAAGGCAGATTAGTAATTAAAACAGATAATTATTACATTGCAGCACAGCAACCAATGCAACTAGCTTCAGAATTTAATGATCAGACCTGTAGCATCAGCTTATATCACAAACCAACCTCATTTTCTGCTGGATAATTTTAGATGACCACCAATGCTTAGCTTCACAACAGCTGCTCAGAGCCCACTGAGCATGTGCGTGTAACAGACACTTTCCAAGATGGTGACCCCCTGTGACAAGTTAGAAGTCCTGGATCATTGCTGCTATTGACAAGCTGAAACTTTAGACTGGTGCAATAAGTTCAGTATATAAAATATGGCAATTTTAGCTAAATCCATTTATAGAGTTTAATTCTCCTTTAAGAAACACTAAGGAGCATGCTTTTGCACCTCTCAGTTCTCTAGCACTTGTAACTAAGTTGCATAAATCACACTGGTGGCAAATCCCACTTGGGTTTATTTAATGTTTAAATGTTCTTTGTAGACTTAAGGTAAAAGGGATTGATCCAAATTACGTAAATATCTGGAAAATCTCAGGTCCCATGCATTTTGGATAATAGATCCCATAAGTGTAATAGGTTTATTGCAAAATTCCGATCGAGAAACAGTGAATTCAGAAGCCATCATCGAAGACTTCTTATGGGAAATTCAATGACACCGCAAAGCTTCTTTTTTTTCTATTCTAAACTGACTTCATATTAAATTGTTAGTCCTCTCCCTTATGAAATCACAAAAAAGAAAAACTTGGTTTGGGGAACCTTGAGTCCTCTTTTTAAATTCCATGAAATCATAAATCACTTCTAAAATGAATGCTATCATTTTGAACTGAATAACTGTGCCAGAGAATAAACTGTATTAATAGTATTGATTGATGCAGCATTCAACTGGAATTTATTGCACAGTGTCATGGAAAAGTTACACTGGCAGCATTTCTAACAAACGAATTTTAACAGAATTAAATATAAACCTTGCCTTTTTCTCCTTCTGTGGCATTATCTTCCTGACATTTTATCTATAAATATATGCACATACAGTATATTTCCCATTTATTTATTTTTCAAAACAACTTCTTCTGCTAAATTTTTGTTACAAATTCTGGAACTGTAAGAAACACACACACAAATGTATTTTTCGGTTATCTGATGGAGCACACATTTATCTTTTTTGAAATAAAAGAGTATTTCTTTCTTTGGCTATTAATATAAGTAATCACAGCAGTAATGTTCAGAATTCTCAAACAGTGAGATAATGGTGGTTATAATACTCAAGAAAGGCTTGGGAGAGTTTAATTCAGTGTGACAAGTGGAAAAAGTGGTTCCTTTATAACATATGATCAGCGGTTTTCTTTGTAAATGTTATCGAGTGTATCACTCATTAACCCTTTTACTCCTGGAGCACTGTGACCTGTTCAGTTGCATATGCCTTGGCTGTATTTGTCCTTTTGTTGATTTTGTTCAATTGTCAACCCAAATACCCTCGTGGGGCAATGATCTGAGCCAATGGTTTTTTTTTTTACATTTTTAAATTAATTACATGGTTTTCTATTCAGTGTCATATGTATTTCATAGCCTCTATGAACTTGTGTCTCTTAATCACAAGAAACACTGATTGCAGAAAAGAATTAAGCTCAAAGGGGGCTCTAGGCAGAAGAACATAGGTTCTTGCTTTACTTCTCCATCAGCATTATTATAGAGCAAACTGAATTTCCTCCTATGTGAAGCCCTATGCAGAAGCTTAGGGGGCCTTGTGTCTGACCAGGATGTACCTGATGCAGTTTTAATGATCACATACAACAATAAATAAATGTCTTTGAGTACCTATAGATCCCAACCAGGCTGACTAATGATAAGAAGCATCACCACGAGAAACATCTAAAAGCATCACATTTGTGCTCCTTAAAATATTGTAGTGTATACACTGTATCTTCAAAGTTGATAAAAAGTTGATCAAAGCAAATGTTCCACCCTAAATCTTCTGTCAATAATACTCTTTCAGTATGTTCAGCATCTAGTTCTGTGGTGGTAACACAAGTCCCTCAGCGCTGTAAGATTCCATCTCCTCTTCCCAAAGTTTTATGAGGACGCTTTCTGTTTGAATAATGTAGTTATCTCCTGGAATTATTGCTTAATTCAAAACATATTTATGATTCCAGGGATAACTGGCTCAAAGTCACAACTACTTTCCGGGAAGGTTTCACTCCATTCTCTTTCAGTACACTGCTGTGGGGGACAGATGCATTATCTGCATTGCTGCTGTCTATTGTGGCAAGAGATGAAACCGTAGTCATACTTGGTGATGCATCAGATAAGCCATTGACTTTTGAGACTGGGGTGGCCTTGCTTGGTTGTGAATTGATATCCAGCTGTTTTGCACTACAGAATGGTGCATAATATTCTGTCATTTCCTCAAATTGCAAGCAATCCACTTTATAGTACTTTTTCTTGGCCTCTAAAATACTGTTAAATCTAAAGCCCCAGAGGATCTCACGGGGCAAGTAAGATGTCCGTGATTGGTGTGATGTGCCAGTGGAGTCGCCTGTGTATATAAATGTGACCAAGATTTCAAATCGATCCGAAGCTAACCCTTTTCGATCCAGTGCATACAATGGACTATCCTGATCTATAACATGAACCACAGTTACTGGGGTGACCAGTATTATCTGCTCATTGACCAGTTTGAGGTCTTTATATTCCATGGTGATGCCTTTTTCATGATCTTCATAGTAACGTACGAGCTGAGCTCTTACGTTTCCTTCAACAACATGGTTTGACCGAAAGTCCCCAACTCGCCACATTAGGCACAATTTGCCATCCCTCATTCCCACGAGTGCAAAGTAACTGAAACGTATGGTCTGAGCTCTTTTTCGGGCAGTCGCCATCTTTGCCATTGCTGCACCTATAATAAATGTGTCTATAATACAACTAAGGACTGATTGAAGTGTCACCAGGATGATAGCCATGTAGCACTCCTCTGTAACACACCTGTTGCCATAACCAATGGTAGTCTGGGTCTCCAGAGAGAAAAGAAATGCGCCTGCAAATGTGCGAACATTGTCAATACATGGGGTTATCTCCGTATCACTAAGATCTCCATGTTGGAGCGCTATGATCCAAAATATAAAGCCAAACAGCAACCACGACAGGACATACGATAAGGAGAAAATAATAAGCATATGGCGCCATTTTATATCCACAAGTGTAGTAAATATGTCAACCACATAGCTTTCCCATTCACCAAATATGTTCTTGAAATAGACATTGCAGCTTCCATCTTTTTGCATGAACCGGTTCTGGAATGGCTTCCTACATATTGTACTGTACTGGTACCAGTTGTGCTCTCTCACATTCACCAGTTTCCAAGTATCTGTAGTATAACTCATCATGGCATCCAATGGTTCAAGCTACTGATCTAAAGAAAAGATTTTCCCGTGGTACCGAAAACCTGTAAAAACACACACAAAAAAAAGATCAGAAAAAAATAAATGTGATTTATATTCACATGCATTTAATTTACAGAGTTTCAACAGCTGAATCGATTTACTTGTCACCATAAATCATCATTCTTATGATGAAAGGTACGATATCAGAATGTAAGGTTTAATGCATTTATGGCCAAACCAACACGCAAAAAAATGTAACACTGAAAACTGTTTATTTTATCTATGAAATATTATTTTGTATCAGAAATATGCATAGTATGTTGAGACTGGGAAACATGCAAAAGTGCAAAGCAGTTATCTACATGATGTGTACAGGGAAGTAATATAGATGTATGCCCTAGTGATAGAACTTTATGGCATAGTGACCAAGATAAGGGGTTCAAAGGATATTCTCTGCATATGCTTGCTGAATATCCTATATAATAAAGTTGAAGTGTCTCTGCGTCCAGTCCCTGTGTCCGTGGGATTGCGCTACTGCGCATGTGCCCCACGGACCGTCTCTGCATATGTTCTAGCGCCCGTTAATTTAACGGGCTTAATGTCTAGTATTTTATAATGCTCTAATGATCAGCACAACGCATTTTACATGTGACTGTGAAGGGAATCGCTCTACATCTACTTGGGATAGTTTTGTACCGTAATTAAAACTTCTGTAAAGTGTATGCTAAGAGCAGAGTAGTGATACAATATAAGAGAATACCCCTTGATAAAGGCGAAAGCCGAAACGTCGGGGTGTTGTCTTTTTTGGGGGTCTGTGTATCCGCTTTTCTATATCTAACCAAAACTACCAGTGGTGTGGTATGTATGTATGCTGATTTACTGAATATTTACCCTCATTAATTGATGTTGTTTATTACCGTTATGTTTTAAACATTAAAAAAATTTTTACTGCACAATTATCTGGTTTATATGATTAATCATTTGGTGTGCATGCCCATATCTTTATATTATAGTGATACAATATGCCCAGTGTCCAACTGGGGAGGTCTGGATCCACCAGAGCTCCACGCCCAAGGACCAACCCCATCCCAGCTGCAAATCCCCCATCTGTCCCCTCTCAGCAGCAAATTGCCCTCTATCTCCCTAAACCCCTATGCATGTACCTTCTTCTTGCTCCAGGCGATCAGAAGGGGGGAAGTTTAGAAAGGGGTGCATGAGTTACCGGCTGTGGAGAACGGTCCGGGCCAGTAGGCTGGGGCCCACCGGGTTTTTTTTCCTGGTACTAGCCAGCCGAGTCTGACCCTGAATGGGCCTCATTCGCAATGCAGGACTCGCTGTGCAACTTGCAAAAAAAAGATTGCAACCAGTCTTTTTTCACTTTGCACGTTGTGCCCTTTAGTATGTAATTTGCTGCAGGCCTCTGCACTCCATTTTGGAGCACAGAGACCTGTGTCATCCATAACTAATGCAGCACTGACTGTCACCAACACAGAAACCAGCAACCCTGTTGAACTGTGCACTGGAAATGAACACTACGGGGCATACTCTTGTCTCAGGGGGAGAGTTAACAGCCCTCAATAATAATATTCTAAAATTCTAGGAAGGAGTTGTTCAACTTAAAATGAACAATATGGTGCAAATGTATTAAAATTCCCCAATTGAGGAAAATAGCAATGCAATAGCATCGTCTTTCTCTGTTGCCGGGGTCAGTGACCCTGACAAACAGGGCAGCATTGTGAACTGAATAGAGGCAGAACAGGAAGGCAAGTTATTTTAACTATAAAAAAAAATGAAGACCATTAGAATGGTTGCTATGAATAGGACTACAGGTATGGGACCTTTTATACAGAATGACCTAGGGAATTCCATAATTTCGATCCTCTTACCTTAAATCTACTAGAAAATCATGTAAACATGAAATAAACCCAATAGGCTGGTTTTACGTCCAATAAGGATTAATTATATCTTAGTTTGGATCAACTACAAGTACAAGGAATGGTTTTATTATGACAGAGAAAAAGAAAAATGTGGATTATTTAGATAAAATGGAGTCTATGGGAGACGGCCATTCAGTGATTTGTAGCTTTCTGGATAACGGGTTTCCAGATAATGGATCCCATACCTGTATAACAGATTAGAAAGAACTGAATGATAAACTACTCCATTAAGGCCCCTGGGCAGAGTTGTGAATGAGAAGCTTACAAATTTGACTGTTTGCACAAACTCAAAAACATACCATTTATTGAGATTTCATTAGAAGCCATCTGCTACATGTGTATAGAAGATTTAGTTAGACATGGGAAGTGCAATCTTTATGAAGGGAATGCCCTGGATGCAAGCACTAATGCAAGGATGGAGAGTAAATTCTCCCTAAACTATTCCAAGTCCAAAATTGGGGTTATTTTTGTAGTTGTAGAGAATGTACTGCTTTGATGGATATGACCATCATCTGCAAAAAGCCTGAATGGTTATAACAAATTAAATCCTAATTGCACCAAAAACACTGATATTTTACCAGTTATTTAGAACTGTCAGTCCAGTTTTTTGTTTTGAGGTGATCAAGAATTAAAGTGGACCTGTCACCCAGACACAAAAATCTGTATAATAAAAGTCCTTTTCAAATTAAAAATGAAATCCAATTTCTATTCTGCCCCTCCTCTATGCCCTGGGCACTTTCCATTCAGCACTTCCTAGAAATTGCTGCTCTCCCCACATTCCCTCGTTCTCTTCACTGTTTAATTGTGTAGCCAGGGCATGGAGATGGACATCAGGTCCCCCATTCTGGTGCACAAACAAGATTCTGAGCTGATGCAAGACTTGCCTTTATAACAGTGTCCACAAAATGGCTCCTGCCTGCTTGCTATAATTATGAATTCCCAGACTGAAGGAAACAAGATTCAAATAATTTATATAGTGTAATTAAAGTTCATTTTGTTTTACTGATGTGATAAAATAGGATTATGAATATTTTTTTGGGGTGACGGGTCCCCTTTAATAACTGGAAAACAGATATTTCAAGTCTGAAAGTGCCTGGAGAATAGTTTTAGATGTAATTATGAATATGTATGTACTCTATAAAGGCTACAGTTGCTTCAATGAAAAAGACTCTCTGGATGCTCCTTTAATATGACTGATTTTATATTCTTTGGCATCATTAGTTTACACAAAGGAGATACAACCTATGGCTCTTTATCTTTTTTTTTTTTTTTTTATTAACAGATTTTTTCAGTACAGTGATCACATTGCCAAAGACATGTTAGACAATGAAGATAAAGGCAGTCCTGCAGAATGCACAGCGTACGAAATTGCAATATGATAACATAGTAACAATACCCAATCTAGATCATCAATTACACATGTACTTATGATAAATCAAGAAAAGAAAGATAGTCAAAAATAAAAACAAAAAGAGGGGGGGAGAAGAAAAAAAAAAGGGGGGGGAGGTGGGGGAACATCTTTCTCTACAGTACAATCAACATCAAAAATCACTGAACAATGTAACCAAACATCAACAGGTGACATAATACAATGATTGAGTTAACTGTCCTCCAATTGAGAATACACTTGCCAAGGATGCCATATATCAAAAAATTGTTTGTATCTTCCTAAGGATTGGGCAGTTAATTTCTCATAGAGATATACTCTCATCAACCGTTCTTTAACTTTGGTATTCTGCAAATAAGGAGACTTCCAAGCTGCTGCTATTGTTTGTTTTGTTGCATTAAATATATAAGCAATCAAGCGCATTTCTTTCTTTGGGATACCTTCAATTTGTTTATGTAGCAACGCTTCCCATGGGTTTTTAGAGAGAGTCACACCCAGAATACTATCCACCATAGCATAAACTCTATACCACAATCTCCTGCTATTCTGAAAGTCTCTGAAAACAAACCCACGCAGATCTCTAACCCAACTAAATGTTTTCAGTCATATATCTTCCCCTTCAAACCAGTGATTTTATTCAACCCATCTCAACCCTAACCTGCCCATAACGCAGCCCAGGCCTGTCCTGCCATACCATACTGCTTTATATATCTGGTCCAAGTTGCCCATCTCTGAAGTCATTGGAGAGAGCAAGACAAGTCAAGTGTGAGTATATAAAGAACAGCAATGGCCTGTCACATGCCCCCTTGGCCCACTGCAGAGGTCAATAGGTATCTTGGAACCTGTCCAATCCATGGGTTTTAGGCTGACTTGCACATTCTATACATACATTTTAGAATGATATTGATGCTAATACTCTAGGTCATTCTGCAGATGTCCTCCTCTTTCTGTTATTTTTTAAATATTTGCTTCTTAAGAAGTGTAGAATTCTATTTGGCAGTCTGTGTACAATCAATGTATAAGCCCATTAAATATCTGTAATAAATGTATATTGGAAAGTTTCTTTCAGTGACAATTTCTTTCATTAGGCAACACTTTAGTGTCGGGTTTAAATCCCCTTTAAGCAATACGCCGCACTGCCATAACTTAATGTGTGAAAGAAGGGCAAAAGAGCAATTTGAGTAACAATAAGCATCCAAATAAGAAACATCCTTACAGTTGTAATTGTTTTCACATTGCCTACTTCAGACAACATATGTAAGCCTCGCAAACAGCGCTGCATAAAATTTGCTAAAATAAACAGCTACTGCCTACTCTGTATTCTATTAACAAGAGGGAATATTATTAAATATCTTGTGCTGGGCTGAAGAAGTTGCCAGAACGTTGCTTTCCTAAAATAACACTCCTAGGGTTAGTTTATACAAAATTACTGCTCAAGACTGAGTAAAAAAAAACTCTGCCGCTCTCTCGTAGGGTGAGAATTTTTTTCTGCTGAATTTTGGGTCAAGCTGAGCTTTGTAGTTCTTGAAATCAGATGAATTTAGCATACAGCATCTAAGAAAAAAGGATATAGAGCTACAGGTATGGGATCCATTATCCGAAAACCCATTATCCCGAAAGCTCTGAATTATGGATCTCCAATACACTCCATTTTATCCAAATAATCCAAATTTCTAAAAATGATTTCCTTTTTCTCTGTAATAATAAAACAATACCTTGTATTTGATCCAAACTATTGGGTTTATTTAATGTCTGCATGATTTTCTAGTAGACTTAAGGTATAAAGATCCAAATTACGGAAAGATCCGTTATCCTGAAAACCCCAGGTCCCAAACATTCTGGATAACAGGTCCCATAACTATACTACACAACAGGCGGCCGATATCATCCTTTTATGCAATTTGCATGCTAAAATGGTTATTGATTTTGAATTTTAATTGCGCATTACGTGATTTTACAAATAGCTTGAAGGTGTCGCAATCTTTTTTCAGTAATAACTTGCGCACTGTGCAAAGTCTAAGATTTGCAAACCTTTCTTCCACTGTAGGACAGTGTCCGGGTTCGCAAAAGCTACATTAAATTCACGCAAAGGAAAATTTGTTTGTGTAAAAACATAAAATTCTTTTACGTTACCGACTTTTATTAGATTCCCCTAAAAGTTAACTTCAAGGTGAACCACCCGTTTAACAGTAGCTTAGACCTGCCAGCAGATTGCTAAGTGCTAAGTAAAACTGACATTGATGTTGCTATTTACATTGGGACTCAATTCCAATGCAAATTCAGGTGGGCAATGTGGTGCTTTATCATAATGGACACTGCCTTGGAAGTCATAGAGCACTGGAGTAAATAAATGTTACAGGGCATACAGCACATCCAGAGGTTGTTATTTTTTTACCAATATATATTGAAATTGCTCATTAATAATGGTCTCATGGGGCCCCCTATACCTCCTGGGCCCCCCTGCAGCCGCAGGGTCTGCTTCCTCTGTAGTTACGGCCCTGAAGTTCCATGATCATATGAAGTTATTAGGCCCTGCTGAATAACATAATAAATATAAGAGTATTAATCAATAATGTATCCTTAACTTATTTTACAATAGTGATTGATTTTTTCTTATAACAGTCTCAGTAAATCATACAATACACATAATATTACCAAGGAATTCCATGACCAAAAATGCAAGAGATTGCGTGAACATATCAGATACATTCATACAGGAGATATACGTTTAATAAGTGTTCAGAGTTCAGTGGCACATATCAGATTTGGTTGTACAGGTATGGGAAACACATTATCCAGAATGCTCCAAAAAAGTCAACCCACACCAGCCTGCTCCAAACGCGAACCCAAACCCAACTTGCACTTCTATTTATAGACCATGCTCCAGACCCACCCATCTCTGATGTCATGAAAGGGGACAGGGCAGGCGCAAGCCTATAAATAGTGGCTAGCAGAAGCCGGCACAGTAAGGTCACCTGATCAACCCCCCACGACCCAGCACAAAGTTGGCACGAACACGGAGGAATAATAGTTTGGAAAGGTCTACTGTCTAAGGTTTTCTGGTGGGCCCAAGGTCTAAGGCTTTCTGGTGGGCCCCTGGCATCCCAGTCCGACACTGATCCCCTTTAACCTTTCAGTTAAGTGTTTTTGAATCTTGTATTTCTTTCTGTGAATTTCAACAGCTATAAAAAGCGCATGGGGAAAAAAACCTGGAAGAGGATGGTCCCTGGTGTAAGAGCACAAGCCTTGTGGGTCGGGAATTCCAAACCTCAATAAACGGCAGAGGATGAAAATATCAGAATAAAGAAATTTCTATTGAAACATTAAACCCTCAGACGCAAATAGCACAGAGCAGCAGACACTTACACAAACTCAAAAGTCATGCAAAGGGGCACCAATTTGCACTGAAATAACTAAAAGAAACAAACACAGTGACATTTAATTCTTTAAAGTGAAACCAGATCCTATAAAAAACAACCTCCATGGAACCACCAAAGTTTGACACTATAATAAGCAACAGACGTATATGGTTCACTTGATTGTTAGTGATTTTATTTTCCCCTTCCTTAAGAGCACTGAGATTCCTGGGACTCAGGACTGCACGTTACAGCATTGTTTGAAAGGCACTGAAATAATGTAACTGTTCCTTTGCTGAAAAGAGATTCAAAGGAATGTACCCCTAAACAAATCAAGGAAAATGCGGCTTTGCACCTTTATAAGTTAATGCAACCTGTGACACGCAGCCTTATTGATGTCATCATATATAAGCCCTGCCTAGTGCTATTCTATTTGTACTGTGTCACAGACTGAGAATAGTTAATTATAGGAAATAATTGACCCTACACTTTAAAATACAAGGATAAAACATGTCCTATTTGAACAAATAAGACAGTACCTTATACAGTACTTGATGATATCTGATCTACCATAAACCCATACTAATAGAAAAACTAATGTCTGCATAAGCATAAAGTGAATGTTATTGGTTCACCTGCCAGTCAACTACTGTAAAATATTGTGACACTAGTTATCCTACCTTAATGGACTCCCAGTTGACCTGGCCACACTGATTGGTAAAGCCACAGGCTCTATGTACCAGGGGCCTGCTTCCATCTTTGTATTTGCATTTATCTATCATCTATCTATACATTTATGCATCTTTACATTTATATGTCTGGTATAGAATTGCATATAGTCCTTCAAATCCCCAGTCTGGAAGTATGTGCAATAACAATTACCATATTTTAGTGGAATGTCACATGTTCTAACAGCCAACATTCCTCATAGAAATTGAATTATCTGTAAGCCAATAGGGCAGTGTCTGTCAAGGGGCCTATCGGCTCCCAACGGGAGTGGTCAGGACCAAGGAGGAAGCTTTAGGGGTTTAAGTCCAGAATCGCAGTACAAAAGGGTTCAGGCAAAATCGTGATCAAAGTCCAGGCAAAAGTTCAAAGGCAGGCAGAATAATATCTAGGTCAAGGTCCATGCAGGGTCAGAAGTTTAGGAAACAGTTTACCAAGAATAATAGCAGACCCAGGAATGTTCTAAACAAACTGTATGATCGGGCATTGAACCCGTGACGCGGATGGCCTTTTAAGTTCAAATTTCGCACCATGCGTGTGACGTCATCGCGCCGGCGTCAATGCACCGGTGTGAGCCATTGCCACCGCCATCTTGGATGCGGCACCGCCGGAGGTGGACACGCTGGCCGTCGCTCCTGACAGTGTCGGGCCAAGCTGGCCAGACATCCTAGGGAAACCTGCCAGTCATCTCGCCCCCTCGAACAAGCATACCCAACAAGCAAGGGCAATGACTATGTATTGGGAGGTTGAAGATGAGGGGGCAAAGCCTTGGACTTTGCACCCTAGACACATGCCTCTCTTGCCTACCCATAGTTCTGGCTCTGCAATATGCTATAAATAAACACACCAGGAGTCATTTATTATGAGCAGGGTTCAAAGATCAAAAAATTTTCAAATCCTCCATGATTTTTTAACTTTGAGTCCTGCCTCATCACCTTTAAAGAATGCCCCAAGTGTCTGCACTCTAAAACAGAGCATAGAGATCTACATCTCCCCCCTGTGATTTAGCAGAATTGTTTTAATCAAAAATCGAATAATTAAATTAGAATTAAATATGTTGAGTTTCTCCAGAGAAAAGGTGCTTACAAGGTAACATGGTTACACTACAAAAACATTATAGATAGACAGAGGGGACGTACGCTCCCTTAGAAAAGATCAAGGAATCACCCCTTTAGACTTGAGGAATTTTTTAGTAGATTAAAGGCAATTATGGAAAGATCCCTTATCCGGAAAATCCCAGGTCTTGAGCATTCTAGATAATAGGTCCCATATAGTGATGGATGAATTTGGGGCTTCGCGCAAAAATTAGCGAATTTCACGCGAAATTTGCAAAACTGGGAAAAGTTCGCTAAACGGAGCCGGCGTCTCGTTTTTGACGCCGGCGTCTTTTTTTTACGCTGGCGAATTTTCGCTGCGGTTTGGTGAATTTATTTGCTGGCGGCAAATCGCAGGAATTCGCTGCAAATTCCCGCCTGCCAAATAAATTCGCCTATCACTAGTCCCATACGTGTATTTATATATCTGAGTATATAGAAAGGTCCGTATATTTATATATCTGAGTATATAGAAAGGTCCGTATATTTATATATCTGAGTATATAGAAAGGTCCGTATATGTAGTTGATACATGTGCCCTGGAGTTCTTGTGGAGGAGCTGAACTTGATGGACTTTTGTTTTTTTTTAACCCAAATTAACTATATAACTATAAAGGACAGGGGGAGGCACGTTGGGCACAGGCTGCAACAGAGTCCCGTACTTACAGAATTCCCTTTTGCTGATGGAAATATCTTTGCGATACTGATCTCTTTGATATAATGTAATTCACAACAGCTGTCTTCTATTACATGGTAGAACATTAACAGTGTATTCTAGCTTTAGAAAAAAAAACCTCCCATTAGCCTATAGGGGAAATGCAGATGAAATAAAATGAGTTCTTTTTACTCATTTATTAGTCATCTAATAAGTGACTGTAGGAGATTTTGACTAAGGCCTGAAGATACACCTTGTTTTAGGAAATTTCTGGACTATAGCAGGTTATGATGAATGGCAAAAGTATAAACAGATCCAGTATATGGGTTTCATTCACTGCAGAGGTGTCTCTGACTGTGACTCTGTCAGAGATGGTCCCTAGACTGTGTAGCACAACAAATTCTAAGTACCCAGCTGAGTACAATATTTTAATAAAAAATCTAAATAAGGATGAAGATGTTGTATAGAAACATTCTATACTGAATGAAATGCTGATCCTATACACAGGTTTCATCTATGTATGTGGGGGTTAGCTTGGTCTTTAAATGCCATACCAGAAAGGACCAGGCAGCTATGTTTCTAGCAGCATTCTTTTCTTCGAGTCAGGTAAGTGTCACCAAGCTGGCACTTTTGGTTAGAATAGGATAAACAGGAGCAAGGCAATATGACCAAGTAAGATATACAGATAAGAAAAGACTAGAATTAAATCTGGTGTTTCAGGACCCAGGCATTTAGTTGAAACCTCCATAATACATTCCAAACTCAATCCAATCCCTAATTGCTGGAATTGGGCTATAAACAAAACAGCATTATCTGAAAGCAAAATAATGTGTTGCTTAGCACTCTTTATATGTCATGTTTTAGCATATGGTTTGGCTGAAACGCCTGATTCCTAATTAGACAGACACTGCCTAGAGAACATGGCAGAAAAAAAACACATGAAAATTGAACCCCTGGATCCAGAGAAAATACATATATGCCTGTGACTTTAAACGCATATTGTAGCTACATAAGAATGTACGGTAGTATGTATATGCCATAGTAAAAATAATCAACTGAACTTGCTGTATTTATTTTTTTCTTTATTTCTCTTCAAAACACATATTGCTAATCATATGACTGGCTTTTCTCAGTTCAGGATGAGCTTTATGGCTTAAATACCCTGGAACCTTGCTCCAGTCAGTATAATATGTTTAGTATAACCAGCATGGGAGCAGAGACCTCATGGAGGTAAGGGGTTGATTGTATTAGCATGATTGGAGCTATAAGGTATTAGGCCCGGATTTGTGGCAAAGCAACTTGTGCCCTTTTTCCTTTAGGTGTAAGTACACAGTCCAGACCAGAAGAGCTGGCTCTTTTGTGCTACGCCATATGTTTGTGTAACTGCTGTTTAGATGCATGGTCCAGAGAAAGTCTGTTCCTGTATGTTGATGTATTTCTGTTGTATGATAAGCAACCATGAATTTAGCAAAAGGAAGGAAAAACTTTTTCCAAAATTGATAAACAACCAGGATTTATTGGAAAAAGCTTGTGATACGAAATACAGTAACTGGCTAATAAAAGTGATAAAGTACTGACATATTGGTCAAAGTGCACCTTGGGAAATCATATCGGTGTCTACTCTCTGTACTGATAGCAGATATATAGTAGTAGTGCACTTGGTCCTTAGGAGCCTGGATGCCTCTATAGGCAGTATTTTCATATCTAATGAATCCTTTCACCTAGACCCACATTATAAAAATCCATCAATATCCTTTATGTTGGTTCTGTACAATCCGGCGGTGGAATAAGTGGTAACAGGCTAGGATAGGGTTTCTGCAATAAATTATTAACAGGAATGGCGTTTCCTAAAGAGATACAGATGTTCCATGAAAGTGGGGTCAAAATAAATTCAGTCTGGGGCTATTTCTGGTGTCTACATCAGCAAAAATCCATCAGTATGTATTTCTAAAGCTGCTGTAGGATAATATTTTTGAGATACCTAGGAGGGAGATGAAACAAACACCATGAAGAATATTAGAAAAAAGTCAAAAGCAATTCTGTGCACAACAGAACACGTGAGATCATCGGTTCTGTAGATGTATAGTTCTAATATATATATATATATATATATATATATATATATATATATATATATATATATATATATATATATATATATATATATATATATATATATATAATATATATATATATAAAATTTCACTTACATTCCTTGTCCTCTATAACATCTACATATTTGGTCTATGTATCAAGGGTGAGACTTTTGGTGATTTCAAACTTTTTTAAAAAAGTTTTAATTTACAAACACCACATTTCTTTTTTTAAGCATTAATAGCTTTCTGGTTATAAAAAAAAACATTCCTTGTCCTCTATGACATCTGCATATTTGGTCTATGTATCAAGGGTGAGATTTTTGGTGATTTCAAACTTTTTTTTCCAAAGTTTTAATTTACAAACACCACATTTCTTTTTTAAGCATTAATAGCCTTCTGGTAGGGTAAAAAAAGAAGAAAACAGTTCAGGTGTTGGAATCATTACTTATGTAGGGATGTGAAAAAGTTATTTTTTTCACTTTGATAGTTTTTGACATAGGAGTGACCTGTGCCCTAAGGAGGGAGGTATTCTTCCATTTGTTTTGTGGTAATATGGGATGCCCTTTTAGTTGATAAAAAGGTAGGATAATCATGTGCTTGGCTCTTAGAGTTCTACCTTAGAGGCAGCTGAGAGTGCTGAGCATCCAGAAGCTGAACTACCGTAGGCCTCAAGATTAAGCCAAGTTACCAGGACCCCATGAATACTAGTTCCTGATAGTAAAACCTATCAGGCAAGATCAGGGAGCAAGGCAGCTCAGTGCCCTTACTTAGGAAGAGTAAGTAGTGTGGTTAGAAATCCCCAGGCAATACTTGCCTAGTACAGGGACCACAGTGCAAAGGTACCCAGGATATTCTCACTACTTCTTGGTACTTTGGCATCTACAAGTAAGAGAGAGAGAGTAAGTTCTATTTTATCTGAGCTCCATTGGCATGAGTATTACATACTCTCTTCTGCTAATACTACACAATCAGCTTCAAATAGGTTTAAAACAGTAACGAAACGGGTCAAATTCACCCATCCCTAATCATTATCCTAAATCTTGACATTCAATAAAGTTCCTGTTAATTGTTTAAAGGGATCCTGTCAACGGAAAACATGTTTTTTTCAAAATGCATAAGTTAATGGTGCTACTCCAGCAGAATTCTGAACTGAAATCCATTTCTCAAAAGAGCAAACAGATTTTTTTATATTCAATTTTGAAATCTGACATGGGGCTAGACATTTTGAAAATTTCCCAGCTGCCCCTGGTCATGTGACTTGTGCCTGCACTTTAGGAGAGAAATGCTTTCTGGCAGGCTGCTGTTTTTCCTTCTCAATGTAACTGAATGTGTCTCAGTGAGACATGGGTTTTTACTATTGAGTGTTGTTCTTAGATCTACCAGGCAGCTGTTATCTTGTGTTAGGGAGCTGTTATCTGGTTACCTTCCCATTGTTCTTTTGTTTGGCTGCTGGGGGGGAAAAGGGAGGGGGTGATATCACTCCAACAAGTACAGCAGTAAAGAGTAATTGAAATTTATCAGAGCACAAGTCATATGACTTGGGGCAGCTGGGAAATTGACAATATGTCTAGCCCCCATGTCAGATTTCAAAGTTGAATATAAAAAAATCAAGCTCTTTTGAGAAATTGATTTCAGTGCAGAATTCTGCTGGAGCAGCACTATTAACTTATTCATTTTGAAAATTTTTTTTTTTCCCATGACAGTATCCCTTTAAGAAACACTGGTGCTCCATTGGTTTTCTTTTTCAACATGAACATTATAGTGCAAATATGCTTAGGGTTGCCATCTTTTTAGGGGACAAAATATAAGCCTTCCTATTTACTGTATCTATCTTCCCTTTTAATAACATTGGGATCAACCATCATTTGTACCAGCCAGGCCAGTAAAATACCAGCCAGATGGCAACATGCTACCCTTCATCTACCAAAACAGCAAAGCCCCATCCTGAGCACAAGACTTGCTGGGAATTGTTCCTTGCCCGGCTGGTTGTGGGCAAATAAAGGTAAAAATATAGTGTCTTCTGTCCAGACTATTAAAGATGATAGTGCTGTATCAATAATAGTACAGGTATGGGACCTGCTATCCAAAATGGTCGGGATCTGAGGTTTTCCGGATAATGGATCTTACAGTAATTTGAATCTTCATGCTTTAAGTCTACTAAAAAATCATGTAAACATTAAATAACCCCAAATAGGCTGGTTTTGCTTCCAATAAGAATTAATTACATCTTAGTTTGAATCAAGTACAAGGTACTGTTTTATTATTACAGAGAAAAAGGAAATCATTTTTTAAAATTTAGATTATTTGAATATAATTGGAGATGGCCTTTCATTAATTAGGAGCTTGCTGGATAATAGGTTTGCGGATTACGGATCTCATACCTGTACACTTATACTGTATATCAAAAGTAGGAAAGACCTTACTGATTCATAAAATTGTTTTACAAACTTGCATTGAAAGGAAGGCCGGGCGTGTTCTTTTTTAGCAGATTTATACAACACAGCTGAATACTTTTCATCTAACTTCCTATACACAAAGCCCAGCATCATTTCATGTTCTCATGACATCCAATTTTTTTAACCCTGATGGATTTTAAAGCAGGAAGTAAGAGTTATCATTATGCGGCATTATGTCAATACTTTTCCATTCACTTTGATTACATTGATGTAATAAACAGGGTTTAATAACTAGCCCACTATAATCAGTGAAGAGCCCCTACAAGAAAGGGAAGTAAATGCTCTAATCTCCGCTATGGTAAGTATGTCCTTTATTTCCCAAACAGAAGAAACTGCAGAGTAAGGGAAGCAGCAGGTTCTCAGGCAAGCACAGCTTGTCTATACAGACTAAGAACTCCACAAGAATCCAAGGCTTATTTACACAAAATCTATGAATACTCTTAATTGATGAAATTATGTAGACATCTGCTAGGAGCTAAAATAAAAACGCAAGTGTTTATTATTCAACGCTGGTCTTAGGAATTTACCAAAAAAGATGAATACAAAAGTTTGAGAAAAGGAAATCAGATCTATATTAAGAAACAACGTATACTGTAGCATGCTGGTGTATGGGCACTTCCTACAGAAAAATGAAAGAATGCTGAAATATATTTTTAACAGCAGTGGCCACCTGAGTCACTACTGAAGCTCACACGGAATGATATATTTCTCACCTGGGTACCTGTTGGCTCTTTATATCAACGATTGCGCATACTTTACATACAGATACTGGCATGCCTCCTCTACGCTTCCAGGCAGAATGTGGTTTGATCATAACATTTGCCGATGACATTAATCAAATTGTAATTAAAGAAAAGCTGGGGGTTGGTATTTGTATTTCAGGTGTGGCTCGGGTTGTGCAAGTATTTTACATTTCCTCAGTGTTTATTTAATCCTGCTGTAAATAATAGTATAGCTTGCCAATGTAGGCATTTTCAAGGCATAGCATTATCTAGCAGCTTGCAATTTTATGTAAGGGCCATGGTGGTCAGATTCCACCAGAAATGAAACATGAAAAGCAATCTTAATTGCTAGATCTTCTCTGGGATTTGTGCTTTAAAAGACAAATCCACATTGTTAGACTGACTGCAAGCAGCCAGTTGGGTTAAACCTAAAGGTATGTCAGTCATGATGTTCTATTAGTCCACTCCCTATCTGGTAAATTCTGTTTACTGCACAACTGCTAAAATATCAGCACCCACTGAAGATTGCCATACATGGGCTAACCAATAATGGCACCTCTACTCATGGCCAATATTTAGAGGAGTTATTGATCAGAGCCAGAACTAGGTATAGGCACAAGTGGCACCTGCCTAGAGTGCAAAAATTGGGGGGCATTTTGCAGGTAACTTTTCTGCCTACCCCTAGCTTGTAGTCACTTCCCTCTGCTGATCTGCCGCTTCCTATCCCCACTCCAGCCCTCTGCTACTTCCCTTACCGACTCCAGCCCTCCACTCGGCTGCTTCACCTCCCCACTCCATCCCTCCCCTCTGCTGCTTCCCTCCTCTATGTCGCTACCCCCCACCCCCTCAATGTCAGGCTATACGCATGCACATTCACACAGGCACGGGGGGGGGGGTTGCCAACCGGGTTGCCTAGGGTGCCTGCCCCGACTTGGCCCGGGCCAGGTTCAGATTGTGGTTCCAAATACTGGAAAAGTCAGCCCCATCTAACAAGAGATTGAAAAATGATTCCCTACATAATTTAATTCTGTCATCATCTGAACAGATGAACTAACCTAAATGCTCTTGGGGAGTGGGATTTATTCATAAAATAATGATTTTGGAATGTAAAACATCTTTAGATGACCAAAATCACCATTTGTTGTTCCCTTTATTGTCTACAGCCAGGCATATACAAATAATACAAAGACCTACAAAGTGATTGTATCTACTGTATGTCCCAACAGAAATATGTCTTATATTTTTCAATTTTTAATGAATAGTTATATTGGTTGAAGTACCCTGCAGAACAAAATAATGAAACAGAAAATGTTTTGCTCTGTATTTACATTTGCTTTGGTATGTAAGGGTAACCAGACAATAGTTTAGGGGTCATTTTATAAAGAGCAATGACACTATTTTGCAGCTAATGTGCCATCCTTGTTTACTATCCAAGAAATCTAGTTTGTTGTCTTTTCCTGCTCTAAAGCAGGTTGCCTAGCATGACCCATGATTGTGCAGCAGCCATCAGGGTCAACTTCATTTGCGTGCAGGCTCCGCTTGTTTCCAAGCACTGAGAAAAACAGATTCACCTGGTGGAGCTATTAATCTCAGAAGCCTTCAGGTTCTCTTTCACTTGTCTATGAACTCTCCAGATGACTTTTATATTGACTGATATGTTTAATATCTTTCCATTGCTGAGAACCTTAAATAGAACAATGCTTTGTCTTAGCTGCATCTAATCCAATAATATTCATAACAGAAACATTCAACATATTTTCATGTTGATGATAATTAGGCCAATCGTGTTTGATAATTAATCTAAACATGTTTCATATTGTACTTTTAAAATGTGCAAAGTACTGTACAGTATCTCACTGAACTATAGAGTTGAAGAATCTGTTCAGAACATCCCATTCATCCTCGATTTACCAGACAAGTCCCACTGGTGTTTTCGAATAAGAATATTGTTTTTCATCTTGAACACAGGAGCATGCCTGAAGTCCCAGCCAGCCCAGTCAAATCTAGCAGATTCACATGCTTCCAAGAACATTCAGCTGGTCCCAACTTGTGCTCATACCAGTAGCCATAATCCATCAAACCTCCTTTAATTACCCAGACAGGTTTAAAGATTCGTTTGAGATGTACTGAACTCTGAACTTGCTGTAGAAAGATCTCCCTGCAGCCTAGAGGCTCATTTTCAGGTTGTATTTTTTTTTTTTTTTGTCCACAGACATGGAATGTTTTCATTCCTAATTTTAAATGTCCAGATGTTTTCCAAGGCTCCTGTGTTTGGAGATAGGTTTAGATTCTCTTTGTTCTTTGCTTTGTGTTTTCTGCATGTCTCATTTTTTCCATAGGCGGAGATAGCATCTGTGTTGTGTCTGTGCCGGGAGCTGGCAAAGCAGGTGAAGACCTAGTGTTTAACCCCACACATTTTTTGGAAGGCTATTGCAGAAAGAAAGACCCAGGAGATGATAGGCTCAGTAAACAGCCTAATTTAAGCACTATCGCCCAGAATGCTGATATAGGATAAGGTTGCATGTAATATATCAACCTGACAATGACCTGGGTTACTTGCTGGGGCTATGATATTAGATACATAACAGAGAACAAATGTGCAAGCAATGGAATTGTTTGTGATTCCTGAAAGTAATACTGCTGAAAAACATTTACTGAACGCATAAATTGAAGAACAAGTAGTTTATATAAAACACTTGCTTTATCTATTTTTGCTTGCTTGGTTCTGGTATACCATGTAAAATATTCAAACGAAATTATTGAATATAAAAAGGTGGAACTTTTTTCAAGGAGATATGGAAAGACAAAAATGACTGATGCCTGTGGGTGGTTCGTGCTTTTGCGAAAGAAAAAAGAAGCTAAAAATAGTTTAGAAAACTAGGTAATAGCATCTCACTGCTTAAAAATAATTACTGTACTAGAATCACAAATGACAAGCATTATGTACAAATGTTTATTACACCACTGGCACATGAACTGTTTTTGTCAGTATGTTCTCCAGTCTTGTCATCTGAGGGAGTTTTGGTATCTGTTTCATGAACGTCGCACCCAGTAAAAAAAAAACTTGTTGCTCAAAAATACGCCATTCATCTAAACAGGTTTTTCTGCTTTTCTGGTTCAGGATGTGGTTCAGTATTTAGCAGTTAAAACCCTCATTAGAGGATTAGACAGTCTGTGCTGGGAGCTGGCGAAGCAGGTGAAGACCTAGGGGCAAATTTACTAATGGGTGAAGTGGCCGTCACAAGCGAAAATACGCCAAAATGGTAATTCGCAGGGACATTGGCAATTTACTAAAAGGCATAGAGGACAATTTGCTAGAGAAAGAGTTCAGTGCTAATGAAGTTTTACACCCTTTCGCCAAGCGCATTTTTGCTTAGGGGAACGATTGTTACTCTGCAGATTCAAGTGTGAATTTTCCACTATGTTACCCTTTTCGCCAGAGTCTGCTTTGCTAGGTGAACCTGGTGAACTTATAAGATGAAGCTACATCCTCCTCAATCTTTTGTCAGTGACATCATATCCTGTATGCCGAAATCATTAAAAAGACAAAACACTAGCGTTTTTTTTAACAAAAGTTGTAACTGTTAAGTATATTTTTTTTAATCATTTAAAGCTCATGTCACTTTTGTTTTAGGATGGGCTCCTGTCTAGGACAGTAGAGGATCTCTTTTGTCTTTATTATGCTTCCTTGGACATAATTAATAATAAGTGGCCACTTCCAGCAATTTCACCAACATCTCTAACAAAGTCATATATATTACCGATATGTACTCGCCATTTTTAAATTTATGTAAGCGTAAGTGTGTTAACGAAGTTTCGCTAAGAAGAAAGTAACGCAACCAAAAGTTTGCTTAGAAATGACAGATTTTCACAAGTGAAACTTCAATAGCATTTGTTTGCCGAGACGCAACTTTGCATTTTGCTAAATAAGCATATAAGCTATGAATTAGTGTCTGTCAAAGTTGCGCAAAGTGTGGGGGAGCCTTCTGAGGCAAAAATGCGCCCTTTAGTAAGTTTGCATTCACTGGGATAATAAATTACAATTTGAAAACTGATATTTACTACTATTAAGATCCAAATATATACCCTACAAGTGTCAGTTGCAGTGATGCAACTAGATAGAACTAGTGCAAGCTTGCAGAGGTTAGGAGGTCTACTAATGACCCCATTCTTGACCTGCAGCTCGTAACATTAAATATATATATAATGTTATATATTCAATATATATATATATATATATATATATATATATATATATATATATATATATATATATATATATATATATATATATATATATATATATACACACACACACACACACACACAGCTGGTTGGTTAATTTCTAAATACACATTAATTGTTTTGCTATTTAATGACTATATTGTCAAGATTATTATTAGATTTGCTTTGCCAAAAGCATGAACATTTTTTATCCCATCTGACCTTATGTTCCACAGGTGTCCATATGTTCTATCCCCCCCAACTATTAATTTGCACCAAAGCATTTTCTGTTGCATGGGAAGGGGGTGCAGGGGGTGGCTAAAACTTAGACTGCATGGATCTGCTGTAGTAGAGCAACGGAATAGGAGTTCTCTGCAGTGCTACAACTCTATTTCATTTTGTGTCTAGCCCTCCTTTAAGTCATTCTAAAATTTTGTAGAAAATGCAAATGGATACTGCCACCTTAGGAACTTTACAAAAAGGAACTTGTATCACTCTCTACAGTGCAAAACATCATAAACTTCCTGCAGCTTCTAGTACAGAGCATCAACGACTTCCTGTGGCCTCCAGATGTGTCCAAAGCCCTGACGTTTACTGACAGGCACAAGTGATATTAATAGGCACATGCCCCGGATTCACCTCAGATGCACACTATTATTTCGGAAAAGCAGAATCTTGTGTTTGTATTTTGATGGAAAGAAACTCAAAGTTCGTAACCTTATAGCTTCCAACAAACAGAGGAAGTTTATGATGTCTACAGGACTTGATGCAGGAAGCTCTAGAGAAAACAGAAAGCAGATGGAAAGCTTGCTGGTGTTTTATAATAACAGGGTAATCATACTGAAGATGTCACTAAGCATCCTGAGGTAAGAGAAGTAGCAACACCAACCAAAAAAGGCTCCGGATAGAGATTAAAAGATATAAAATCAAAAGGGGGGGGTGTCGGTGCGATAGTTCAGGTCTAATCCCGATACCTAAAGAAAAGAAAAATCCCGATAGTGTATTAACCTCTTAAAGGGGGGTAATATGCGCTTCGGAACTACTCACGCTATGGATTAAAAGATAGATTGAAAGGAAATCAGTCTGTGAAGACATTAGAGCCAGATCAAGCTAAGTCATCCTCTTGCAGTTTTCTCACTCAACCTTTATAAAAGTAATCAACTTGCTGAGCAAAACAGAGCCATCTTTGATCTTTATAGTACCACGAAGAAACATGGTAACAGATAATAAAAAGAAGGCCAATGGCAAAGCTGGAGGAATGCTAGATCCACTAAAAATCATGTAAACATGGTGACTCAAATGTTATCTCTGCTGTTGGTGACCTACTTCTAGCTCAGTGATCCCCAAGCAGTTGCTCACAAGCAACTGCAACAATTGGATGTTACTCTTAGTGGCCTCAAAGCAGATGTTTAATTTTGCATTACAGGCTTAGAAGCAACTTTTGTTTGCAAAAAAAAGAGGTTCTGCTAAACTGTCTGTTGGCTGCCAGTCCACACCGGGACTACCAAATAGCCAATCACATCCCTTATTTGGCATCCCCAGGAACTTTAGTCATGCTTGTGCTGCTCTCCAACTCTTTTTACATTTTAATGTGGCTCACAGGTGAAAAAGGTTGGGAACCCCTCTTCTAGCCATTCTTCAGCTCATATCCTAGCACTTTCTGACCCAGGGACCACATCTTTAGATTTAACCTGTTTTAACATAGACTCTAATAATACAATTCTGAATTAGACATATGCTATAGGGGTATTATGATGACTATACAACATTACTACTAAGCCTCAGAGGTTAGGGCAAATATTCTCCAAACATTTCAGACTCAGTCTTTTGTAGGAATACGGAATTTCATCCCCTTAATGAAAAATCTGATCTATGAAATAGAATCAAATGGACACATGGGGCAAATTCACTAAGATTCGTAGCCAGCGTCCGCTTCGCTGCACTTAGCCAGGCGTATTTTCGCCAGTGATACGCAAATTCACTAAAATCCGAAGTTGCACTCAGGAGAAGCGCAAGGTTGCGAAGTTGCACTAGCGTTAATTCGCCAAGCAAAGCTAAGTTACGCTAGCGATGCTTAATTTGCATATGGCGCCAAATTGAAGTTACAATGGAGGAATATGTAGCAGCACTACACAAGCCTGGGAAACCTTCAAAACAGCAAATAAAATTGTTATTTTGCCCTACACATGTGCCCACTGTATAGTTAAGGTGCCATGAGTTAGGAAATGTAGGGGGGAAGGAGGGTAGTCCCAAAAATTTTTTTTATCTTTTTCAGCCTATCACCCATAAAAAAAGAAAAAACGCCAGCAATCCCTATCTACTCTATTGCACTTCGCCCGGTCTGAGGTGGCGAAGGAAGTCTGGCGTAAAAGGTAGCATTCAGAAAAATGCGCATCAGTGAATTTGTTACGTCCGTTGCGCAAATCCGTTGCGCAAATCCGTTGCGCAAATTCGCCAGGCGTAAGGGTGCGAAGTAACACTAGCAAATTTACGCCAGTGTCCGTTAGTGAATCGGCGAATTAATGAAAATGCGCTACGCTAGCGAATTAACGCTAGCGAATTAACGCTAGCGTTAGGCGCTTCGTCCTTTAGTGAATTTGCCCCATAGTGTGATATGAGACCAGAGGTATTCAGATTTCTTATTGGGTTCTAGATCCCTTTAGTGTTGAAGTATTAAGAAAAACTTAACTCACAAGGTTACAGAATTAGTATATTACCATATACTATATACATATGTCCATTAGACATTGCTTTCCATTGTTATCTAATACTTTAGATCAGGGGTCCCAAACCTTTTTTTTACCCATGAACCACATTCAAATGTAAAAAAAGTTGGAGAGCAACAAGCATGAGAAAATTTCCCGGAGGTGACAAAAATGGGCTGAGATTGGCTATTTGGTAGCCCCTATATGGACTGGCAGCCTACAGGAGGCTCTACTTGGCAGTACATCTGGTTTTTATGAAACCAAAACTTGCCTCCAAGACTGGAATTCAAAAATGAGCACCTGCTTTGGGGCCACTAGGAGCAACATCCAAGGGGCGGGAGAACAACATGTTGCTCGTACGTTACTGGTTGGGGATCAGTGCTTTAGATCATAAAGAATCTCTGGCCCTTAAATAAAGAATATATTTTTATTGCAACTTCTATCCACATGGGACATTATTAGGTTGCTATTTCTTATTACAGAAAAGAAAAAACAAGGAACTTGCCTCTGGGTTTATTGCCAAAGTCTAGGTACTACGGTGAGTCAGATGTGATCTTGGAACCACATGAAATACCATGTACCTTTGTGGGCACCCAACAGACATTCTTGCTATTGAATTCTAATAATGGCTTGTATTTAATGGAACATCTATATACGGAATGCCACAATTATTTAAAAGGTCTGAAACACCAACCCTTCTAAAGAAATCAGTATTGACATGACTAAAAAGGATTTGTGTTAAATGAACATGTTTTGGGAAATTGTAGAGGATTATATAGTAAAAGGATTTAGAGAAGCTTAAAATTACATTATTTAAAAGGATCCTATTGCACTGACCTGTTGGTGCTTTACAATTAATATATGCATTTACATTTTTTGTGCACACAGGCACAACTTCGAACCACTACAGATCTGATATGCCGAAGACAGTATCCATTTAACAAACTAATGGAATTTTTGGGGTATTTAATTTTGGATAATTATTCAAATTAGATGTATTTATCTTTTTTATTTCAGGTAGTTCAGGAAACTACTAGGAAAGATGTGCTTTTGAATTTAGTAATAAATAATACTGAATGTGTCTTAACCTATTTGTGTGGGTGAGCAGTTAGGGAACAGTGAACATAATTTGAGATTATGTTGCAGAGACAACTGTATAAGGGAGTAATAAATAAAATAAAGGCATTACATTTTAGGTGTGCAAACTTTGGCAGTATAAGGGCACCTAGGAAAATATTTGTAGAACAGCACCAGATTGGGAATCTTCTTGTATAAAAAGCCTTAATTTCAGCTAAGGGGCTCTACAAATATTTTCCTTTGTTATATCGGTGGAGAGTGGCCACTGAGGAACGTGCACCATTTCTCTAAAGGAGAGATAATCGATGTGCTGACTGCTTTTCCAAGTATAAGGGCACCTCTCAATATTTTAATTGTGAAAGCCTTCTCACAAGGTTAAGCAGGGAAAGAAATGGAAAATGTTACTTAACAATTATACGTCAGTATATTCCCCTTGCAAACAAGGAAAAAAGTTGCAAAACTAATGTGGTTTGATAAAAAGGTTAGTGGTTAGTGATTCTGAACTGTTATTTTTACACAACTGAGGAACTCACTATTGAAGGCTTCCCAGTTCTAATAAAATGATAATTGATAGCTGGAGGGAATTCAAAAGAGACTATAATGTGTAAAGGAAAAAAGGTCCATGACCATATAGTATTCATTCCAGGGTACTTAAAGATCTCAACTTTGTGATTGCCAAACCACCCTACTTAACTTTCTAAGATTCCTTGCGGCCTGGTAAGGTGAGAAGAGATTGGCAAATTGCTAATATAGTGCCATGAGACAAAAGGGATCGCATTCTCAGCCTGAAAACTATAGGCCTGTAGGTT
The DNA here is from genome assembly GCF_017654675.1 of Xenopus laevis. Lineage (NCBI taxonomy): Eukaryota > Metazoa > Chordata > Amphibia > Anura > Pipidae > Xenopus > Xenopus laevis. The sequence continues at coordinate 18,626,810 of NC_054388.1, read as the reverse complement.
TATATTTTGGTATGACCGGAACAAATCCAGATCCTAAAATCCTACATTTCATTTGGAAGGCACGACATAATACAGGCGGCATAGCCAACAGATGGGAAAGTGGGAACATCCTAATTCCTGATCAATCACAATGTAAACTTTCATCATTCCCAAAACTTATCCCATTACTCTTCTTTGTAAGGCTTTATGGCACACATTTGCCTGAAACCGCTGAGGTAAAAAACATTGCTTTGCTTCCTATTCTCCATATCGATGCATATTAACATGACAAGCTGGCAGGATGACTTCGAAACCTTTCCTCAGCCCATCTACATCTCCCTTAGTGATATCAATAATAGCATAAACAAAAATATTACACAGAAGAAATAACAGAGACCCACATGGAATGTTTGCACACCAAATTTGTGCTACCTACTGTGCCTTCTACTTCCCACAAGCGATATGTAAGTGGGAGCTGTCAATCAGAATACCTCCATCCTGAGACCCTTGACCAAAGAGATCATCATCATCCTTAGCATGCTTAAAACTAGGCTATGCCCTCAACCCCTAGCAAGCATTCCTCCACAGCTGTGACAATTACATTTTATGTCCCTAAAGGGACATCCTCTCAATAATCCTGACACAAAGAAGGCGGATATGTGGCATGTTACTCATCCCTGTCTCACCACCAAAACGGTTGCCTTTCCCTCTTCTCCCTTTCCCTATACCAACCTCCTGATAATCCACTTTGATATTCACTGCCCTACATATAACCCTACTAAATTCCAAGCCTTTCTTACCAAACCTACATTTCTAACACATTCAAGATTATGTATTTTAATTAATTTGTTCTGGGCCCCAGGGGAAATCCCCTGCGATGTCAAATATACAACTGATGATGCTACTGAAAGATTCTAGAAGTTGCAGACCAGTTAACACAAACAGAATTTTCTCTAGCAACAAAAACAGATTTTCAGCTACTACAGTATGTACCAGTCTTTGTGTTTACCAGTCACACAAATAACAGGATTGCAATTACTTTATTGCCATTCTGATTCCTACCGTAAACACAGACGATACTGATAAGAAAATACCTTTGCATAAAACCGTGAAGAAAATAACTAGATGAAACTGGTCAATGCTGGTTTTGCTGGTTTAGAAAAAATGCTTTGAATGTTAATGGGCATGTGAGCTGAGTTTGGAAAACTCTGACTCAAACCTTAAACCATTAAATAGGGATCAAATCCATTTCTACACCTGTGATTTCTGTGGTTGTTTCATCTAGCCCTTCATATCATTTTTGTCATACGTGTCAAAATACTTGTTCATTACATATATTTATTTTATTTTCTAAATATGGAGCTGATAAACTGCTACTATACCTGATATTTCCTTTTGAAATGATTGAGTTCTTTGTTTTGCCATGATTCATTGGGGCACATTTATAAACACGGGGCAAATTTGCACCTGGGCAGTAACCCATGGCAACCAATCAAAAGTTTCTTGTTTAACCTGCAGGTTGCTGAATAAGCCAGTCACTGATTGGGTCCTATGGGTAACCAGTGCCTCAATGACTCTGCTTTCCTCTTTACTGTTACCTAAGTCTCCACTGTTCTCTGTTTTTTTTTTTTAAAAGTTTTTATTTAACAATTTTCAGTTTAACAAGACAAACATTTGCAATGTCTCACATCAGTACAATCACATTGGGTCCGTAAGTACACACTTCTAGACAAATAGTTTACTACAAATATTTCATAGCTGCAGAGAGGGAGAATCAGGTATCACCCATAGTTACACTCGTGGAACTACAGTATCCGGCAAGTCAATCCAGTCACCCCATATTGCCCGAAACTTACCAGGGCAACCCCTAGCTAGATACACTGTTTTTTGCAGTGGCAGAACATCATTAATCAAAGATTTCCATCTGGCCAGAGTAGGGGGAGCAGTGTCTTTCCACGCGAGAATAATGGCCTTTTTAGCAAAATATAGCATTTGCAGATAAAACTGCCTACGGTACGGGGGAAGGGTGAGAGGTTCAACAAGTCCCATGAGACAAAGTTCCGGAGAGAGGATATTGGGAAGTGCAAAATTTTCCTGAATAAAACCCAGGACCTTCCCCCAATATCTCTGCATGTGAGTGCACTCCCAAAAGACATGGTACAAAGTTCCCGCCTCAGTCCCACATTTGTAACATGTGTCCGGGGTTCCTGGATATATCCTAGCAAGTCTATGAGGGGTCAGATACGTTCTATGAAAGAATTTAATCTGAATAAGCCTGTCCCTATTCGAAATATTGACTATTGGAATTTGCTCCAAGACCTCACTCCATGCCTCCTCATGTAGTCCTGGAATATTAGCCTGCCATTTTAAACGCACCCTCTCTAAGTGGGAGTCCAAGGGTTTTAGCAAAATAGCGTATATCCAAGAGACCACTTTCTGCAGCCCAGGTCGCCTCAGGTATCGTTCAAGGGAGCACTGTGCAATATTAAGGGGTCTAGCCTGAAACTGCGTTTGAAATGCATGACTCAGTTGTAAATATCGGAAAATCATTCTAGCTGGTAGATGGAATTCCTCTTTAAGGACTGGGAAAGCCTTGAGCTGCCCCCCCTCAACAATTTGGACCAGATACTTAACACCCAAAGAGGCCAGAGTCCGGCATCAGTAAGCTGTTTAAAGTGGGGAAGTTTTGGGTTCTCCCAGAGGGGGGTGCCCGGGGACCATGTTTCTGGATGCGGGTATAGCTTCTTCATATACACATCATAGATCTTCATGACCGGAGTCATGGAGGCGGTGCATGGGAAGGCAGAGTGCGGACCCCGGTACAAATGATTAGCCAATGCTCCAGCGAGGAGGCACTCGCCGCCTCCACCATCAGGGCAGGATTATTCAAATCAGGCACTAGCCACCAGTGGGCATACACCAGTTGAGAGGCATGATAATAAAGCAAGAAATTTGGCAGTGCCAGACCACCTTTCGATGTTGGGGATTGAAGAGCTGCTAGGCTAACGCGGGGAGCCTTACCCGCCCAAATGAAGGAGCTGGTAACTTTGTCTATTTGTTTGAACCAGCTTTGGGGTAAATAATTCGGGGCATTGTGCAATCTATACAGGAATTTCGGCAAGAAAATCATTTTGACAATGTTGGCTCTCCCACCAAAGATAGAGGCAAATTGACCCAAGAGGTAGTTTTCCTGCGATATTCCTGGAGAACCGGTTCCAGATTGTCCCGTATATAATTAGCCGGGTCTCTAGAGATAAGTACACCCAAGTATTTAAACGAGGTGGTCCATTTTAATCTAGATGGAATTCGGTCCTGAGTGGCAATTTCATCAATCGGAAAGACAGTAGATTTTTCCCAATTTACTCTAAGCCCCGAGTAAGTCCCATACTCATTCACCACTCGAAGCAGGGTGGACAGAGAAGCCTCAGGATCAGCCAAATACACCAACATGTCATCTGCATAAAGGGATGTCTTTTCTTCTAGCCGGCCCTTCAGCAAACCTACAATTTCCTTATTGTTACGGATTTGAATAGCTAGGGGCTCTATAGCGAGCGCAAACAAAAAGGGAGACAGAGGGCATCCCTGCCTCGTACCTCTACGTAGCTCGAAGATCTGTGAGAGATATGAGTTAACTCTGACTTGGCCCACTGGCGACTTGTATATCGCCTTCACCCACCTAATAAAGCCATCCCCAATGCCAAAGCGGGCCAGCACCTCCCAGAGGTAAGCCCACTCGACCGTGTCGAAGGCTTTGGCCGTATCAAGCAAGACTACGATTCTGGAGCCTGTATTGTCATGATGAGTTTGCATATTTGCATATAGGCGTCTAATGTTAACATCAGTGGCTCTCCCCGGCATAAAGCCAGTTTGGTCAGGGTGGATAAGATGCTCGATAACCAATTTAAGTCGGGAAGCAAGAACTTTGGTGAAGATCTTGACGTCTACATTAAGCAAAGAGATGGGGCGGTAAGAGTCACAGCATTGATCAGGTCTGCCTTGCTTTAAAAGAACCGCTATTACTGCCTGAGTACAAGAGAATGGGACTTCACCCGTCTCCGAGGTGGTATTCCAGAGAGAGGCAAGAATGGGAGCAAGAGATTTGGTATTTGCCTTATACCACTCAACTGGCAGTCCATCAGGGCCTGGGGACTTGTTATTCGGGAAGCTAGCTATCGCGTCAGCAATTTCCTCCTTAGTTATGGGGGCATCTAGGGCTATCGCTTGTTCCAAAGTCAATTTAGGAAATGGTATGGGAGCTAAGTATTCCGGTATCCCTGAGCTGGAAGGCATTCTAGAGCCATACAAGTCCTTATAGTACTCGCCAAAGGCATTTGCTATATCTTGCGGGTCTTGTAACTCGTCCCCCGAGGGCAGGACTAACCTAGGGACGGCAGTCACTTCGTGCGGCTCCTTGACTAACATCGCTAACAATTTCCCACTTTTATCCCCCTATCGTACCAAGCTGCCCGTCTGTTTATTTCGAATTGAGAAAATTTATCAGTGAGTAAGAGATCAATGTTTCTTTGCGCAAACGTCATAGCCGTTCTGTGGGATAAACTGTCTTCCTGACTGAGGTTTCCCTCCGCTGTTTGAAGCTCAGATTTGGCTTTGTCTAGACCCATCTCCATTATATTACGTTCCCGTTTAATGAGGGAGACATAGGTTCCCCTGGTCCAGGCCTTACAGGTATCCCATACTACTATGTCCCTGGCTGTACCTGTGTTGGTGTCCCAAAATTCAGTGAGCAGATGCTGGAAACTATCCTGAATGGGCTGGTTATGTACCCACTTAGGGGCCAACCGCCAACTGCGCGCCTGCCCAGGCCCTGGAAAAGCAAGAGTTAGTTGAAGGGATGCATGGTCGGAGCAAACCCGGGGCAGGTATTCAGCCGAAAACGTGAGACGAAGAGCCTCTTTGTTAACTAGCGCTAAGTCTATACGGGATAAGGCCGAAGTTGCTATAGTGAAACAGGAATACTGGCGAGCAGTGGGATGTTTAGATCTCCAAACATCTGATAACCCAGCACTCCCTATCCAATTGGGGAAAATCAAGGTATCATGAGGCAAGGCCCTAAGCCTATCTATAGAGGGGTCAGGAACCGCATTAAAATCCCCTAACCACATCGTCGGGTATGACCCCATATCAGCTATACGAGTCAGGACTTCATCTTAAAGGGTCACGGAGAAAGGGGGAGGGACATACACATTAACAATTATAAAACAATAGCTAAATAATTGACAATTAATGGCTATATACCGACCCTTTGGATCTGTGTGCAAATCCGCCACCCCAAGACCCATGCCCTTTCTAGTGAGAATGGCTACCCCTCTCGAGTGAGAAGAGTACTCTGCATGGTAAAGGCTGCCCACCCAGGCCCTTCTCAGTGCTAGCACTCTCTGACCAATTAAATGTGTTTCCTGGAGCAGGCATATGTCCGCACCAGATTTTTTTCAAATAATCCAAAACAATGGACCGTTTAATACGGTCATTGAGCCCCCGTGTGTTCCACGATACCACTTGTACCTTACGTTGCTGGTAAGCCATGGGTATGCTCAGGTTTGGTAAGCTAACCCAGTAACCAGGAGGCAGAGGCCTGCCAAGTAAATTCCCCCTCTGCAGCCACTAGCATATACATGAACCCTTAGTGTGTGAACAAAGCAAGTTAGCGAGAAAGACATTGCAAAAACACTCATCCCATTTCCAAAGCGGAAATTTCCACCCTCCCGGTATCCACCCTGAACGTGGGGATACATTCGTCCCATAACTTCAAACCTTCCTTGGAGAGTCCCGGCCGCTGGCCAACCTTTTGTACTGAAAAAAAAAAAGTCTCTGTACGAGTAAAGTCACTGCGTGAGGAGCTCCGTCTAGGAACCTCGTGTAACAGTAGCTACCCACTCACCCCCAACATAGGGACCATAATCCAGGTATACCGAGCAAAAATAACAAGGAGAAAACTGAGAAAAACAACCCAGCTCCAGCTTTAGGAAGAGGAGTCCCAGAACAACGGTGAGGCCCTAACAGTCTGATTAGTCCGACACAAAGGCCCCAACAGTCAAGCGGCTCTCGGAACCAAAGTTAGAGGGGGAAATCTGCCCAGGTAGCTGGGCATTAGCAGAGTAACAAAAAACCATACGACCTGAGTGGGGAGTCCAACCGAGGTAGGTGCCGACTCATCAAGGAGGGGGAGGAGGCCGGTGTTCTAGCCATTGGATAATCCCTCTCGGTCGTCGAAAAAGAGGGCCCTTGCCCCATCCAGAATCCTCATCTTAGCTGGATAGAGCATAGCATACTTGATCCCTTTATCACGTAGTCTGCGGCGTGCTTCCACAAAGGTTCCTCTTTTCTTCTGTATCGCCAGAGAGTAGTCCGGGTATAGGGATACTCTTGCGTTTTGATAGAGAATTTCACCTTTTTCCCTGGCCACTCTGAGGGCTGCATCTCTATCCTGTAATTGAGCAGCTTCATAATCAGAGTTCTTGGCGGTGCCCCAGGGGGTGGCTTCCTGGCGGGAATACGGTGCGCCCGTTCCACCACAAAATGCTGCGAGAAAGCGTCAGCTCCAAGTGTCTCTTTGAGCCACCCCTCCACAAAGTCTTCCACCTTTGCCCCTTCACAGCCCTCCGGCAGGCCCACAACTCTGAGGTTCGAGCGGCGGTTACGATTCTCCAGATCGTCTATCCTGGCAGCCAAGTCAGCAGACTCCCGTTGAAGTTGCTGTAAAGTCTGTGGAAGGGGTCTCACCTCATCCTCCAGTTCTCCCACCCTGCGCTCCACCTCGGTAGTGCGGTCACGAACAGTCTGCAAATCCTGACGCAGGAGGGAGAGATCGATGCGCACTTCTTCTATTTTGGAGGTGAGCATCGCACTGGTGGTCGCCAACGTGGCAGTGAGAGTAGCTTTAGACTCCGCTATCGCTTGTAAGAGGAGTTGGGTAGAGTGCGGCGTCGGGTCTGCAGCAGACGGCGCAGCTAGAGGGGAAGCGGGGTCTGCGGACTCCATGCTTTGGGACGCGCTGCCATTTTGGGTAGGCCCTCGTGGCGAGGTGGCCGGCTTCGTGTAGCCATCAATGCGTTTCTGGGCCGCCTTACGCATTTCCTGGCTCAGGAGGTGTCCCCACAGCTAAAAGATCCACAATAGATCTACCCATCGGCGTGGGAACAAGCAAGTAGCAAGCAGGATCAGTTCAGGATTGCGGAGCAAAAAACTAGTTCGGCATCCCGGCCACGCCCCCCCTGTTCTCTGTTTTTATCATCTTATACCATAGCCCTCCATGGCATCATGAAGGAGGTGCCAGAGCAGTGTAATGTTCTGGGCTACGACAAGGGGCGTGACATGATGAAATGGCCAGTAATTGAATTGTTCAGACATAGTTTTAGTGGGAACACACGCTAAAATACATGTATATTTATACAGTATATTTGCTAGAGCTGTCTTTATGGCTTAAGTAAAAATATATAATAGACTAAAATGAAAAACTGGTTTCTAAAAAGTAGAACAGGTCCTCCCCCAATCCCAATTTTTTTATCTGCAATGAAAAATAGTGCTTAAAGTGTTGATCCATCAAGAAAAGTGATCCCCAACCAGTGGCTAGTGAGCAACATGTTGCTCACCAACCCCTTGGATGTCGCTACCAGTGGCCTCAAAGTAGGTGCTTCTTTTTGAATTCCTGATTTGGAGGCAAGTTTTGGTTGCATAAAATCCAGGTTTATAGCCAAGCTGATCCTCTTGTAGGCTACCAGTCCACATAGGGGCTAACAAATAGCCAATCAAAGCCCTTATTTAGCACCCATAGGAACTTTTCATGCTTGTGTTGCTCCCCATCACATATACATTTGAAAAAAGGTTGGGCCCCCAATCAAGCATATGTAGGTCATGTGGGATCAAAAAAGGCAGATGTGCTCTATATATTTCATTATCCTGATTTAGAAAATAAAACCATAGATATCTGGATACTTGTATCATAGTAGTACTGTGGACATACAGTACCGCAAACATTAGACACAGATATGGGATCTAGTATCCATAAGTCCTATAATCAAACCTTCTATTCATACAATACTAAAATACAGCATTTTCCAAGTATGACTGATTTGTTTTGTCCGTAAACAAAGATACATAAGTACAACAGAACCCATAGATGGCAAAAAAGTATGTTTTATTGTAGCCTTAAGGTATGGTGCATCACATAGTTAAGGACTCCCTTATCTAGAATAGACCAGTTCCCCCCAAATATTTCAGATAACAAGTCCTATACCTGTATTCAATACTCAACACAAACCTTCACCGACATATATAAATGGCATAGCCCCACAAATACTTGATATAGAAAAACATCAGGGCTGTTTTTCTCAGATAGATGATTTTCTAGTAGACATAAGGTATGGAAATCCAAATTACGGAGAGATCCATTATCCGGAAAAACCCAGGTCCCGAGCATTCTGGCTTAGAGCTCACATACCTGTACATAAAAAATACACTGCATACACCCATAACGCTTGTAAATTTAATCTGTAAATGAGAACTCATACATTGTAATTCTGCGTACTATCGCGTATGTATCAATTCAGCTAAAAGTCTATTTGCCCTGGGCCAAATCTGTCATTGCATTTTCCACTGCCTTTAAAAAGCCAATTTCAAACAACCTAGAATCTTATCATTTTCTTTGGATAACAAGACCTTTTCTGTACTCCATCACAGCCAATAAGGGAACAGAGATATATCGAAGGCAGTTATGATATCATAATCAAGGCCTAAATTTGATATCGCTGTACTACTTGTGCACAGTAGTGATATTGTTCTAATAACCATAACAAGCTGCCTTGGACATGTTCCATATGTATCGAGATATCTAAAGCCACATACATGAAAAGAGAGTTTGCTCTAAACAGAATTATTGTCTTGTAGTTTACCTCTGTTTAAGCAAATTGGCTTCGGGGGCTAAATGTAGTGATTTCATTTGTTGGCAAAAAAGGCGAGCGTGGCTCATATTCTAGCCGGAGAAGTACAGCAAGATCATGTTATACATAATAGAGACTCATAACAGAATATATTTTGCTAAATATAAAACCGAGAAGTTCAGGAGCCGACGAACAAGCAACAAAATAATGTGGCTTCCCAAAACATTATAGACTTAAAGGGAAAATATACCATAAGCTTCCACATTACATTTCTTAGCTGAAATGACCTTTCACTGCCAAAAATTGCAACATAATGATTATGTTCTCAAGGGGTGCTAACAGATAAATTGTTGTGTTCCTGTTCTAATTAGACATAACTATCAAGGGTAAGGGACCATTATAATCAATTAATCCAAATCTTTAAAAATGATTATCTTTTTCTCTGTAATAATAAAACAGTAGCTTGTACTTGATCCCAACTAAGATCTAATTCATCCTTATTGGAAGCAAAACCAGCCTGTTGGGTTTATTTAATGTTTACATGATTTTCTAGTAGACTTATGGTATGAATATCCAAATTATGGAAAGATCCGTTATCCGTAAATCCCCAGGTCCCGAGGATTCTGGATAACAGGTCCCATACATGTACAGTCTATGACAATATGTAGTATAATGAAAATCACTTCCTGCAAAAAGACATGCAATGAACTGCTATGAACATATAAAACACATAAAAAAAAGCACAAACCATCTTATCTAAGGTATTAGTTACCCCTTAAAAAGATCTGATTGAAAACTTGGCTCCATGGTTTTGCAGAACTGGAGAACCTTCACACAGTAGAATGTGCTTGTATGACAAATAGAAGCCAGTATTCAGTGGTGAATAATCATTTAAGACAAGTGAGTGTATGCAGCATCCAAACAACTGACATTTACAATGGAGCTTATATGATCTAATGTAAGCTAATATAAATCAGTTGATTTTTTTTCTGAAAAAATGTAAAGAGGGTCGAAAACATGCCATTTTTGACCATGCCCATTTTATGGCCACACTCCCTAATTACCATGCCCATTTTACAAAATTTGGCAGGTTGTGAACGTTTGAACACATTTGTAAAAGTTGTAGGGTCATGTTTTCTGTGTTATAATGAAGCTGAAATTGCCCTTTAAGCTGTGAATCAGTTTCCCCAAGAGACCTGCTTATCTTAAATAGTGACAATTGTTTCTTTGCTTATCTTGAATTGTTACAAATGCAGCAGCTCAGTGTTCCGGCCTCTCTGGCAAAAAGCCTCTTATTTTAATTAAGTTGCAGAAACTTTGTATTTTTTTATGTCATCAGTGCAGGAGATCAAAGAGGAATATTTCAGTAAGAAACCCGGGACTGTGGGCTGAGCTTGATAAAAAGCTGGAGACGGCTTGAAAAGTTGTTACAATTGGTCTGTGCCGTGTTTGAATAAAGGCCTTTTAACAAGGTGCTGTTCCTTTCTACATTGAATCTTCTACGGTGTGGGGTGGCAACCATTGAACGTGCACCAAAAACAGTGGAAGAGTCGTGTGCTGACACAGAACTACAATCTGAGGGCTGAGCAGCAGGACCGCCATCAGAAATCGCAGGGCCCCATACGACAAAATTTCCTAGGCCCCCTGGGCTGCACCCACCGCAAGCCCCTCCTACAGGTCTGCCCTCCTCACCCCACAGGTCCGCCCCCCACCACACAGTAAAAAAACAAAAAAAATATTGGTGTCTAGGGTTCCCACATGTTAATAAAAAATAAAAAGATATTGGTGGTCAGGGCCCCCCATAAAAAAAACATTTGTGGCCAGGGCCCCCCATTCCCATTAAAAAATATTGGTGGCTAGGACCCCACATGAGAAAAAAAATTGGTGGCCCCTTAAACGTCCATGCCTTCCCGAAGTCAGCAGCTCTCAGAAAGATGGGGGGCCCGGCTAATCAAGTAAGTGTGGCGTGGCCGGGCCCCCTTTACCCTCGGGGCCCCCTACAACTCTCCCCCCTGTCCCCCCCCTGATGGCTGCCCTGCTGAGCAGTCAAAATCGGGACTGTCCCACACAAAACAGGACAGTTTCACACACACACACTTGTTTCAGGAGCCAATTAGAAAGGATCATAAACAAGTCACTGCAGTTGATCAGATGGAGAAAACCATTACTTCACCAGAGTGGACAAAAAAAAGAGTCTGACATATATTCAGCATAAGGAAGATTCTTTTACTTGTCACACAATACAGAGATATTAGAAACTCTCCTCCTGCGTTCAATTAATAAAAGCACACACATGTACAAACCTGTATATGGTCCTGATTATCACATACATAAATCATATACATATACATCTGGCCTGCTCATTACATACCAACACGTATGCATGAGAAATAAGTCATTTTATGGCATAAAACTCACCCGCAAGTCTTGTGCTGGATACAGATATCACAAAGGGAAAACTAGCCTTGCCATTTTGTTTCACCCAGTCCAGACAATGATCAGTTTTAATTAAAAAAAATGTCCACGGTTAGTTGGGGAGAGCCTCCTCCACTGATACAAGCTCTTGTCTAGAAACAAAACTGCAGAATTCAGTAGAGGTTAAGGAAGAATGTTCTCAGGTATACAAGTAAGACAAACATTTGTGATCACCTGATACCATCTCAAATTACATTGCTCAACTGAAAAATACAACAATGGTAACTGAGTGTTAGAATACGTTCGTTAACATTATCATTAACCCTGACATTTCAGCAACACTTAATGGGTTGGGCTGAGTCCATTATAACTCATTATGATTCAATTACCTCGCATATTAAAAAGAAAAAATCGCTAGGAAATCATTTGCAATTGTTAAAGAGAATATATCAATGTAAATATTTTCATAAATTGCAAAATTCAAAAAGTCTGACTAGAATCCACAATTGGAACTTATTTATTATTTAAAAAGTGTGATTTAATCGGATAGGGGTCAACCCCGAAAAAAACGAGTGAAAATCCAAATCAAGAGTTTTTTGCGGAAAAGCCAGAATTTTTCAGATTTATCCCCGAAATGTCCAAAATATTCGGATTTTCGGTATAATTCAAGCACAGATCACAGAATATTCCAAATAGCATATTTGGTGTGAGATGCCGGATTTTTGGATTCTGACTTTTTCCATCCTCTGGGTATAGTAAATCTCGAAAAATTTGGTCTTCAATAAAAAACTGCCTTAGTATCAAAGTGTATGTGTGCCTATTTATTACATGGTCTGCAGAACATAGAGGTATAAATTAGGGATGGGCGAATTTGACCCGTTTTGTTTCGCCAAAAATTTGCCTCAGGCGAAATGTCGATGACGGCAATTAAAGTCTATGGGCGTCAAAAAAATGTTGACGCGCGGCAAAACCTTTTTTGACGCACGTCTTTTTTTTTTTTGTCGCACAAGGCCATACAAGTCTGTGGGCGTCATTTCTGCTGTGAAACAAGGTGAAAAAAATCGCCCATCCCTACACTCTAATGTAGCAAAAAGCACCACAACAATATGTTGTCATTAATTCAGGTTCATAAAACCTTTACCAGAACAACTGACTTAACCTTGTACAGTGTTAGGAAGCTTGCAGGAGAGATTGCAAAAGAAATTACTTGAGGCGCTCAGGGTTGTAGTTTTTCTGCCAAATGAAGGGTGTTGTCAGTGACAAACAAGGGAAAGTTGTGCTCACCACTAATTTTTAAAACCATTAAGCGGGGTGCAATGAGGCTGTGACCACAAAATATATATAGACAAATACAAGAGTCCTCTGCACTCAACCCATTATCAATATATTTAAGACATTGAGATATTTTGTGCATACTGCTACTGAAAAATGCCTTAACCTTTAAACGAAACAGGGATTGTTTGTCCATATATTGCAATATATGTAAGCTGGCCAACTACGTCAAAGTCATCCCATACCTGGCCAGTTCCTACACTCAAATTACATCTGATTCATTAAGAATCAGGGATCACCTGACTATATCTGGGAAGGGTGGGGGCTACACAGGGTCGGACTGGGCGGCCCGGGGCCCAACGGGACAGCTGTCCAGGGCAGTAGCGATCCTAGAGGGGGGCTGGCCCTGGTGCGTGACATGCAGCCGGGCCCCGCCCCCTCTGTACGGCCGCATTTGCCCGCATTTCTCAGTGGTGTACGGACTGCCGGGGGCCCTGAGGGGGTGCGGGCCCTGGCCCGCTTGCACCCCCTGCTCCCCCGGTAGTTCCGCCACTGGTCCAGGGCTCCCCTCCTGCCTCCCCGCCCAGCCCCTACTGTGAAGCGTGGCTGCACAGCAGCGGGGTTTTTTTTTTTGAGGATTTCAAAATGGAGAGAGGGGGTCTGGCCCACTGGGATTTTCCCGGTGTCCCACCGGGCCAGTCCGACACTGGGGCTACAAAAGAGAGTTGTCAGTGAGCCCAGACTCATAAAGCCTTTTTGCTTTCACTGTTTCATTAACAAGCATAAATATATATATATATATGCACAAACAGTGTCGGACTGGCCCACCGGGATACCAGGAAAACTCCCGGGAGGCCCAGGTGTCAGTGGGCCCTCTTGCTTCTAACCATTTAGCCTATTTCATGGTCATTCCCTATTTCTTTATGGGTAAAAAGAGGCTTAATAATGGAAGAATAGTGTATAGTAATTAGAGATAAAAGACTATGAAAATAAAGAGGAGAGGAGGAAAAATAGTGGGTCCACGTTCTAAGGGCTTCTGGTGGGCCCCTGGCATCCCAGTCCAAACTGAGAGTTTATTTCTACTCAATTAGAACATGGCAAATACCCATATAAAAATGAATCCCCCCAATTCACCATGGACACAAATAATTTCAGCTTTCACTACAAAAGGAAAAAAAGAAGTGGCCATATGAGCAGCAGTAAATGAAAGATAAGTTGGTGGAGCTTGCACTGTGGCCTATAGGCCTCTATCTACACTTCGGCTGTAGAGGCAAACATGGGGTTAAGTATATTATATAGTCATTTGTTGACTGCCATGGCATGATTCACAGATATTGCTTGTGTTTTAAAGGTGCTACTGTTGGAATTGGTCTTTTCACCTAGCACGCAAAAAACAGGGAGGGGAAAAACAAATAGCATTCGACCTATTCAGCAAGTAAACTGCACTCCCAGGCTTTATTTGTTTTCTCCCTCCTTGGTACATGTAGAAGAATGACCCTGTGTCATGCCCATATACATGAACATATATTATACCCACATACATGTACAGATCCAATAATTATCATTGGCAAATAATAGGCAACAAGGGACAATTAGTACTTTTAAACTGCCTTAAAGCAATAATGCCTACATCTAGAGACACGCCTTACACATTTCTGACATAAATGCCACTTAACCATAGGCTACATTTTGTAAGGCTAAGGGAACCAATGCTATGGAATCTGCTTAATGTATAGTTTAAGTTCCAAGATTAATAAATCCAATAGAATGAAAAAGATGCCCAGAAGGGGTTTCCTCGAGCCTGACTGTCAGCCTTTCATCTGCTTGTACAAGTTGCACACAATCTAGGAAGTTCCCTATTGCTAGGGCTGTGTGCAAAGTGCACGAAGGATACCTTTTACTGTGTAATCCTGAGTTTCCTCCCACACTTCAAAAACATACAGGCAGGTGAATTGGTTTACGATAAAACTGGCTATAGTGTGTGTGAATAAGGGACCTTAGACTATAAGCTCCACTGGGGTAGGGAGTGATTGATGGATGTTATCTATAAAGAACTGTGCGTATGTTGGCACTATATAAATAAAATATAATAAAAATTGGCCAATGGATGCCCAGCCAGGATATTTTTCTCTTTCAGATATTTGTGCTAAGTTGCATTTGTTTTTAAATTATCATTACTGATCCCCAGATATTGCCAATATAGCAATGTGCAGTGCTCACAAAAAACATTTGCTAATAAAGGCAACATTGTTGCTGAAAGGGACATTTTTTTATAAGCGACTTACCTTGGTTCCTTCTTGCTTTGCCTGCATATCACACTGGCTGCTGCACCTCACCCTCCCCGCTGATAAACACTAAGGAAAACAAGTAATGCTCCAAGAAGTTAGGTATGAAGAATCCAGGTTAAATATTTACCCTTGTTACTCGTAATGATCTGACCCTTACAATCTATGTACAAAATGTCTGGCATCTCACAGTGTCTCTCTCGGTTTTATGTTCCAGTTGTAAGCTGAATGCACACAGTTACTTTTTCTTTGTGCTGTAATGATTTTATGCCTTTTTATTGCAACCTGGAGCTGTGTCCCTGCATAATTACAAGATACTGTAATCAAGAACCATTGATTTAATTTAGTCTTGGAGGGTAATTGTAATACAGCGCAGTGATGTTTAACTAGGGGAGGAGGCCAGTCCAGCCTGTGGAAGAATACAATGGAATTATTATAGTTTATTTACTAGAGGAATATGTTCTTTTTTGTCATTGTTTTCCATTTGTTTTACTTAATACTAAGGGGCCGATTAACTAAGGGCTCTTACACATGAGCGTTCTGACCTGCGCTCCCCTGCGTTCCGTTTTTTGGCGTTCAGCCGCAGGGGAGCGCAGGAATAGACGCAAGTCATTATTTGAAATGGGGCTGTACTCACTCAGGCGCGTGTAGGCGCCGAACGCAGGTTCAGACGCAACATGCTGCATTTTTCCTGCGTTCGGCGCCTACACGCGCCTGAGTGAGTACAGCCCCATTTCAAATAATGACTTGCGTCTATTCCTGCGCTCCCCTGCGGCTGAACGCCAAAAAACGGAACGCAGGGGAGCGCAGGTCAGAACGCTCATGTGTAAGAGCCCTCAGGGTTGAATATCGAGGGTTAATTAACCCTCGATATTCGACTAGGAATTAAAATCCTTCAACTTCGAATATCGAAGTCGAAGGATTTAGTGCAGATAGTTCGATCGAACGATCAAAGGATAATTCCTTCGATCGAACGATAAAATCCTTCGAAACGAACAATTCGAAGGATTTAAATCCAACGATCGAAGGAATATCGTTCGATCAAAAAAAGTTAGGCAAGCCTATGGGGACCTTCCCCATAGGCTAACATTGACTTTGGTAGCTTTTAGATGGCGAACTAGGGGGTCGAAGTTTTTTTTAAAGAGACAGTACTTCGACTATCGTATGGTCGAATAGTCGAACGATTTTTACTACGAATCCTTCGATTCGAAGTCATTGTCGAAGGTCGAACCAGCCCATTCAATGGTCGAAGTAGCCCAAAAAAAACTTCGAAATTCAAAGTTTTTTTACTTCGAATCCTTCACTCGAAGTTAGAGAATCGGCCCCCTTAGTATTTATTGATTTCATGAGAGTTTTGCTTTGTTTTTCTTTGCTAAAAATCTTTGAAGTCTGTAGTTTGCAATATCTTCTTCTGTCCTTGTAAGAACAAACTCTTCACTTTGTCTGAAGAAGTACTTATGTATTAGATGCTTCCACCCGCTACCAAAACTGCAATCATGCTTTGTTGTCAAGTAAGGTTTGGAGAGGAAGAACATGACAATTGTCACTGCAGTTTTGCGACATTAATTTGCTTGTGGCGAAACGCAGAAATTGGCACAAATTCGTGTCTGGCTAATTTGCCCATCACTAAAGTTACTGTGTTAAGATGCACTATTGTGGGATGTCAGACTAGTTCAGCTCAAGCTCCTGATGGAAACTCAACCTTTTGAGGAAGCCTCTTTTAGTGCATTATTAAGTTATCGAGTCAGCCATAGCTCTAGCAATATACTACACAAATCCCAGTCTATTTCAACCTTTATGCTGACCTTCGGTACAAGAGCAAACAGACATTCTACCAGAAATTCACCTTCAGGCTGAGCCTCCTCAGCTTTTCTGGGGCTGATGTAAGCCTCAAAGAATAGGAATGATGGCTGTACTGGAACCAAGTACTGTACATAAATATCCTTTAAATTTGAAAAACAGATTTCCCATCTCAGCTTATCTTCATCCCAAAGGGGCATAATGGCAGCTATTATGTATACGTCTCTCTTTCTGGAATCTAGTGGGTATATAGTTATATATAGTTGGGCCTCTCTGTAGATCATTGATCCCCAACCAGTGGCTCAGGAGCAATATGTTGCTCACCAACCCCATGAATGTTGCTCCCATTGGCCTCAAAGCATGTTCTTATTTTTGAATTCCCAGCTTAGAGGCAAATTTGGGTTGCATAAAAACCGTGTGTACTGCCAAACAGAGCCTCCTGTAGGCTGCCAGTCCACATGGGGGCTACTAATAGCCAATCACTTCCCCATGGATTTTTTCATGCTTGTGTTGCTCTCCAACTCTTTCTACATTTGAATGTGGTTCATGGGTATAAAAGGTTGGGGACTCCTGATCTAGAGCATATTAACAATGATATTCAACTAACAACTGTGAATGTAAACCGGTAATTTGCTCCAACTGCACATGCGCTACTTCGCCGGTCTCCATCTCAGCTTAATGAAGACCCGGAAGATCGCTGTGGTGAACTCCGATGCTGTGACATTTCCCTTGGAGGGCAGCTATGCAGGGAGGGAGGGGATCTACGTGGGGTGGGAAGTAGGGGTTTATTTTGGTAAAGGGTTTGTTTTTCCTTTAAGACTTGAAGTACTGCTATAACTCCAAGTCCAAATATATGTGAGAGACCAAGTGGTAATGAATGCAGTAGCAAAAATGATGAAGTTTATTTGGCACATAATAGCCTAACGCGCTTCATGCCAAATGGGCAGGAAACGCTTAAAACTTAGCTTTATTTATTAAGAAGGGAATCTGTGCGACAGCAGTAAACCCAAGCAACCAGTTGGTAATCCTCTTTGTTCAGATAACTACAGGGAAACCTGTGAAAGGTAAAGTCTGATTGGTTAATAATAATAATAATAATAATAATAATAATAATAATAATAATAAAAGATCAACTTGTGTCATGTCTGCTTCTGCATCAGTTGAAGACTTGTTGTTTGAATGAGCAAAGTATAAAAGAATAATTTGTTTAAAATTATGGTAAGTCCTACTAATGCTATTTTATGGGTGTTGGTCTGAGCAGGTTCTCTGTCTTAAAAGCGCAAGCCGTAATTCGGAGCTTTCTGGATAATGGGTTTCCGGATAGCAGATCCCATACCTGGAATATTAAAACAGTACCTTGTATTTGATCCAAGCTAAGATATAATTAAAGGGTGGTTCATATTCGCACCAATAAGAATAAAAATCCACATCTCACAATGTAATATTGTTCCTTAAACTGTTATTGCATTGCGAAATAGTGCTTGAAGGTGTCGTAATCGTTTGGAGCAAACATAATGACTTTTTCAGTAAGAAGTTTTATTACACTGACTGCACATTGGCGCAAACTATAAAATTCACAAACAGTCTTCCACTGTCGGAAGTGGTCGCTAAACAGTTTCCGGGTTCGCAAAAGCTATATTAAATTCGCGCAAAGCAAAGTTTGTTCGTGCAAAGTCATAACTTTTCGCATTGCGAATAGTTTTTCCGTTACCGACTTTTATTACATTCCCCCTTTAGTATGTTATAGAATGGCTAATTCTCACCAACTTTTCAGTTGGCCTTCATTATTTCTTTTTTCTAGTTTTTGAATTATTTGTCGTCTTCTTCTGACTTTTTTCAGCTTTCAAACCAGGGTCAGTGACCCCATCTAAAAACGAAAGGCTTTGTAAGACTACAAATGAATTGTTAGTGCTACTATGTTTTATTTATCTTTCTATTCAGGCCACATCTATTCATATTCCAGTCTCTTATTCAGATCCATGCATGGCTGCAAGGGTAATGGGACCCTAGCAACCAAATTGTCTCAGAACATCATTCTCTATCTCATACTAAAAGTTAATTCAAAGGCGAACAGCCCATTTAATCCTTAAAGGGGTGGTTCACCTTTTTAGCTAAGTTTTAGTATGTTATAAAAGGGCCAATTCTAAGCAATTTTTCAGTTGGCCGTCATTATTTATTTTTTATTGTTTTAAAACTAATTTCTTTCTTCTTCTGACTCTTTTCAGCTTTCAAATGGGGGGTCACTGACCCCATCAAAAACAAATGCTCTGTAAGGCTACACATTATGGGGCACATTTAGTTAGCTCGAGTGAAGGATTAGAATAAAAAATACTTTAAATTTCGAAGGTTTTTTTTGGCTACTTCGACCATCAAATTGGCTACTTCGACCTTCGACTACGACTTCGACTCGAACGATTCCACCTAAAAATCGATAGTCGAAGTACTGTCTCTTTAAAAAAAACTTCGACCATCTACTTCGCCAACTAAAACCTACCGAGCACCAATGTTAGCCTATGGGGAAGGTCCCCATAGGCTTTCTAACCAATTTCTGGTTAGATAAAACGACTTGCGCTAAATCCTTCGACTTCGATATTCGAAGTCGAAGGATTTAACTTCGAGGGTCGAATATCAAGGATTAATTAACCCTCAATATTCGACCAATAGTAAATGTGCCCCTAATTGTTGTTGCTAATTTTTATTATTCATGATTCTATTCATACCCTCTCCTATTCATATTCCAGTCTCTTACTCAAATCAATGCATGGTTGCTAGGGTAATTTGGATCTTGACAACCAGATTATTGAAATTGCAAACTAGAGAGCTGCTGAATAAACAGCTCAATAACTCAAAAACCACAAATAATAAAAAATGAAAACCAATTGCAAATCATCTCAGAATATCACTCTCTACATCATACTAAAAGTTAACTCAAAGGTGAACAACCCATTTAATGGAGAAAAACAATCTTATTGGGTTTAATTCGTGTATAAATGATTATTTGGTAGACATAAGGTCTGGAGATCCAAATTACAGAAATATCCCTTATCTGTGAAACCCATGGTAAAAGCATTCTGGATAACAAGTCCCATATCTGCACAGAGAAAAATGAAATCATTCTTTAAAAATTAGACATGATTTAAATGGACTATATAGGAGCTTACCTTAGCATAATTCTTAGCTTTCTGCATGACAGGTTTCCAGATAAGGCATCCCATAACTGTACATCACTGTAAGTTATCCTCAGTACTGTCCACATACAATGAAATTCTGCTAAATTCTGCCATAAATTTGCCAGACTTTAGATGATTTACTTAATTGATGACTGTTATTTGGCCAAGGTCATATTAGAGGAATATATTGTTATACACAGGAATGGGATCCGTTATCAGGAAACCCGTTATCCAAAAAGCTCCGAATTACAGAGAGGTTGTCTCCCATAGACTCAATTTTTTCCAAATAATCCAAATTTTTTTAAAAAAATATTTATTTTTTCTCTGTAATAATTACAGAGCTTGTACTTGATCGAGACTGACATACTATTAATCCTTATTGAAAGCAAAACCAGGCTATTGGGTTTATTTACTTAATTATCTAGTGGTCTTAAGGTAGGAAGATTCAAATTACGGAAAGATCCGTCTTCCGGAATACCATATATATATCAAAAAGAAACCACACTGACAGGTCTTTTATGCAAAAATATTTTGGTTTTAATTCAACATTTTTGCTCTTATACTCAAGCCGTCTTCCTGAAGACGGCTCAAGTATAGGAGACGAAACGTTGAATTAAAACCACAGTATTTCGCATAATAGACCTGTGAGTGCGGTTTCTTTTTGCATCGAACCAGCACCCAGGTAGCTGCTAATAATGCACCAGGTGAGACTAGTATATATATATATATATATATATATATATATATATAGATAGATAGATAGATAGATAGATAGATAGATAGATAGATAGATAGATAGATAGATATAGATATAGATAGATATATATAGATATATAGATATATATATAGATATAGATAGATATATATAGATATATAGATATATATAGATATATAGATATATATAGATATATAGTGAATAAAGTACCCCCTCTTGTAAAATATAAGGATATTCAGGGTCGGACTGGGGGGGCCGGGGCCCACCGGGACTACTGTCCAGGGCCCCTGCCGACCCCTACTGCGACGCGCCGAGTGCGCGCACACAAAGGCGCCGCTTGGCGCACCAGCGTGAAGGCGCCTGGCGCATGCGCAGAAGGCGCTGCGCTGATCAGCACTGCGGGAGGAAAACTTTTTTAAAGATACCTGGAGAGGTGTCTGGCCCGGCGGGGGCCCATTAAGGGTCGGGGCCCACCGGGTATTTTCCCGGTGTCCCGCCGGGCCAGTCCGACACTGAGGATATTATAAGTTACCGAGGAGTTTCATGACCATATAAAAACACGAGGCCGAAGGCCGAGTGTTTTTATACAGGTCATGGAACTCCGAGGTAACTTTAATATCCTCATATTTTGCAACTGGGGGTACTTTATTTATTATAATACACAAGTTTCAGTGCGTCATCAGACATCAGACATCAGACATCATGACATCAGAACTCACCGTTTATAACTGATGACATCAGAACTCACCGTTTATAAGGATATAATTTACAGGATATTCATGGCTTTTGTGTATTATATATATATATATATCACAAATAATTGCAAAACTCACAAAACTCTCATTTATTTGCAGTAACATAAACTCCATCATTTCATGTGGTTTTGACCTGAGGTTTTTTTTATACCTAAGGTAGGAACTCCGCGGTGCAGCTTGAGCCGACACGTCGCTATGTGGCGAAACGCATGCGACGTGTCGGATGTTCTGTAGATACAGGAAGTGAAGGAAAAACTACAATAATCCGACTGGCGGATGAAAACGCAGCGTTTTCATCCGACAGACGGATAAATGTAGTTCTTACCTGTGAATTCCTCCTTAAAGCATTGAAGCCTCCCAGTGACTAATATATTGTACTCTCTTGGTGTATGATGTTAGGAACTCTATTTTAACTGGCACAGGGCTGCTGCAAGACTCGGTAAATAAGTCCTGCGCTATAAGTATAATTTAAAGATCCTAACTTCAGCTGGGGCTTTAGTTCCCTTTTTTAAATGTAGAACATGTTCTTGGATTAGCACTGTTCTTATATTCTGCGGCAGTTTAAGGGTTATATCTTATTTTTATTTCCTGAAAGGGAGACGGGGAAAAAAAAGCCTTCAAGTTTTTATTACTTTTGGCAGCTATTAATTTTCCTACCTTGGGAACGTGAGTACTTACAAATGAAATTAGCAATGTGATGTGAAGCCCAGTAACAGAATTTTCCATTCATTTAAGCTTTTCTAACTTTACTTTTTTTTCCCTCCCCTCCTATCATGTAATTGTCCAATTTCCAGCTCGTCTCTGCGTCTCCTTGTTTTGTCTATCCTCGTGACCTTCGGTCAATAAGAAAGCCTACTGCGTTCAAAAGCAGCTGGAATGCTGGGAGGGAATATGGCTGGAGAGTGGGGATTGATTTTGTTGTGGTTGACTGATTCTTCCTGTTAGAGAGAATATGAAAAGAGATATGCTTGTGCCAATACAAAGGGATATACAGTACCGATACAGCCGGAGTTGAGCTGAGTACATTTCCAACCATCCAACAAAATCTTTCCTGACCACTGCATCACCCAATAAAAAATTGTAGCCGTATGGACTGCAGTGTAGAAACAGAGCTGTCAAAGAGATTACAATATAATGAGCATCCCTTCTTCTTAATTTTATGTGAGTTTGCATTGACTAGTGGAAGATGATAGACTTGTCAAACTCTGTGTCTGTGTCTAGAGCACTGCATTATGTGAGTCATTAGTCCTAAATCTCTTCTCCCTCATTACACAGCCCATTGAAGTCAGCCCACCTTGTGCCCCAGCCAGGGAATACGGTGGCTAAACAGCAGGACAGTTGCAGGACTTTGTAACTAAATATCAACTCTGGGTCCCTGAGACATCTGATGAACCACGTTAATTGTTGTTCCTGACTTTTATCCCTGACAGATATCTGAAAATTGGAAAGGCATCAGGGTGCTTTAAAAATCCAGCTGGTGCAAAAACTGCATCAGCCCATTTAGGTGGTTATTTATTAAAGTCCGAATGCCAAAAACTGTTGCTATCAAATCCAAATTCTTAGTGGAAAAAACCCTAAAATTTTTCAGGATTTATAATACCCCGAGAATGGAAAAAGTCTGAATCCGGCATCTCAGTCCTACTGAGGTTGTATATGGGAGAGGTCCCTATCCTTTTTGGAATTTTCTGTGGTCTGCACTGGAATTAGCCCAAAAAATCTGACTATTTCAGACTTTTTGGCCAAAAATCTGAAAAATTTGGGCTTTTTCGGGAAAAAGCCCTAAAGAATCAAGCGATTTGGGAAAAAAATCACGAAAAAACGTACGATTCTAATTTTAGCTCCATTTGTTCAGGTTTGTCCCCAATTCGATTAAATCATGATATTTTAATAATCATGGATTCTAGTTTGGGCTGACTTTTTAAATTAAAATAGTCCAAAGAATTTGATTTTGATAAATAAGGCCCTTAATGTGAAGGGGAGGTTTTTGATGCGCTAGTTAGGTCCCGATAGTGTATTAACCTTTCTAAAGGGGGTAATAAGTGCTTCCGAACTACTCAAGATTTTAGTTGGATTTTTCGTGCTTAAATATGCAACGGTGTCCACGTGTAAGTCCGGTTTGTTTCCGTAGCATACCTAACAGGAAAGATCTAGATAGTGTAGAACTGACAGCGTTTGGTTAAAGCGAGAGTGATTAGTTGCGCTTACCGGATGTTTGAGATAAGAAGTGACTATTATCAAAGGTTGTAAAAAGCCCTTAGTTGTCTTGTTCGTCGGGCAGCTGTAAGGATCCCGGGTATGGCTTTCTTCTGCTAGAACTGAAGCGCTGTTGTCGGCTCTAATTCTCAGTGTCGGCAGTGCTTCCAGGGATCAAATCACTCCTCGTGTCGAACGCTGATAGATATGTCGTTAGGGATTAATACCACAGTGCGATAGTACGAAGGCTCGCTCTCTGTTTAGTAACAATTCTATATGTAAACATCTCCTGTGCCTTGGTTTCGAACTATGTGCTAAACAAAAGGCCCTTAATGTGTTCCTCTCCCAACAGCCTACTTTCACTTCCAATTGGCCCATACATAACATATTTTAATGGAAACCATTTAATTCCCTATGAAAAGTTGGTGAGCTTGCCCCTGTTCAGGTGCACCAGCACATATTGGAGAAAGATCTGCTCATTTCGTGACGTCACCAGACAACCAGATCTTCAGTATGGCCAACTTTGCACTAAGCCCATTACATGGGACATTATGTAAATATCCAGAGGCCTTTGCTCTCTGTTTTAGAGCACAAAGACCTACAGACTACACTTTAAATGGAATGCAATGTTGCCTGTGCTCCATTGGGAGCTCATAGCCAGTGATGGTGCCCACAAAAAGTGCCACATCTCATGAGATCTCTTAGCCAACATGATAACTACATCTCTAATTTTCTAGAGCAATAATGCATGCAATTCTGTAACTATTTTCATGTAAGGAACATTGTATAATAACCTGTTGCCTAGATATGGTAATTAAGCAATGCAGCCAAAGCCCAGTAGAAGTACAGCCAAGAGAAGGCGAATGACCCACCTACCAGTTGTTGTTCTATCCACCACGTCTTCAGATTCAAAATCCTTCAAAAAGTATGTCAGTGGAACAACAGAAAATACGTCAATAGTTATTTCAGAGATCAATAAAGACTTTTCCAGGCAGACTGGCTTCTTGTTAGCACACATATGTGGGATAAAAAAAGAAGATAAAAATACAGATACTAATAACAACATATCACAAAGCCGCAGTAAAATCTATGACTGGTCAATTTTATCTCTCACAACACATTTTACATAACCTACTTAAGATCTAACTAGAGTACAATAAACTGACACACTTTCCTATTATAGGGGAGACCAGTTGTGTAAGCATAATGTAATATTGATTTTGTAGAATAGGACTTTGTGCTTAAAAGATGGATTTGATTCTTATAATGGAGTGAAGAAGAAGATCTGCAAATAGAATAATGTTGTGTGAAAACTTTGAAACCGTTTAAAGTGATTCCTATTCTTAAACTTTACATTGTAAATGGAAAAAGCCTGAAAAAATCAAGCTATTCGGTAAAAAACTTTAAAAAAGTAAGATTCGGATTTTAGCTCCTTTTTTTCGGGTTTATCCCTGATCCAATTTACTCTTGATATTTTCATAATAAATAAGCTCCAATCGTGTATTCTAGTTTGGTCAGAGTTTTTAAATTAAAATAGTCAGAAAATTTTGGATTTTCATAAATAAGGCCCTTAATGTGTCCCTCTCCCTGCAGCCTACATTCACTTCCAATATGACCCGATCATTAGACTGTGGTCCATAAATAACATATTTTAATGCAAGTAATTTAATTCCCTATTGAAAGGTTGGTGAGCTTGCCCCTATTCAGTTGCACTAGGACATATTGGGGAAAGATCTGCTCATTTGGTGACGTCACCAAACAAGCAGATCTTCAGTATGGCCAACTTTACTCAATTACGTGGCCTAGCAGCTTGCACTTAGCCCACTGCATGGGACATTATGTAAATATCCAGAGGCCTTTGCTCTCCATTTTGGAGCACATAGACCTACAGACTACACTTTAAATGGAATGCAATGTTGCCTGTGCTCCATCAGGAGCTCATAGCAACCCTCCTATCCCTACCTCGCATGTAATTCTGAGGTATTGGGTAATTTTTTTATCCAGCACTCCGTGCAGAGTGCAGAGTCCAAGGGTTGCAATGCTTTGAAAAAGAGTTGTAGTCAAAAACAGCTGTAGGGCTGCAAACTACATTTTAGATGTCTAATTGGGGGGATCCTAGCTTTTCCTAGTCAATAAACAAATGACCAATTTTCAGACAATTTTATTGTGTACTAACAACAGCAGTTTAGTAAAGGTCAGATCAGCTGCTTATATTAAAATATGCATTGGCGTACTTTATTAGACATGCCAGTGTACCCTGTTGTTGAAGCAATGATGGTGCCCACAAAAAGTGTCATATCTCATGAGATCTCTGTGCTAGCCTGTTACCTACGTCTCTAATTTTCTAGAGCGATAATTCATGCGAGTCTGTAACCATTTTCATGTAAGGAACATTGTATAATGACCTGTTGCCCAGATATGGCAATAAAGCAATGCAGCCAAAACCCAGTGGTAGTACAGCCAAGAGAAGGCGAATGATCCACCTACCAGTTGTTGTTTTATCCCCCACGTCTTTAGATTCAAATCCAAATCCTTTATATGTCAGTGGAACAACAGAAAATACGTCAATGGTTATTGCTCAATAAAGACCTTTTCAGGCAGACTGGCTTCTTGTTAGCACACATATGTGGGATAAAAAAAGATGATACAAATACAGATACTAATAACAACATGTCACAAAGCCGCCGTAAAATATATGACTGGTCAATTTTATTTCTCACAAAACTTACATCACCTACTTCTTACAGTCTGAAAAAATGTTTGAATCGGCTTGTTGACATTAAGATCTAACTAGAGTACAATAAACTGACACACTTTCCTATTATAGGGGAGGCCAGTTGTGTAAGCATAATGTAATATTGATTTTGTAAAATAGGACTTTGTGCTTAAAAGATCTGCAAATAGAATAATGCTGTGCGAAAACTTTGAAACCCTTTCAAGTGATTTTCATTCTTATACTTTACATTGTCATTGAAACATATGAGTTTTAATAGTTGTCATAGTCGTAGAGATGTCATTACTGAGCCTCCTGAGGCTCAATGATGTCCGCAACACTGTACCAAGCTCAGGCCAGCTAAACATGGCGTTGGTTATGTTATAGTAAAGCCAGTCATCTTGTTGTACCTGGGCAGATGGACCAATGGCAGAGCTAGGCCAAGCCAGTAAGGCACTCTATGCAGCCTGTCTGGCCACCTCACAGCCTACCTCATGTGCTTACTCCTTCACATACTGATGTAATGAGGGGCCCCAGAGCACACAGATATTATGTTTAACGATTAAAAAAGGACTCGGACTAGGAGTAAGTAGATGGATGAGGTACTGTATGTGGCCGGGGCCCCTTCATCTTTGCACCCTAGGCACATGCCTCTTCTGTCTAACAGTAGTTCTGGCCCTGACCCATGATACAAAGGTTGTTTTTGATATGATAAATGCCTTTCATTGAAAATAATAACAATTCCCAGTATTTTGCATGGTTTTGCTGGATATCAGGGGCCTAAAATTAGGGGATAATAAGGAGACCCTGTGACTACTGGAAACCCAAGGGGTATATATCAAAGAGTAAAGTCAGAGATCGCAATAGTCCTCTAGAGTGAAGTTCCGCCTCCTGGAGAGTGGCGGAATTTCACTCTAGAGGACTGTGGTGATCTCTAACTTTATTCTTTGATAAATATACCCCCAAGGGGCAAATTCACTAACTGGCGGAAATTCGCCAGCGCTGGCTTTGCAACACTTCGGCAGGTGTAAATTTGCCTGGACAACGCTAATTCACAAAGATCCAAAGTTGCGCACAGGGTACCGAACGATGGCAAAGTTGCACTAACGGAAATACGCTCCGCAGTTCGAAGTTACGCTAGCATTGGCTAATTAGCATACGGCGTGCAGTTAAAGTACAATTTATATGCTGCAGCAAATACATTACACTACACAAGGCCAGGGAACCTTAATAAAATTATATAGAGGTGTTTTATTGCCCTACACATGTGCCCACAGTTTAGTTTAGGTGCCATATGTTATCACATGTAGGGGGGAAGGAGGGTACTCCTTTTGATCTTTTTCAGCCATGTAAAAAGAAAAAAAAAAGCCAGCGTTTTTTGTATAAAAAAAATTTAAACTTTTTTTAAGGAACTCCTATTTACTCTATTGCACTTGGCCTGGTCTGAGGTGGCGAAGGCATGTCTGGCGATAGAAGTAACGGTCAGTTAAATCAAAAACGTTGTGACTTTGCGTAGTAAGGTTTTTTCGTCAGAGCAAAAATTCGCCTGCCATTAGAGTGCGAAATTATGCCAGCATTAGTAAATCGTCTGAGTGCCGAAATGATGTCACGCTGGCAAATTTTCGAGTTTCAGGTTTAGTAAATTTCCCGCCAAGAGTTTACGTGACATAGTGGGCCTTGACGGGTGAGCAATTTCCATATATTTTTTAGATGTCTATCAAAGGAAAATATGGAAAATATTCCTTTTGGCTCCTTTACCATTACAGTCACAGTCTTGCAAAAATAGATGCAGTCATTATACGTATTGATGTCACTGGTGTGTCCATCCCACCTTCTCTTTGGAATGACAAGTGCACCTCTTAATGCAGGGGAATCCTCAATCTACCACCACCTTAAAGCAGGTAATAATAGCAGGGTTCCCACTGCAGGTTGCACAGATGTCTGGAAAATATTTCATGTTTCAGGTTGGCTCTTTGATCTATGCTTTATTGACAACTCAACGGTTATACAAGAGGGGCATATTTTCACTTGAGGCATGCATTGCATTGAACCAAATTATAGCAAGCAAGTGTGTTTTTATTGCTGTCCTTCATGAAAAAAGTCCCAAAACCTAGCAGTGCACTTCCCACTCCCCAAAGCTTTATAAGTAACTTGTTATAACTTTCCTCCTAAAGCAATATAAGGTTAAACAGTCCAGTTAATATTCACATACACAGTCATTCACGTCTGGTTGGAGCAGGAATTATCGAGACAAGGTAAAGTAAGCTTTGCTCATACACAAGGTCACAGATGTTATTAGAAGGTGCTTGCTTACTGTTAACTAAATAATAATCTGGACTACAGTTAATACAAAAGAAACATTCCACACTATAATAATTGCATCTTTTTGATTTTTTTTCTTCCTCTACAATCACAGGTCTTAAAATTGTATTACAATGGAATCAGCTGGATTTTGGAGCAAATTTTAAAGCTGCAAAATACTGTATATCTTGCATCTGCCTATAGGAAAGACTAACAGACACATGGAAGTGCTGGCAGTAAACATTGTCTTATCAAGTATATGATAATAAATATTGATGAGGGAATCTGTCCCGTTCGCTTTCCAAAAAATTCACAAAACTGCAGGATAATTCGCATAAATTCGCAAATGGTTTTGTCGCGTGTCATTTTTGTAGCAAACTATGGGCATTTTTTTGGCACCTTATTTCTGCTTTGGGGCTACAAATAAAAATTGGGAGGGCATTTTTCACTGCAACACACCCCTACATTGTTAGAGGACCTCCTATCCACTAAAACATGTCTGTGATTACATTTGCTCACTTGGAGGGGTTGAACTTGATGGACTTTTGTATTTTTTCAACCCAATCTAAGTATGTAACTATTACTTACTTTGTATTTAGACTACTGTTGACATTTCTTAACGTTAAAGTTATTGGCAGCTTATGCTCAGTTTCTTTAAAGTACATCACGTCAGAAAGAGTAACGTTTTACAGCCAGTTTACTGAAAACACTGTAACACAATTTATTTTAATGATCTGACTGCATCTAACCGATCGGAAGAGTGAGCAATCCCAAACCAATTTACCATGTTGCAATACATAACAAACTGTAACGGATATGAAGCAAAACTCTTTGGTAAATATTTATGGTTAAAACAATGTGAGTTACTTTTCAGTACAACTCTAGTGCGCTTACAGTTCTTACCTTCAACATGTGCAGGGCAGATTTACTCACATACGAATGTCTACGGAAATCTTCTCCATACTACGTCAGACGTTATTTCATGATGAATATTTGCAAGGGGTTTTTTTTACGATGAGAGCTGTGAAGATGTGGAATTCTCTCCCTGAATCAGTTGTACAGGCTGATATATTAGATAGTTTTAAGAAGGGGTTGGATGGTGTTTAGCAAGTGAGGGAATACAGGGTTATGGATAGTGATGGGCGAATCTGACCCATTTAGTTTCGATAAAAATTTTGTTGCGCAGTGAATTTTTTTGGACACACGTCCATCTTTTTTGTCGCACTACGCCATATAAGTCTATGGGCGTCATTTCTGCGGTGAAACAAGGCAAAAAAATTCCAATTGGTATCTTGGAGTCAGGAAGGATTTTTTCCCCCTATGAGGCAAATTGGCTTCAAATGGGTTTTTTTTTTTTGCCCTTGTCTGGATCAACTAACAATTAAGCAGTTTAAGCTAAAATTAAAAGGTTGAACTTGATGGACGTGTGTCTTTTTTCAACCTAACTTACTATGTTACTATGAATATGCGTATTCATCAAAATAGATCTTGTCTTGGCAAAAGATTGCTAAAGTAGTTTCATCAATGAAGAATCGTTGGTGCACAGTGAATTTTCTCTAGCATTACTTTCTTAAACTAAGTTAACTTCCGCTTACGTCAATTTAAATTCAGTGGGTACGTAAAGGCCATATGGATGTATTTAATAGTAATGTTGGTGAAATTGCTGGAAGTGCCCACTTTTTATTAAAAATAAAAATGCATAATCAAGACAATAGAGATTGTCCTATGCCATGAACCCACCCTAAAACAAATGTGGCATTAAACACTAACCCGTATTTACTCGAGTATAAGCCGAGTTTTTCAGCCCACAAAATATGCTGAAAAACTCTACCTCGGCTTATTCTCGGGTCAAGCGCAAAAATGGTCGCCGGCGCCTAAGAATAGTAGCCGGCTTCCAAGAATGGTTGCCGGCATCCAAAAACGAGATGCTGGCACCTCCAATGGGAGCAGAAACCCTCAATTTTTTGATTGAAACTTACAAGAAGCTGCTGCATTTCTCACCCTAGGCTTATACTTGAGTCAATAAGCTTTCCCAATTTTTGAGGTAAAATTAGGTACCTCGGCTTATACTCGGGATGGCTTATACTCGAGTATATACGGTACAACTTGTAAACACAATCCCACTTTAAATATGAAACAAGCCAATGGTTTGACTTTTTTTTTTACTTTTTTTGGAATAAAGGATATGTCACTGACAGAATAAATGTGAGAAAATCTTACCCTGGTGGTCTAGTGGGGGGACGGCAGGGACGCCTGCCGCCCCCTCGGCGGGGACGCTCGCCGCACTGAGCCGGGTTCACTGTAGCGCCGGTCTGTTAGGGCGCGCGCGTGCCTCTTCCTGGGTTTATGCGCATGCGCGCTGACAATAATGTTGAGGATCTAGCTTCATCTTATTAATTCGCCAATAGACTTTGGCAAAAAGGGTAGCAAATACAAACTTTCACATTTTGATTAATAAGCGGATTAACAATTGTTCGCCTGAGCTAAAATTAGACTGGAGAAACGGCGTGAAAGTTCTATAGCGCTGAGGTTTTTAGCTAGCGAAGTGTGTTACTTGCCTATTGGTATATTCGCGAAGTTGCTGGGAATTGGCAAATTCTGCTAAAATAAACACAATTTGCTCTTTAGTTAATCTGCCTCGAAGTCTTTATTAGTGAACACCTTTCACTCAACTGGCCTGTTTTGACATTGAAAATATACAGTTGAGGGGTCATCTACATATGTAAAACATGGAAGTCAAGGTGCACAACTGTACCTAAAGCTGTGGAACCCTGGATCCACAGTGGGTTGTGTTATTAGACTCCCCAGACTTGTGCTTAGTGAATGGGCTCCAGAAGTGACACAACCACCACTCTGAAAATGCTAGGCGCAACTTGCACCTGATTTGTGTCAAATGCAAACACAATTGCAGTGCAGATGGGTGCAAAGCAGCCCTGTTCTTTCCTCCTACCATAGGGTATGCTGTGCCTCACCAGTGCTCCCTAATTTCTGAATGACACACTTCCCCTGACCACCACTACGAATGTATTGCAGCAAATGCAGTTAGCAATGTATTAATCTTGGGAACGCAGGTCTCCACATGTTGTTTTGGAGACCTGTGTACATTTTTCCGTGTTCATGGGTTGGCACAAAGTGCAAAAAACTTAGTGGATTGTGCCGGTTTCTTAAAGTTTGCAGCATGCATGTGATAAATAACGCATTCAAAAAAGGAATATGTTGATCTTCAGCAAATAAGCCACGGGCCAACAAAGAGTTCTCGAATCCTCTTCCCAGACTACCATGATTGCAGATGAATTTGTGGTATGAAAATGGGGGTACAAGGAATTCTCAAGAGATCTTTTGAAGCATAGGACAAAGCTAGGAAGACATTAATTTAACACATATTTGTACTATAACAATGATCCTTTTAAGGACAGTATATTAGTGCAAATATAATATCTTATATTACAAAAGCAAGGGTTGGGGAATGCAGTCGATAATCTAGGCAGGGTACAAGGTATCTGTGCCTGAATTTCAGATTCTAAAACAACTAATTACTCAAGTAGATCTATAAAGTGGTTTTTTTTTTCATTTTGCAAATAAACAATATGTGTTCCAAGTACATAATAATGTGTCATTGACTGGAAACGATAAACTCGCAAGAAGGGTAACTAGGCGGTGACATACAGTACATTGTATTTTGGTAACTGTGGGTGGTGTGTGAGTATGCGTCAGCAAATTTGATTTCTGCGCATAATTAGACACTGTATCTTTCATCCATCTGTTTAGTCTTTGACCTGAGCAATAAACTGCTGGCAGTTATAGCGATGGGGAAAGATTGTTATAAGCATGCCCCTGGCCTCTTTCATTGGAAATTTTTTTTTTCCAAAATGCATCAGTTAATAGTACTGCTCCAGATGTACTTTTGATAAACTGAAATCTGTTTAGCAAAAGAGATTTTTTTTATTTAATTTTGAAATCTGACATGGGGCTAGACATATTGTCAGTTTCCCAGCTGCCTCCAGTCATGTGACTTGTGCTCTGATAAACTTCAGTCACTCTTTACTGCTGTACTGCAAGTTGGAGTGATATCACCCCCCTCCCTCCCTGCAACCGCACAACAGAACAATGGGAAGGTAATCAGATAACAGCTCCCTAACACAATATAACATCTAACTGGTAGATATAAGAACAACACTCAATAGTAAAATCCAGGTCCCACTGCGACACATTCCGTTACATTGAGTAGGAGAAACAACAGCCTGCCAGAAAGCAGTTCCATCCTAAAGTCCTGGCTCTTTCAGAAAGCACATGACCAGGCAAAATAACATGAGATGGCTGACTACACACCAATATCACAACTAAAAAAAATACACTTGCTGGTTCAGGAATTACATTTTATATTGTAGAATGAATTATTTGCAGTGCAAACCGTGTAATTTAGAAATAAAAACAACATCATAAAAATCATGACAGAATCCCTTTAATTTGATTTTCTATTTTCTTGAGTACTGGAGCCAAACTTTGATAATTCACCAGATTAAACTCCAAAGAGCACAAAACAGAAATTGCTGAATCGATGAAGATATGTTTAGCCATGTGTAGAGTCTAAAAAGCAGTAAAGTTTTCATGAGTAGTCTAGAGCTTTAATAGCATGCCGTTGAGATTAAAGGACACTGCACTGTAACATGTTGTGGCAAAGAACAAGGGAAAACCCTTTGATACACATAGTTTTATGTTCCTTTCTGTGTGGTTTAAAAGCACACTGGGGGATTGTTTCTGTTTCAATCTTTATAAAAAGCTGAGGACTTCCACTATGAAGTCTTAGTGATGATTGGAAAGATTGTCCCATACATATTGATGGCAGCTGGAGAAACCTCGGTCTTGTACCTGCAAGAATATACAGACAAGTTGTTGTTGGGGGAATTAGCTGCTTACAAGGCCTAGGTTCATACTGTATGTATAGATTACTATTTGGCTATTACAGATGCAGATAATTCAGCATGATGGATGTTATGTGCATCAACTACTTTTCTTAGCTTACAAAGTCTTCTTATTTTTCTCTACCCAGTTTTAAGACCCAGTTAAACTACCTTTGGGTACACATTTTTGAATAGAATAGGTATCAAATGAAAAGCTTCTCAAAAGAATGGGACTATCCCTTGCCTACTGGGTATAATCGCTACAATTTTGTTAAAGACTGTTAAACTGCACATCTCCTATTACTGCATTCATATAATGTTATCAAAGGTTTGGAAAAGCAGTGGAGTTATTGAATCCATTGTGACACACCCTTTGTATCCATTAATACAAAGGCTCTGATGTTTACACGCTATTCTGCTGCATACAAGAAGAAATGTGGTTAATATTTGATGAAATCTAAGCCTAGCTCTACAACCCACTCTCTAAATCTGGCTATACTGTCAGGGACCTATCTGCTCCCAGTGGGAGTAGTAAGGACCAAGGAGGAAGCTTAGGGTCAAAGTCCAAGTTTGCGGTATCCAGAAAGGGGGTCAGGCATAAGCGTAGTCAAGTTCAGGCAAACGTTCAGCAAGAGGCAGCAGGAGTCAGAATCAGGGTCAAGCCATGGTCAGGAAGCCAGGAAGCAAGAATTCAGGAATTTAGGAACCCAGGAACAGGGTCAGGGTTAGACTGGGAGGGTCAGGGTTAGACTGGGGGGCTCAGGGCCCGCCGGGACTAATGTCCAGGGCCCCCTCCACCCCGCCCCCCTACTGTGACTCGCCGAGTGCTCTCAGCTCGCCTGCGTGAAGGAGCTGCTCAGCGCGTCTGCATGAATGGCGCTGTCGGCATGAATGGCGCTGTCCGCATGCGCAGATGGTGCTGCACGGCACCTAAAAAAACTTTTTGTACAATCTGATCGGGAGAGTGGTCTGGTCTGGCAGGGACCCATTAAGGGTCGGGGTCCACTGTGTTTTTTCCCGGTGTCCCGCCGGGTCAGTCCAACACTGAACATGGTATAGATTTCCTATATTCAGGCCTCAAAGTCCTTTTATTTAGAAGTTTGTGGTGTGTGACGTCATCACGCCGGCGTCGGCTCATGTGGATCATGGGTGCCGCCATCTTGATTTGGACGCCGCCAGAGACGGGAGCACCAACGGGCACTCCTGACATATACACAAGCAGATTTGTACCCAATTTAGCCACCAAATTGTTGGGCTTAACCAAATGATAGTTTAGTCCCAGGTTGAATGTTTAGCATCCATATCCCAAATTTCCAGTCTATCTAAACATATTTACACTGTTGTATCTTAGGTGAATATCTCAAAAATGTACATGATTACTAAAATATGTTTTCTTTTAAGGTTACTGAAAGGACAATCTGAATACCGGTACCGAGATCTGCATAACCCGAAGTGCCT
The DNA here is from genome assembly GCF_017654675.1 of Xenopus laevis. Taxonomy (NCBI): domain Eukaryota; kingdom Metazoa; phylum Chordata; class Amphibia; order Anura; family Pipidae; genus Xenopus; species Xenopus laevis. The sequence goes on along the minus strand of NC_054388.1, from coordinate 18,591,956 downwards.
AAGAAAGAAAGAACGGGTATAGCATGCAGTAGGGGTAGTAGAGGTACCATATTTGTGTTTCAGATTGTTGCAACATTTTATAAATTATTGTAACAGTCTAAGGTATATTTTTTTTATAAATATATTAGAAGTCATATGGATTTGCACAATGAACTTGACACTTTCATGGACAATATTTGGATTTAAAAGACAAATAAAAAATTTGGACTGGGTGAAAAATGCAGCACATGTCTTATATGTAATGATAAAAATGCTGACATGTCTTAACTTTTCAACATTGGATGTTCCTTTTTCCCCTCCCCCCATCTCCTTGTGAAACTCCACCCTTTGTTAAACTATTTAACATCACATTCAGTGTGTAAGTTTAGGCTTGATAAAGGGCCCTGTGTGGCCTGAAACGTTGCCTTGTTTTGAAGTCTACAATGAGTCCATAAAATCACCTTTTGAATTCACTAAATGAACAGTGTGCTACAGCGATTTTGCTCTATGTGAGCAGACAGCTCTGGCCCTGGTTTACTCCTGTTTCTATACGTGTAACTGCAGGTAAGGCAGGGCTTTGTTCAGCTGTTATCTATCTGGCCCATCTAGTCCCACATGATCAGTATAAGCTGTTAGACTGCCTATAAAGACCCTTGCCCTGCACTGAATCATTGACCAATAGAGGTTCTGTTTACTGGTTCCTGGGTGTGAATAATATTATTGATTTCTGTGTTTGACCCTCTGCCTGATTGACTCTGATATTTCGCTGTCTGTCCTGACCCTGGCCTGTGAACTCGACTACTCTTCTGTTCCTGATTTGCTACCGTATTGTGTGATCCTTGTTACTTGACCCGATTCGTCCCTTGTCTACGCTTCTTGTCCTCCGTTCTCCTCCACGTGTGGTTCCCTTGCTTGCCCAGAACCCTCTCCCTGGTCCTCTCACACTAAGACCTGGCAGCATCTGAGTAGCTGAGGGCTCCTTTCAAGGCCAAAGGTGGCTGCTACAGGCAGAAGACTGAGCTGCGACCAGGACCTTTGAGTTTGTTCTGGGTTTGAGATGCCAATCATTACACTACTGCAATACAGTGCTGAGTTCCAGGGTCAGATTGGGCCCATGGGACACCGGGAAAAAATCTGATGAGCCAGACTCGCTCCTCAAGGCCGTCTGAGTTGGTGACATTGTGCGCTAAACCTGACTTGCCCCGTGGCAATTGTGGCCGAATAATAGCTGCAAATGTATACAGTCGCAGGGGCAAATAGGGTGACAGGAGCAAATGGGGTGACAGGGGGTTGCAGCTGGGATGGGGGCACAGCGGTGTGTGCAGGCCCCTGATGTGGCTACCCTGGTGGGTCCAGATCCCCTGATGCAATTGAATTTAATGAATTGTACAGTATGTCTTTATTAGCACACCTTTGATTTTACTACATGCCTTAAAGTGTTTACTTAATTATCCTATGTAAAGAGTCAGCCAATATATTTTGTATGTTCTATGCATACATGTCCTGCTCTTCCAGGTTAATTTTCCAGGACAGAGCTGCATATTAGACATAGACAAATACTTTTCCTGTTATTCCACCGCAGGGATGCTTAACAGTTACCAAATGTAATATAAGCACACATCTCACTACACCAACATTGTACAGTAGAATTCATATGTACATTTCTTTAAATATGGCTTACAGCTGTATTTTTTAATGGAAAGATTTCAAAACTCAAACTTAAAGATATTTCCGTTAAAGGATTTCCCTTGTTAACCTTTGCCTGCAGAATGTATCCGTTTTACAGGGTTGTCTAGACACGCTGGCGATCTGGGCATCTATGTGGCAGATGAAATTGAGTCTAGATAAATGTAGTGATATGTATTTGGTTTTTAAATACAGTATATGCTGACTGCTTCTAACTCTAATGAATTGCGACGCTGAACTTTTTGCACTGCAGATCCATTATATAGTTTGGATGTTATAGGAAAGAAAAACATTCAAGTTACTGTTATTCATATAGATATATTGTATAATGTTGATTCAGTGACTGGTCCAGTCGTCATTTTAGAGTCTGGAAACAACTTCAAATTCATTTTTCACCCCTTGTGCATTAGCTAAAAGTTACATTTGATAGATGTGTCTGTATTTAAAGCTCAACCCCTATGTTAAAAAGGTTTCCAGCCGTTTGCAGACTGTAATATGGTGATAAATAATTTATTTATTGGTTCTGATTCTTCTTCCAAAGCACCACTATGTGTTATATTACAATACTATTAAATATGCCATCTCTTGGATGATGTCCATTGAGCGAGGAAGCAGTTTACTTTCATTGCAGACATGAACATGGAATGCCATTGTGATTCACTGTGGCTGATTAATTGGCAAAGTGCAAACATCCAATTAGATTTTGTGTTAGTTTTCCAAGTGTTAGGAGTTTAGTTTTGAAGAGTTTAAAGTGGACCCGTCACCCAGACATAAAAATCTGTATAACAAAAATCCTTCTTAAATTAAATATGAAATCAAATTTCTTTTTTTTTATTAAAGCATTCATAGCTGTTGTAAACTCATTTAAAAATATCAGCTGTCAATCAAGTATTGCCTACCCCACCTCTAGAGGTGGGGCAAGCAATTACTTTCACTTTCCATTCAGCATTTCTTAGATGTCACTGCTCTCCCCACATTCCCCCATTTCTCTTAACGATTTAATTGTGTAACCAGGGCATGGGGATGGACATTGGGTCCCTGTCCCCTGGTGCACAAAAAAGATTCTGAGATGATACAAGGCTTGTCTTAATAACAGTGTCCACAAAATGGCTCCTTCCTGGTTGCTATAATTATGAATTCCCAGACTGATGGAAACAATATTCAAATAATTTATACAGTGTAATTAAAGTTCATTTTGCTTGACTAACATGATACAATAGGATTTGGATAATTTTGTTTGGGTGACGGGTCCCCTTTAAGGGAGGCTTTTATATAGAGGAGTTGAGGAGCTGAATAAGAGATAAGGAAGAGTAAAGGTGACGATAGACGTTAAGATTTTTAAAGATCTTTTCATTATTATAGGACCAAGCTTATCTTGAAACAATCATTTAAATGTATGATTTCAAGCAATATTGTCTAGTTGAAGCTAGGAAAACTATGCGTAGCTGCCTGCAAACAATTGAACGAAGGATACATTTTACTGCGAACAATGAAAATCTTCTAACTTGACCGATCAATTTTCTGATCAATGTCGGGTAAAAAATTTGTAAAATGAATGATCATTCGGTGCCCAGTAACCTCATGAAAATTTGATGGATTTTCTGGATCGCACTAAAATCGGTTGGGTGGTTAGGGAGAGAAAAAACGTCTCTAGCCACCTAGTCTAGTGGTGCTAAAGGTTGACAATATCTGGAGCAGTATGGTTGAGTAGCTCTTGAAAGGCTCTTTAAAAAAGGATAATGAGAAGAAAAAGGTTCACATATTCCAAGGTTTTTTTGGATTAACTCCCTTAGGATATGGGGACATGGGGATGATCAAGTTCTATACTATATATTAACGTACCCACCGAACTGAAATTGGGGTGGCTGGTGGCCATTGTACAGTTACAACAGAGCTCAATGAATATCTTAATGTCATAAATATCTTAAATTGAGTCTCCAAAGATCATTTAATTATCACATACATAGGAAAAGGGTATTGAAAGGATGAGTATTGGACAGCCAGTATCATGGGGGAGACAAAACAGAAACATATGGACACAAAGAGGTGCAGTGATGTCATGGGCTATTTCTAAGAAGAATTGTGTTAATATGCTTAAGGCTAACTCGGGACTCAATTTATAAGTGCATTTCATGTACACTTGTGTACAGTGTTAACATAACAGTTGCATAATCTGCCATGTCAGCATCTTCTTTTACACATAGACATGTCCATATGAACTCAGATGTCATAACTAATAATCCTTTTTTAGCTATGGAATAATGATAACAGATCATCCACTGAAGAAAAACCTAGATACAAACGAATGCTTTGGCACTGTTCATACACTCTTCAACATGTCCCCATTTGGTATAACTTACAGACAGGAAACTTTCTTTGGTAGTGAAGCTATCCATTAAGCTAATTTTAACTTAAGACGGATAGTGATTGTAGAGAACGGAAGATTATTTGCTTTATAAATGTTCAGTAATTGAAATGATGTTTTCCAGAGTTCACAGGGTACACCCTTCATTGTGCGAAAGAGAAATACATCCTGTCACAAATGCAATGATCCAGATAGCTTGGCAACAATTGCCTTCCAAATTTCCACAGGACATGATCCACAGCCTGATCAAAGGAACGCTACCAACATAGAGGGAAATAATCTTTCCAAGAGCCTGACTGATGAGATTTATTAATATTTCTTCCATACACCCACATATGTAATTTTATTCAGGTTCATCGCTGAGCCTAGGGACTTGAGCACATAGAGCAAACTTTACTGTAATTAGCAAAGGTAATTCAATGTTCTTGATAGGAAGAAGTTTAATGAGATGTCAACAACAGGTCAAAAGTATCATGTAGTTATGTGAAAAATCCATCTTGAAATAATTGTTCCTGTTCTATGTAACGATAGCAGGTAGCATGAAGCTTATATTGGTTTTACGCTAAATTTCCTGGTGTGCTGTATTTGTGTTATATTCTGAACTTCATATATCCTCTACTGTTGGGTGAAAGAATGGATTGGAAGCAGACTGCATGTGCAAATGGACCCATCAATGCATGACTCTTTATAATATATTTATAAAATATACTATACTAAGTATGGGAAATATATTACCCATCTGTTCACTCAATATATTCTAATAAATTAGCTTTGACCATTTAACATGAATGCGTCAACTGGTATTTCTGAATTAGTGTAAGGAACCATTAATAAATCACATTTTCTACCTTTATATTTACAGTATACTGTATGAGGAGTTTTAAATATCTAAATGGTCTATCTGGGTAAGAGATCAAGGCCGGATTTACATAGCGGATGGCTCTAGGCTCACTGCCGTTCGTCGACCCTGTGCTCTCCCCTTTATTCGTGCGATTTTAATCATCTGGACTGGAGCAATGGGAATTGGCGCACGGGAAATTTTAAAAATTTCTTGTATCTCCTGCACGGGGATGGCCTTTCCACAAATCCAGGCCTGTAAGAGATGATAGGTGCAGAATTGGGATCCTTAGGGACAATACATCAAGCACTTCCAATGGCATTGAAAAATGCAAGCTGTTCTCTGAACCTCAGACCAAATCGGCAGCTTATTGGAGCCCTCTGATGGGCTTCCCCGTTGATGTGTCCTTGATCCAACTGCCTGTATTTATGGAGCTGTGATCCAATCGTTGGGCATTAGGCCCATGATCAGATCATCCTAATATCAAGGTGGGCATATTTTGCCAGACTAATTTAATTTCCTTTTCTGAGAAGCTGAGCACGGACCTCGATTCTGGAATACATTAGAGGACATTATATAGACAAATAGCAGGGGATCTTTTTACCCATAAAGAGGATCACCTCACCAGAGGCCACCTCTTCAGACTATAGGAAAATAACTTTTATTTGAAGCAATGTAGGTGGTTTTTCACAGTGAGGACAGTGTGGTTGGGGAATGCTCTGCCAAATGTTGTTGTGATGGTTGATTCTGTTAATGCTTTTAAGAGGGGCTTGGATGACTTGGACAAGCAATATTTTCAAGGCCATTGTGATAAAATGTATAGTTAGTGTAGATATGGGTAGATATCGTTTAAGAGTGTATGTAGGGGTCAGTGTGTGTATGTATCAATGCTGGGTTTCATTTTGAGGGGTTGAACTTGGTGGACTTTGGTCTTTTTTCAGCCTAATTTAACTATGTAACTATATCAGAGAGAGATCCGCTTGTTTGGCGACCTTGATAAACAAGCGGATCTCTGCATGTATGACCTGCTTTAGACTTCATTTTTTGCACTCCTAGAATTAAGGAAAGTGCAAGAAACAGATGACCTCATTTGTTTATTGCACTGTGCACCTTACCCCAAGCTTACCCCAATGAACCCCAGCAACTCAGATAAGTAGCGTTTACAACTGAGCAAAGTAATAACTTTTTATTAAACCACCAAAATGATGTAATGCAGAAAAAGGAGAAAGGTCAATGTTATCTCAGAGCACTTTATGACCTCTTGGGAATAGCTCTAGTGAACAAAAACATAAATAGATAATGTTGTTTATGATGAAAGGAGCACATATACTTGAAACCATTATGATTTCTATGTTGTTTATTTGATTATGGTTCTGAATCTATTAAATGGAAAAATTGCTTAGAGTGCTATTAAAAATACTTGCAATTTACATCAGTTTTTTCAGATTGCTGACATCTTAAAAATCTTAAAATCCTGAGCGTCCCCTGCTGTTCAGCCCAGCAATGGCCAGGTAGAATGGTAAATAATCATTTCCCCACTAAAGGAAGTCTCTCGTCACACTCACACTTTGGGGCTGATCCACTAAGGGTCGAATATCGAGGGTTAATTAACCCTCGATATTCGACTCGGAATTGAAATCCTTCGACTTCGAATATCGAAGTCGAAGGATTTAGCGCAGATAGTACTTCGATCGAACGATAAAATCCTTCGAATAGAACGATTCGAAGGATTTAAATCCAACGACCTTCCCCATAGGCTAACATTGACTTCGGTAGCTTTTAGATGCCGAACTAGGGGGTTGAAGTTTTTTTTAAAGAGACAGTACTTCGACTATCGAATGCTCGAACGATTTTTACTTCGAATCCTTCGATTCGAAGTTGTAGTCGAAGGTCGAAGCAGCCCATTCGATGGTCGAAGTAGCCCAAAAAAAAGTTCGAAATTCGAAGTTTTTTTACTTCGAATCCTTCACTCGAAGTTGGTGAATCGGCCCCTTACTGTATAGCAGGGAAGTTATATTTTGTTGTTCTGAAGGACACATTTCATTTAGCAGTATAAATACTGCTTATATCTTGTTATCTGAAAAATAAAACTCTAATGCAGTGATCCCCAACCAGTAGCTCGTGAGCAACAGCTCTCCAACCCTTTGGATGTTACTCTCAGGGCCCTCAAAGCATGTGCTTATTTTTGAATTTCAAGCTTGAAAGCTAATTTTAATTGCATAAAACCGAAGTATAGTACCAAGTACAGCCTGTTGTAGGCTGCCAGTCCACACAGGGGCTACCAAATAGCCAATCACAGGCCTTATTTGGCACCCCAAGGGACTTTTTCATGATTGTGTTGCTCCCCGACTCTTTTTACATTTGAATGTGGCTCACGGGTTAAAAAGGTTGGGGAACCCTGCTCTAATGTAACTTGCAAAACTGCTCATACTCTGAGCATTCTGAGCAATTTTATATTAAGTTATAATTACATTATAGGCCTGTATGAAAATTGGAGCACTGCTGATAAAATGAAGAGACATTTAAAGCTTACATGCAATTTTTTTTTGGGGAGTTCAAGAGTTTTTCAGATTAAAGTTTTAGAATTTATCAATTGAAAAAAGTCTTGAAAATTTGAATGAAAAACTTGATGGGTTTTTATAGAAGGGTGTGTGTATTGGAGGTGTATTTAACATTCTGTCTATGCTAAGTTTTAAGTTTTTTAAACAATCAGATTTGTAAAATAATTGACCAATGCAACCTTGGTGTTCTCAGCCTCTGATACATCAAGTACCCATAGGCTAAACCTAACTCAGAGGGTATCTATACTATAAGTCAAATCAACTGTACTTGCTGTATATATATTTTTTTTTAAAGACATTTCACTAGTCATCCGACTGGATTTTTCAATTCAGAATGACCTGTACCAAATATTTGTGGTTATACAGTATATCCTGGAATCTTACGCCAATATATGTGAAAACGGCAAAACCAAGTTTGAACAGAGGAAGGGGGGGGCAAAACCTAGGGACAGATTTATCAAGGGTCAAATTTGAATTTGAAAAACTTCTAAATTCGAATTCAAAAAGACCAACCGAAATTGAGTTGACGTTTTTTTTTTTGGTGAATAGGTCCGTTTTGGATCGAATATGTCCATATTTGATCGAATTTGAATCACACGAATAGAAGTAATAGCGCATTGGATAGAATTCGAATCAAAGTTTTTCCAGAAAAAAACTTTGATTTTTCAAAGTCCACCAATTGACTCCAAATAGTTTCTAGGAGGTCCCCCATAGTATACATTTAATGACCATTCAGTAAACTGACCCTTGTTGTTCATTACCAGTCAACAACAGCTGGATATGCAGTACTTTTCATTTATACGTTGCAATTTCCAGGGCTGTATTGGTTTTGGACTACTGATTAATACTCATTCATTTTCTCTCTTGTAATACTGTATTCATTTTACATGATAAATGAATACTATATGGCACCATTATTTACTATAGATTATTACAAAATATTATTTGCATTGTTTTTTAAATTTTTATTTTTGGAATTATACTCTCTTTACTAAAAAAATACTTTCTCATATAATAGTATGAAGTTATTTTCTGTCATATTAGACTATAAAAATATGCCTCACTTTTTACAGCCAACCAGGTATTTGATTTAATTTTTTATATTGTACTAGATTGTATTAGGAAAGTTAATTGCTGATTGGTTGCTAAGGGCTACATCTTTGGATCAAATCAACACTGTTACAGGTGAGCAACAGTACAATTGCGGATCATTTATAGGTTAGTGCATTTTACTAGTAACAGATGTCACATGGTGATTTGCTGTGCAATGTTCTGGAGGAAGGTTAGCTTTAGGCAATTGTCTGTTAACACAACCCAACCAGATTTTTGCTTTCATTGTTGTAATTGTAAATGCTGATAGGTTGCCATGAATTTTAATGGCCGGTGAAAACTTTATCAGGGGAATGTAATAAAAGTCGCAAAGAGCAAAACAATTCGCACCAATAAGACTAAAAATCCACATCTCGCAATGTTATATTGTTCCTTAAACTGTTATTGCATTGAATTTTAATTGCGCATTGCGAATTTTAATTGCGCATTGCGAATTTTAATTGCGCATTGCGAATTTTAATTGCGCACTCATAAGAAGTGCTTGAAGGTGTCATAATCTTTTGGAGCAAACATAACGACTTTTTCAGTAAGAAGTTTTATTACATTGACTATAAAATTTGCAAACGGTCTTTCACAGTCGGAAGTGGTCGCTAAACAGTTTCCGGGCTCGCAAAAGCTATATTAAATCCGCACAAAGCAAAATTTGTTCGCGCAAAGGCATAACTTTTCACATTGTGAATAGTTTTTCCGTTAGCGATTTTTATTACATTCCCCCGTATATCAATTATTACTAACTGTCTTCAACTTAGAAATCACCAACCAACTGTTATAGGGTAGGGGTTATAGTTTTCATTATTAATATTATAATTTTATTATAATATTATAATATTCTTTATTAATCCCAGCATACTAATAATAAAGCATTGGAAAGTTTTACCCTAGATCGGATGTAGAGAAAATCGACATTGCCTGTAGCAAAAGGAAAGTGTATCATAATAGTTTGATATGATTGGGTATTCTTTACTTTATCCAAGGCTAGTTGAATGAGAAGGGTAAATGGTTGCTTGTAGGTAAATGGATGTATGTATGCCTTTATTTATAAAGTTCTGTACAGCTACACAGGACGGTACAATCTTACAGTATATAAAAGTACACATAGGGAGGACAAGAAACATAATGATTACAATAAATATAAATAAATTCACAGAGCTTAAGTGCCATGTGGTGTAAGAGAGAGAGTAGGAAGGAGGTCCCTGCCCCATACAGCTTACAGTCTAAGTGGGTGGATAACATACAGGAACAAATTTAGGGCAAAAGTGTACAAGGTTAAGGCATTGTCACTAAAATGCCAGGACTAGAATAATGTTCTAGTGTTCCAAAAGGTAGAATCTGAGTTATTTCTTGAAGAGATTGAGAGAAGGCTCTTCATGGAGGAATTCAGAGATAAGAGCAGCTACATAGAAAGGTTTAAGATAAAAAGTAGAAGTTTTTATGGCTGGTGTGAAAAGACAGTGGCTCTGAGAGGAGCAGAGGAGATGGCCAGAAATGTACAGGGAAACAATTAAAGAAATATAATTGCAGAGCAGTGAATGTTAGCAGAAAGATTTTATATGCTAACCTGTGCTTAAAAGGCAGCCATGCTAAAGATTATACCGGGGTTGAACAAGATTGCCTCTTAGGAGAAATCAGGAGGATCCTAGCAGCAGAGTTTAAAATTGATTGCAGGGGAGAAAGGTGGGAGTCAGGGAGACTGGTAAATAGGATATTGCAATAGTTTAAACATAGAGGGTTGAGGTAGGATAAAGGCATGGATTGTTGTTTTCATTTGAAGAATATGGGCCTTTATGTTTTTTTAAAGAAGTTTGATATTCAGCTCCAGCCTGGATAGTGCACATACAGTATGCTAAATTATTGTATCTTCACATTTTCAAAGTCTCTCTTGACCTACAGCATCTTTAAAATATTCACTCTGATCATAATATATTGTTTCTATTAATGCGTTTATGAACTGGAACACTAAACCTCCTCTCATTGTGGGATTACACATGGAGAATGTTCTGAAGATCTTCTGTGATGTGCCTGTAACCTTCTTCTAGGGTGTGATTCCAGTTCTGCTCTTTTAAAAATGAATGAGAAATGCATTATCCCAGCAGATTGCCTGATGCATGTGGAACTCATTGAGGATCTGAACACTGACATCCCCTGCAGATATTAAAAGTTTAGTAGAATGCGTTGTTCTTTGCGTGCCAGTATAATATAGGGTGTTTTATTTCTACCGAGAATTATTAACCACTTAGCACTTTTGTTGGATAATATTCTGATTGTGTGATCCTAAGAATGGTAATTAAATAGCAAACAGGGTTCTCAGTAGGATTAGGCAACAATACAAGTTCTAAACATGTGGATAGTCTGATTGATGTCTTTCTATTGTCTGCTAAAATTACTTTTCCAGGCACAGTTATCCAATATAAAAAAAAGTTCCTATAAAATTATATTGGGGCATCCAAGGCAGGAACTAATGGTAGGCAGAAGAGCACATACTGAGGGCACAACAGAGGTGGGGGGGGTGCTAGGCCCATACCTCTTCTGTCTGCGTAAGATGACTGGTTAGCTTGGCCCAGCTCTGGTGCCATTCTTAGTAAATAAGTTGTTAGTATTTCAAGGCCTATTGCTGAGTTTAGGATATTACTGTTATATTTCAATTTATTGACATATATGTGAATGTGTGACTCCCATGATGGCTAAGAAATTGTTATTGCTTCATATTAATGATAAAGAAAACATGGGAAATTGAAGAGTTGTCAATACAAAGTGGGCAAAACATGAGAATTGGAATTATCAATTTGAAGGACATAATGTGCCCCAGACTGATCGTACTCTATTATCAGTAGACTACATGGTAACAGTTCATAGGACAATTTCAGGGGTTTTACATATAACAGTTTTAATAGTCCAAACATTTGCTGCCATAAAAATAGCCTCCTTTACCATCTCTGCAAATAATCTGAAAGTCCTTATGTTCAAGTACTTGTTTGATATTCTTACCAGAAATGCAACCAAAGATTAGTGATGAGTGAATAGATTCGCCAAACTTCAAAGACTCTTTTTTTTTTCTGAAACCTCATCAGGGGAGGAAGTTGCAATGGGGAAATTAAGTTGGAATCATTTGGTTTGATAAAGCAGTTACTGCTCCCTACTACTAGTAAGGTTTTGAATGACATAATGGAATCTACTAATAAACATTTCCCTGGTCTAATCTCTTACAGGGTACAAAATGAGCACTGAAAAATAACAGATCCATTGTTAACAAACCAGACGATAAAGGGGTGATCCATTCGGGTAATGGATTCCTCCTTTTATTGATCTAAAGATACACAAGGACCCTGTCTACCAACCATGTCATCCAACTGTGGCAGGTGCTAATTCAGTGTTCTGTCCTATAGTGAGCCTGGTGGAAAGGGCCCTTAATGCTTTGGTATTGAAAGCATGCTCTTACATTAAGCATATGGGTATTTTCTGGAGAAATTGTGGTCTGTGGGTATTACTAATACTGGGATACTGGCTAGTCTAGATGTTGCAAGCTTGTATATGTCCATCTCCCATGTGGGTGGTATGGAGGCTTCTAGATGAATGCTAGCTAGATCGAGACTATACAGTGAGAATAAAATTTGAGTCTGTTATATTTAATAGTTTATGACAACTATTTCAAATACTCAGATAAATGTTATTTACTGCAGAGGACCATGATGGGCACTAATGTTTCTAATGACAAGGTTTGTGCTGATGCCACATAAAAAAAAGCATATACGGTACTACTCAAAAAATAATTGGTAAATCAAAAATACAAAAATTTTTTAAGTTAATTGTAGAGGATTTACTCACAGTTCATCCCAGTCCCAAGGTGGTAGTCGATATTCTAGATGGGGCCTTACAAGTGCTCTATACAGTGGAAGAATGACCCCCTCCTCCCTTGACTCTATGCCCCTTTTAATACAGCTCAAGACCTTATTTGCCCTTGATGCTGCTGACTGGCATTGCTTGCTACAGCCAAGCACTATCCTGATGATGATCCCCTGTGGATCGAAACACGCAGATGTAAATATTGAGGAATACATTTTTAATCAAGTTTTAGTCTTATTCCACTAGACAGTATGATTAAGACTCAAGAACGTCAATTGCCATTTGTTGCCTCCAAAGTGGCAATTTTGCTCGCAGCCTCCACAGAGTTGAGCGGTTTGGAATGCTTGCTCCAAATCTGAATACATATAGCAAACTGTTCACTAGGTCAGACCTTCCAGTCATTATCCCATTTACAGACCAAAAAATAATATATAACAAACGTTTTACCTTTGTCTTTTTAAAACCAGACTTACCAAAATGTTAGGAACATTTAGTAAAGTGTCTATTAACTGACAGTCTTTTGTACACCATAAACCCCCTGCTGTAGATCATCTCAGTAACGTTTCTATATTGCAAGACGATTATAGTTTTAGTATGTGTGTTAATAGCCCTTGTACTTGAGCTCATAAAAAATTAGTTTATTAGTTTAGCAGTCCGACAATATAATGCTGTAAGTACAAGATGTTAAGCCTTCAAACACAAGCTGGGATAATTGCATCAATATTACTCAGCAAAGAATGAACATTGGCTTTCAGAGTATTTTTCTACCTATTGACGCAATATACCAGTGACCGTAATTCTACGTCTTTTGGTGAGAAACTCAGTTAACTACTTAATATGACTTTCTTGGGATTCATAAATAGCTCATAATGGGGTTTTAGCCTAAGCAGGGTGACAATATAACAATATATTAACTTGTTTCATTGTTTCTAACTCATTAACAAAATTTAAATACGGTTTGCATTAACTTTATTTTATCTTTCTGTTCAGGACCTAGTTATCCTAGTTATTTTTCATTCTCACTGATGACCAAACCATTGCCTAGTTGTGTAGAGGTTCACATACAATTGAAAACAGGGACAGAGAGATACCATTAGAAAGAGGCTTTGACAAAGAGAAACTGGTGGAAATTGATAAATTGGTGACAGGGAAATGGGGGCCCAAACTAACTGGGCCCAAGACCCTTAAGAAATTTAAAATTTAAAGTTGTTGTAGTACTCAGTAGGCATTTTTAAAGGAGAAGGAAAGGTTAAAAACAGGGAAGATTTATCAGAAAGGTCTAAATAAATACACTGAACTCTCAAAAGAATCACTGCATTTCTTTCCTTCTATTGTGTACGCCACGAGGAGGAAGGGGCACTGGTTTACATGCATTCAATATGGCCATGGGCAAGCAAGAGAACACGGATCTATGAGGAATCTGCACGCTACATTCGGCTCCTAAATTGCCAGACTGTTAGGAAAAGTCCCATGATGAAGCCACTACAAGAACAGCCCTGAAGTGATGGCGTGGTGGTGGTAAAGTATTCTATTCATGGAGACAGGGCCGCCATCAGGGGGGACAAGTGGCCCAGGTATGAAGGGGGCCCGGCAGTGATGCAGTTTTGAAAGAGCTGCCGGGCCCCCCTTGCGAGCGCCAAAGATTTGAGGCTATTTTTGAATCCCGAAAATGCCAAAAATGCGGACGTACCGAACTTCCGAAGCGGTGAAAAGACCCGAAGCCACGAAAATAGCCTAAGCTGAAGTACTGATGCGGCGAAAAGACCCGAAGTCACGAAAACAGCCAAAATTGAAGTCATGAAGAGCGAAAAGACCCAAAGTCATGGAAGGAGGTGAAGTTGAAGTCCTGAAGCCATGAGTTCAATTCTACTCAACACCAATTTGTGTTTTTTTGTTTTTAATCCCCTGGCCACCAATGTATTATTTTAATACTATAGGCCCCTGCCACCAATGTTTTTTAAAAAATATTTTTTTGGGGCACCAATTTTTTTAACTTGTAAGGGGGGCCCTGGCACCAATGTTTTTTTAAAAAAATAATTTTTGGGGCCCCGATTTCTGCTTATGACTAAGTGCTGGGTAAACATGAAACACGTTAGGCGTTAGAGGGAATACTATACATGTTTTTTAACTACTGATGTGAATAAAATATATATTTTTTTACTTTAATAGCATGTGTTGGAGTAATTTTTGAGATTGTCCCAATTTTTTTTAACTTGTAAGGGGAGCCCTGGCGCCAATGTTTTTTAAAAATAATATTTTTTGGGGCCCTAATTTTTTTTACTTGTAAGGGTGGCCCTGGCACCAATGCTTTTTAAAAAAAAACTTTTATTGGGCACCCTGGTGCCAATGTTTTTTTTTTTTTTAAAACTTATAAGGGGGCCCTGACCATCAATAGCTTTTTATAACTTGTATGTGTGGGGGGGTTACTTCTTTTAGCACTGATGTCTGTGTGGTCTTTTAACTGTGATATGGAAGGGCGGGATCTGGGGCGGGGCTTGGGCGCCAGGGTGGGCAGGGCCCAGGGGCCCTGAAAATGTTGTTGTACGGGGCCCCGTGATTTCTAATGGCGTTCCTGATATCACAACTCGGAACTACAATATCCTCTAATAAGGAGTGTTCCATTCTCTACAAGATCGGCTTGAGAGTGTAACACATTCGAGTTAATTGTTGTTACAGTTCATCCGCTTCGCAACAACTTAGTGGAAATCATTTGCCACACAGATACATTGTATTCTCTACGCAGCCCAATAGCAGATTGTATGAGACCCATGGAGAAACACGCATACGTCTGCTCTATTAAGGAACGATAAAATAATCAGAACCAATATACCTCCCAACTAATTTTAAATACAGAACTATTTATGCTGAAATCTGCTGCTATCAATAAATAAAATGCATGTAAATACAAGAATTGTTAAAATGAATTTAATGCTGTGAATGAATTGTTATACATGAATTTGATAAATTAATTTGGTACGTTTTTATATTTTGTGTGTGATAAATAAAAAACCTCAATCAATTTAAATTAATTTCCTCCAACAATTAATTAGTTAATTTTTATATGCCATTATGAGGTAATTTACAGAGTGCGAGAAAGGGGATTCTTTATTGTTTTAACATATGAATTCATTATAATCCCACGCACCTCTAAAAAAAGGTAAAGTAATCTTCAATTAACATTTAGTAGAGTGCACTGCCATCTCTCTATGTAACATTGAGTACACATGGGTTTCTGAATCAGACTTCCTGGGGCTTGAGCATGCTCAGTTTGCTTCTCTCTCCCCCCCACTTTCTCCCCTCCCTCCTCCCCTTCCTGCTGTAATCTGAGCGTAGAGCTACGAGCGAGCAGGGAGAAACTAGAAATTAGATTTTCTAAAATCTACTTTGTGGAACACTATGATTTCCAGACATATAATAATATAAAAGGAACTGATTCAAAAAAAGTTTGCTGTATTTCCCCCCAAGTGCTAATGGTTGAGTGACTCTCTGCACAAAACGGCATTCAGTACCCTATGGCAATTGAAAAACCTGTGTATAGCCTTTATAAAGCATATACATTATCTATTATAGATGATGGACGTGTGTCTTTTCTCAACCTAACTTACTATGTTACTATGCTAATTTTCTAGAACAAATATTATTTTTTTTACTCAACAATATTAATTCTTATATTTTCACCTTATATTTTCACTACTTTTCATTTTCTGCTGTTACTGTTCCTTTAAGAGGGCATTGGGGAAACCACTTATCAAATGGTAAACTTTCACCTATTAAGCAACAACGCTTGTGAAACTCTATAGGAATGTATAGAACGTGAGTTATTCCGAATTCGAAATCTTTGATGAATCAGGACATTTATATATATATATATATATATATATATATATATATATATATATATATATATATATATATATATATATATATATATATATATATGATTTCTGCACCCAGTTTAAGCAGATTATTGACACGTGTTCCAAAGACATCATGCTCCTTACACTAGATTTTATTAATAAGGAATTGGATCAAGTACAACAAGATATTACCAAAATTGATGCTGAACTACAACAGTGTAGTTCTACAGAAGAACTGACACAGGTGCATGACCAATTAGATGCCAAATTAGAACAATATCGTAAGGAGGGTGAGCGACAGAAGCGCTCCAAATTCGATAGAGATTGCTCTGATTACCAGAAGGGTCATGTATACGCTTGGATGGGTACTGTGAGAGAGAAGACGTCTCATTTTCACTTTGATAATAAAAGGCACATATCCGCACCAAGAGGGGAAACAAGATCTAACACCAAACAAGATAAAAATCAGGGAGCTGATTTTTTAGAGAAATCCCCAAAGAAAGGGCAAGGAGACCTTGGAGAAGGGGAGGCGTCAGGCACAGGAGACATACACAGACGGCCACAACGAGTCTGCAACAAGAGGACAATAAGCAAATAATTTACAACATCTCCTCTAAAAGTCTATCATCCACAGAGGAATCTGTGTTGAGATTGGGTTTGAATTTCTGTCCGGATCAATTAGTTGATCCACTCCAATTGGATATAGATCTATATAGATTTTTTCGAACTTTGCGACTTAAAGTACACTTTAATTTAAAACCACAAGAACCTTTGCATGTTGGGGATGACATTAACTGTTTGGACATTTCTACTTTTGGTTTACACAGCAAAAGTGTGTATGTTCCTCCTACTACATACGCTGCTGTGGAAACATATATAAGTAACATCACATCAGACATTAAAGATATGTGTCAGGTGGGGGTTAATTCCTCAAATGTGACACATAACTTAACTAAACTACAAAAAGATGCTCTGAAAGCACTATCGTTAAGAACCGATATTACTATAAAGCCCTCTGATAAGGGGGGTGCAATAGTTATCATGGATACTTCTTATTACATCTCAGAGATAGAGAGTCAACTTGCTGACCAGGAGGTGTATAAACCTTTATCACATGACCCACTTTTGAGTATTATACGTAAGATCAAAATTGTGTTAGATGACATGGTTAAGGAAGGGGTAATTTCAGAGAAATTGAGACAATTTCTGACAGTAAAAAATCCTGTGACACCAACACTATATTGTTTGCCGAAAATACACAAAAACCCGGTCAGTCCTCCGGGCCGACCGATAGTAGCAGGGATCGGCTCAGTCTTTTGCCCATTAGCAGTTATGCTGGACAAAATACTGAGCCCATTGATACAATTGGTACCCTCATATATTAGGGAAACTGGCCACTTTCTACAAAAGCTAAACACATTGGGTGAAATGGGGGATGAAAATATAATACTGGCCACGCTTGATGTGGCCAGTTTATATACATCTATCCCACACCGAGATGGATTGTTAGCATGTGAGTGGATACTTAGAGAAAGGGCCCACTATTCTGAACAGCAAATTGAATTTTTTCTACAATTGTTGGAGATCATACTATATTGCAACTATTTCACTTTCAGGGATGACTTCTATCTCCAATTGCGTGGGACCGCGATGGGATCCAATGTCGCCCCGGCCTATGCTAATGCCTTTATGGCTAAGCTTGAGGAACTACATATATATCTAGATGTAGACTTTACCAGGCACTGTTTGGCCTGGTGGAGATATATCGATGATGTCTTTGTGGTTTGGCGGGGCGACGTTGGCTCCCTTCAGCGGTTCCACGACAGGATCAATGGGGTACATCCCTCTATCTCGTTCTCACTAATATTTGATCTTCACAAAATTAATTTCCTTGATGTTCTGATATATAAGGACCAGTGTGGCCTCCTACATACTTCGTTATTTTCCAAACCTACAGACAGGAATCAAATTTTACACTACACGAGCTACCATCCACCACATATAAAAAAATCGATCCCTATCAGCCAGTTGTCCAGGGTACAAAGATTAGTCAGTGACTCCAAAGAAAGAGGTGTTCAGAGACAAACCATGTGCCAAAAATTTAGGGATAGAGGTTATCCAGAAAAAACGATACAACAGGCCCAACATAGGGTAGAATACCCTCAAATTAAGAAAAAACAGTCAAACAGGATACCGTTTGTCACCCAATTCCATACGGATAGCGATACAATAGGCAAAGTATTACGCAAACATTGGTATTTACTACAAAATGCATACCCTATGATACAAGAATTTAAGATGATGCCACTTATATCCTATCGCAAAGGAAAAACTATAGGAGCACAGGTTACTTCAACCCAGATGAAAACTAAAATCAAAACAGTTGATAGAACATTCTTGGGATGTAGATCCAAGGGGATGTTTCCCTGTTTAGGATGCGCACAATGTCCTTTCGTTTTGAAAAACAAGGAGTTTATACACCCCCAGACTGGTTACACAGTACAATTACGAGGCTACTTTACATGCATTTCTAAATTTGCGATATATGTGCTGATATGTCCGTGTGGTCTCATCTATATAGGTGAGACCACACAGATGGTCAAATCACGTATCTCCCAGCATCGTTCCAGCATCAATCTAGGCAATATGTCCTTACCTGTATCCAAACATTTCCTAGAAAAAGGACACACTGCAGACCAATTGAAATTCATGGTGTTGGAAACAATACCGCCTCTGAAAAGAGGGGGTGATAGAGAATTAAAATTAAAACAGAGAGAGGTGTGGTGGATTAAAAAACTTGGATCTCTATATCCCTCAGGTCTCAATAGGGACTATGATCTATTTCTATTCCTTTAAATCCACTGAAAACGCATATAGGGTTAAAATGAAATGGTGATGGATGTGGACTAACCATTATGCAAATTATGAAGTCATTTCCTGTGTGTTGCTTTTAAAAATCACTTGTATAATGCTCATTTTATTATGGCTTGATAAAGGGCATATAGCTTGCCCGAAACGTCGCTGTATTGATGCTATATCTGTAATATACACTTTTGCAAAGAGTCGTGTGCTGCTTCATTCTTCTATCTGTATATATATATATATATATATATATATATATATATATATATATATATATATATATATATATATATATATATATATATATATATATATATATAAATAAGCCTCCAATGTCCGCACACGCTATCTAATGATCGATAAGTGTCGGGTGCTGTGCTGTAGTTGAACAATGTGCAGGAACAGAGATTCATACGCACACCGAATCTTCTTTTCTCCAGAAGATTTATTAGAATACAAAAGCGTTACATCGTATTTACATTGACGTTTCGGTTGTGCTCTACAACCTTTACAATTATATATGTGACAAAATTAATAATAATATATGGTTCTTCCTCAGTTCATGACAATGTGATACAAAGAATACCTGAGCTCATGTCTGTTATGATAGCATCCCCAAACACGGCAGGGCTATGAAATTGCTACGGGACAAAATATAGCCAACTAAAATACACAGAGGAATGTATTCCTTAAGAAGAATAACTTAATAGGACTATAATATACTGTATTTAGAACAGTGCAAGGTGTCCATTCAGGAAATATTATGAAAAAAAGTGGAATCAATTACAACTGTCTTGAGCTCACCATTGTAAAATATGCTTAACCGTTAAACATGATCCCCCCTTCCTGGATATTTTTCTAAATTGTCAAAACTAATTGTTCTTAAAGAAAACAGATACTTCCCAGAGTATCTTGTGCAAAGCCTTTCCTACTATAGATATCTCTGACTCACATTACAGTATATTTTGTATTTTCTCGGTCCATGCTGGACATGAAGCACCAGCCAGCAGAGGGGCTGGAATTTATTTATTACACAACTAAACACAAGGGAAGACACCAAAGCTTTGATTCATGCATTCCACAATTATGAAATGGTACATGACACATCAGACTTCCCATGTGATCCAAGTTGACCTCATTGCAGTTATAAGAAACTTTCACCCAGAAAATAGGTACTCACAGAAATCGCAAATACAAAGTTATTTTTAGCCGTCAGCATTAATCCAAAGGAACACACACAGACACACATGTCTAACATATGAAATATATTTAGGAAAAAGTGAGAATGTTTACAAAATTATCTTATCTGTATAACACACTGTGAGCCTCAATTTCTTTAAAAAGATGCCTTTTTTTATGGATGTAATTGCTAACACTGCACTTTGGAAGAACAAAGCTGAAGCAGAAAGTGATCTCTGCAATATTTGGGTTAAATCTAGTGCAAATGCATAATTCAGATGTGGTTAAACATGTGAGCAAGTTGTAAATCATAATCACTAGCATTCATTTAAATATATAAATGTATTTAAAATTATTATGTAAATATAATCAAGTTTGTAGTGTATAACCATATACTGGGCTTACATGCACTTTGACATGCACCAAATTCTACAGCTCCCGTGCCTCTTTTCTTTGAATCCAATTTCATTGTATTGATAAACATTATTTGCAGGCAAAGCTCCTGAATCAAGACCCACCATTTGTTCTTTTGCTTTGCTGAATAGCTCTGGATTGTATCTGCTTAAGACAGCAGTTTGATTTATTCAGATCTCCGCTGCCAATATTCTCTCTTGATGTATCTGGCCCTCTAAAAATATATATTTACACAATATCAACAGGGCACAGCTTGTTGTTTAAGCGGTGGATGCCTTTTGATGAGCCGTTTAGCAAAATAGCTGGCCTAAACCCTACCTACGTCATGGAAGAATATAGCCTCAAATTCATTGTTGGAATGAATGTTTGACGCTTATACTCTCCATTTTTTTTTTCCTATGCCAAAGTGCTGCCTACTCCACTTAGGTCAATAGTGATGATTAAAGGAAACTGCTGGATCTACAACAAAGTTTGGAAAAGGACCTCTTGTTTTCAAGGCCAAAGGAAGAATGTTTGCAGCAGGCTTTACACCACGGTGAATAACGCCATGAAATGGCTGGGCAAACATTTGGTTTGGACCAAAGGAGAAGAGGAAGTGTGCAATTAATGTGGCAAGCCTAGATTTTTCAAGAGCGTGGGTTTAGTCCCACATGGAGAAAATAATCATGCAACCATTAAAAGCTTTATTTAGCAGTGGGGTCTGCAATCCTTTGCTGCTCAGACGTCAAGTAGCTATACTTCCAAGAAAACACTATTTTATTGACGCATTTCATACGTCTCAGGGGTTCTACATGAATAGCTCATATTATGTATGGGTTAAAATGCATTGTAAAGCTTAGTGCAAATAATATGACCATCCAAGTCTGTGAAATAAGTAGTTGTGTTTTCTAAAGCCATAAAGCAAACTGTAAACTGCTGCTGCAGATTTGCAGCTGCCTCCTGAATTATGTATTATTCTTCTGGTCAGTAATACTCTTCCTCTTTACAAGTTGGACACTTTATTATTCGAGCATTACCAGATATAAAATATAAATGCACAAACAATTATTGTCAAACAATTTTCTTTGAGTTGACATGTGCTACATTCCTAATTTGGTCCCTTACATAACTAAAAATAGCTAGCCTTTGGCAAATAATGCAACTATGACCTGAAAAGTCCCATAGAAGAAATTGGTAGCAATCTGAAAATCTAGAAGAAGAAACAGAAGATCCCAGATAACATCAAGGGGGTTATTTATTAAAGTGCAAATGCCAAAAAGATTTTTTTACTATAAAATCTGAAATTCCAGCATCTCAGACCTACCAAGTTTGTATATAAGTCAATGGGAGAGGTCCCTATCTTATTTGGAAGTTTCTGTGATCTGCTCTAGAATCTGACTATTTTGGACTTTTCAGGCAAAAACTTTAAAAATGCAGGCTTCTGGGGAAAAAGCACAAAAAAAAAAATGAGCAACTTGGGAAAAATCTGAGCAAATCTGAAAAAATCGTGCTGTTCAGATTTTCGTTCGATTTTATCGAGTTTGTCCCTAATCCGATTAAATCGTATTTTATTAATAATTAAGGTCCAATCATGTATTCTAATTTGGTCTGACTTTTTTAATCGAAATACTCATAAAAATTTGGATTTTGATAAATATGCCCCCTAATGTAAAATCAAGGGATAGCGAATTCCTTATGTCAGTTGTGTGTAATTATTGCAATCATACATAATTGGTTATCTCATTTATTCATTAATTGTGAACCATGTTACAAATCTGATGTGTTTCTCAGTATGATACTTCAGCAGCATCTCAGTTTATATGCATTATTTCTGAGATTTGAGATTTGTCACTGACAATGAGAGTTCCAGTGAATCACAAGAAAACTGGTGATTAGGCCTATCAGGTACCACAAATAAAACAAGACACAACAAACTCATTAAATTAAGTCCTAAGAATTTGCAGAATAAAGAACAAAAATTAGATAATATAGATCAATTTTATCATGTAATGTTGTCCTTTAGACTGCAATTTTCAAGTGAATATAACATTTGACAATCTTCTTGTATAGTAGATCACTTTATTCCAAACAAAATATAAAACTTTTTCCATTTAGCATGTTTTATAACTGGTGCAGACTATAATAGGGTAATAAGGACGCCTACTGTTAAGGTAGAGGTGCTCTTGCATGAAAGACCAGGGAGGTTAGGATCATTAGTTACGCAAGCTGGGAAGAGAGGGTATAGAATGGGGAAATGGAATATAGAAGTTTGCATAAGCAGGAGATCTTTTCATGTGGCACAGAATCATCTCAGTTAGTTCCAAGATACCAAAAAATCACTCAGGTTATTGAAGCAACAGACCCAAAGACATGGTCCAGTTTGCTGCAGGAACAGGCCTCCTCATTGCCTTGGTCCAAAGGCTAGGGAAATACGGAAGTGAATAGGCACCTGAGGCCATGGTATCAGCCTAGCCTCATGTATTGATTTAACTATAACTAATTTTCCCTTTGGGAGTCATGCTGAAGAAGATGTCTGGCAGTTTTTGCCTCTTCTATAATCATGAGTAGACATGTGTGTATCAGAAAAAAATAACAAAATGCATTGAATTAAATGGGTGTTTTTCATGGCACCTTTTTCTCCAAAAAACACATTGAACCCAATGCAAATTTCCCAGTGAATCCATGGCTGTCAAAATGAAGGACTTGGTTAAGCTAGCTCCATAAATCAAGCCAACCCTAATTTGGCCAATCATGAAGTCCCAGGCCAATGATTGAGTCAAAACCAGAGCCTGCGCAGACCCATTGCAGAGAGGACAGCATCAACAAGCTGATAAATTCCTTATCTAACAGGCTTTTAAAACCTAGGCTATCCTTAAAATATTAAGTACATGGTCCAATAAGCTACTGACTATGTCTGCAGGGGCATAGTCAGCAAGTACAATTGTAACATGCCTTGGCAGCTTAAAGGAGAAGTTAAGCTTATCTAAAGAAGTAGAATTGCTGTACAATATGTTTTGGATTTCTGTACCAGCTCAAGACAACCACAATGCATTAGCAGTTATGATCTGTGCCTCCAAAGATGCCCCAGTAGCTCCCCATCTTCTTTTGTGCTGATTCACTGCACATGCTCTGTGCTGCTGTCACTTACTGAGTTTAGGGACCCACTCACAATGTACAGTACACATCGAATAGAAATGTCACAATATAAGGCTGATTAGTAATCAATACAGATAGTTAATATATGGCAGCACAGAAACCTGTGCAATTAGCATCAGAATTTAATAATCAGCCCTGTAGCATCTGCTTATATGACTGACCGACCTCATTTTCTGCTTGATAATTTGTAACTACCTCTAAGCTTAGCTTCTCAACAGCTGCTCAGAGCCCACTGAGCATGTGAGTGGAGGAAATGATCATTTAGCAAATCAAACAACTGCCTTTGTCATCTTTACTGGTGGTCCCTTTTTTTCGAATAAATCTTTCAGTAATTGCAAATCCCATGATTAATAGTTGATCTATTCGCACAACATTTTCCATGAGTAATAGGAAATATCTTTCCCTGCTTTAGTGGAACTTGGTGGATTATAAATACCAGATATCTGCAATTAATTTTATAGCCCTGATATTGTCTATGCACAGCTCAGCTCATAAGTCTTCTAGAAAAACGTTGTAGCGCCTATATCATTCTTGTTTTTGATTTGCTTTTTATGTTTACTGGTATTACAATTGTCTATGTCATTCCAGTATTGCTAATAGAGTTAAGAGGTAATTATATTATGAAAAAATAATCCATTTAGCAGTTCAGTTCTAACCTGTACACTATCTGAAAGGAGTTGCACGCAGCGACAACGTCCGACATTCCTACTATTTACCTTAGATTCGGCACATCCGACGTGACGCCTGCGATTAATCTCAGTGCGGTGGAACGGATGCTATCACAGGTAAAATGCTCGTGTAGTTCTACCCTGTGGGGTATATTTATCAAAGAGTGAAGTTAATAGTGAAGTTCCGCCACTAGAGTGAAATTCCGCCACTTCCCATTCATTTCTATGGGGTTTTTAAAGGCATATTTATCAAAGGGTAATTTCACTTTCACCCATTGATAAATACGCCTTTCAAAATCCCATAGAAATGAATGGAGAGCTGCAGAATTTCACTCTAGTGGCGGAACTTCACTCTTTGATAAATTTACCCCTGTATGTTTCCCCACTTCTACACGGATTTCTTCTGGGTTCTATGGTTTCCATGCGCACTACAAAAAAGATACAGGTGTTTTAAATGACTCCTGATGAAATTTTCTTCTGACTTACAAATGTGGATGTCAATGGGATCAGGGCCGCCATTAGAAATCACGGGTCCCCATACAACAACATTTTTGGGGCCCCCTGGGCCCCGACCAACCGGCCCGCATGCCCCAGCCTAGATCCCGCCCACTCCACGCCATAGTTAAAAACACATACAAGTTATAAAAAGATGGTCAGGGCCCCCTTATAAGTTAAAAAAAACTGTGGTTCCAGGGCCCCCCATAAAAGTTTTTTTTTTTAAAAAAAAAAAAAATGGTGGTCAGGGCCCCCCTGCAAGTTAAAAAAAATAATTGGTGACCAGGGCCCCCCTATAAGTTAAAAAAAAACATTGGTGCCAGGACCTCCCTTACAAGTTCAAAAAAAAAATTGGGGCCCCAGAGAATATCTTTTAAAGAAAAAACATTCTCAGCAAGGGCCTATAGCTTATTAAAATTATACATTGGCCAGGGGATTAAAAAAAATAAAAAAACACACATTGGTGTTCAGTAGAATTGAACTTGTGGCTTCAGGACTTCAGCTTTGCATCCTTTAGTGACTTTGGTTTTTTTCCCTGCTTCGGGGCTTTAATTTCGGCTGTTTTCATGACTTCATGTCTTTTTGCCTCTACAGGACTTAAATTTTGTCTGTTTTAATGACTTCGGGTCTTATCGCTGGTTCAAGACTTCAACTTCGACTGTTTTCGTGACTTTGGGTCTTTTCAAGGCTTCGGGACTTCGGGAGAGGCGGCAAGGCTTCAGCGCTGTCAAGGGGGGCCGGACTATTTTGAAAAGTGCAGCACAGCCGGGCCCCCCTTCAGGCCTGGCCCGGTACAGCAGTACCCCCTGTGCCCCCCTGATGGTGGCCCTGAATGGGATGCTGGGAGTTGATTTACAACAACAACAGTTGCACAGCTTTGATATATACATCATGAAAATATCTAGCTATTTTAACACAGTATAATATTTTGTACATTTACATACTCTACCCAAGGGGGGCCCTCTGATGCAAGCCTGGAGACAATTTTGGCCTACCCTACAAAAAGCTCTGCACAATGTTTCTTCTTTTTCATGTTGATACCAACTACCTTTTAGCACTAGATCTAACAGACTAATGTGTTTTTGTGTTTTCCATTCGTCTGTGGTTACTGCTAATAAAAGGCAGCTGAGAGGGATTTTTTTGTTTTAAATCCAGACAATATTGTGGTGTTAATCTGTGACTGTGTTAGGAAATGCTTTATTCAAACACAATGCCATGATAAAAAAAAATTATCTAATTTTCCCACGTAAAGAAAACAAAATTCTGCTATGACCAAAAGGCATCAATTGCCAGAAACAAGGCAATTCCATTCCTGAAAATAGAACACGCAAACAACGCTGCCGTGCAGAATAAGCAGACAGAAAAAGCTAAAGTGCTCTCTGCACCTGCTATGGTGTAACTTTATTTTAATAATCTACAGGAGACTTGGAGACCCATTTATCAAAGGTTGAAATTTAGTGGTTTTAGAGGTTCTTAAAATTATGGATAAAACCATTTCTACAGAGGTCAGTCATTTATCAGAAAATCCCAGCTGAAAATGCACAAACAGGAAAAAGTTGCTAAAACTGTTTCTGAGAACTTGTCCCATGATAACTAAGATTTTTTTAGTATCACCGCAAAAAAGCCAGCATCAAAAACATCTGAAAACCTCAAAAACCATGAAGCAAAGAAAGATCTTCCAGTTGAAAAAGGGATATCTGCCATTGACTTCTACATGATTTCAGGTTTTTGGCAGCAAAAAGCCACAACCCAAAAAGATACGATTTCGTAAATCAGCCCCTAAATGTCACAGGTATTACATGATTTTATGGTAATAATAAGAAAGGGCTAGAAGTAACTGTCCTGGTGAGTGAACCTGTGCCCACCAGGAGAGCCACTGGTACTCTGGCAGATCAGTCAGGGCCTGTCTCCAGTAGGGATGTAGCGAACTGCCGATTTGGTGTTCGCGAACGCCGTTCGCGAACACCGGCAAAAAATGCGAACGTTCGCGAACAGTTCACGAACTTCGAACACCCGCTAAAATCGTTCGATTCGAACGATCGAAGGATTTTAATCGTTCGATCGAACGATTTTCATTCGAATCGAACGATCGAAGCATTCAATCGAATGCTTTTCATTCGATCGAATGCTTACAATCGTTCGAACGAATGGAGGTCGAATGGTCGAACGATTTGTATTCGAATCGAACGCGAACTCAAAATGCGAACGTCGCGCGACGTTCGCGAACATTCGGCGGACGCGAACGGTCGAAGTTCGCGCGAACAAGTTCGCCGGCGAACAGTTCGCTACATCCCTAGTCCCCAGGTACAGGTATGGGATCCGTGATCTGGAAACCCAATATCCAAAAAGTTCAAAATTACGGAAAGGCCGTCTCCCATAGACTTCATTATAATCAAATAATTCAAATTTTTTGAAAAGATTTATTTTTTCTCTGTAATAATAAAACAGTACCTTGTACTTGATCCCAACTAAGATATAATTAATCCTTATTGGAAGCAAAACCAGCCTATTGGGTTTAATTAATGATATTCTAATAGACTTAAGGTATGAAGATCCAAATTATGGAAAGATTCGTTATCTGGAAAACCAAAGGTCCCGAGCATTCTAGATAACAGGTCCTATACCTGCAAATATAATTCTTCTACCTATTACTACAGAGGCAAGAAGTCTTTCTGCACTGAATCAATATCCCTCAACAACAGAAAATGTATATGTACAGTACATAATAGCTTATAATTTATGTAGTGTTGTGCAATATTTTTGCACAAATAATGTGCGTTGTTTTATTATACACAATGAAAAGTGAATTTACAGTGTATAAAGAACACATAACTGAATGCATATTTGAGCATTGTTTGCAGAAAATAAAGCTCTATCCTTCATGATAAGTGATGGGTGAATTTATTCGCCAGGCGCGAATTTGTGGCGAAATCCCGTGATTCACTGCAGGCGACTCAACGGCGGCATTAAAAAACGAGACGCCGGTGCCGATTCGCAAATTTTTCACAGTTTCGCAAATTTTGCTGGGAAATTTGCAAATTTTTCAGCAAAGCAAAATGGCCCAAATTCGCCCATTACTATTCATGAGGTCTGTGTCAACTATGGGCTAAGAATAATAATTTTATTAGTATTTTATCAAGGGGATATCACTGGGGGTTTTTTTTTTGCAGTAATATTGGCTCTAAGATGTTATTATCAATAAATGAAGAGCCTGCTATAACGCTTTATCAACATACTGTAGGTACTGAATGAGTTTTTAATTCATGCACAGTGACCCTCTAACACCCACACAGAAAATACTTGATCTTAGATACTGATAATTGTGAGTTGTTCATAGCCAGCTATTACATGTGTTCTCTATTCAACTTACAAGATTCCCAGGATTTTGGGTGGGAATTAGGAATGGTTTTGGAAGAAGAAGCATACCCGCAGCCAACAAACCAGACGGTCCAAAGCTGTTCAAAGAGAGGCAGAGCGAAGCATACCAAAGGTTTGAGGTGAGATAGACAATTAAGATTTATTCCCACATTAAACCATCAAATTTCATCAAATTTTTGATTTGTACAAAGGAAATCTTTCTTGTGTCCGAGGGCCAGAAGTGAACAGCTATGTGTTCTATTTATAATGTATTTTTTTTTTAACTTAAGGCCGAGCCAAATATTTAAATAGCATAGATAAATCTCCTGTTACAGTCAAAAACTTTGTGTTGTCTTTTCACAATAAGATTTACTGCTCAAGGGAAGTTAACTCAGGTACAGTATCAACATTTACCCCCATATCTGGAGTCATCAAACTACAGTATTGGTGTCGGTCATGGAGAAAGGCCGAATGCTCCTTTGTGCTGATACAGGTATTTTCCATTCTCTTCTCCTAATACAGCTCGATATAAAAGTTTGCATTATAGTAGATAATTTGGCACAGAGTAGTTAAAGAAGAACTATCTGTCGGTGTGCGGACAGGTATGGAACCTGTTATCCAGAATGCTAGGGAGTTTTCCGGACAAAGGATCTTTCCTTAATTTGGATTTTTATACCTTAAAGGGGTTATTCGTTCACTTGCAGTGTTGGATTTAGGTGTCCGGAGGCCAACCAGGGCTACCGCCTGGGGGCCCCAACCCAGTCCCAAACTCCAGTTCCTACTTGTGGCTGCAATCGGGGGGGGGTACTGCCGGTGACCACAGTTCCTGGCAGGTGGAGTAGGATTGGGTCAGCAAGCCAAAGTCATTGATGTAGGCATGCCCTACATCAACAACAAATTAATCTTAAATCTTTTTTCATATACAGGCATGGGACCTGTTATTCAGAATGCATGGGACCTGGGATTTTCCAGAAAACTGATTTTTCCTGATTTTGGATCTTCGTACCCTAAGTCTACTAGAAAATCATGTAAACATTAAATTAACCCAATTGGCTATTTTTGCTACCAATAAGGATTAAAAGGAAATCATTTTTTAAAATTTGGATTATTTGGATAAAAAGGAGTCTATGGGAGATGGCCTTTCCATAATTTGGAGCTTTCTGGATAATGGGTTTCCATTTATATTTTACGTCTCAATGCTTTTCACAGAATCATGCTTCATAGGAAATAATTGTTATTTCTTGCATGGGTTTTCTCAAAGATGTGATCAAAATGCTCTAAAATGAGAAACAGTTTTCTCTGTTTTTACAGTATTTAGTATGTCTTCCTATGGAACGTGGGTGATACATATTTTATCCGGTAAAAATGTATATTCTTGCTCATTATTAGGGATGTAGCGAACGGCGGAAAAAATGTTCGCGAACATATTCGCGAACTTGCGTCAAAAATGCGAACGGTTCGCGAACGTCGCGAACCCCATAGACTTCAATTGGAAGGCGAATTTTAAAAGCTAGAAAAGACATTTCTGGCCAGAAAAATGATTTTAAAGTTGTTTAAAGGGTGCAACGACCTGGACAGTGGCATGCCAGAGGGGGATCAAGGGCAAAAATGTATCTGAAAAATACATTGTTGACACAGCGCTGCGTTTTGTGCTGTAAAGGGCAGAAATCACACTACGTCACTCAGGTGATGTTTCTGGACACGGAATGTGAAAAAGCTCACACAGCGAGGTGGCACTTGGTTAAAGACTGGGCAAACAATGCCTGCAAGGGCAACGTATACAGTAGTGGATACGGAATATATTATTGCTGCTGTATCACTCAGGTGATGTTTACGGACACAGAATTATTATTGTTATTTAGACAGAATGTGAAAAAGCTCACACAGCTAGGTGGCACTTGCATACCTCCCAACTGTCCCTCTTTTGACCACTCAACCCCCTGTCCCTCTTTTGTACTGGAAAGTCCCTCTTTTCTCTGAACTGAACAGCTAACTTAATTAGCTTTTGGCAAAGAGCTCAGAACAGCTAACAGGTGCAAATAAGATACTTTGTAACAATTTTGACTCTGGTTGGTGCTGGTAGTGGTGAACTACTAGGAGGAGCAGCACACCAGTCCCACTCCCCAACACAGCTAGACTAATAGCACTGGGCTCTTATAGTAGCAAAGTAAAAAAACAAAAAAGAAAATAAAAGCAGTCCTTACAAGGACTATTGGGTTACAGGCAACAGTCAGCAGATGAGAGATCAGCAGCAGGACAGCTGCCCACAGCAGCTACATACAGAGCACTGCAGTAGAAGGTAGATTACTAGCCAGCAAAGCTACCTAACCTAAAATGTCCCTCAAATCCCTGCAGAGTTCTGTCCCTACAATACAGAGCAGTATCAAGTAGATTACTAGCCCTCAAATCACTAACCAGCTCTCTCCCTACACTAGCTCTTCCAAGCACACACAGGCAGAATGAAAAAACGCTGCAGGGCTTCAGTTTATATATGGAAGGAGAGTGGTCCAGGGGGTGTGGGGGTGGTCCAGGAGGGAGAGCTTCCTGATTGGCTGCCATGTATCTGCTGGTCTGGGGTGAGAGGTCAAAAATAAGCGCCAGCTAAGGCGAACCCAAATTGGCGAACGTCGCGCGACGTTCGCGAACATTCGGCGGACGCGAACAGTCGATGTTCGCGCGAATTAGTTCGCAGGCGAACAGTCCGCGACATCCCTACTCATTATGGCTGATTTTACATTTGCAAAGCCCTACATCAATTTCATTAATTTATTCCAGAATACATTTTGGAGTTGACAAATGGTCCCTAACACGAATAACTCTGAGGGGGTTATTTACTAAACTCCGAATGCAAAAATCTGAAAAAATTCATGATTTTTTTTTTTATAAAATCAGACTTTTAAAAAAATCACGAATTCTTCGGAATTTATTAAACCCAGAGGATGGAAAAGTCCAAATCTGAAAATCATTTTAGACCTGTCGAGGTTGCATATAAGTCAATGGGACAAGTCCCAATGATTTTTTGATCTGCGCTGGGTTTTCGGGCAAAAATCGGAGTTTTCAGGTGAAAAATCAGAAACAATCTTGAAAATCAGATGAAAAAATAAAAAAAAAAACCTTAAAAATCGGAATGTTACCCGCAAAAGCAAAGTTTCAGGAAAATGTAATAATAAATAAGCGCAAAAAACCCGAACGGGTTTGATCAGAGATTGTATCAGAAAATATTGAGATAAATTTGAACTGATAAATAACCCCCTTAGTATAATTCTATTCAACATGGAAGTTATTAAAATCCATATTAACATTATTTTATTAAGATAAATATACAGTAATAGGCAGGGCTTATACAGATATTATCAGTTTAATATGGTACAGAAACCCATTATCCAGAAATCTCTGAATTACAGAAAGGATATCTCCCATAGACCCCATTATAATGAAATTATTCACATTTTTAAAATTGATTTCCTTTTTCTCTGTATTAATGAAACAGTACCTTGTACTTGATCCCATAAATAATATAAGATATAATGAATCCTTATTGAAAGCAAAATACTCCTATTGGGTTCAATTAATGTTTACATTATGTTTTACTCTTCAAGTATTATAGACTGCAACATCAGTGTGTTGATTTAATGAGTCGCTTAATATATGACGATGCACACATGTGATCATTGCTGTGTTTCTCCCGCCAGTAAGTGTATTTAAACAACTTTCACTGTTTGTTATGCTACTTTGAGAAAGGCTCTGGAAGAGCCTAAAACGTCAGTCCATAGCTCTTCAATAAATCATTTTTTATGTTTCTAAGACCTGCGAGTGCTGATCTCTCTTCTTGTTTTGTATGACTTATGCACTGATCCCACACCCAGGCATATTCAATTCTTTTTTTGTGAGTGCTGGCATCCTCGGAATATATATATATATATATATATATATATATATATATATATATACATATATATATATATATATATATATATATATATATATATATATATATATATATATATATATATATATATATATTGGCTTGCTGTTCAAATGGTAGAATTCCTATTACCTTATAAAGCAATAACCTTTATAATTTCTATTTAAGAGAACCTTACATTAACTCAGCAAGAAAACTATACAAAACAAACATTTTCATATTTCATAAGGATCAAGAGAATTTCCCTCCTTGTTTTGTTGCTGTTTTTTTAACAGTACCACAGTGGCAAAATTTCTGTCGTTAATGATGATGACAAAAATACCCTTTATGTGGTATTATGGCTAGAACATGGGTTTCCTAGTGTAGACATGTTATTCTTGTGGGATTTTTACTGCAAATCTGTGGTATCCAGCAGGAACAGTAAGTTTTTTCACTTTTGAGACTTCTGTTTTGCAAAATGAATAGCTCAGTCCCAGTCTAGCTTGTTGGATGGAATTTTCATAATGGGCATAATATTTTTTATTTCCTCTAGCGGAACTAGATACCACAAATATGCCACAAACAGCAGGTTATTACAGCCTCAATAAAAAAAGTATCCCATAAAGTATTCTGATTGCAGGCTTCCTAAATATATTCCCATTGATACGTGCATAGGTTAGGCTATAGGCCCATTGAGTGAATGAACTCAGAAAGCAAGTAACCACAGATGAGATATATGGGCTGCTGTGAACAAAGATGCTAACTGCAACAGTGCAGTTGAGCTAGTTGCACAGCGGTGTTTTGACTACTGCTGCCCTGTAGCAGAAACTTCTCTTTGGGCAGGAGACCAAAACGTTGCCTAGTCTTTTGCACTAATAAATTCAGATTTTCACCATTTTGGAGCGCTGCAGCGTGAATTATTCTAGGGGTAAAAATATACCACAAGAGAGATTTTTGGCCCAGAGATCAACCTGTCATTGCTCCGTGTGACAAGTCAAGGAACTTGTGATTAAATAACTTTTGGAGCAGTCACAAGTATACCAGTAGCAAGCGTCTGCACTGATTCAATTACCTACCAGTCAGTGCTGTCCAACTTATTACATGTAGTGAACTGGTTTTCTGTGTATTCTTCAACAAAAGATCTTTTTGGCCTTTTACTTTACTATTTACTTTACCTATATGCCAAGCAACCTTGTCCCATAGAGTGATTGGTTGCAGTTTAGCCAGTCACAAGCAGCCCCTTTTCGTTGTAAAGTCTGAGAACTCACCTGACATGCTTACTTCAGGCCTCCAAAGTACACCAATGGAAATAGAACATGGATGAATAATTAAATCTCTCTTGCTTTGTTTTCTATTATTATTACTAGTTTGGCTTTCAGTTTGAGCCTCGCCTACACTGCCATTGTCTCAGGCCTACAACCTTCTCTTCCTCCAATTAGCCTCCCTGTTGTGTTATCATTCCCTTACAAAAGATAAAGTAGCTGAGCAAGACGATTAAATTGAAAAAGAGTGAAAAGTCTAGTACAGTCATTTTTAAAGGTTAAAATTATTTTAGGTAACCATCTAAACATTGGGAATAAGACATTTAAGATATATATATATATATATATATATATATATATATATATATATATATATATATATATATATAAGATGCTGTAATTTTAGGGTATTGTGTATAGTAAGATGTGTCAGGGGAATAAGTTGTGTGTAGAAAGAAAGATGGTATCAAAGAAGTGTTGGGTTGTACTATTCTAGGGGGGAAGCAATAGGTATAAGGGACCCAGTGTGTGTGTGTGTGTGTGTGTGTGTGTGTGTGTGTGTGTGTGTGTGTGTGTGTGTGTGTGTGTGTGTGTGTGTGTGTGTATATATATATATACATATATATATATATATATACATATATATATATATACACACACACACACACACACACACAGTCCCTTATACCTATTGCTTCCCCCCCTAGAATAGTACAACCCAACACTTCTTTGATACCATCTTTCTTTCTACACACAACTTATTCCCCTGACACATCTTACTATACACAATACCCTAAAATTACATCTTCCATAGACACCAACACACCTTATTACACCAATTATTCCACAATAAGGCCCTTCCCCTAGTACCAACTTGCTTTACAATGTACAGTCCATTTCCCTGACTGCATCTTTCCTTATTACACACACTCTCCACAATTACATCCCTTTCCCCTACCAGTTTTTCATTTATGAGTATAATAATATCTACAAGGAAAATAAGACAGAAGCTAGCACAAGGCATCCCAGTTTCCATCTTTCCGACAAGCGGAACAAACTCTGGCTGTTTAAACAGAGAATGACCCACTTATTATTAATATATGCATTTGCACCTCCCGTCCAACTCTACAGTACAAGCTGTGAACACAAACAATCTTACAACATGTTCTATAACGTACCAGTGGAACAAAGCTTATTTAAATATCAGTTTGTGGCTTGAAGAAGAACAAACCTATTAAAATAAAACAAACTGTTGCTCCAAAATTATAACAGACTAATAAATGTTATTTAAAAGACAGATAAAAGATGCATGGCAAGGAGGGCCCTGATTATGTTAAACTAAAATGAACAACTTGAACCCAAAGAATGCCTGAAAACCATTTACTGTATATCACGTGAAACATAAGTAGACTGCCTACTTCTGCATCCTAGAAGTGAAACACTGTGTACTTCATGAAAAATCTATAATTTAGAAACAGGGTGACTTTGTTGTCTGCGTGTTTTTGGATTCAGTCTTGTCAAGTATTTTGCAAGAAGTGTTACGGTCTTGTATTTCACTAAAGCTGGCCATACATGTGCCAATAAATATTCGGTACACATATGTTGCATGGCAATTCTGGCCAGTATTTTTGTTTCATTGATGGTTTGTTGTTTAAAATTTTTATTCCATGAAAAAGTTCCTTTTCACTTCCTGTTGTTCCAATAATTTGGGCTGATGGCCTGCAGGACAGTGTGTATCAGGCAGCATTGCTCAGGTTTCATGCCCCTTCATTCCAATGTTCTCATTGGTCACTTAATTGATTAACAATGTATCTGGCTAATCACAATGCTGTTGCAGGACCCTGGGACTAATACAATGTTTCCTTCTTCTGAATCATAATGAAGAGAAAGGATTCTATTTTTGTACAGAGCAATCAGAGAAACCCATTTTTTTAGCCTTTGTAGTCCCTGCCAATGGATCTCAACTAATTGAATCCTTTAGCTAAAGGGTCCCCAACCTTTTGTAGCCTGAGAGCAATATTAAATATAAAAGGTGTTGGAAAGTCACATTCGAAAGTAAACAGCTTTAAGAAGCTACAAAAGTAATTTTGCACAAAAAAAAAACAAAAAAAAAACAAAGCTCTGGCTGGTTGTTAGCAAGTCTAGTTGGTCTTCTATGTTTTGATTGGCTTTACTTACGTACTTATGCAGAAAAAAGAGCTGATTTGCCTATAAATGCTTCAAAGATAAGCACCTACTGTAAAGCTTTTATGAGAAATATCAAATTGGGAGGCAAGCAAAAACGTTGTTCATGAGTCTATAACTGCATTAGCTGGATATTAAAAGGAAAACTAATCTTTATGTGACAATTTAGTGTAGCACCACTACAATGGGCAAGATTTGCAATGGTTCACTTTGTTTTACTTTTAGTATTCCATCTTTATTAAACCAGCAGACTAACCCTTGATTTGTTACTGTGGGTACTACATTGGGTCAGTTTTAATAAAGAAAATAATTGTAACCAAATGTGACCCATAATCCCAAGATTACCCATAAATTGTACACCTCTGGTCCAGGACTTGATATCAAGCAGGAGCCAAATAGTGCAACCATTTACTTTGTTTTACTTTTAGTATTCCATCTGTATTAAACCAGCAGACCAACTCTTGATTTGTTGCTGTGGGTTACTGCATTGGGTCAGTTTTAATAAAGAAAATAACTGAAACCAAGTGTGACCCATAATCCTAAAATTACCCTTAAATTGTACACCTCTGGTCCAGGACTTGCATCAGGCAGGAGCCAAAGAGTGCTTCAATTGAAGAGGACACTCGCACACCCGTTGTATAAATATAAAGGCTCGCTCGGTGCACAATGATTGGAGGATACGGCAACCTCCCAATGTAATTGCATAGAAAATAACCACGCTGGCACACGAGACTTGTGTCTGCAGGGCAAGCCCTTGCAAAAGTTTTACCGCGGTGGTGCAACGTTTCGGGGCCCCGAAACGTTGCACCATCGCAGTAAAACTTTTGCAAGGGCTTGCCCTGCAGACACAAGTCTCGTGTGCCAGTGTGGTTCTTTTCTAGGAGCCAAAGAGTGCTCATGGTCAACACTTGACCTCAACAGAGAACCTCATTAATGCACACAGTGGCTAACCAAAGCAGCTCCTGCTAATATATTATCTGAATTAGCGAGAGATAATGGGTTGGTTTTTATGCTTTGATCATATTTGTGCTATTTGCATTGGTGGCATCAATGCATATTTATCAACAGACAGGCTTTATAATTAATTAAAGGTAACAACCAGGTCAACCAGCTGAAATCTCCTAGATTTTTCCAGTAATAAACAGCAGATACATTTTGTACGTTCTTTCGTGAGGCTGTTTTGTTTTCACAGATGGGATCAACATTAACGCTTTCACAAACGACACTAAGAAATTCCTAGAGGGAAAAATGGAATTAGGAAATTAAAAACTGAAGGACTGCATTCTTCTGAAGTGCCATGCTTAGTGTGTGCTAGAAGAAATAAAGTGCTCATGGTGCTGTAGCTTTAACATGGCTACACAGTAACCTGATTTAATGGCCCACACAGAAATAGGAGAAGGTGAGTGATATATGAGAGTCCTGTGCGCTGGGAACGGAGTGAATTAAAGCCGGCATGAGGGAGGAGAAGAAGGATAAGAGGGAGAGGGAGGGAGGTGGTATCTGGAGAGGACACTCGTTTGGCAAGATCGATGGAAAATAAAAAGTGCATAGAATAAAAAAAAAATCTCTTTAAGAGCAGTCAATGGGAACCTGCCAACAAAAACTAATTTGTATTACTGAGAAGAGTGAAACAGAACAAGACAGAGGAGGAAGGGAAAGTGGGGTAGAAAGGAGGCTATTGCAAAAGCATAGGTAACACTGAGTTTATAGATTAACAGCATGCCTTTAATTTCCATCTTCAGACTCTCATAGTATATACTGTAACTATAACACTACAATATACTGTAAATGACAAGAACTAAATATACAATTTCACTTTAATGCACACTTAATAAATGGAGGTAAGTCTTAAAGTGAATACTTCATTTTGCTATATTTTATTAAAA
The DNA here is from genome assembly GCF_017654675.1 of Xenopus laevis. Classification (NCBI taxonomy): domain Eukaryota; kingdom Metazoa; phylum Chordata; class Amphibia; order Anura; family Pipidae; genus Xenopus; species Xenopus laevis. The sequence continues at coordinate 18,554,374 of NC_054388.1, read as the reverse complement.
GGCACTAATAACAATTAGCCATTTATTATATAAGGGCATTTGATCTGACCACTCAAACCATCGGTTAAAAAGTTAGATATTGAATGATTAGGCTTTCATATTATAGGTATACTGTCATGGGAAAACATGTTTTTTTTTTCAAAAAGCATCAGTTAATAGTGCTGCTCCGGCAGAATTCTGCACTGAAATCCATTTTTCAAAAGTGCAAACAGATTTTGTTATATTCAATTTTGAAATCTGACATGGGGCTAGACATATTGTCAATTTCCCAGCTGCCCCCAGTCATGTGACTTTTTCTCTGATAAACTTTAATCACTCTGCAAGTTGGCGTGATTATTACCAACAGCAGCCCAACAACAGAACAATGGGAAGGTAACAAGATAGCAGCTCCCTAACACAAGATAACAGCTCCCTGGAAGATCTAAGAACAACACTCAATAGAAAAAGCCAAGTCCCCATGAGATGATTCAGTTACAGGTAAAGTAGCACAGGAGCTATTATAACCACAATTTAATACTCTACAATCCGCAGCAATCAGCAGGTTAAGCAAGATGGTCATATATAAAAATATGTCATTGGGAACAAACTGGAACAGAAAGTGTTAAAACTAGAAAAAACTGAAGACCTTGTTTGAATGGCTACAAAGATAAATATATCGGTAATGAGGATTTAAAAAAACTGATTGTGTTGATCATTTTTATTACCTATGGGTGAAAAGCAACAGTCATAATACTCTAACTTGCCTGCAGAATTATTTTTAAGACACTGATACTGCTAAGCAGAGATTGCTCATGAATAGGAAGCAGCTGTAGGCAGAGTAGGGCATTTTAACTATTATAGTATTCGCTGGGTAACATGCTGGTCAAAAATACACCTAAGAATTTAAGAGAAGTATGTATGTATGTATAACTTTATTTGTAAAGCACTGTTAAGGAGCCGCAGCGCTGTAATATGAATAAAAGTACAATATATATATAAAAGTATCCATGAGGCAGACAAATCACATAATAAACATATACAGAATCATAGGACAAAGAGCTTAAGTGCTATGTGGTAAGAGGCATATGGGAAGGAGGTCCCTGCCCCGTAGAGCTTACAGTCTAAGTGGAAGTCATTTATCTCTATCCTTACTGCACAATAATATCATGTAATAAAAAAGGTAAAAGTTGCAGATACGTCTTCTAAACCTGAACTTTGTCATTCATTTCAGTTCATATGAATGACATTTTCCCATGATCTCATACTGATGTGTTGGGGGTTTGATGATCCCCGCTAATGTTCCTTCCTTGCGCTATAAAGATTATAATGCCACAAAGTGATATAAATTGATTGGAAAGTTAATAGTGGTAACAGATGCTTCAGGACAGTGTTTTTCAACTTCCTATGATTTTTGGGGTTTTAAAGGACAACACCAGATATTCAACCCACTCTGAGACGATTGCTGACATGGAGCTGTGAAGATGAAATATAGTAATCCTGCATGGGCCAAGGATTGTAAGTGTCCAAAAGTTATTGTAATAGCTATTTTGGCTTCTGCAACGGGTTCATTTTTCAATCCCTTTCTCTTTCTGATCAAAGACCGACTGTAGCTGAAATTACTTCTGGATGTGAAGTTCAGGCATATATGATAGTTTTGTCAGTTTAAAAAAGTTTAGAAGTTGCCGTGCATACAGATGTTAAATTGTTTCCATAAGGAGGTAGTTTAAAGTTTTCCTTTTGTTTTCCTGAACTTCCTAGACACTGTGAGGAGCAGTGCTCATCGTGACCTTTATGATTCACTGTCATTTAATATTGTTTTTTAACACGTTACCAGGACTTATGCATATAAATTCATTGATGACACCCTTTTTTGTTCCTTGGGAAGCCCATCAAAAAAAAAATAATAATAATGAGCCTTTCAAACATATCATATTATTTGGTAAGGTTATTTTAGGTAAGAGTAAGTCTTTAAAACATCCAACGCAAGGAAGCATCTACTCTTACTGCAAAACTAATTCAAAACAGTTTCCTAATTATCATATTATAGGAACAGATGATTAGACAGTATTGCCAGCAAATAGAACCACGTTCAAAGCGGGAAACAAGACACTGCAGGAGACAAAAAAAACAGAAGATTAAATTTAAAAAAAATAGCATAACACTGTAACTTATTCCAGTCAAGTATTACTGAACAGAAAACCTTAAACATGCACATTAAATGGAAGATATATGATACAGTACATATCTACATGTACTTCTTGAAAAATATAATTTAAGTCATACTTTGAGGACCCAATTTTGCAGTAACCATATTCAATAACGTCAGCATATGTGCAACAAGACCAAAATGTAGTTAGAACAGGTATAGGATCCCTTATCCAGAAAACCAATATCCAGAAAGCTCCAAATCACGGAATGGCTGTCTCCCATAGACTCCATTTTATCCAAATAATCCAAATGTTTAAAAATTATTTCCTTTTTCTCTGTAATAATAAGACAGTAGCTTGTACCTTGATCCCGACTAAAATATAATTAATCCTTATTGGAAGCAAAACCAGCCTATTGGGTTTATTTAATGGTTAAATGAATTTCTAGTAGACTGGAGGCATGAAGACCCAAATTACGGAAAGATTCATTTTCCGGAAAACCCCAGGTCCCGAGCATTCTGGATAATAGGTCCCATACCTTTACAATAGTATTTATTTATTTCACTTTTAAAAAGTTATGCTGACAATTCTGTGCAATCTTTTGGGCAGAGTTGCATTATAATAATATGACTATGTTTTGTCTAGCGAAGATAATTGGCTAATAATCACGTGAAAACTTGAGCTTTCTTCATTTTTTTCATTTAAATTCATTCATTCCACTGGCAATGAATGTATTTAAAAGGCTCTGCATTTCTATGTTTTTTTTTTTATTCTTAGAAAGAAGGCAGGAAAACCATAATGCTGAGCCAGACTTTTTTAAAGTGGTTGTTCACCTCTGAGAACAGAGCCCATCGTGGCAAATGTTTTGTTTGCATTTATTTTGTGTTATTCATCTAAAACTGTCTAAAATACTAGTTTTTCACACTAAAGTAGACATTTTCAGGTCCGTTTGATCCTGCTCACAATGGGAAAACAATCCTATTGTGATTATTTCATCTTTAAATGATTTTTAGCCTATTTAAAGTATGGCTATCCAAATTGAAGTAAGATGCATTATCCAAAAAAACCCCAGAATAATAGATCCTATACCTGTTCATAATACTTTACTGTAAATGCATTACATATATTATTGCCATTTTCTTCTTTTTTATTTGCAGAGATCCAGAAATACTTGCATGTAGACTTTTGACCCTTTGGAAAACTTTGGAAACTTTTTACGATTTGTTGAATATAAAATCACACAGAAAAAGAAACACGAACAGGGAAGGTGCAATAAATGCATGGGAATAATCTGGAAAGTTAATAGCTTTAAAATCAAAGAAAAGTAGTCAGAGCAATGTATTTTATGTGCAAACAGTCAAAAGACACAGGATTGATTTATTTCTCCTCAAAACTTCATCTTGGGACCAGATGAACTATTTATTTTTGCCAGTAGTCTGACCTTTATGAGATGGAATTTTATGAATTCTTTTTTTGGTATTTTTAAACTAATTTCTTTGATTGAATTTCATAAAATCTTGGCACGGGAAATAAAACTAATACATGAAGATTGAATAATACTTTTTTGTTTTAATCCTATTCTGCAGTTTTTTCAGGAAAAAGTGTATACTATATATAAAATGATGTTTTAAAATACATGACATTTCTGAACTATTTCTAGGTTTCTTACTGTATGTTAAGACCGAAAAAACGTTAGGACTACATTATAAAAGAAATGGGTTTCTCAGTCTCATAAAAATAGATTTTCTTAAAGGGATATGATTTTTATGGTGTAGTTTTTATTTCTAAATAACACTGTTTACACTGCAAAGAATTCAATCTACCGTGTAAAATGTAATTCCTAGCACAGCAAGTGTATTTATATTTTCAGTTGTAATATTGGTGTGTAGGCAGCCATCTCAGGTCATTTTGCCTGGTCATGTGCTTTCAGAAATGAATGGAACTGCTTTCCGGCAGGCTGTTGTTTCTCCTACTCAATGTAACTGAATGTGTCGCAGTGGGACCTGGATTTTACTATTGAGTGCTGTTCTTAGCAGTGGCATAACTACTGGGGGTGCAGGGGGCTCAGTGAATCCCCGGAATTGTAAGGCTATTACACGGCCACCTAAGGAGGTTCTTTGGCATGAATTGGCCAATTAGCCCTCCTCTCCCCACAATATATGTATGATCAGAGACAAACAGGGGGTGGTTCTGTTATCTGCTATCGCTTCTGCTTGGTGCAAGCGGTGGGACAGGCTGGCTGGGTGCAGGTGCTTGTGGGAAAAAGTGCAGAGGGCTCCCAGGTAGAACTGTTTGGCGGCTATTGTTCAGTGGATTAACATTGCACCAAAGCCAGCACGCGTCAGGCTCTTTCCTGTGGGCTGGACCTATCCGTTAGTGGCTGCATGCCAGCTCTAGAGTGCACAGAAAGGTGAGCAGCAGCAACCTGGCAGCACGGAGACCCCCAAAGATGGGTGGGATTGTGTGGGAGATCTACATGCGCTTAAGTATCAGCCACCTAGAGTTTTGCGCTGGGGCATATCTCTGCACAGGATGGAGCACCCTTTTTAAAACACTGCCAGAAAGGTGCAGATCAACAGAATATTTAAGGGGCAAAAGGGGAGAATGGATGATTTACGTAAGGACAAAGGGAAGCCTGGGAGTAGGGAAGAGGAAGGAAAGTGGTAGCACAATGGTGGTAGGAGCAGAATATAAAGCAAAACAACAGAGAAGAAATACAGAGAGGTAGTGAAGCAAAGCAGGAGAGAAAGACAAGTAAACAGAAGGAAAGAAAAACAGAAAACAACCAAATAAGTGAGTAGGATGTTGAGCATGTTATCTACATATATAGTTTGTCTGTACACATGGTTGTGGCCCTGTGCCCTGGTCTGCTTTGTGCCTATAGTTTTTGGTATAATACAAAGAATTAATATGTATAATATTATTTGTTCTGTATACAAGAACACCATATACAATTTTACATACCTTTGTTCCCCCTCCAAGTTTATTTCATATTTTGAGTACTTGGTGAGCTGTAAAAGTGTTTAGTTGTACCTTGTCATAGAAGTAACTGATAAGTAATATCTGGCCCACCACTAAGGGTGGTGGCACACTCTGCTACTTAGGGAGATTAGTTGCCCAGCAACAAATTGACTCTTCTTCTAGCGACTAATCTCTTCGAAATTCCTCCGCCAGCGATCACATTCTAGCCGGTGGGATGGCACTCGGATTGCTTCAGCTTTCCGAATTTGCCCGAAGTTTCCTCTTGAGGCAACTATGACAGAAGGTCAGTAATTGTTGTTACCCGCCCATGACTAGTGTTGCCACCTGGCCGGTATTTTACCGGCCTGGCCGGTAAAATTTATGGCTGATCCCAATGTTATTAATAGGGAAAAAATCTTAGTATATAGGAAGGACAGTATTTTTTTCCAGAAAAGGTGGCAACCCTACCCATAACACAAGTGCTGGAGGAAGAGGGCCCAGTTGCAAATTTCCACACTGGGGCCACTAGGTGTCAAGTTACTCCACTGGTTCTTAGATCTACCAGGCAGCTGTTATCTTGTGTCAGGGAGCTGCTATCTGGTTACCTTCCCATTGTTCTGTTGTTAGGCTGCTGGGGGGAGGGGTGATATCACTCCAGCTTGCATTACAGCAGTAAAGAGTGACTGAAGTTTATCAGAGCACAAGTCACATGACATGGGGCAGCTGGGAAACTGACAATATATCTAGCCCCATGTCAGATTTCAAAATTGAATATACAAAAATCTGTTTGCTCTTTTGAGAAATGGATTTCAGTGCAGAATTCTGCTGGAGCAGCACTATTAACTGATGCGTTTTGAAAAAAAAAAAAATCCCATGACAGTATCCCTTTAAATTACCCCTTAACTCACAGTATCATTATGAAGTCTTTGTCTTATCCCCAGCTGATGATATCACTAAGTATGGATAGAGTTGGAGTAACAGCAGAAACAACTCTTAGACATGATACATCTGTATATAACCCTAAATTGCTAAACATGTTCACTCATGTACATCTCTTCGGTGCCTTTAATGATCTACAGATCTGAAATAAGCCACACTTCACGGGCATCCCAAATGGCAACATAGCCTACTGTATGAGTGCTAATTGTTTTCTGCATTATTTGCCTCATATTTTCAATGAGGAATTAACAGTTAATTCTAGTCTGAGAATTGGACTGGGTTCCTCTGAAAAGATTTCCTTAGGGGTATGAGAAAGATAACAGAATAGAACAATTTTATGAATTATGAAACAAGGTTTCAGTGATATGGTACAGCTTTGGAAAAAGTATTGAATAGTGGCAGGGAATTTGCATTGGGGTGTGAAATGTAACTTCAAATCTATGGCTGGAAACACTGAAAATTGCATGGGCTATCAAGCATTTATTAGTATTGTGTATAGTACACCTAATATAACATAAATAATTTAAGGTAGCATTTCAATATAAATTATATTACAATATTAGTACTCTCTGGGTGGAAGTCATTTATGAGCACATTCTTCTCAGCTATGGGAATACGCTTTGTACTCTTCAAAGAAACAAAACAAAAATTGTTATAAAACCCTTGAATTCTCTGTAGATTACATGCCTAAAAAGAATAGGTCTGGAAAAAAAACATAAATCAAAAATATTGCTGAGCCCTGGATTTAATAAACACCAGACAAACATGCACATGGGCAGAATGTTCACATATGCACCTGTCTGTGAAATCTCTGCTGGACGGTTCATAAAACAAGACCCGGAGGAAAACTTTGTTTGTTAGAAAGATGGCCAAGCTATGTGTGAGCTAGTCAAATAAAACCTGTCTGTAAAGCAGTGATTAATGCCTGAGAAAGAATGAGAGCTCTTTTTTGTGGGGGGCGAGGGGTAGCAAGCAGGAATAACAGCTTAGGGTCTTCATATAATGTGATTCTAGAGAGCAAGTTATAGGTAGTAAGAGTGTGGGTAAGTGTAGTAATGCTCTGTGTATTCATTTGACTATGCCGTTACCATTGCAGGTCTATTTGTAGTAGTATGAGATAGGGCTTTGACTCTCATATAGGATGTATAGTAAGATAGTGACAGCATTCATCAACCTGTAACCCTTCAAATATTGAAAAAGAGCTTGCTGCACCCACTGACAGAGAGACTGTCTTACTTAATATTAATAATAAGGCAATATAAAGTTAATTTGTCCCAGGTCCTCCCAATATTAAAGGTCTTTGTTTGTGGGCTCGCTAAACTGTGTTTTGATGATGGACAGTATTTTTCTGAGGTATGTACATATATTTTGCTGGCAGGAATTATCCCTCTGCTGGTTTTGAACCTGGGACCTTTTTTATTGCAGAATGTTTCCTTACCACTTTACTATTCAGGCAGATTAGAGGTATAGGCTTATCCTGTTCTGAGGTTCCTATAGCTAGCCCTGGCACTGTTAATTATGCTCGGCTGCACTGTGTTAACCGGCAGTTGAAGCCTATTCCTAATTAGCACCCAGCAGAGGGCCCTTATTTAAACCATGAACTAGCTTCCCTCCCTGCCAGTTCATAGGTCTCCACACCTGCTGGACACCAGGTCTACGTTCCTGATTTCCCAGTCCGATCCTGTTTCTGGACTCTCTCCCATGCTGGTATTACCCAGTTCTTGTTCCTGGTTCCCAAAGCTCGCTGTTCCTATTTCACTTTTTGGCTAGTGTTTGCCTATCCCTGGACTTTTGTTTACCTTGAGCTGCTGAGTCAGTAAGTTGTTCATTTCATTATCCTGCATGTTTCAATACTTTGGACTTCATTTTCTTTATGTTGGCTAAATAAACCCTCTTACTGCAAGTATCCATCTAGTCTGCTGGACCTTGCCAGTCTACTCCCTCATATTTTATACTTTAAATATTGACCCAGTGGCCCTGCTGGTCATTTAGGCTACTGGTCATGCCTCTTACCAACTAAATTGACAATGGTCTGCTGCTCTCTACACTGGGTGATGTTCATGGCCCAAAAATAGGGGCAATAAAGAACAAATGTTGCAAAAAATCTAAAATTATGGATTCCCAATCAGCAATCTTCCATCTTGTGTGACTTAAGTTTGTATAATAACATGAAACATGGTCCATATATCAACAGTTTCCAAAAACCTCTATTTATATTAAAATGCACGATACGAAAATACCCCAATTTGCACAATTTGTCTGTTATTTTTATATGTTAAATATTGTGCTGTGAATTTTAATGCCGGGCTCCAATAAGTCACTTTAAACTAATCTGCATTTGCTTTAAAAAAACATAAAGAAATTGCAATAGCTCCTTTCAATGTCCTACAAAATCCTTTACACATTTATAAGTAGAGTGCAATTTCTAGTTGGGTTCCAATGCCAAATGTAGAATCTGGCACCCTCCATCCATTTATTTAAGAGAAGGCTGGGAGTGTCAGCTTAAGAATGGAACTATGTGTGATTTCGGAAGCTGATGATCTATTTATAAGGTCTTTGCAATTTTCAGGTATTTCATGGCACTTAAGTACTGGTTAAGGGAACGGAAATTCTCATTGAGTTTTTATTGATGGAGTTAACAGCCAGCCATATGGCTCAGTTTTGGAGACCTCGCGGGCCGAGCCTTGGAAGAGTTTTACTATTTAAAGCTCTGGAAAAAAAGCCTCTAGTGTCAAAAATTCTATAAATGACAACAATTTCCTCTACTGGATTCTTGTGCCACTCCTTAAATTCCTGACCAACTTGTTGGAAACCTTTAAATGTTGTGTTTAACCCCAGTTGCGCCAGGTAATGTGTTTCATTTGTTTTTGTGAGGTTTAATCCAAAGAGAAGATCCTCTTCAAGAGGCTTTAATCGTCTGTCCTTTGGACATGTTGGTGCTGGACTACATTGTTAGACAATTCCTTACAAGGAAATGTAGTGTGGTTGTGATGTCACATTTAAGTGTAAAATTTAAATTGACTAGTGATTCACGAATTTCCCAAATAATCGGAAAGTTTCACGAAAAAATCCTGAAATTCGCACATTTTCACGAAAAATCGCGAAAATCGGAAATTGATGCTGACACTGGTTTTAAAGTCAATGGGCGTTCGAATAGTGTTGACACGAGCCGATTTTGATGCTAGCGACTTTTCAGACTAGCATCCAAAACATTCTGACGCCAGTGAATTTTCGTGAATTTATTCGCCGGCGGCGAAACACAGAAATTCGCTGCGAATTTGTGCCAGGCGAATTTATTCGCCCATCACTAAAATTCACTGTTAATTCCTCATTGAAAACATGAGGCAAATAATGCATAAAACAATTAGCAGTAGGATATGTTGCCATTTGGCATTTCAGGATTCCCGTGAAGTGTGGCTTATTTCAGATCTGTAGATCATTTTAGGCACCGAAGAGATGTACATGAGTGAACATGTTTAGCAATTTAGGGTTATATACAGATGTATCAAGAGCTGTTTCTGCTGTTAAAAAGAATACACAAACAAGAATACACAATTTAAAGGAGAAGGAAAGGCTAGAATTAAGTTATCATTATCAGAAAGGTCTATATAAATACACCAGTAAACCCTCAAAGTAATGCTGTTCTGAGTCCTCTGTCAAAAGAAACACCACATTTATTTCCTTCTACTGTGTACTCATGGGCTTCTGTATCAGACTTCCTGTTTTAAGCTTAAACCTCCAGGGCACGGCCTTGAGCATGCTCAGTTTGCTCCTCTTCCCCTCACTGCTGTAATCTGAGTGAGCAGGGAGAGACTCAGGCAGGAAGTGATGTCACACCAAGCCAATATGGCAGTTGCTATCCTAAACAAATAGAGAACAATTCAAGAGCTGTTTACTCAAGTATGGTAAAGCATTCTGCATAATAAATATGTTTGACCCTGATTACACCGTTAAATATATTTAATTTAATATAGCATTTGCGAACCCGGAAGCGACCACTTTCGAAAGTGGAAGAAGGTTCGCCAATTTTATAGTTTGCTCCAGTGCGCAGTGAATGTAACAACTTTTTACTGAAAAAGTTGTTATGTTGGCTCCAAAAGATTACGACACCTTCAAGCACTTCTTAAGAGTGGGCAGTGCGCAGTTAAAATTCGCAATGTAATAACAGTTTAAGGAAGAGTATTACATTGCGAAATGTGCTAATTGTTTTGCTCTTTGTGATTTTTATTACATTCCCCTAGTAGTGTTATAGCATGCACTATTGTGGCTAATCTATTGGCAATAAACTGCTTCAGTAGCTTTCCTTCTCCTTTAAAGGGTAATGTCTCCTAAAAACTATTTTCTAATGAAATGTAATGCTAAGCATTACAAATTAATTCAACATTTTTATTTCTTTTTGTTCTCTTGTTCTCATTCTTAAAACAATATAGCAGAAGTAAATTGGGCCATAAATGGGATGTAAACCCCAAAAATTGATTGATGTGGACTTACTCAGGGTGCTTCTATGAGCACTTTTGCAAATGACACGTGTTGTCTGTTTTTAGTGGTTGCAGATATATTTTATTTTTAGACTGCTAGTAGTAGAGAGTCAGTAACCTGAGGGTTAACATATTTTGTACATAGACAGTGAATAGAAAGTTTGGTTAGGTGTTCAAAAAGACCCATTGAGCCAAATCTGATAAAATCTCAAGCACCACCTAAAATAGAAAATTATTTAAAATTGCAAATGTGCTAAGAGGGCCAATGTGAATAAGTTTAGACCTAATCCCCTTTAGAGCTCAGTTAGAAACTGGGGCTCATTTATGAATACTGGGCAAATTTGCCCTTAGGCAATTACGCATAGCAACCAATCAGTGATTAGCTTCTTAAAGCCAGCTGCAAGTAGAACAATGAATGCAGCAATTTGATTGGTTCACATGGATTTAGTGCCCATGGACAAATTTGCACAGTGATGGTAAATGACCCCCAATGAATATGAATGAGTGCAGAAGGTTGTGAATACAAGTAATGAACAATTCTGACAATAAGAATATATATAAAAATAGGATAACAGTATTACGAATAATGTTTCTTTACTGAACCCTGTACCTGATTTGTCAATATAAATAAACAATATTCATTAGTATGGTGTTACTGTTCATTTACCTGTTGACTTTAAGGGGCAGATGTATCAAGGGCCGAAGTGAATTCGAGGGAATTTTCGAAGTAAAAAAATTAAAAATTAGAAGTAATTTACTTTGACCATTGAATAGGATACTACGAATTTGCATTCGATTAGAAGTAAAATCGTTCGAATATTCAACCATTCGATAATCGAAGTACTGTCTCTTTTAAAAAAACTTTGACTTCAATACTTCGCCAAATTAAACCTGCCGAAGTGCTATGTTAACCTATGGGGACTTTCAAGAGCAGTTTTCTAAGTTTTTTGAAGTCGACGAAAATCGTTTGATCGATGATTTCACTTCGACCGCAAAACGGTCACATTCGGTGAAAAAAACTTCGACTTCGATGTTCGAAGTCGAGGTAAAGCCATTCGATGGTCGAATTTCGACGTATTTATCACTTCGAAATTCGACCCTTGCTAAATCTGCCCCTAATTGTATGAAACCTGCAAAATGTGTCTCGCTCCCTTATTATCTCTGTACTTCTGTTATTTATAGCAAAATCCGAGCCGCATGATTAGATATACTTTAATTTCATTAGCCATGGCTACATTCCCTTACCCATGATATACTATCTTAACTGAGAAAAAAAAAATCTTATTAATACGTCCCATATTTCCAGGCTGCGAATGACAAACATAATATTTAGTTGAATGAGATTATATTGGTTCCAGCTGTTTTCTCAAAAAACAGTCCTTGTCTATGGAAAAGGTGTGTGTCCCAGAGGCATATCTGCTTACAGAATAGAACTGCATTCTTGAAATCAAAGTACTCGTGGATTATTACCCTGTCCTCATTGTATTAACAGCATTGTGGGCTTTTAATTAGACTATGCATTTTGACAGTCTGGTTTTCCACTCACTTACAAACCGGGAGTGTATGAAGTTGTATGTTAGACGTTATCCGTGGAAACACAGTAAGCCACCCACAAAGGCAGACTTTCTTCTCAGAAATTATTTTACCCCTAGCGTAGAAATGAAAACTTTCCTTTGTACGGAAATTGCATTACCCATAAGACATCTGCTATTGTCTGTACATACAAAGAGTAACTGGATGCTATTTTGCCCAGGTTGCTACACTGGGTATTTCATAAGCTGATTGCAGACATAAGTGCAATTTAAAGCCATCAGACAATGCACCTCAACTGGAATAGCTTCCACATGTACAGTATTAGTGTAAAGGAGGAATATTTTACTTGTGAACAGTTAGGGGCAGATTTATCAGGGGTCAAAGTGAATTCCAGGGAATTTTCGAAGTAAAAAAATTCGAAATTCAAAGTAATTTTTTGGATACTTTGACCATTGAATAGGATACTACGACTTTGAATACGATTCAAAGTAAAATAGTTTGAATATTCGACCATTTGATAATCGAAGTACTGTCTCTCTAAAAAAACTTTGACTTCAATACTTCGCCAAATTAAACCTGCCGAAGTGCTATGTTAGCCTATGGGGACATAGCAGTTTTCTAAGTTCTTTGAAGTCGAAGAAAAATAATTTGATCGATTGCTGAAATCGTTCGATTCGAAGGATTTAAACGTTCGATCGAATGATTTTACTTCGACCGCAAAACGGTCAAATTCGGTGAAAAAAACGTCAACTTCGATATTCGAAGTAAAGCCATTCGATGGCCGAATTTCGAAGTATTTATCGCTTCCAAAAATCGACCCTTGATAAATCTGCCCCTTACTGGCTGAAACTTAAGAAAGAGTCTGTTTTCAAATGTGAATAAGTACATATCACAGGTATGGGATACGTTACGCTCAGAAAGCTCCGAATTAAGGAATGTCTGTCTCCCATAGACTCCATTTTACCCAAATAATCCAAATTTCTAAAAATTATTCCCTTTTTCTCTATTATAATAAGACAGTATATTGTTCTATATCCAAACTAAGATATAATTAATCCGTATTGGAAGCAAAACCAGCCTATTGGGTTTATTTAATGTTTACATGATTTTCTGGTAGACTTAAGGTATGAAGATCCAAATTACGGAAAGATCCATTCTCCGGAAAACCCCAAGTCCTGAGTATTCTGGCTAACGGGTCCCATACCTGTACTATCTGATATTTAAATCACATCCTCCCATCCAAATGTAATCCAAACAATCAATTCATTGATGTAATTCCCTTTCATTATTATACAGGTATGGAACCGGTTATCCAGAATGTTCGGGACCTGGGGTTTCTGGATAATGGAGCTTTCCTTTATTTAGATCTTCATACTTTAAGTCTACTAGTAAATCATGTAAACAATAAACAAACCCAATAGGCTGGTTTTGCTTCCAATAAGGATCAATTATATCTTAGTCGGGATCAAGGTACTATTTTATTACTACAGAGAAAAAGGAAATTATTTTAAAAAAATTTGGATTATTTCATCATAATAGAGTCTATGGGAAATGGCCTTTCCGTACTTTGGAGCTTTCTGGATAACGGATTTCCAGATAACAGATCCCATACCAGTACAAGCTTTATTAGAACAGTGTTATTTTCTGTTACAAGGTTTTGGCTTCTTTCTTTAGCCTCTGTCAGAGCACTTATCTCTTAGCTGAATGAAGATATTTCCAGGCAGCAGTGTAGTAATGTGAGTTATATCTATCTATGAATCTATCATAAAAAGGGTAAATGATCCTGCTCTTTTTCTTTTGAGACATGTGGTGTTATTCTGAGTGTTTTGCTACATTCCCTGTCATAATTCAAGAATAATGATTTTAATAAACATATTTAAAGTAAGTTGCTGCCCATTATTAACTGACATGATGACCCCCTTTTTCCACCCACTTCTCTTCAGCATCATCTAATGTTCTCAGTATTGAGACAGAACCAATTTTTTCAAGACTGGGGCTTTTTTATTCTGCATACCTATAAACACAACATAGCACTTTTTGCTGAGTCAGAAATAACAAATACTGCACAGTGCTGTAGAGTTAGGGTCAGGGCACATAGGCAGATTCGGGAAGATTAGTAGCCCGGCAACAAATCTCCTCTTCTTCGGGGCGACTAATCTCCCTGAACTGGCTTCCCACCGGCTAAAATGTAAATCGTCGGCGGGATTGCACTCAGCACTATTGGTTTTCCGAAGTTGCCCGAAGATTCCTCGTGAAGCAACTTCGGAAAATGAATCACGCGAGTGCCATCCCGCTGGCGATTTCCATTTTAGCCGGCGGAAGGCAGGGGAGGCAGTTCGGTGAGATTAGTCGCCCCCGAAGAGGAGATTTGTTGCCGGGCGAATAATCTCCCCGAATCTGCCTGTGTGCCCTGACCCGGAGCGATTCGTTTTCCAAAGTCACACGAAGTTTCCTCATGAGGCAATTTGGGCGACTTCGGAAAACGAATCGATCAGAGTGCCATCCCACCGGCGATTTACATTTTAGCCGCAGGAAGGCAGTTCGGGGAGATTAGTCGCCCTGAAGAAGAGGAGATTTGTTGGGCGACTAATCTCCCCGAATCTGCCTGTGTTCTCTGACCCTTATAAGAGAGTTCCTATAATTAAATAGTTGAATATTCCAATCACTACAGTTTGAAAAGATATAAATTTAATTTAATTAAGTGGATAGTTGTACAAAAAATGTTGGTTCTTTCCGGTGGTTGATTGAAGCAAAGGGGTAAGTTCTTAATATGGCTAGTCCAGTCTTGAATAACTTGACCTTAAAGAAGTATCCGAAATTGTATGAGAAAACAAACAGAGTACGGTTTGAAAAACAAATTTGTGGAGAATTCTGGGGGACAGCCACACAATAACCCCAAGCATTCCAGCCACGTTACAGTCTCAGGGGAAAAAAAAGACATCCGATCAGACTAAGTTCTGATTGTCTTTTCAGACATCGGTCTTGATGTGGTTTGAGATTGGAGCTGCTTTGGAAAGCAACTTGACATTTTATAGCTGAGATATTTCATCCACTTCTTTATACTTTCAAGAGCAAAGTATTTATACCATAAGCCAATGCCAAATGAATGAAATTGGAACCTGAGTGGGTGTTATGAAATACAGGTAGCACAGACCAATGTGCGTGACAACCTCTTGTGTTATTCGAATCTATGTTATAATACCCTTTAAAGGTAGAAAGGCCTGAGCAAAATAGCGTATTAATATTTCTAACCATTCAAAAAAAAAAGGAAAAAAGAAAATATGTTTTTTAAATTTTCCTCCAGGGTTTGATTGCAACCTGCATTGGAGGATGTTTTAATCCAACAGCATCCTGTCCAAGAAAGAAAGAAAAATGTATGGTTTTGATTCTCTTATTGACAAGAAATGAATGGAGACCGAATCTGAGAATCTGTAAAAGAATACTAATGCTCTTGTACAGCCTTTTTTTTTTTGTTGTCTTTTTAAACAAAACTGTACCAGTCAGAAACATGTGAGCCAAAAGGGACATATTCATTTGTCATTCCAATGAAATGAGTTAAAGCTAATTGCAAAGTGTATTATAATATTAGGGTGATCTTTGGTCCCATAAACCTCAAGCCACTGTTTAGTGCTTATGTAACAAGTCAGATGCATGAAGTTTGCTTTCAAGTGTGGGAGGTAACATCCTTAAGAAACCCATGCAGACTCAGAATGAATATCCAAATCCAATGCAATTATTATATGGGTAGTTAGTCTTTATGGCATCCCAGACTGAAGTGAACTTTACCATGTTTCTTGATAGCATAAATCATATCCTTCCTCATGCATTAGTAACTAGTATTAAGAATAGTTGTATTTTTTACAGGTTGGTGTAGATACCATGAAAGCTGGGCACACTCAATCAAAAATAACATGTATTTTAAAAAATGACTATGGGGCAAATTCACTGTAGAGACCCCATGGTTTAGTATTGGGCCTGTAATTTAAGCCACCACTAGAGGGCAGTGACCTTATAAGTAGGGAAGTGAATAGGGGTTCTGGGTCTTTTTCCCCTGGGCGCCTCCCGGGGAGGTACTATAGGGCCAGGGCTCTGGTTCCTAAAAAGATCAGGATCAGATAGTGTTAGGAGAAAAGTATGTCATAGCCACTCTAGGAGTGAGAAGAGAGTTAGGGTAGGTAGTGAGCAGAAACACTGTATCCAAAAGGATGTGAGGATCTCCAAAAATAAAGAGGCAAATATAAAAAGTAGAAAAATTTATTAGGACACGAAGACCTGGTTAATGAGCAGCCATCGCTCCACCGAGGAGGAATAGTGGGGTTAGGACCCCGTGGCATTTGGGCCTCTAGCTTAGGGAGTTTTCTAAGGGTGAGTTGAGGACTAGATTATGAAAATCCTAATAGCTAGGACTGCCCACTGAGAGGGAAAAATTACCCAGTGAGAGAGGGTGATTACCAACAAAGGATTCTCTGAGTTGGGATGTGTTGATCGATCTATACCTGCGGGTGTATGAGAACTTTGCATCTGGATTTGTTTGTTCCCCCAGGAGGGTCTGTGGCATATTTGGTCCTTCTGCTATCTCTTTCAATAAACCAGTTGACGTTTGATTGTACAGCAACAGTGTTGGACTGAATTTCTACTGCATTGATCTACATCAGGTACCGGGAGTTGCAGGGAGTTGCACGGGTACACTGAGGGTCCCAGGGCACACTACAAGCAGTTACAGTCTGTCACACAAAGTCAGAAATCCCCAGCTAAAGTACACTAACGGGAGTGCTACATCACTGAAGGGCGAATTTTCACCTGTGAAGGCTTCACCACACTTTGCGCCAGGTCGCCGGCTGTGATTTCGATAACACAATGCTAATTCAGTAATGTAAAAAAAAGTTGCGTCTCGGCAGCCAACCGCTGACGAAGTTTTGCTTGCATAAATTCATCAGCGCAAGCATTTCATACAAACTTTCGCTAATATTCGTTTCTACCTAGTGAAACTTCATTAGTACACTTACGTTTAGGTCAATTTGAATGGGGCGGGTACATATAGGTCATATATATGTCTTTATTAGAGATGATGGTGTAAATGCTTAAAGTTCCTACTTATTATTAAAAATGTCCAAAGAAGCAAAATAAAGACAAAAGAGATCCTCTAATGTCCTAGACATGAGCCCACCCTAAAACAAATGTGGCATGCCCCTCAAATGGTTGAAAAAAATGTTAAAACAAAATCCCACTTTTAATTTTTATAACTTTTCAGCATACAGGATATGATGTCACTGACAAGATTCAGGAGGATGTAGCTTCATCTTATCCGTTCACATGAGCAAAAATTTGCCTGGCGAAAGGGTGATGTACTCTTTTGCTAGCGAATTGTTCTCTACTCCAGTTAGTTAATTGGCGATGTCCGTGCAGATGGGAGTCTGGAGAATATTCGTTAGCGGTGGCCACTTCGCCCTTTAGTAAATCTGCCCCTTAGTCTTTACCTCCCAGGGAAACATAAAAACAGTAAGGCTTTTATCACATGCAGAATTTTCCTGACTATGCTTACAGGCAAATGTCATTAAAGGCAATGGCTGTCTGCACACACATTATGGAGCAATATTGACATGTTATCTGCAGATGGAGGGAATGTGCCATGTGACATTAGCCCAAGGACCACGCAGGCCTGAAGGCCAGACTTATATTTAGCTAATTGGCTGAAGGAAAGTTTTAATTTGAATATTTACAATACTTTATGATATGCAAAATATAAGTAGGAAGCTTCATTTACATTTTCATAACTTGGCACAGGGAAATTTTGGCTACACAGACATACTGATTTTATTTTAAAATTAAATTGCATCAACTATAATATTATTATTATTATTATTATTATTATTATATTTTAATTAAATAAAAAATACTCAGTCTGGAACAACCATAGGATTATTCTATGAATGAATGGATTTATATGATAATAATATTATTATTATTATGTTATATGTGATTATTTCGACCCCAGGTCTGAAAGGCCAGTTTGCAAAGGCCATTGATATGTTCCATATTTTGTAGATATCTGATATAGGAAAAAAGTTATATACATTAAATAAGAAGCTCAAATGCTGCTGTTAATATTAGACTTGTAGTTATTTCTTTTTTGTGACCGTTTGACATGCCTGAAACTCTGGTATGTTCCATAAATAAAAATAAAGATTTTAGACTTTCTAATAAAATGGTTACTAAAAGCAGTCACCTGGCAACTCCAACATCATTTTCCTTCCCTCTCACACTCTTCTTTTCTTATTTTGCTCCCATCACAGGATAAAAGCGATGTTCCACAAGTCTGTCAGTAATCAAAACTGTTTATCCAAACTCGTTTTCACTTTTGGGAATGTCTTGCACTCATTTTTTCCATGTTTCGGATAGCATGCAAAGCCGGAATAGAAAAATGTCTTCGGCCTTTCTGTTACGCAATGGTTAGAGAACAGAACGTCATCACCTGTTTGTCAGGACATCGGGAACAATTGCTAAAGCTGGAAAACTGCAGAAAAACTAGGGACTTGGACTTATTTTCAAAATAAAAATAAACACAAGACAGGTATGAATTCTGTTGGGGAAAAAAGCATCTGTTGGGTGTCAAGCAAACAATCTTTTATAGGGGTAGGTAGAAAAAGAGTGGTGGTGAGTTCATGAAACAGCCACCCAGGACACATGGTAGCTGTCTATGATATAAAGCAGAATGGTTTGAAATAAGCAAGAAAAAGATTCAATACGTGTTTCAAGTTTCTTTTATCCACTGTGAAACGCGTGATTTCCGTTTCTGTAATTTCACTATGTACTGAGCAGGATCTGGTCTTTACATAACATCTGTTTGTCTTAGGTGAACCTGTCACTCAAAAATATGCCAAATGTTTCCTTTTCTGTAACACCATAAGCATAGATGGGTACAGACTGTACCTCATTAAAAATGTCCAAAAACTAATATAAACTTTAATTTTTTTTTTTTTAATTTCAAGTAAAGTCAGATCTATTTTCACTGGAGAAATATTCAGTAGGTTGAATGAAATCCACCCAGGGAAAGAAAATATGTTTTTTATATATTGTAAATGCATCCTCTTAAGGCACGAGCATCCTCCTATTTATATAATTTATTGGAGAAGTACAAAAAACTCTGTCTGACCTTTCTGTGCAATTCAGCATTATGCTCAGAGCTGTCACTGTTGCACCCATTGATCCCATTTACTTAAAGGGATCCTGTCATCAGAAAACATCAAAACACATCAGTTAATAGTGCTACTCCAGCAGAATTCTGCACTGAAATCCATTTCTCAAAAGAGCAAACAGATTTTTTTATATTCAATTTTGAAATATGACATGGGGCTAGACATTTTGTCATTTTCCCAGCTGCCCCCAGTCATGTGACTTGTGCCTGCACTTTAGGAGAGAAATGCTTTCTGACAGGCTGCTGTTTTTCCTTCTCAATGTAACTGAATGTGTCTCAGTGGGACATGGGTTTTTACTATTAAGTGCTGCCAGGCAGCTGTTATCTTGTGTTAGGGAGCTGCTATCTGGTTACCTTCCCATTGTTCTTTGTTTGGCTGCTGGGGGGGGGAAAGGGAGGGGGTGATTTCACTTTAACTTGCAGTAAAGAGTGATTGAAGTTTATCAGAGCACAAGTCACATGATTTGGGGCAGCTGGGAAATTGACAATATGTCTAGCCCCATGTCAGATTTCAAAATTGAATATAAAAAAATCTGTTTGCTCTTTTGAGAAATGGATTTCAGTGCAGGAGCAGCACTATTAACTGATTCATTTTGAAGAATTTTTTTTTTCCCATGACAGTATCCCTTTAAGGTACTTACATCCTGTTTTTCACTTCCCTGTAGTTATGCTTTGCGCCAAGCACCCACCTCCTCTTTGGAATCGCACAAAATTTCACCCAGCGGAACCCTGGAGCTATGTCCACATTCAAGCTAGCAGTAATTCCAAAGTTCCCTTTGCTGGCTGCATTAACATGTGCAATTCCTACTCTGACAAACTTAGGATGCTAACTGCATCATCGTGCAACCACAAATGCGTTGGCTTAATGCACCGACATTAAGGAATATGCTTGCCTTGCCAGAAACCATTCCCAGTTTTCCCTAGCCATTATATTCTCCTGCATTGTGTTGCTACTATTATACTAATACTTATCAGCCCTGATGCTGCCAACCTCTTAAACCGATTAAAACATCAGCGCCAGAGCAGTCAAAGGAGGAGTCACAAAACACTTTTGGTAGAGGATCGTTTGGGAAATAAAATGCTTTTTTAACTTCACCGCTGCCTGCTGATTTGTAGAGTGCATGCCGAAATGGGACCCCATGGCCTGAATAGGGGCAACAGGGTCTTGACGGGGCCTAAGGAGAGCAACTATCCCCCCCCCTTTTTTCTATTCCAGGGCACTGATTGGCTGGCGGGTCCTGGGCAAATGAGCAGAGGCAGGAACAGCGGTAATACTTACCATTCGGCGCCGGGACGTGGAGGAAGAAGTACGCAGCGTCCCACCCTCCCTCCCTGTAATATGTGTTTTAGTCGCAGTTGCGGAGGGTACCTTTGCAAGGATCCCCAGGGGAAGTTAAAAGGGGGTATTTCATAGTGAGTGGAAGTAGCCTGGCAGGCCTGGGTCCTCATAGTATGGTATGCAGCCTGGTTTAGGGTTAGGAGAATGGAACAGGAACCTATCTTGGCAGTTTGGGTACAGCCACCCCACCCCCTTTCCCCTCTCCCCCGGGTGGGGGAATAATATGTTAAAGGTTAAAAGCTGTTATGCAAACGGTTGTTAAAAGGTTAAAATGTTAAACATGTTTATTATTTTATTACTGTGTTTAAATAAACAACTGCGGCCATCTCTTTCCAAACCAGTGGTGTGTATGTATTATTTGGGGTAGGAGGTTTGAGGCAGAGGGAGAGGTGCAGAAGTGACGCTGCACCCGTCAAGGTTTTATATTGGCAGTGGGTCAAAAGAGGGCCATATCTCTAGTGCAATTAACGCAATAGCTTTCTCTGCACTAGTGGAGCCAAATTCTGGAGTTAAAAGAGGCAGATTTTTAGCAATGGAATTGTTTGTGCCACCCTGAACCTGTGTTTGCTGCACTTCTCTTGAAGGGACAGCCTGGGAAAGCTTTAAAATATTAAAACTAATGGAAAGCATAGCTACTTTACATGTTTATTTGCTTTTAATCCTTTTGTATAATTTGAAGTTCTTATGGGGACTTTTCTATTAGTGTTATGTGAGGTGATTGAGATACAGAGGACTTATGGGCATTTTTTCAGTCTTTAAATGATGTACTCCATCCAGAATATATTTAAACTCACATACGAATCCATAACCAGTTTCTTTTTTACATGGAGGGAATGCGTGACTGTATCTTGGTGACATACAACTACCCCCTTTATACTGACATAAAGCTTGATCAAAGAGGATAATCACTGTATTGACTGCACTTACTGAATGTTCCCTTGATCTTTGGGTCCTGCTACTATATTCTACCGTTTTACTTAATGCTATTTGTTGTTCTTGAATTCATTGCCTGACTATAGGTCCATTGAGAAATCTTACTTTTAGGAAGTCATGTGTTAGGGCTTCTGCTTGTTCTATTCATGGCAAGCACTTACAGCATACTATGGTAAAGAGTGAATTTGTGCCAGGCCACCATAGAGAGGCGAGCTCCTCAGTTTGGAAAATATCCTTATTCATTGCAAGTACAGTTTCACAAGATCTACAATAGTCATGAATCCAGAGCACTTGCAATGACCAAGATAAGAGCAGAAATGGTGTGCATTGTAACTGTGTGAATATATAATATTTATGATTTCAAAGAACACAAAAAATCAGGTTTTTCTTGAGCTAAACAGAGAAATTGAAATTTCTCCATGTTTGGTCCTTGTGAGGTTGATAATTAGATTATCCATGTATATATAATCCCCATGCATAATGGACTGCTGATAACAAAACAGACACAACAAAGGGAGGATGAGGGCTTTGTATACTGGTAATGTAATATACAAACATGTTTTAGCTTCAGTTTCCCTATTTGCGCCTCAAGAAATAACAAAATACATATATGTTCAGGTACAAGTAGGGTTGCCACCCGGCCGGTATTTCACCTGCCAAGACCGGGGCCGGTAGTTGCCGGTAATTTGTAATACCCTTAAAAAAAGCCCTTGGCCCGCTCCCATTTCGCTGAGAATTTACCTTTTTTTTCAGTCTTCTGGTCATCGCATGATGTTGCTCCGCCCCTTTGCATCACGTTGCGTGGCTCCACCCCCTTTTGCATCACAGACCATCCCCTTTTGTGCCCGCCCCCCCACCGGCCGGTAATCTTTTTTCAGAAAAGGTGGCAACCCTAGGTACAAGCCCTATTCACTAAACTCATGCTGAGCAAAGCAATATACTGCCCCTTTACTCTGAAAGGGATTCTGTCACAGGAAAGCATGTTTAATAAAACATAATAATAGTGCTTCTCCAGCAGAAATCTGCGCTTAAATCCATTTTTCAAAAGAGCAAAGAGAATTTTTTTTTAGATTTAATTTAGAAATCCAATATGATGTTGGGTTCCCAGGTGTCCTCAGTTATGTGACTTGTGCTCTGATAAACTTCAGTCACTCTTTACTGCTGCACTGCAAGTTGATGTCACCAAAGAGTGATGTCACCCACCTCCCTAACCCACACCCCAGCAGACCCCCACCATCAACAAAACAATATGAAGGTAACAAGATAAGATAACAGTTCCCTGGTAGATATGAGAATAGCACTTAATAGTAAAAATCCAAGTCTCACTGTGACTCCTTCAGTTACATTAAGTTGTACAAACAAAAGCTTACCGAAAAGCATATCCATAAAGAAGTGCTGGCTCTTCCAAAAGCACATGATCACACAAAATTACCTGAAATGGCTGCCAATATTACAGCTGAAAAAAATACACTTGTCGGTTTCCAGAATAACATTTTATATTGTAGAGTAAATTATTTGCAACGTAAATGCTGTAATTTAGAAATAAAAACCGCACCATAAAACTCACAAGATAATCCCTTTAAAGAGGCTGCACATGGACCAAGGACCAAAGCAACCCATGTGCCAGTAATCTTATTTCAACCTCATTGATGAGTCAACTTATAGGTTTCTATATGGAAATTGTATCCATTATGGCTACTCAATTCTATAGAACTGTAAAAAAAAGTATAAACTAATTATTATGTTTTTGACTGTATGGCCAATTAAGTGTACTTTAATATAAGTGTAGATATTTACACATAGGTACCTCTATGATATCAGGGGACATCTGATTAGTTCCAGGAATAGGTAGACAGAATGCATCATCTCTGTCTAATTACACCCTAATTTCAAACGAAATCACATTACTGTGTACTGAGTACAAGTAGTAACTTCTCTCCTACCTGTAAAGCCCTCTGGAAGACTGGGCATCGGTAAAAGCTGGTTCTGGCAGTGTTCCCCTCTTCACTAAAAAGGTACAATCTTCTTGGCAGCCCCAGGGGTCCTGCATCACAGTTGTGATACTATTGCCATAAAAACATGGCAGATCATCTTAAAGAGACATAAAGCCTCTGTTAGTCTTGTGTAGTTTAACATGAACATCATCCAGGCCACTTAATTCTGAACAAAACACATGTTAATTAATATTATATTGAGTTTTGGGTTAAGCACCCTTTGTTTAAATAAACGACCGTAATGTCTATTAGAAATATTTTTGTTTTTCTATATAGAAAGATGTTTAAGGCTGAGTCTGAGTTTATGTACTTTAACCTTTTGTATGGATTTATTTTTTATTTGTGATCCAACAGCATGTGAACTCGCGTACTCAGACCTGAACAAATCCCTACATACAATGTGCTGTCGCTCACAAAATGGAAATGTGTTAAGCCAGTGTCTCTTTCTCAGCTACTGTTTGGTCTTTTTTTTAGCATACATCAATTTTTTCCAGGTTTTCTGAATGCTTTTTTCCAAAGGACACAACACATTTTAATGCCCTGACCAGTTTGCATCAAAAACTCCTAATTACTTAAACAGCTATTTGTTAAAATGATCATATATTTCCACGCAGGAGAATGTATTATCATCCACACTGGCTACTAATTGGGCCTTCACAAAATAATAGGCTGCAGTACAAAGATGCCATTAAACAGTGAGTGTTATAGAAAAAACAGACCTTCCTTTAGAACAACCTCTACATCTTTATGCTTTTAATGTTGCATTGCCAAAAACAGTGATGATCATTGCATAACAGATGTGATCTTTTAATAGCGATGAGTAAAACGACAGGCTTTATGATTTTGCTCATTTTTGGTGTTTCGTTAATGTTGCAACAATTCTCGGACAAAAAAAATCACCTTGTCAGCATTACACAAAACATTGTGGATGATGGGATTTGTAGGGATTGATTACATGGTCTCATATTTTAAAAATACTCTTTTCACTTTCCCCTATGTCCATATGCACTAGTAAATGCCTGGAGAAGATGTTGACTTAAGTCCAAAATGATTGTAACAAAGCAGCTAGTTTTGCTTCTGAGCATTCTATTTTCTGTTCTAAAGACTGCAGAGTACCCTGGGTTCCTTTAAAAGATCCTGCTAAGTTCACAATAATGAAATAATCTATAGGCAGAACAAAAACCACTCTTTAGTTGGGATCTGATTATTAGCTACATTAAAGGAGAACTCAACCCCCAATAAAAAAAGCCCCTACCTACTAACCTATATAGTCCCCCCCTACCTGCTTCCCCCCCCCTGCATTCTTCAATAGCCCTGAAAATGTCCCTAAAATAGTTCTCACCTATCAGAGCAGAGTAAGCACAGCGGAGCTTGTGGGCACCATCCTCTGGATAGCTGGTCTTCTTCCAGTTTGCACTGACTGTGCATGGCAGGATCTGAATTGCCGAAGAGGACCAGAAGAAATTTGAAGATCCGAAAGATGGCGCTCATGAGCTTCGCTGCGCTTACTCTGTGCTAATAGGCGAGAAATATTTTAGAAACATTTTCAGGGTTTTTGAAGTATGTAGGGGGAAGCAGGGAGGGGCAGCTATCTAGGTTAGTAGGTAGGGGCTTTTCTTAACTGGGAGGTGTTGAGTTCTCCTTTAAAACCTAGTGAGTGTGCTTCATCCAGGGCCAAGCCAGCCGGGCACCCTAGGCAACCCGGCTGGTCACCCTGCTCCCCTCCCCCCACCGTGCATGTATGTGCCTGAACACAAATGAGCATGTGAGCCCTTCCACTAATGTGCATGCTCCTTAGCAGAGGGGAGGTAGGGGAGAACGGAAGAGGGGAGAGTGATGAAGAGGAGGGGAGGGGGAAGAGCAACAGATAACAGTGAACACAGACTAGGGGTAGGCAGAAGACATTTTAACAGGTACCTGCCCAGCGCCTCCCTATCAATGCGCCTCTCCCAAGTTCCTCCCCTGGCTTCAGCCTATAGAGTATCTCACTAAAATAAAAACTAAGAAGGAAGACTTGTATATCCTCCGAGAATTCATTTACTTGACTTTCAGTTTCAGTGTAAAAGAAGTTTTTATCAGGAAATCATTAAATTAAATGTATTGCTCTTTAACATAGAGGCAGCAAATATGTTTGCTGAGCTGCTAAGTGATGGTTTGGGGTACTGTAGGTGCTTTTAGAGAACTAAAAATTTTTTTCAGCAGTCAAAATGTAGTGTTATTTAATTAAACATTGGATGGATGTTGATCCAGGGAAAATATCTGATTCGGGAAAGAATTTTATTTTTTTCCCTGAATGAACCCAAATTGGAATTTTCTTTAATTGGATTTTTTGTTTGCCTTGCTTAGGGTCAGTAGCAGGTTATTCTGGCATAGGTGATGGATTTACAATATATCTTCTTTCAGCCTTCTTAACTGTTTAGCAAAGTAACTGGGAAAACAACTTGACTTGCCAGTTTGGCAGTATGAGTTGCCTAAACTGGAGAAAACAGACCAACAGCTTTGTATGTTATAACAAGCAAACATATAGGGGCCCATTTACTTAGCTTGAGTGAAGGAATAGAGGAAAAAAAGTTTGAATTTCGAATGGTCGAATATGGCTACTTCGACCATCAAATGGGCTACTTCGACCTTCGACTACGACCTTCGACTTCGAATCGAACGATTCAAACTAAAAATCGTTCGAATATTCGACCATTCAATAGTCGAAGTACTGTCTCTTTAAAAATTTCTTCGACCCCCTAGTTTGCCACCTAAAACCTACCGAGGCCAATGTTAGCCTATGGGGAAGGTCCCCATTGGCTTCCTATCAAATTTTTTCGTAGGAATGGTTTTATATTTTGTGAGTTTATTTATGCTTTCAAAAACCTCTAAAATCCAACCTTTAATAAATAAGTCTCCACAGGTTGCAACATGCGCCTGCCTGGAGAAATGGCTGAGCTGTGCACCTCATGCTGGATGTCAGCCCTGTCCTTCCCGCCTGCCATATGGATCAGGAGAAAAGCTGACGTGTCTCCTCCCACCCCTACTTGAAAAAAAGATTTTTGTTTTACAATTTAAGCAAAACCCTGTCTGGTAAGACATCATGGAACTTGGGATAAAGGTAAAATTGACAAGAAACAGTATAGGAAGCAGCAGGATATATGGTTCAGGGGACTGTTTAGAAATGAGAATTATTTGTACAGGGAAAACAGTGTAAAACATGGTATCATCCACTGAATGCAGTATTAATATAATGTGTATTTTTTTCTTCTGAACACTGTAAGGGTAGAACTACACAGACAACTTCTATGCGTTTTCGGCTGATCCGATGCGCTGCGCCAAAATACAGGCGTCAAATTGGATGTGACCGAGAATAAGGTAAGCAATAGCAATGTCGGATGGTGTTGCATGCTGCGTCTGCATCCGACAGTTGTGTCTTGATGGATGAACGCTGGAACAAGATCCAACATTTGTATTTCTTACCTTGTTTTCCGTCGCCCATGTAGTTCTACCCTAATTTGCACCATTAGTTTAACACCTCACACTGTCGTAAAAAGCAGCACATAATTATTTAAGTGCACCCTTAAAAAAAATCACAAAAGTATAGATTTAATACTGTGATGTCTAGCATCAACCTGATATCAAACTGCATATAACTATATGCATTTCCTATCTATTTACCCATAATCTTATCATAACTAACTGACACTGTCTATCCATCTAGCCATTTGTATTTACCTAGGCAGCCATATATCCAGTGTCGGACTGGTCCACCGGTATACCAGGAAAACTCCCAGGAGGCCCAGGTGCAGGGCTGTCTTGCTTCTAACAATTTGGCTTATTTCATGGTCATTCCCTATTTCTTTATGGGAAAAAATGCTTAATAATGGAAGAATATAGTAAAAAGATATAAAAGACTAGGAGTATAAAGAGGTTGAGTGAGGAGAGGAGGAATAATAGGGTTTTCTGGTGGGCCCCTGGCATCCCAGGCTGACACTGCATTTATCCCCTGAACGCTATATAATAAGCATGACTGACTAGATCAGTAGATTGCTTCAGGTAACACAAATTAAAAACAGGTCAAGTCTCCCCAACTGATATGTTTATACCTTTAAATTAAACTTTCAGAATATTGTTTCTAACTGCCATTTACCAGCAACACAGCTTGTAAAAATCATCATACGTTTCCTGAAAGTGCCCATCATATGAAACATATTGAGCTTTTGTTCTGTTACTAAACATGAGTCGATTTCCGAAAATGATGGGTTTTCAGGAATGTTTCCCAAGATTACAAAATATACTACGCAGAGGTATTTTGTTAAATATCTTCTTATGGGTCCTTTAACAAGCACCAAATGTACCTTTGGCTCTTGTAGAAACTGTGCTTCTACCCTCCTGGAGGATTCGGCTCACATAACCCTCATTTTCTGGATGTAAATAGATTGTTTACACCGGTTAAATAGAGTGGAAATCTACCTTCCAAACATTTGTTTTCCGGAGCCGAGAAGCAACAGCATAAAGATAAACAGAGCTATGCAAAGTGTAAACCAGCCTATACAAACAGACAAGGGTGTTGTGTTGGGCTATTGTGGTAACAAACAAACCAATAAACTGTTAGTTTAATTACAGCCTTACTTTTTAGGTTTGGAATGGTTTACCTCAGATTAAAAAAAACATTTTTTGAACCTTTGATAAACCTGCCCCTTGATGATTACATATTTATCTCTGATGAGTTTAGGGGAAGAGAAGAGGAAAATCTGTGTAATTTGTGTGTAGATGCTATAGGTTTGGTATAGAACACTTGGATACCTGTGAAAATAAGTCTTCACTCTGAATCTTACCCCAGATGCCCTTTAGGCTGGACAATAATGGCATTTGCTGAAAGTTTCCATGTCCTACTAATATTCAAGGTGGCAATATTTTACATCACTGTGTGGAAATAGTGGATGTGTGATAGGAAGACTGAACAGTATATAATTGCAGGTCTAATGGCGATTTTTAGATTTCCAATATAAACCCAGTCCCTTCTCAGATAAGAAGTCCATTAAGCACAGGTGTTATACAGTATTTACACTGGCATACCTCCCAACATTTTGGAAATAGAAAGAGGGCGTGTGGCCGATTTTGTGGCCACATCCCCTAATTACCATGTTCATTTTACAAAATTTGGCAGATTATGAACCTTTAAACACATTTCTGTAAATTTTATTGCAGTTTTGCTAATGAAGGTGAATTGCCCTTTAAACTGCAAGTCACAGTTTCCCCAAGAGACTTGCTTATCTTAAATTGTTACAATTGCTTCTTTGCTTATCTTAAATTGTTACCAAGTGCACCTGGCATATATTCTGGGCTCTTTACCAAAAGCCAATTAAGTTAGAAGCATTGTATCTTTTTCTTGCTGTTCAGTGCAGGAGATCAAAGAGGAAGTTGGGACATTTCAGTAACAATCTGGGACTGTGGGTTGAGCTGTCAAAATCAGAACTGTCCCGTGAAAAACTGAACAGTTGGAAGCCTTTTTGTAAGGACTTACCCTGGTGGTCTAGTGGGCGGCAGGGTCCCCCGTTGTGTCTCCGGCGGGGATACCGCCGCATGCTGCTTTATTCCTCCTGTGCCGGCTTCCATATGGCATGCGTGGAGCGCACTTCCGGGTTGTATGCATCGACGTGATGACGTCATCGCACAAGGGCGCGAGATTCAAACTATTTAAAGGGATATCTGTATTTGTAACATTGCCTGTTGTTAGGTTCAATATAGTGTTATTCATCATGAATTATATTGATCTTCTGTGTTTTGACCCTTGCCTGCCTGTGACTACTCTGATCTCTCCTATTCTGACCATTTGCCTGTCCGCTTACTATTCTACACTCTCCAATCCTGATTCCGGCCTGTCTGAATATGCTCTGCTTGTGCTGGCCCGGCCTGCCTGTTTCCAATTGGTGCTCTTCCTTTCAGTATCCTGGTGAGACAATCGTTCCCCTTTGCTCGTCCAGAACTGTTAGCTTTGCTCCTCTCTCAAATAAGACCTGGCGGCATCCAATTAGCCAAGGGTTCCTCCCGAGGTGAAAGGCGGCGGTTATAGGCAGAAGTAAAAGCTGAGACCAGGGAGCTTAGCTTGGGTTCTGGATTTAGGGTGCCGAACGTAACACTTTTTAACCTGGTGTCTATATGGACTGTATGGGGGAGGGGTTACCAGATCACTGAATGGACTGAATATGACTCAGGTAATATAAGGAAATGATCAGGGAAAAGAAATCCACCTCTGAAGAAGCTGACCTCCGCGAAACGCGTCAGGTGCGACATCACTTCCAGTCTCAGCAGTGAGTGGATGTACAGGTGGAACACACAGGAGAGGGAGATCTGGCAGAACCCATCTCTTTGTACTGCAAAGGTTTACCTCCATGCTCTGCTCTTTAACACTGGATTGTTTGATATGCGCTTGATATGACTTGATATGACTTTACATACACAGCTTTTTCTCCTTTACTTTCCCTTTGCATCCCATTAATACTGTATTATGAGGCATCACAACGCCAACCTCTTAAACAAATGAAATAAAACACAGGTTGGGTTTTATACAGATTTTGATAAAAAGACATTAATTCAGATTCCTTTTGTAGAGGCCATATTTCTCAGCAATATTAGAGAGATTTTACTACCATTGTGCAGTAACAAAGACAATGTTTTCCCGTGCCTCTGGCACATTTTGGGGCATATTCATTTTTACACAGTTTTAATATACCCCAAAAAATGGTGTAAAATGTAGTATAGTATAAATGACACATTTAAAGTGCTCCATTCTTGGATTCATCTTCATCACTGCAGTCATGGGAATTGATTACAAAGAGCTAAACAGTTTTTAAATGTGTGTAATTTATTTTATTTTATGCCATCCATTCCATCCAGGGTCCACTCTACATTAATGTTAGGCTGATGAAGATATGTACATGCCCTTCCCTTGTGAATATAGTTCTGCCAAACACAGGTTCTTAATGATTACAGAGACCTGCAGCAATTCATCTACATGCAGACCATCTCCTGCGAATAATTTCATACATACAGTAGGTGTTTTGTTCCTGCACCAGTGCAGTTACCAGTAGCAACATGTCAGCGGGGGCCTGCGGCACCCACAGGGGGGTGTAGTAAGGATCAAGGAGGAAGTCCTTTTCCAGTGAGTCCAGGCAAAGTACAATTCAAGGGAAATCCAATAGAGAGGTCTAGTCCAGGCAAGGGTTCAAGATGGCAGGCAGCAAGGTTCAAGGTCAGGAAACAGGCAGATGATCAATAACAGGTATAACAGGCAAGCAGGGAGACCCAGGAACACAATATAATATTGAGCTATACTCGGGCATCGAACCCGGGTCTCCGGCGTCCTTTTATGTTTGAATTTGGCGCCACAGCGCGTGACGTCACCGCGCCGGCGTCCTTGTGCCCACGTGTAGTCCATCTTGGATCCGCCGCCGCGCCGGGAGGAAGGTAGGGAGCGCCGAGCGCTCATCGTGACACAACCTACCAACAAAAAAAAAAGCAAATATTGGTTTTGATGGCTCCTCTTGTGCAATTAAGCATTTATGCTAATAAATTAGCCCAATGTATGAGTATGCTGAAATATGGACCTTCAATATATATGCTAAAATACCTTAGAGAGCTTCATAACTTGATTTGATTTTATGCATTATACTGTGCCATTGGACTGACACATTTCTGGTGTAAGTTTACCCAAGTATGGGCTAAGATGCTGCTCAACAACTTGTGTATTCCTTCTGAATTTGCTGGGTGCCCACTATACCTTAAAATGAAAGTGTCAGACAGAGGGGTAAGTACCCCAAAACAGAGAAATGAGCATGATCAGTGTAACAGTGTATCAGTGTACAGAATGAGGCAAATAATCTGCAAGCATTCTCAGTATAGACACTTTTTTGGTCAAGAAGTTGCTAAACTCAGAGCAGCTTACAGTATTACATATTCCTTGTACTATTATTTGTAAATTCCTTCTGCTCCAACTTGTAAATTCCTTCTTACCCTACAGTCAATTTCCAGTATAAAAAAAGATGATGGAGTAGAAATTTACTAGGATGGAGTTGAAGATGGATTAACAACACACTCATAACATAGTTTTTCTTTAGCAAAAATCTCATTTTCATGTAATAACATCCATACTAAGCAGGAGGCTACCAAACACTCTTTTTTGAATGTAAGCTGGTAGGATGCATTTCATTTTCTCCCATGCAACCAAGCAAACAGCACAAGGTATGAAAGCCAGAGCACTGATAGATGGCACTTAAATAATATCAGTGTGCGTAATTCAATCAGCAACAACCAGTGATTGGAGAGCTACAGGGTATGATGTAGAGAGCATTACAAGTTCTCAATACAGTATAACTTTGAATTAGAAAATATGTGCAAAACACTGAATTGCCCCCTTCTCTGATTTTATTTTGTGACAGGTCTTGGTTTGATTGTTATAAGTTAAACTGACATGGCTGCCAGGAGAAGCTTCTCCATTAAATAAGCTGGCTTCTCCATCATATGTTCTTGGAGCTGTGCTTGTCTCCTGTTTCTTTTATGAAGACTCTTTTTAACTCCTTAGCCACTTTACAGCCCATTAAATTTAAATATGGACTCGAAACCTCATGACCAATTAGGGCTCGAGTTATGTCATTTAATGCACGTGAGTAGGCCCTGCATAGTATAAAAAAAAAAAGCTTAAAAATCCATTGACTAATAATAGCATTGTTCACTGAATCATTGACCAAGCATCCTACATTCAGGTTCTGAGACAGATTACTTTAATATATGCAATATTGTCATCCTCATGTAATATAATTGTCCTGAAAGGCCAAATATCTGACTTTTACTGGAATCAGCCTGTGCATGACAAGAGTAAATAAACAATGTCTTGATCACTATGTTGAATAAAGCTATGAGGTTTCCTTCCTTTACCTAGATGTACATTAATTCCCAATATTTATACAGGCGTTGGGCTTAGGGCACAGCAAGTTTAGGCATGACAAGGAACTCTTTCCACCACGTTTCTTCTTTAATTTTCTGTATACACCAATCATCCATTAGCTTCCACCAATGATTGAACCAACTTTCTTCTTCTATAGTATTCTCTTCAAAATTATGACCAAAGATAGTGCAACATCCTTCCTATGAAACAGTTTTTACAATGCCCTACCCTGTAGATTTTGAAACATTTTCTCAAAATTTACCAGTTAAGCAAGGTTACCTACATTTTAACCAGCTAATTCCCTTCCCTTACATTATTAGCATTTACCCCTTATGACCAACCATGTAGAGTTGCCATTGTGATTTTCTGCTTTCAAAATAAGTCACTCTTGATACTGAGCAGAGTGGGACAGGTCCATTAACTAGACTTATTTAATGCTAAGATCTGACATGTACAGAGCCAGTTTAATATCTAGATGCTTAAAGCATAGGGATATGAAATTCCTTTTTAAAATTTGAAACTCCATGGGGCAAATTACTTCGCAGCCATCGCAACACTTTGCCAGGCATAAATTCGCCAGGACAACACTAATTCACAAGTGCGAAGTTGTGTTCAGGGCGCCGAATGCTGGCGAATTTTCGCTAGCGTTACTTCAGCAATCAAAGCAAAGATGTGCTATCGTTGCCTAATTTGCATATGGGGGGAAATGATTAAGTTACTTGGACGTACTGTATATGTTGCAGCAAATACATTACATTACGCAGGTCCAGGGTACCTTAATAAATAAAATAGAGTTGTTATAATGCCCTACACATGAGTATAGTGTTCCATATGTTAGAAAATGTATGGGGGAACCCGGTTACCCAAAAAAATATTTTATGGACCTTTGCAGGCTATCACTCTGAAAAAAGGAAAAGATGCCAGCGTTTTTTGGGACTTAGAAAATGTTTGCACTAAAAATTGAGGAAGTCCTATGCACTCCATTGCACTTCACAAGTCTGGCGAATGAGGTAACGTTCAGTAAAATCCACATCTTAGTAAATTTGCGGAGTTACGTCCATTCGCCAGAGCGAAAATTCACTTGGCATTAGAGTGTGAAGCAACGCTAGCGTCATTCTCCTTCGCTAGAGAAGTGACGCCTTCGCTTGTTAGGAAATCGACAAAGTCCCAGCGGGCGGTAACGCTAGCAAATTGACGATAGCATTAGCCACTTCGCATTTTAGGGAATCAGCCCCCATGTGTTAAGCTTGAAAGTATCTTTTCATTTCAATTTACCCAAAGCACCTGCTATTTTGTTTTATTTGTTATTCTTTTCCTTCTTGCAAGCAAAATATCTTCTTTCTAAGCATCTGGCACTTTTATTACCTACAGTCACTGTTCCCAGAGGCAAGGAAGTTGCTAAGTTTTCCCAAAACTATTTTATTGTTATCTGTAAGAAATCCATAAATAAACCAGTAATGTACTGTATAAAAAAACAACATGTAATTATTTATTCCTTGTTAATCTTGTGTAAGGCCAAGAAAAGCCAAAAATAAAGTTGTTTCCAGATTATTATTCTAATTCACTTATTATTTAAATCCACATTTTATGCTGTGATACTGTGAATCATATGTAGTCTCGAGTTCTCGGCAAGTACAAATTCAAAATAAGAGGATTTTTGTATCTCCACAAACCTCAAAGTGAAAACGGTGGTTTGGGTAAAAGTGCACCAAAATCAAAGCTTCAGATTGGGATTCAGCCATGGTTCAAATGTGATAACCCCTTTGGATTCTCTGGAACTGAATGCAACCCCATTCCTGCACACACCCAGTGACCAAATCTCATCTGACATCTTGTTATGTAATTCCCATGGCCTTGTACATACCATTAGCTGGACAAAATGGCTACAGCTACTACATACATGTACTTTCCTTGCCTTATAATAAATGTACTAGCCCTTCTTGTCCTCCACCCTAAGCTCTGTATATCTTTTCCACCTTTTCCACCATGTGCCACTCTTGTTTTTAAATGTTTCTCAAAAACGTTTGATGGCCTACCCTACCATTAAAGAACACTGATGAAATAATGTGAATTATTAAAACTCTGATTTGGCACACCAGCTGCCATAAATTATAATACTGCATTGAGCAACATGGAGCAAATGTGAACTGTCTACAATTCATGCAGGTCTGAGCAGGCATTTAAGATGTATTAATGATAAATGTGGCATTTTTCAATTCTAGCAGTTTGTGCACAAAGCCTTCTTCTTCTTCATTTTGGGGAAAACTTATATCATGTTATAATGTATTAATCCTGCACATACAGTCGCAGTCATGTCTCAGTCTATTATGTTAAGAGTACAAGCAAAAACTTCCAATTCATTAGGGCTGTCCAAAAGAAAACGACAAGCAAAAAAGTCCCTTCAAGCAATGAGCCACAACCTAATCAAGGGACATTACTTTTTATGTTTGTTTTTTAAGGTTCAATAAGGTTGTATCCTTCTTTTTTAATGAACTGCATACAATAATACAATTATAAGTACTGTATATGCCTAAATATAAGCCTATCCTATATTATAGGGAACATTAATCATGTAGAGGCCAGAGTGCAAACTACAAAACATGCAATCCGCCATGTTTTTTGCACCCGACATTTGATATATATATATATCCTCAGGTCTCTACACACCTAACTTGTGATTCATTCAGACAAGCAAGATAGAGAGCACCAGTGTTTGCAACAGGGCCCTATAATTACGGCCTGCCTGTGTCTCACAGGGTTACGATACAGCAGATGATAGTGCTTTTTGAGTGAGCACTTGGGGGCAGGCCCGAACTGGCAATCTGTGTGTTCTGGCAAATGCCAGAGGGGCTATAAGGTCCCATAGAAAGTCAGTATTTAGTGGGCTGGTGGGGGCTGTTTGGGCCTCTATAGTAGTCTCTTCAAAATTATGACCAAAGATTTCACTAGCGCAACATCCTTCCTATGAAACAGTTTTTACAATGCCCTACCCTGTAGAGTTTGAAACATTCTCTCAAAACTCACCAGTTAAGCAAGGTTACCTACATTTTAACCAGCTAATTCCCTTCCCTTACATTATTAGCATTTACCCCTTATGACCAACCATGTAGAGTTGCCATTGTGATTTTCTTCTTTCGCAATAAGTCACCCATGATACTGAGCAGAGTGGGACAGGTCCATTAACTAGACTTATTTAATGCTAAGATCTGACATGTACAGAACCAGTTTAATGTCTAGATGCTTAAAGCATAGGGATATGAAATTCCTTTTTAGATCTTGAAACTCCATGGGGCAAATTCCCTAACCAGCGAAAATTCGCCAGCGACGGCTTCGCAGCCATCGCAAAACGCTTGGCCAGGCATAAATTCGCCAGGACAACACTAATTCACAAGTGCGAAGTTGTGTCCACTGCACCGAATGCTGGCGAATTTTTGCTAGCGTTACTTCAGCAATCAAAGCAAAGATGCGCTAGCGTTGCCTAATTTGCATATGGGGGAAATGATTAAGTTACATGGACGTATATGTTGCAGCAAATACATTACATTACGCAAGTTCAGGGAACCTTAATAAATAAAATAGAGTTGTTATAATGCCCTACACATGAGCCCACTGTATAGTGTTCCATATGTTAGAAAATGTATGGCGGAACCCGGTTACCCAAAAAAAAAAATTTTATGGACCTTTGCAGGCTATCACTCTGAAAAAAGGAAAAGATGCCAGCATTTTTTGGGACTTGAAAATTTTTGCACTAAAAATTGAGGAAGTCCTATGCACTCCATTGCACTTCGCCTGATCTGAGCTGGTGAAGGCAAGTCTGGCGAATGAGGTAACGTTCAGTAAAATCCACATCTTAGTAAATTTGCGGAGTTACGTCCATTCGCCAGAGCGAAAATTCACTTGGCATTAGAGTGTGAAGCAACGCTAGCGTCATTCTCCTTGAAAACGGTGGTTTGGGTAAAAGTGCACCAAAATCAAAGCTTCAGATTGGGATTCAGCCATGGTTCAAATGTGATAACCCCTTTGGATTCTCTGGAACTGAATGCAACCCCATTCCTGCACACACCCAGTGACCAAATCTCATCTGACATCTTGTTATGTAATTCCCATGGCCTTGTACATACTGTACCATTAGCTGGACAAAATGGCTACAGCTACTACATACTTTCCTTGCCTTATAATAAATGTACTAGCCCTTCTTGTCCTCCACCCTAAGTTCTGTATATCTTTTCCACCTTTTCCACCATGTGCCACTCTTGTTTTTAAATGTTTCTCAAAAACGTTTGATGGCCTACCCTGTTTGGGCCTCTACGTGGGCTGATTCTCTGTGTACCTGAAATGCCAGGGCCTATTTTAATTCTCAGTCCGGACCTGCTAAGGGGCCCACTTCGAAGCAATCTAAGAGGATTCTGCCATTGACACATGTATCTGCTATGATAAATGTGTCAGTTTGCTAAAAACCTTCCTGAATGTTTTTAATTCATTTTGAAGAGTTCCACAGTTCAAATTTTAGTCAAGTTTCCCCCATAATGTTACTGGGTAAGAAAATGTGAAATAAGATAGAATTCTGTTTTTTAATTTTAAGTATGGATCATAAAACTCCTATATATGAGGTCAACCTTAAGGACCAAAGAAATATATAAAAATATGAATGGGTCCATACACTATTGTATTTGTATCTAATTATTTTGTTCTATGAATTGTTGCCTTTCAGAACAGACAACCTTTCAGATCTGCAGCCACATTCATTTTTTTGTAGACATGGAGCTTTCTATCTGGAGCGTGAACGATGAAGCAACATTCAATTACGATCATTTAATAATACACGTTCTCAGGTTTCTGCTTTAGTGGAAATTCATTAAGCAGCTGTTCCTATGGGACTTGTTTAAGACCATTTATTATGCATCAATACCGCAATAAAAGCAAAGAGTAAAGCAGTCGTCTGGTGACAGTTTCCAGAGGTGGCTGTGTCCAGTCTTATATGCCCCCCGTAGTGCATAGAAGGGTGATTTTTGAACATTTGCGAGAACACCTGCAGGTGACGTCATGGAATATCAGCTGTAACTGCAGTGAACTTTGCATTGGGAGCTGTCTCGTAAAAGCACAATCTTATTGTGAAATAACAAAGGTTGTGTTAGACTAAGGGTTATGCTTTTGGAGAAAAACACAACCAGACTCCTGATCAGTTTAGCTGGTGATCCTGGAAATTTCCCCCACACATACAATGAGGCAGATTTTCCAGACTCCCCTGGATAAAAAAAAATCTAACACATTGTGGCTTTTATGAGATACCTTTGCACATCTGAGGATTAAACATAGTGAGCAGTTCTGCTGTATTTGTGAGGGGTGGGCATGGGAATTGCATTGGCCAATTTGATTTCCCTGATTATTAAGTTCCTGAAATGTGAGGCCTCATTTAGTAAATCAATCATAATACTGTGACTGAATATCTGGCTGTGGAATCCTTAGATACTGCATCTTTCTAACTGT
The DNA here is from genome assembly GCF_017654675.1 of Xenopus laevis. NCBI lineage: Eukaryota > Metazoa > Chordata > Amphibia > Anura > Pipidae > Xenopus > Xenopus laevis. The sequence continues at coordinate 18,516,460 of NC_054388.1, read as the reverse complement.
TCTACATAGAAAGGTTTTTTTTTTTTAATAAAAGGTATAATTGACCAATTACTTTTAGTTGCTCAATAATATTCATTAACACAAAGCCTTTTTCTTCTTCATTTTGGGGAACTGAATAATATAATGCATTATCCTGCACATAGCAGTCATGTCTTGGTCGATAATGTTAAGAGTACAAGCAAAAGCTTCTAATTCATTAGGGCTGTCCAAAACAAACCTACAAGCAAAAAAGTCCCTTTAAGCAATGAGCCACAACCTAATCAAGGGACATTACTTTTTTTGTTTGTTTTTAAAGGTTCGACAAGGTTATATTATGCATATAAGAAAACAATTATAAGTACTGTATATGCCTAAATATTAGCCTCTCCTATATTATAGGGAACATTTATCATGTACAGGCCGGAGTGCCAACTACAAAAAAACATGCAATCCACCAAGTTTTTTGAATTTTTTGCAATAACTGAAATATACCATGGAGACTAATGAAGTGTAACTTGTACACACATTTTATTTTTCATGCAACCATAGCAAATTTCAGGACTCTTACCCACTGTATGACTTGCCAGAAATTATGAGTTTTAAGCTATAAAATAAAAAGTCTATAATTTCAGTTCAGTTCAAGTAGCAATTGGCTGTAAGAAAATGAATGATGTTTGATGGTTGATATGGTTGTTAAGACTCCTGCAAGGGTATATAGTAAGATTTGCAATTAAACAACTGTTAGTATACCTAAGGGGCCTCATTTTGTCCCCAGAACCAACTAGTGCAACTAAATTGGTTAGAGGGATGGAAGACTTAAATTATGAGGGTAGACTGTCAAGGTTGGGGTTGTTTTCTCTGGAAAAAAGGCGCTTGTGAGGGGACATGATTACACTTTACAAGTACATTAGAGGACATTATAGACAAATAGCAGGGGACCTTTTTACCCATAAAGTGGATCACCGTACCAGAGGCCACCCCTTTAGATTAGAAGAAAAGAACTTTCATTTGAAGCAACATAGGGGGTTCTTCGCAGTGAGGACAGTGAGGTTGTGGAATGCACTGCCGGGTGATGGCTGATTCAATTAAGAATGGCTTGGATGATTTTTTTGGACAGACATAATATCAAAGGCTATTGTGATACTAAGCTCTATAGTTAGTATAGGTATGGGTATATAGAATTTAATTAAAAGTAGGGAGGGGTATGTGTATGGATGCTGGGTTTTCATTTGGAGGGGTTGAACTTGATGGACTTTGTCTTTTTTCAACCCAATTTAACAATGTAACTAACTATGTAACTATGAAATGTGCAGGCAGCCTTGCTGATTGACTGGTAGACATAGGCACTGGGCATCAAGCCTAAAAGCCCCTATTAAACTACCACTGGCAAAAAGCATGATTTGGAGAATCTGAGAATTCAATGGCAGAGGGATGCCTAGACACTAGGATGGCTATTTCTGCTATGCAGGGCAGTGAGGCCAATGGTTTAGGACCTATGTGTACCTAAGATTTCAAGGCCTATTTTAAACCACAGTGGGACCTGGTGTGGGGATTATTTAGAGCTAGGTTATTAATGGGTGGGGGAGAGTATGAGGCAGTGATAAGTGTTTTTATTGACCTTCTGCATTGGAAACAAACTTGTAGGTCCCCCTTTGTATGGGACCCTGAAGTTCTTCGTTGAAACTTTGTCTTAGGCCGCACTCCTGCACAGGACACAGAAAAATGTAGATGCCGCTCCATTGAGTGCAGGAAATATTTGCAAACTACATTCCTATTGCTTTGAAACAAAGTTCAGCTCTTCTAAAATGTTGGGCTGTGAGGAGCAAACCACTAATTTAAACAAATTAGTAGAGACAGTTCACCTGTTTGCCTCCATTTTTTTTTATTTCACTACAGAACAAAAACTGGGTAAATCACTTGGGGGGGTGGGAGGATCGGTTGGGAATCGCACACTCTAGTTACGCTACTGTTTATAAAGTCAGTGTTTGACATATTTATTTGATTCTTATGTAGTTATTCAGTGAGTTTTTTTGTGAAGCTGACATTTTTTTTATTCCATTGCTGCATCTTATCCCATTGTTGCATTACTCCACCTTTGCGAATTACCCCCTCAGTCTATACTGAGCCTCCGCCACTATATTTTATCAACATAAAATGGAGCTGGCCAGTGGCATAACTATATGTTACTGGGCCCTGCAGTAAATTTGTTTTAGCCCCCACCCCAATATTTGGTAGATTAAAGTATTTGAGCAACATATATTGAAATTGCTCATTAATTCGATCTCCAGAGGACCCTCTATGCCCCTGAGCCCCCTGCGATACCAGTTTAATCCAAAGCCACCGTTTATTTAGTGGTGTAATGTTGTGTACCCATTGGGGCTGATTTATGACCATAGGCATTAAACTGCACAAGTTCAGCTGTTCTAAGACCTGATTGGTCTTCCACTTTGGCAAGTTAGCACCTGTTGAAGGTTAGTAAGTTAGTTAGTTAGTTAGTAAGTTAGGTTGAAAAAAGACACACGTCCATCAAGTTCAATCTTTTAACTCTATTTTAACCTGCCTAACTGCTAATTGATCCAAAGGAAGGCAAAAAAAAACTTATTTGAAGCCTCTCCAATTTGCCTCAGAGGGGGGAAAATTCCTTCCTGACTCCAAGATGGCAATCGGACCAGTCCCTGGATCAATTTGTACTAGGAGCTATCTCCCATAACCCTGTATTCCCTCACTTGCTGAAGAGCCATCCAACCCCTTCTTAAAGCTATCTAATGTATCAGCCTGTACCACTGATTCAGGGAGAGAATTCTACATCTTCACAGCTCTCACTGTAAAAAAACCTCTTCCGAATATGTAGCTGGAACCTCCTTTATTACATATGGCAGATAGTTAGCATATGAGTCGATGCTACTACCATTGAATAGTCAGTAATCATTTCAGGTGAGATATAGAAGGATTTAATGAAGATTATTGTCCCAAATGACTCGTATAAACACTCACTTTATTCAGACCCGCACGTTGATTCCGTGAGACTCATGACTCAGAAGCTCGGGCCAGGCATTCAACTTTCTATCAGAGGGATATGTGAGAGGCTCCTTGTACAGCCGCATCTCAGCTGTTCTGAAGACAAGCCGTGATAGCGTGCTGCTTCCCTGAGCTACATCCAGCAACTACATCATTCCAATACACTCGGAATAGTCTTCCAATGTCTTGGCACGCAGCTGGATTCTCAAACGGAATACACAGTGTGAACTGTCTCCAGCACACGCTGGCAGGACGTTACAAAGTATGCAGCCAGGGCTCTATAAACAGCACTTCCAGCTGTATGCAAGATCCTCACCCATAGCCGAGACACACAGATACTGTCTGAGACCCCAACGTTAACCCCACATATACTTGTCTGAGAGTATGGCTTCTTATTCAGGCCGAGGGATGCCTACTACGGCCTTGTCATCAGCTGCCGTGATGCTGCATAATAAGAACCAAACACAAATCCCCTTGATACCCATGATACAGTCTGCAACCCTGATATTAACATCAAATAATTGAGTGCGAGGGTGTTTCTGAAAGACCTGTGGTTTGGGCCCATAACCAAGCTCAACACATCATAATCACTCCCACCACACACACATACACACACAATAAAACCATGTACAAATGATAGAGATGTGTAACGAAAAAGTAAAGGGCAATGGGGGGGTTCTCTCTTAGCCAAGTGTGTTGGCCGCTAGTTTTTCATGTTGTCACATATTTAGGGTATGAATACAGTATATTTATTTTTAAGCTTTCTGTATTTATACTGAGTTGTTGACATTCTGGCACGATGCATTAATACATTGTTTTGGTTTTTTTTCTTTGGATGTGCTTCAAATTAATCGTTGCTATTATAATTTCATATTCACATTTACATTTCTGGCTCATTAGTGCCATTTCATCTTTAAGGCCAGTTTTCACACTCATCCATGTAAGGTACCTGGAAGCTTATACTGTAAAGCTGGAAGGAGCAAGTATGACGGCTGCAAAGCTGCACCCACATTGCCTCACTAGTCATTTGGTCACTATGCTCTGTGAAGGCCCACACTTATCTGTCTATAGTATCCATAAGTATCTACTTCCATTGCAATCCCTGGGCATGCTATGTGTGTGACGGTTCTGAGAATTAGCATTAAATAAATTAAAATTAGAAATACAACAGTTACCAGAGTTAAAAGGATGAACTTGATGGATGTGTGTCTTTTTTTCAATTTAACTTACTATGTTACTATGTTACTCCTTTCTGGTTGCTCCATATGCTGGTTGTGTCATTCATGGTTTGGAATCACTTGACTTATCTAGAGAGTGCTCCATATGCCTCTTGCATTCAGTCACTCTAAGGGGGTTATTTATTCAACTCCGAATGCCAAAAACTTGACAAATTCATACTATAAAATCTAGAATTTTTTCGAGATTTATTAAGCCCCGAGGATGGAAAAAAACTGAATCTGAAAATCCAGCATGTCAGACCTGTCGAGGATGTATATAAGTGAATGGGAGAAGTCCCTATCCTATTTGGAAGTTTCTGTGGTCTGGGCTGGAATTAGCCAGAAAATCCGACTATTTTAGGGAAAAATCTGAAAAGTTCGGACTTTTTGGGAAAAAGCCGCACTATTAGGGTAAGGCCAGACGAGGAGATTCGGGGAGATTTTGTCGCCTGGCAACTTTGGGCAACTATTGAAAACGCATTGCCGCGTGTGCATTAGCGCAGGCGATTGAGCCATTTTGAGGAGATAGTCGCGCAAAAGACGTGGCGATAAGTCGCCAGGCGACAAAATCTCCCCGAATCTCCTCGTCTGGCCTTACACTTAAGATTTTCACTTCATTTTTTTGTGTTTGTCTCCAATCTGATAAAATCATGATTTCTAAATAATAAATTAAGTCCAATTGTGGATTCTATTTTGGTCTGACTTTTCTTCAGATAAATTTGCACTTTGATTAATAAGGCATCTAATGTACTCTTTATAAATGTGTCACATGTAAGGAGCCCATGCCCCTGCATAGAATTCACAGTCATTTTTTGCCCTCATACTCTACCTGAATAGTTGTGTTGTGGCAGAGTGCATTGTTGTGAAAACAACCTTTTCGACATTTTCTTGCACTTTGCCAATTATTGTCACTTAAGCCCTGTCGCTAATTTGAAGTTATATTTTCATAGTGGGGAATAATTGTTGGTTTATATTATATGCTTTACCTTGATATTCATGTGTAGGAGAGTCCCCTTTGACTCGACTATTTTTCTGAGATAGGGAATGTTTAAATGAAGTGGTTCATTCATTCAATGAATCATTGAGGTGTTACTCACCATCTATTGAACTGAAGTTTTTGGTTACCAGACCAGTAAATATCAGGGAATGTTTTGGAATATCCTGCTAGAAGGGCCCACCACCTTGCCTGTATTGTATGTGTATCCTTATTTTTCAAAGGACCTGGCAACCTTGCCTATAAGTCATTTAACTGTAAATTCAAATATAAAACCTTAATGGGAAGTGATACAGGTGTGGGTTTGATTATCTGGAAACCCATTATCCAGAAAGCACAGAATTACGGAAAGGCCATCTTCCTTAGACTCCATTATAATCAAAAAATCCAAATTTTTTAAAATTATTTCCTTTTTCTCTGTTACAATAAAACAGTAGCTTGTACTTGATCCAAATTAAGATATGATTAATCCTTATTGGAAGCAAAAACAGCCTATTGGGTTTATTTAATGTTTACATGATTTTCTAGTAGACTTAAGGTATGAAAATTCCATTTACATAAAGTTTCATAATCCAAAAACCCCAGGTGCCGAGCATTCTGGATAACAAGTCCATACCTGTACTAGGTATTGTCCACCATGGACTTCACAGAGGGCAGAAGAAGAGTCAGTTGTTTTATGTATACATGCACATTTACATGTAACATTCACTGACTGTGCAGGCATAACGCCTATTGTATATTAGTGATTATTTCAAGGAATTCTGTCATAAACATGTTTTTTTTTACAAAAAGCATCAATAAATAGCACTGCTCCAACAGAATCCTGCACTGAAATCCATTTTTTTTATAAAAGAGCACATGACCAGGAGCAATGACCTGAGATACAGGTCCCATATTACAACTAAAAAAAGTAAATTTATTGTTTTAAGAATAACATTCTAAATGGTAGAGTGAATGACTTGCAATGTACACAGTGTAATTTAAAAGTAATAAAAACTGTACCATAAAAATATTGACAGAATCCCTTGGAATGGTACTTTTCAGATGGAGATGAAATATCTTCAAATAGTCCTATATGTGCAATGCCACATAGATTCCATTTGTTTTAGTCAATACAATTTTACACATATCAGAATTATAAGAGGTTGCACCAAGGTTAAACAAGGTCACAACTGTTTCTCCTGAGACAGCTCATAGCTGAGTATATACAGAGTTGGACTGGGGGGCCCAGGGCCTGCAGTCTCAGGGGCCCCCAGCAGCAAACTCCTCTGTGCCGCTGATACCTCCCGCACCCCTCCTCGCATAAGTTTTTCCAGCACTGTAGCAGAAAGAAGAGGGAATGCAGGAGCGGGTCTGGGCTGGCCTGGGCCCACCGGGTTTTTTCCCGGTGTCCCGCCGACCCTGAGTATATACACTGTTTATATCTAGACACATCACCTAAGCCTATCACATTAAGGCGATAACGATCTTCTCAGCTATTTCTGATAGGACAAGAGATAGGACTGCTTTTATACTGGCAAGTGATACTGGACGTTCATATTGATATGTGGACATAGGTGGAAAATAATAAAGATTTAGGAAGGCTTAGCCTCCCCAAAACTAAACCAACTTCTACATATTCATATATTGTTCTCCAGTGGAAAGCCTTCTTTCTATTTGTAGTTATCAAAACAAAATGTTTGTGTTCCTGGCATAACCTAAAGGTTGTTCACCTTCAAATACTTTTTTCAGTTCAGTTGGTATAAAGACTTTTTACAGTTACTTTGTATTTTCTATTTGTGACTGTTTTTCATATGTTGAAGTGTTTAAAGCAGCTCTGGGAGGGGGGCTTGCCTACTCTGTAACTGTTCTAAATACATTTAGTTGATACCTTTGTTATCTTTAGCCCTGCTGAGCAGTATCCCTGAGCTTCCTTAAAGGGCACCTGTTGGCCAAAAATATGCTCCCAACCGGAGTGTGGGCTCTATTAGGCCACCCATACTGGGAAGGAGCTCCCGGTGCAAGCGGCCATGTTGTACATAACGCATGTGGATAATGCACTTCTAATGCCATGCGCATGCACATAATGAACTGCATTTGGTCATTTTGTGCATGCATGTGCCTCAACATGGCCTCAAAGAGCGGGAGCTCCCCCCCCCCATTGCGGTGGCCTAGCTGTGACTACCTGGTTCCCGGGGCAAATGCCCCTAACTTTTTTCTTACTCCTCCATGCAGATTTTTTCCTGGGGAGTTCACGGTAGTCATCTTCTTTTCTTCAGTAAACGGAAAGCAGATCAGAGTTTCGGCGAATTTGGAGTAATCTTCCGGTCCCGAACAACTGCACATGCGCCGAAAAGCATGAAAATTTCTGATATTAAGTAGAAAGTTAGGTACATTTGCCTCCAGTACCAGGTAGGCTGGGGGGAGGAGGGAGGGGTGATTAATCTGAAAACAACTGAACTGAAAAAAGTGATTGGAAGGTGAACAGCCCCATTAATAGAGAGTAATCTGGAAAGTTGGTACAACCATTAGACCAGTGGATCTGTAGTATTATTATTCTTTGTATTCATGCATTGTGTTTCCTGACATGCTAGTAATACAAAGGAGCAAAAAGTTATTGTGATAAGTTTGCATTGTGGTACTGCCCAGTAACAATTAACATCAAAAGTAAATAATGGAATGTCCCACCTTTCTAGTATAGGGAGCACACCAAGGCCCACCCAGGGCATTCATCCAATGGGACTTGAGGTAAGCACTTGCATCTGGTTGGCATAAAGTAAATAGACATTTACCAGTGCTTACACTGCCGCAAGTATATTATGGTATATTATTATGGCACATGTCCCTTCTGATGTCTTGTAGGTATCTGCAAAATGATTCACGAGGCATGCACTAAGGCACCCCCTTTGTGGTCCATATGATCAGATGGCCCTTGGCACCATGGTTTTAACTGCTCCCTGTTATTTTATTAGCATTATGTAGAACAGCTATTATGTATTCATCTTTAATCTCACCATAACCCTTTCTTCCCAGTTTGGGATCCATTACTAAGGTGTGATCACAGTAGCAATTAACACTGCTCCATTTGTATTTAGCAGGTCCCTAGTAAAAGTACAATCCAAAAATGACTAAACTGTGCTAAACTTTCCTTGCAGACCAGAAGCTTCTTTTTGAACTATGTATTCAACTCAATTTGGAGAGCTGTTAAATGTGTCTTTAACTGTAAAACAAATATGCCGCTAAACGGGACTGTGCCTTTAACAACTCTATATATATTTTACATGGCCCTAGTAAAGCCTTTATAGAGAAACACTTTAAACTAGTTACCCCCATGTAAAAAGGGAAGCATTATCTGAGACATCCTGGGCATAACAGCAGTTTATAAACCATATACAGTAGCATGACTTAAGTCATGATCATTTGCTAATTAGCCACAATTATGGCAACTTTTTTTCATATAAGATATAGATCCTAACTCAGCATTACAAATCTTCCTGAGCTAAGAAAATACAATTTACTGTGTTTGTGCTTTTCTGTAATAATATTACCAAACAAGCATAGGACATTTTGGAATTTTTTTACGTTTTTTTATAGTCACGTTGCAAAAGCCATGTATTGGATATTAGCAAAGGCTCTCCCATAAGCCCACAGACTGCCCATTTTCAGAATAGAATGGGTATTTGCACTGAACTTCCATACCTAATATATTACACTGCTCTCCCGTCTTTCCGGTTTTTGCGAATTTGCATTGTGAATTTTTTTTCACAAATAGAACGCAAATGAGACGGGAGTTTGCACGAGCGCACCCAATGTGCGAGGTTGTTGTGCGCGTAAATTTCGTTGAGAGCAACTTAAATTCGTACTTTGCGAAACTGTTTTGTGAATATTTTCTCCGCCACCAAAGTTGTGGTATAATTTAGTCGCAGAGTGTATATTCGCAATTTGTGTTTTTGGCATATTTAAAAAGCTCTTATAGACAGTCGCATTGTGAAAAAAAATTGCAGTTCTGTTTGCACCACACTTATTCAGCTTTATCAATGTAACCATGCGCAGGGCACATATATTCACTTTGCGAACCAATCTGCCTTGCGCAAAGTTTATAAATGACCCCCACTAAGTTCCTTTCTGAGATCACTCTAGGGGGAGTTTCAGACTCAAGCAGCTTCAGGTTGGTAGTACAGGTATGGGATCCGTTATCCAGAAACCCGTTTTCCAGAAAGCTCCAAATTACTACAAGGCCATCTCATATAGACTCAATTTTATCCAAATAATTCAAGTTTTTAAAAATGATTTCCTTTTTCTCTGTAATAATGAATCAATACCTTGTACTTGATCCAAACTAAAATATTATTAATCCTTATTGGAAGCAAAACCAACCAATTCGATTTATTTAATGTTTAAACAATTTCCTAGTAGACTTAAGGTATGAAGATCCAAATTATGGAAATATCCGTCATCTGGAAAACCCCAGGTCCCAAGCATTCTGGATAACAGGTCCCATACCTGCAGTATGAATGTTTACTTCTGGGAAGGTGGGATTCTGTTGTAAATATTACCTGTGGGAGTATAAGAACAGTAGTATTTAAGATAATATATGGTCCACCACTGTGTCCAACCCACCAGTAAATCCTTTGCATCATGTTGGCCCTGTTCAATGTCATGGTTTGGGTTAGAAAAATGGCAGGAGGTCCTGGCTGAGACAGCATCTGAGCTTGGGAAAGATGTAAATAAACATGTTTATTTTTATATTTGTTTGCTATTGATTCATACACATGGTCGTTTTGGATAATGAATTATTACCATTAATTTCAATGTCTCAGTTACAGTATACTGTATATAGTTACATAGTTACATAGTTAAAATGGGTTGAAAAAAGACAAAGTCCATCAAGTTCAACCCCTCCAAATGAAAACCCAGCACCCATACACACACCCCTCCCTACTTTTAATTAAAATTCTATATACCCATACTTATACTAACTATAGAGCTTAGTATCACAATAGCCTTTGATATTATGTCTGTCCAAAAAATCATCCAAGCCATTCTTAATGGCATTAACTGAATCAGCCATCACAACATCACCCGGCAGTGCATTCCACAACCTCACTGTCCTGACTGTGAAGAACCCTCTACGTTACTTCAAATGAAAGTTCTTTTCTTCTAGTCTAAAGGGGTGGCCTCTGGTACGGTGATCCTCTTTATGGGTAAAAAGGTCCCCTGCCATTTGTCTATAATGTCCTCTAATGTACTTGTAAAGTGTAATCATGTCCCCTCGCAAGTGCCTTTTTTCCAGAGAAAACAACCCCAACCTTGACAGTCTACCCTCATAATTTAAGTCTTCCATCCCTCTAACCAATTTAGTTGCACTTAGTCTCTGCACTCTCTCCAGCTCATTTATATCCCTCTTAAGGACTGGAGTCCAAAACTGAACTGCATACTCCAGATGAGGCCTTACCAGGGACCTATAAAGAGGCATAATTATGTTTTCATCCCTTGAGTTAATGCCCTTTTTTATCATCTATAATAGTCTGCCCAGTGCTGCCATGACTGTTGTAGGGAACCCTGCAAGTTATAGGCCAGGGCGCAGAAAGCGATTGCGAGGTCTGCTTCCTCTATAGTTACACCACTAGAGATGGAGCCCTGGTAATGACCAGGGCTCCATGTCTACTTGCGTAACTATAGAGGAAGACCCGGACTGTGGGGTCTGCTTCCTCTATAGCTAATAAAAAAACCCTCCTCCCCAGCCACTCTCTCTTACCGGCGAGTTAGGGGGAAGCAAGAAGTGGCAGGAGTGGGTGGATTCGGGTGGGTGGAGTTGGGCGGGATGTGGACGGGGCAGAGGCAGGATGTGGGCAGAGGCAGGACGTGAAGTGGGTGGGGATTGGCGTGTGCTGGGCCCCTCTGAAGATTTTTTTTCAGGGGGGCCCAGTGCTCTCTAGTTACACCACTGTCCATGTCCCTTTTGGTCCCACCCATTTAATCCAATATCTGGGCCTGAGTTGTACTTACAATTTGGCTGCTATATTAATCGTAGGGTGGAGGACAATCAATTAGTTGCTTCTGTCATGCACAAGGAGACATTTTGATTGGGGCTTACTCAAATAGATGACCTGCTTGCAGGTTGTATGTGTCTGTGTGTGTGTTCTTCTTTAAAAAAATATCCTTGTTTGACTAGGACACAAATTAACTAATCAGTGGTCCCTTAGGCTGGGGTAGAAAAAGCTTGAATAAAATACAGATACATGAAATACAAAATGTAAATTAAATAATGGGGAATTATTTCAATTAGTTCAAAATCCAACTTCTGCTTTAAACATTATTTCCTCAAATGTTTGTAAGAATGGAAGTTGGGTCACAAGGGTTTACAGCTAATTAGTCAATTAGTTCAACCTATTAGCAACCTTAAAAGAATTCCTGCTGTGGCCCAGACACATCTGTAGGCCATCACAATCCCATTTACCCCATTAACAGTTTGCACATGTGCTAAGAAAACATTGAATGTTTTTTGTAATTACACTTCAGAGAAAATGTCTTAACTTTTAATTAGGCACAAAAGTAATCTAAATCTCTGCAACGCAAGAAGGAGAGGAAGAAAAAAAAGAAGATTGATGTAGTCAAATAACACATAGTGAATATTTCCTGTGGAAAAATCTCTGTTCCTATTAACAAGAGCAACTTGTAACTTTGGGGCTTTTTTTTTCCCAATCGCTATGTAACTTTTACAGATGCCTAAATCCTTTTGCGAAAGCCTCCTGCAGTAGGAACCACAAGATAATCCATCTTGGGTTAATGCTTCTAATATGGTGCTGGTCCTGAAGAGCTGACAATCTATTTCTGGGTTTTGAGTTTGTCAGTGGACCCATGTTCATTACATTGAAATAGCTCTATAAATATGATAGAAGAAGGCAGAAGATAAAAAGATGTTACTCACACACATTTCCTATCCTTTACAATACGTCCCAGGACCTGTAGTCGTTAATCTATTGCAAATTATACAAACTTTCATACAGCCAATAGTTTTCCTCTGAACAGAGGATGGCATTTCATTAGTTCACTGTTACTGCCAAATATTTGCCATGGTACGTTTTTTTAAAGGAGAACTAAACCCTAAAAATTAATATGGCTAAAAATACCATATTTTATAGCATTTTATCAGCACAAAAGAAGATGGGGAGCTACTGGGGTATCTTTGGAGACACAGATCTTTACTGCTAAAGGGCTGTGGTTGCCTTCGGCTGGTACGGAATCCCAAAACATAATGTACAAAATTTCTAGCCTACTTCTTTAGTTAAGATTTAGTCCTCCTTTAACGGAAGTGAATTTCCTGTATTACCCACGGTAATGCCACCCTACCTACTCATTCATTCTGTTGACTTATTAAACAATTTAAAATTCTTTGAAGTCAAGCAATTGATTGCTTGGAAAAATGAACAGTGATGGAGATCCCAGCAGAGGGATCAGTTACTGCTTCCGTAACAAAGTATCTGGAGAGTCTGTGGGTTAATTAATGGATGCAATAAATGATACACTTAATTGAGATCACATTGCCCTCTAAATGTGTAATAATACCTAAATTATTATTTTTGCTTAAATAAACTAGTGCAAAGAGCTAAGAATAGCAATGGACACCTTTTATTAGCATCCATAGGTTTTCCAACATTGAGTGACACAGTGATACGATAAAGTAGATTTTAGTATTAGGGGCTTATTTATAGGAGAACAAAACCGTAAAAAAGAATATGGCTTAAAATGCCATATTTTGTATAGTGAACTTATTGCACCAGCCTAAAGTTTCAGCTTGTCAATAGCAGCAATGATCCAGGACTTCACACTTGTCACAGGGGGTCACCATCTTGGAAAGTGTCTGCGACACTCACATGCTCAGTGGGCTCTGAGCAGCTGTTGCTAAACTTAGGGGTCATCCCAAACGATCAAGTAGAAAATGAGTTTGGCCTGTGATTTAAACTGATGCTACAGGGCTCATTATTACATTCTGATGCCAGTTGCACTGGTTTCTGTGCTGATGAATAGTAATTATCTGTATTAATTACTAATCAGCCTTATATTGTGATGTTTATATTCTACGTTTTACTGTATATTGTGAGTGGGTCCCTAAGCTCAGTAAGTGACAGCAGCACAGAGCATGTGCATCCAGAAGCGTAACTAGAGGGGGGGGCCCTGGCGCATGACGCGCCCCTCCGTACACCCGGAAACTGTCCAGGAATATGCGCCGCGCAGCCGCGCCCGGACTTCGCGGACTGCCGGGGGGCCCTGAGGGGGTGCGGGCCCTGGCCCGCTCATACCCCCTGCTCCCCCGGTAGTTCCGCCACTGTGTGCAGGGAATCAGCAGAAAAGAAGATGGGGAGCTACTGGGGCATCTTTGGAGACACAGATCCTCCCTGCTAAAGGGCTGTGGTTGCTTTGCGCTGGTACAGAAGCGAAAAACATAATGTACAACATTCCTAACTTACTTCTTTAGTTACAGTAAGCTTTAGTTCTCCATTAATTCATTCTTGGGATGAAGAAACCATGCAAGAGTTTAGGAACTCTCCTGTGTTTTTAGTAGCCGAATGCTCAAGCTCAATGGCTCAAACATTCTTAAATCAGCACCTTAGAGTCTGGTGGTTATTTACAAAGGATGTAATAGAGTAAAACTGCAGTAAGAAAGTTAATGGAGTAAAAGTGTTGTCAAAAAAAAGTAAAACGCCTAAAAGCCTCAAAGCAATTTTGTATGATTTTGCCTTTCTTTGTCATACTGGGTGCCACTTTTATGAACCTGCGCTACTATTCCAAATCACATAAATCTGTCAGGATAATAATATGATTTTTTATGTTCCTTAATTTTGCTTGCGGTAATTATGTCAAATAGAAAGACAGAAGTTACACTGGTGGGTCAGGCTTCCTCTGGGGTTCAGAAAAACATTGTCATAAGGTGATGCAAAAAGATCTGGAATGCCAACGTGCCTGAAGTGCTCCTCAGGGCAGAATGTCCTTACACTTCCCAGAACTGATACTTCAATAAGAAATCTCCCCCTCTAATGTTTAGAATTAACATTTACTTACTTGACCAGACAGATTCTGCAAAGATAATTTACAGTTCACTGACCTTTTCCTAATCTTCATACATTTGATTATAATCCTGCACCAGAGCTTGCTCAGTGTCTCAAATCTATTTGGTAACATAGCAAGTTAAGTTAAAAAAAGACATACGTCCATAAAGTTCAACCTTTTAAGTCTATATATAGACTGCCTAACTGCTAGTTGATCCAAAGGAAGGCAAAAAAACCCTACTGAAGCCTCTCCAATTTGCTTAATTCCTTCCTGACTCCAAGATGGCTTAGTCCCTGGATTACTTGTACTATGAGCTATCTTCCATAACCCTGTATTCCCTCACTTGCTAAACACCATCCAACCCCTTCTTAAAGCTATCTAATGTATCAGCCTGTACAACTGATTCAGGGAGAGAATTCCACATCTTCACAGCTCTCACTGTAAAAAAACTCCTTCCAAATATTTCGCCGGAACCTCTTTTCTTCTAATCGGAATGGGTGCCCAAGTGTCACCTGCAAGGACCTACTAGTAAATAGAGCAGTAGGCAGATTGTTGGCAGAACCATCTCTTGGGAATAAAATGTAATCTAGATCAGAGAAGCCAAACACTAGGAAAACTAAAGATTAACTAAAGAAGTAGCTAAAAATCTTGTACATTATGTTTTGGGCTTCTGTACCAGCCCAAGGCAACCTCAGCCCTTTAGCAGTAAAGATCTGTGCCTACAAAGATGCCCCAGTAGCTCCCCATCTTCTTTTCTGCTGATTCACTGGACATGCTCTGTGCTGCTGTCACTTACTGAGCTTAGGGACCAACTCACAATATACTGAATATATATAATATAAATGTCACAAAATAAGACCGATTAGTACATCATTTAAATTATTGGTATGTGGCATCTTAAAAACCAGCACAATTGGCATCAGAATGTAATAATCAGCCGTGTAGCGTTAGCTTATATTACAGACCTACCTTATTTTCTGCTGGATAATTAGTGACGAGCCCTAAGCTTACCTTCTCAACAGCTGCTCAGAGCCCACTGAGCATGTGAGTGTCGCAGACACTTTCCAAGATGGTGACCCCCTGTGACAAGTTTGAGGTCCTGCATCATTGCTGCTATTGACAAGCTGAAACTTTAGGCTGGTGCAAAAAGTTATGCTCACAATATATGGTATTTTTTTAGCCGTATAAATTTTTAGGGTTTAGTTCTCCTTTAATTGGTACCTTATGAGATAGACTTTCATAATGATAAAGACATTGATATTTTTAAACAAAACAGTGCCGTATTAAAACAAGCAATGTAATAAATCACATATTTAAAATACATTTTTTTTTCAGTATATATTTAAAAATACACTCACAATGTATTCAAATATATAAGCCTCAATATGTTTCACACTCAAACTGTGCTTCCTCAGGAAGTTATTATAATTAAAAACAATCTGCTAGGCAATAAACATGTCTTACCATTTAGGAATCTTTTTAAGATGAAATTCCAAATGTATTTATCTTTTTCTGTATAAATGATTGGCCCTCTTGGGGGCCCCACTTATCCAGGGCATTTGTGCTTTCTTAAAACCATTCATAAAATACTATTGATTCAAACTGTGCAAATATTTTAAATCAATGTGATAACCTACCATCAAACTGCTAAATATTCTATGTGAATCGATTTCCTTGCCACAAATTGCCAGGATTTTGCTCCAGATTAGGATATTTTTGATTAGCTGAGTTTTTAAAATCACTGATTCGGCTTGTTGGACCGATTAATCATTTAAACACTTTTTACTTAAAATGTTATGTAAAGATGATGATGATGATCATTATTAATAAACATTCACGAGCATTTGCTTAAAATCGTAATAGCATTTCTCCTTTGAGTGTTATAACAATAAAATGCAATGGAGGAAATGTGATAGTTACCCAGCGCTTAGAGAATGTCAAAAATAGAACTGTGAGCGCAGATCTATTACCACCCCATTCTTTTTAGACACCAGAAATGATGAAGGGTTAGGTCGTGGACCACCACAGTCAAGCCAAGCCCACAGACTGCACACAAAGCACAGCATTTTCAGCCAAAAGAGAAAAAAAATACGAAAAGGAAGCCTGTGACTCTAAATGAACAGAAGTGTGCAGACTGCAGAGAGGTTTGTTTGTAAAACCCAGTGTTTTCTTTTCATGGCTTTTGATTGGCGCTGAGGCTAACCCAAACACATTATATTAATCTAGAGTGTTTCATGTAACTAAAGGCAAGAAGTGGAACTATACGGCATGTTACTGCCACTCTGCACTAAAAATAACCACAGCTAATGAATTACAATGGTCAAGTTTTCCCTTCTAATGAACTTGTCATGCTTTAAAGCTCTGACAGACAGCTACACTCCAAAGTGGAAGGGAGGCCAAATTCAGGGGAGAAAAGAAGGGGCCGGGGGGGAGTTAAAAAAAAAAAAAAAAAAAAAAGACGCACTGGTGAAATCGAGAAACTTTCCCAAAAACAAATGTCTCAATTCCCATGGGTTGTTAAATATGGTCTGAATAGAAATGGAAAACGGGCACCTGTCCTAATGTTTATTGAGATTGGGAAACTCATAACATCGGTTTTCATGATGAAGAAAAGTCAGAGCGTTTGAACAAGCACAACAGTCTGGCACGCAGCAAAACTCCCTCTCTGTCCGAAATCCAAGATCTGGGTAATCGGATTCTTATGTCAGGTCGGAGAAGTGGAATGATTGCGTGTCCATAGCGCTGATAGCAGCCTACATATGAGATCTGGGTCAGTTTTGAAGCTGCGGACGGACACTTTGTCTAGGCAGGCTGCATGCAACCCTGTGTGGTCATGATACTGCGGTGCCAAGAATATGCCACACAAAATGCAACCTTTTAGGTTGCATGCAATCTATGTGTCACTTGAAGTATCTAGGGCTAGCTAACCATAAACACCACTCAGGAGGCGGGACAAATCAAACAGGGGCCAATGCAGACCTGTTGGGAGAGGACCCTGTCATCAGCCTGATGCAGTCCTTGGCCAATAGATATTTCAACCTGCTATATCTCTGACCAACCCTGAATAAAGGCAAGCCATTGGTTAGAGGCTTATAAACTGCTGATTCTCTCTGGATTTGCCAAGATGAAAGCCAATGTCAGCCCATGTATGGCCAACCTTGACTCTGCAGTACAGAGATGCATGTAACACTTTTTATTTAACTGCCCCGCCTAGAGGTAATGACGTGTTAAAAGCTGGTACTTCTATAAATGCAGGTATGTATTGCTTTACATTAAATCCCAAAATAATCTATTAAATAGTGAACATAACTAAAACATGGGGCAGATCTAGCCAACATTGGGAAAAAATACTTACTTTTTGCATTTTATTACCTGTGAATGATAATTGGAGTTTTTCCCAAATTTATTGGTGCCCCTAGCCTTTTAATTTCCCACTCTGTACTGTCTTAAATTTCCCACTCTGTCTCTCAATCATCCATCAGCCCATACAGTGCCATTGCCTCATTCATTGCTGCTTTCTTGGCTTATGCAGGTCCACCTTATCACTGTTCAGCCAACTCTTTCTGGGACATGCTACTCTCAACATGCCTAAGTCGATTTATTTATCAAATAGTCAACCCCTATCTCCCATGACCTGTCCTCCCCAGACCCAACCTGCTGCACATTAATTATTTATGTTTATGTGCCAGATCCACCATCACTGGTGTCACCAGGGTACACCCACTAGAAATGTGATGCCCCAGCCCAAATCTAACCAAATGTACCTCATTGGTAAACCTGCAAATGTTGGACTAGCTTGCACAACACCACAACTTAGCCTTCTAACTTTTATGACCGTAGGTGGCCCCTTGTACAGCACCTCCATTTATTTTTCTGTATCCTCCTGCCATTATAATTAGAGATGTCGCGAACTGTTCGCCGGCGAACTTGTTCGCGCGAACATCGGGTGTTCGCGCTCGCCGGAAGTTCGCGAACGTCGCGCGACGTTCGCCATTTTGGGTTCGCCATTGTTGGCGCTTTTTTTGCCCTCTCACCCCAGACCAGCAGTACATGGCAGCCAATCAGGAAGCTCTCCCCTGGACCACTCCCTTCCCTATAAAAACCGAAGCCCTGCAGCGTTTTTTCACTCTGCCTGTGTGTGCTGAAGAGATAGTGTAGGGAGAGAGCTGCTGCCTGTTTAGTGATTTCAGGGACAGTTGAAAGTTTGCTGGCTAGTAATCGTTTTGATACTGCTCTGTTATTGGAGGGACAGAAGTCTGCAGGGGTTTGAGGGACATTTAAGCTTAGGTAGCTTTGCTGGCTAGTAATCTACCTTCTACTGCAGTGCTCTGTATGTAGCTGCAGTGGGCAGCTGTCCTGCTTCTGATCTCATCTGCTGACTGCTGCAATAACAGTAGTCCTTGTAAGGACTGCTTTTATTTATTTTTTTGTTTTTTACTACTACTACTACTACTACTATAAGAGCCCAGTGCTATTAGTCTAGCAGTGTTGGGGAGTGGGACTGGTGTGCTAATCTGCTGCTCCTAGTAGTTCAGCAGCACCAACTTTAATTTTTTTTTTTTTAAAATTCATTTTTTTTTATTTTACTTTTTTTATTTTACTACCGCTGTAGTAGTGTATAAGTTTTATCTTTTAGGCATTATTTGCCCTGTAGGCATTATTTGCACACTGTTTTCTTCAACCCGCCATCTAGCTGTGTGACCTTGTTCACATTTTTGTCTAATATCCATAATATTACCGTCTCCAGAAAAAACACCGGAGTGACTTTTTTCAAGCAGCCATAATATATTTTTACGTAATCCGTATCCACCGCTGTAGTAGTGTATACGTTGACCTTGTAGGCATTATTTGCACACTGTTTTCTTCAACCCGCCATCTAGCTGTGTGACCTTGTTCCCCATTCTGTCTAAATATCCATAATATTACCGTCTCCAGAAAAAACACCGGAGTGACTTTTTTCAAGCAGCCATAATATTTTACGTAATCCGTATCCACCGCTGTAGTAGTGTATACGTGACCTTGTAGGCATTATTTGCACACTGTTTTCTTCAACCCGCCATCTAGCTGTGTGACCTTGTTCACATTCTGTCTAAATATCCATAATATTACCGTCTCCAGAAAAAACACCGGAGTGACTTTTTTTCAAGCAGCCATAATATATTTTACGTAATCCGTATCCACCGCTGTAGTAGTGTATACGTTGACCTTGTAGCATTATTTTGCACACTGTTTTCTTCAACCCGCCATCTAGCTGTGTGACCTTGTTCACATTCTGTCTAAAATCCATAATATTACCGTCTCCAGAAAAAACACCGGAGTGACTTTTTTCAAGCAGCCATAATATATTTTACGTAATCCGTATCCACCGCTGTAGTAGTGTATACGTTGACCTTGTAGGCATTATTTGCACACTGTTTTCTTCAACCCGCCATCTAGCTGTGTGACCTTGTTCACATTCTGTCTAAATATCCATAATATTACCGTCTCCAGAAAAAACACCGGAGTGACTTTTTTCAAGCAGCCATAATATATTTTACGTAATCCGTATCCACCGCTGTAGTAGTGTATACGTTGACCTTGTAGGCATTATTTGCACACTGTTTTCTTCAACCCGCCATCTAGCTGTGTGACATTGTTCACATTCTGTCTAAATATCCATAATATTACCGTCTCTAGAAAAACCACTTGAGTTACTTTTTTTCAAGCAGCATTCATATATTTTACGTAATCCGTATCCACCGCTGTAGTAGTGTATACGTTGACCTTGTAGGCATTATTTGCACACTGTTTTCTTCAACCCGCCATCTAGCTGTGTGACCTTGTTCACATTCTGTCTAAATATCCATAATATTATTGTCTCTAGAAAAAACCACTTGAGTTACTTTTTTTCAAGCAGCATTCATATATTTTACGTAATCCGTATCCACCGCTGTAGTAGTGTATACGTTGACCTTGTAGGCATTATTTGCACACTGTTTTCTTCAACCCGCCATCTAGCTGTGTGACCTTGTTCACATTCTGTCTAAATATCCATAATATTATCGTCTCTAGAAAAACCACTTGAGTTACTTTTTTTCAAGCAGCATTCATATATTTTACGTAATCCGTATCCACCGCTGTAGTAGTGTATACGTTGACCTTGTAGGCATTATTTGCACACTTTTTCTTCAACCCGCCATCTAGCTGTGTGACATTGTTCACATTCTGTCTAAATATCCATAATATTACCGTCTCTAGAAAAACCACTTGAGTTACTTTTTTTCAAGCAGCATTCATATTATTTTTACGTAATCCGTATCCACCGCTGTAGTAGTGTATACGTTGACCTTGTAGGCATTATTTGCACACTGTTTTCTTCAACCCGCCATCTAGCTGTGTGACCTTGTTCACATTCTGTCTAAATATCCATAATATTATCGTCTCTAGAAAAACCACTTGAGTTACTTTTTTTCAAGCAGCATTCATATATTTTACGTAATCCGTATCCACCGCTGTAGTAGTGTATACGTTGACCTTTGTAGGCATTATTTGCACACTGTTTTCTTCAACCCGCCATCTAGCTGTGTGACCTTGTTCACATTCTGTCTAAATATCCATAATATTATCGTCTCTAGAAAAACCACTTGAGTTACTTTTTTTCAAGCAGCATTCATATATTTTACGTAATCCGTATCCACCGCTGTAGTAGTGTATACGTTGACCTTGTAGGCATTATTTGCACACTGTTTTCTTTAACCCGCCATCTAGCTGTGTGACCTTGTTCACATTCTGTCTAAATATCCATAATATATCGTCTCTAGAAAAAACACTTGAGTTACTTTTTTTCAAGCAGCATTCATATATTTTACGTAATCCGTATCCACCGCTGTAGTATGTTATACGTTGACCTTGTAGGCATTATTTGCACACTGTTTTCTTCAACCCGCCATCTAGCTGTGTGACCTTGTTCACATTCTGTCTAAATATCCATAATATTACCGTCTCCAGAAAAAAACACCGGAGTGACTTTTTTCAAGCAGCCATAATATATTTACGTAATCCGTATCCACCGCTGTAGTAGTGTATACGTTGACCTTGTAGCATTATTTGCACACTGTTTTCTTCAACCCGCCATCTAGCTTGTGTTTTTATCGTTTCCAGAAAAAACCAACTGAGTTTTTTGTTGTTTGTTGTTTTTTTTTTAAAAATAATGCCAGGCAAAGGCAGGCCGCCACGCAGAGGCCGTGCTAGGGGCCGTGCTGCTATGCAATCCTGTGGCCCTAGCAAATGCCCAGTTTTAAAAAGCCAATGACCCTGAACTCCCAAAATGCTGAAGAGGTAGTTGACTGGCTTACACAGCACACCCCATCCTCTACCGTTTCTAACTTTACCACAACATCCTCCTCATCCTCCACTGCTATGGCCACCCCACGTAACACTTCCTCCACCACCGGTGCCCCTTCTTCACTGGGGTCAGAGGAGTTATTTTCCCATGAGTTTCTTGAACTGAGTAATGCGCAACCATTATTGCCAGAAGAAGATGAAGGAGATGAGGACCTTACACCAGATTTAATTCTGGCAGAGAACACGATAGAGAGGGACATAATGAGTGATGAGGAGGAGGTCCCCGCTGCTGCTTCCTTCTGTGATGTGTCAGAAGAAATTGATGCATCTGAGGAGAATGATGATGAGGAGATTGATGTTTTGTGGGTGCCTAGTAGAAGAGAGCAAGAGGAGGGTAGTTCAGATGGAGAGACGGAGAGTCAGAGAGGCAGTAGGAGAATAAGACTTAGAAGAAGCAGGGAGGACAGCCCGCAGGATCAGTAGGGCAAACAACATGTATCGGCACCTGTGTTCAGCCGGCCAACGCACCGCCATTGCCGCCAATACCGCCAACTCCGCCAACTTCTACTGTTACCGCCAGATCGCACACTTCCAAAAAGTCAGCAGTGTGGGATTTTTTTAATGTGTGTGCCTCTGACAAAAGCATTGTAATTTGCAATGAGTGCAGTCAGAAACTGAGCCTTGGTAAGCCCAACAGCCACATAGGTACAACTTCTATGCGAAGGCACATGAGCGCAAGCACAAAGCACTTTGGAGCAACACCTCAAAGGCAACAGGCAAACTAAAAGCCACACTCCTTCTGTCCAGCATCTTACTGCTCTACCTCTGCTCTCCTTGACCCGTCTGAACCACCCTCCACTCCGCCTTCCACCTTGACCACCTGTTCCCATTCCCAGTCATCTGCCACCAGCCAAGTTTCTGTGAAGGCCATGTTTGAGCGTAAGAAGCCAATGTCTGACTGTCACCCCCTTGCCCGGCGTCTGACAGCTGGCTTGTCTGCACTCTTAGCCCGCCAGCTTTTACCATACCAGCTGGTGGACTCTGAGGCCTTCCGCAAATTTGTAGCAATTGGGACACCGCAGTGGAAGGTACCCAGCCGCAATTTTTTTCTAAAAAGGGAATACCACACCTGTACCAACATGTGCAGAGCCAAGTTACCGCATCTCTGTCACTTAGTGTTGGGCCAAAGGTCCATATGACTACTGACGCATGGTCCTCCAAGCATGGTCAGGGCAGGTATGTCACCTACACTGCCCACTGGGTGAACTTGGTAATGGCTGGGAAGCAGGGAATGGTAGCTCAACAACAACAGTGGAGTTGGTGTCACCACCACGGATTGCACGCGGTTCTGCCACCACCTCTACTCCTCCATCGCTCTCTACCTCGTCTTCTTCTTCTTCTTACTCTGCTGCTGGGTCCTCCTTCTCCTCCTCCACACCTGTGCACCCCCAGCTCCCCCTAGGCTATTCGACGTGCCAGGTACGCCGTTGTCATGCTGTCTTGGGATGACGTGCCTGGAAAGCAAAAAACCATACCGGATCTGTACTCCTGTCATCTCTGCAGTCACAGGCCGATCGGTGGCTGACCCCACACCAACTGCAGATCGGAAAAGTGGTGTGTGACAATGGAAGCAATCTGTTGGCAGCGTTGAGACTAGGCAATTTAACACATGTGCCCTGCATGGCACATGTGTTAAATTTAATAGTCCAACGTTTTGTCTCCAAGTACCCAGGATTCCAGGACGTTCTCACCCAGTCCAGAAAGGTGTCGGCCCATTTCAGACGTTCCTACACAGCCATGGCACGCCTTGCTGACATTCAGCAGCGCTACAACATGCCAGTCAGGCGTTTGATTTCTGACAGCCAGACTCGCTGGAATTCAACGCTCCTTATGTTGGAACGTCTGCTGCAACAACAAAGGGCCGTCAACGAGTACCTTTTTGAACTGGGTGGTAGACTGGATCTGCACAGCTGGGGATTTTTTTCCCCCGTTACTGGGTGCTATGCGCGATGCCTGCAGGCTCATGCGACCTTTTGAAGAGTGACAAATATGGTCAGTCGCACCGAAGGCACCATCAGCGACCTAATACCCTTCGCTTTCTTCCTGGAGCGTGCCGTGCGACGAGTGACAGATGAGGCTGTTAGACCAGCGTGACGAGGAGCTGGAAGCGCACGATTTCTGGTCGGAATCACCAGAACGAACCCAGGCACCTGCTGCAATGCAGGGAGAGGTGCCAGAAGTGGAGTCAGAGGAGGAAGGTGGCTTTGTGGAGGAGGAGGAGGAGGACCAACAGGAGCAGGCTTCCCAGGGGCTAGTGGTGACCTTTTGGGACCCCTGGTCTTGTACGTGGCTGGGGGGAGGAGACCGTGGATGATGCAGTCCTTGATAATGAGGAAGCGGAGATGGATAGCTCTGCATCCAACCTTGTGAGAATGGGGTCTTTCATGCTGTCATGCCTGTTGAAGGACCCCCGTATCAAGAGGCTTAAGGAGAAGGACCTGTACTGGGTCGCAACGCTACTAGACCCTCGGTACAAGCATAAAGTGTCAGAAATGTTACCAACATACCACAAGTCCGAAAAGATGCGGCATTTACAAACCAGCCTGCAAAACATGTTGTACAATGCTTTTAAGGGTGATGTCACTTCAGAACTCATCAACATTCCAGGGCAGAGGTGCCAGTAATCCTGCCACGAGCACACCTGCAAGGACAAAGCCCTTTGCCAGTCTGTAACGTCAGACATGCAAATGTTTTTCTGTCCAAGGCAGCGCCACAACCCTTCTGGATCCACCCTCAAAGAACGCCTCGACCGGCAGGTAGCGGACTACCTGGCATTAACTGCAGATATCGACACTCTGAGGAGCGATGAACCCCTGGACTACTGGGTGCGCAGGCTTGATCTGTGGCCAGAGCTGTCACAATTTGCCATCAACCTCTTGTCTTGCCCAGCCTCAAGTGTGCTCTCAGAAAGACCTTCAGTGCAGCAGGAGGGATTGTAACTGAGAAGAGAACTCGCCTAGGTCACAAAAGTGTCGATACCTGACCTTTATTAAAATGAATGAGGGGTGGATCTCGGAGGGTTACTGCACGCCGAAGACTTGTTCTGACTTCTATGCAGCTGTCCTTCTCTTCAAGCCTCATGACTCCACACACAGCTGTCCTTTAGCGTCCTCCTCCTCCCTCCCCACCGTTACAAACTAGGTGCAAACCCTACTGGTTTAATTTTTTCTGGCCTCTGTGCTTCAGTGGCTGCAACCAAAAAAACTGGGCAAACAATGTCTACAAGGTCAACGTATGGCAAAAATGACTATTTTCAGCATTTATATGGCATATTTTTCTGGCAACTGTGCTTCATGGCTGCGTCCAAAAAAATGCATATTTTCTGCATTTATATGGCATAATTTTTCTGGCAACTGTGCTTCAGTGGCTGCGACCAAAAAAATGCATATTTTCTGCATTTATATGGCATAATTTTTCTGGCCTCTGTGCTTCAGTGGCTGCAACCAAAAAAATTTATATTTTCAGCATTTATATGGCATAATTTTTCTGCCTCTGTGCTTCAGTGGCTGCAACCAAAAAAATTTATATTTTCAGCATTTATATGGCATAATTTTTCTGGCAACTGTGCTTCAGTGGCTGCGACCAAAAAATTACTATTTTCAGCATTTATATGGCATATTTTTTCTGGCCTCTGTGCTTCAGTGGCTGCGGCCAAAAAAAACTGGGCAAACAATGCCTACAAGGTCAACGACGTTGACCTTGTAGGCATTGTTTGCCCAGTTTTTTTGGCCGCAGCCACTGAAGCACAGAGGCCAGAAAAAATATGCCATATAAATGCTGAAAATAGTAATTTTTTGCCATACGTTGACTCAACGTATATGGCAAAAAATGACTATTTTCAGCATTTATATGGCATATTTTTTCTGGCAACTGTGCTTCAGTGGCTGCGACCAAAAAAAATGCATATTTTCTGCATTTATATGGCATAATTTTTCTGGCCTCTGTGCTTCAGTGGCTGCAACCAAAAAAATTTATATTTTCAGCATTTATATGGCATAATTTTTCTGGCAACTGTGCTTCAGTGGCTGCGACCAAAAAAATGCATATTTTCTGCATTTATATGGCATAATTTTTCTGGCCTCTGTGCTTCAGTGGCTGCAACCAAAAAAATTTATATTTTCAGCATTTATATGGCATAATTTTTTCTGGCAACTGTGCTTCAGTGGCTGCGTCCAAAAAAACTGGGCAAACAATGTCTACAAGGTCAACGTATGGCGAAAAATTACTATTTTCAGCATTTATATGGCATATTTTTTCTGGCAACTGTGCTTCAGTGGCTGCGTCCAAAAAAACTGGGCAAACAATGCCTACAAGGTCAACGTATGGCAGTTGTTTAAAGAGAACAGTAGATTACTAGCCAGCAAAGCTACCTAAGCTAAAATGTCCCTCAAATCCCTGCAGACTTCTGTCCCTCCAATACAGAGCAGTATCAAGCAGATTACTAGCCAGCAAGCTTACTATCATCTGTCCCTGAAATCACTAACATCTCTCCCCCTACACTATCTCTTCCAAGCACACACAGGCAGATTTTTCAGATACATTTTTGCCCTTGATCCCCCTCTGGCATGCCACTGTCCAGGTCGTTGCACCCTTTAAACAACTTTAAAATCATTTTTCTGGCCAGAAATGTCTTTTCTAGATGTTAAAGTTCGCCTTCCCATTGAAGTCTATGGGGTTCGCGAACCGTTCGCGAACCGCTCGCATTTTTGCGCAAGTTCGCGAATATGTTCGCGAACTTTTTTTCCGACGTTCGCTACATCCCTAATTATAATAGCACTTCTGCAGGATTTTACACACATGCTCATCTTTTCAGTAAAAAAAGGAATAGCTGAATTGTTTTACTGACCACTACCCACTTAAACTGACCTATCATTAAACAGAATACTGATCATTCCAGAACAGCAGGTAGGAGAAACTGCAATGCTGTAAGTGAAAGGGGTTTTTTATCAGCCCTCACATATGGTACATGGTTTCCTAGAAATCTTGGCCTTTCCAAAAAAGAGGACTTTTATCACTTTTTAATACCTTGACTATTTGCAGTGGTAAGTGTGTTATTTTTGTAAGAAACGTCTCAGAAAGTATTCCAAAGTCTTTTAGAGTTGGTGCTCTCTTTTCTGCATTATTTAATTTGTCAAGTAAGGCTATGCCCATGTTACAACTACAATAGCGATTAAATGTCTGTATATTTATGGCTCAGGGAACATATGGTATGGTTTAAATGTACAATCTTTCGTAATCTGCCTACAAAATCTATATGGGATGGAAACTTGGAGTTCAGATCATTCGGAAAATGTTTGGTGGGTAACCATGCTGTGTGTGTGTTATGGAAATATGTAATGGAAATAATGCATCCACCCAGGCTCCTCTTGGGCGACCCCCTAGAAGACAATTAGATGCATTTTACATTTGGCCTTAGTTATTACTACATCTAACCCCCATGTAGCCATTAAAGGGCAAGTCAACCCCAAGATAAAAATGTGCCTGTTAAAAAAAAACATAATCCTGAACTTTCCAATATACATTTATTAAGAATGTCGAGTGTTTTTAAAGTTGTTTGTAAAAACAATTGCTGTTGAAAGCAGCATTTGCTTAACTTCTGGTTGTTATTTTTTTAAACAATGTTGCAAAAGTCTTAGTTACCCAGCGAACACAGTAGCTGACTTGTCTTCCATTGTTTTAAAAATCGGAGCCATCAGGAAAGAGAATTAAAAAGGAACAGACAGACATTGTTTTCCATAACAATACATACAGTGCAAAATATGGACAAACAATCCTTGTTTTGTTTAAAGGGTAAGGCATTTTTTAGTAGCTGTATGTGTTGACCAAGGATATATTTATGTAAATATGTATATTTATTCTTATATACACATGTACATAAGTATTCCTGGTTATAAGGGTTCTTTAACTAAAGAGATAGTTCAATCAAAATATATATATTTATTTACAAAAACTATTGACACATATCTACAAAAATAATACACATAAAACAAGTTACACTACATAGAATGTATAACAAATAGTTACAAAGACAATTAGAAATATGTATATGCTGGATCTAAATCCACTGCCTCTCGGATACTCATCCTTCCATT
Source organism: Xenopus laevis (assembly GCF_017654675.1). Lineage (NCBI taxonomy): Eukaryota > Metazoa > Chordata > Amphibia > Anura > Pipidae > Xenopus > Xenopus laevis. Next base: position 18,488,747 of record NC_054388.1, on the reverse strand, counting down.
AGGTCTGTCATCTATGTCCTCACTCCAGGAACTCCCAGGACTCTCTCCCTAGCCTATTGTATTAGCCTATAGACTGACCATAAGTTCATGTCAGGTTCTGATTGGTCAGTGACCAATACATTAATCTTGGGGGGTAGGGCATGGATACCTAAGGCAGTTCATTCCAGAATCAGGACAATGGAATGGGGAAAGGCAGTGTGTAGACAGGAAGGTTTGCTTTTCCAGCTGCCCCTGGTCAAAGGGGAGGGGATTTAACAACTGTTTGCTACATAGGGTGTCTTTGAAGCTTGTCTTTGTTATGTCCTGATACTATCTAATATGTAAATTACACAACATTCTTAGATACAAATCACAATGTATATATATACAATATACACATATTGCATATAATAAAGATATAACACAAGCAAGTCTCCCTGAGGTAACAGTATGCACAAAATGTCTCAATGTCTTAAATATATTGATAATGGGTTGAGTGCAGAGGACCTCTTGTATTTGTCTATATAGATAGATAGATAGATAGATAGATAGATAGATAGATAGATAGATAGATAGATAGATAGATAGATAGATAGATAGATAGATTTGTGATGAAAAGTTATGTGATTTCCCTCCCTGCCCCTAATTTACATATGCAAATTCGGATTCGGTTCGGCAAGACACAAGGATTCGGCCGAATCCAAATCCTGCTGAAAAAGGCAGAATCCCGAACCGAATCCAGGATTTGGTGCATCTCTAATATATATATATATATATATATATATATATAGACACTGTACATATACAAATAACTTAAAAAACATAGAAAATGTGTAATGAATGTATATTGCAAAATTGCTTAGAATGTAGAATGCTTAGAATGCTTGGCTATTTAACAGCAGAAATTAGAAAAATAAAGTACAGGTATAGGATACATTATCCGGAAACCCCGGTATCCAGAAAGCTCAGAAATACAGAAAGGCCATCTCCTATAGACTCTATTTTATCCAAATAATCCAATTTTTTTTTCTCTGTAATAATAAAACAGTTCCTTGTACTTGATCCAAACTAACATATAATTAATCCTTATTGAAAGCAAAACCAACCTATTGGGTTTGTGTAATGTTTGAATGCTTTTCTAGTAGACTTAAGGTATGAAAATCCAAATTAAAAATCTGTTATCTGGAAAATCCCAGGTCCCAAGCATTCTGGATAACAGGCCCCATACCTGTATCATAAAGTGGAGTATATGTTGTGTAATATACAAAAGTCATGTGTAACCTGTCAATTGTATCCCTACAATACACAACAATAACCTGTAAATTATATCCTTGTAATCAGTGACTAGTGATTCCATTGGTTGTGAAGTGTGGTCACTGTTCCTATAACTCACAGAAATGTAGGTATTATAAAAAGTTATCTCAGAGATCCACGAGTGAATGTACCCTGTGTGCCCAAGTAGTCTGCAGCTTCATTCCTTTATGGTGATGGAACTTCTAATTTCCTTTTATTTTACAATAGGGTACAACATGCCCTATATAACCCACTTGTCATGCACTTTATAGTACATCCAGTTATACATTCTATTAAAATAAAGGGCATATCCTTGCAAGGGATACACTTAATCTAAGATTCAATTTGGAATTCACTAAAATGATAAAATGATGGGTGTCTTTATTAACGCTGAAAACAAACATTGCAGATGTTACCCCTAGCTTGCAACTAATCAAGAACCAAGAAAATAAAGGCAAATATGATCTGATTGGTTGCTATTGGCATCATCACCTGTGATGTTTGTCTCCAATAATAAACATGCTCCTAAGTGTTTGGCCTAACTGAACCTGAGCTTGGACAGCTGGATGTTTCTGTTTCCCATGATGCAAATCCGAATATGCAAAGTAGGCTCAGCATTTGGCCAAATCTTTTGTGGTCTGGCGGAATCCAAAGAAATGCTGGAATTCTGGAATCAGAACATCACTGTTATATCTTAAAGGGCAAGGAAAGCTAAAGCTAAAGGCATCCCCCAGCGACTTTAATTGCGTACACGATACCCAAGGTAAAGCAGCAAAGTTTAGGAAGAGGAAATAAGATGGCAGTCTCCTACACCCAAGAAAAAGAAACAAAAACTCATTATGACCTTAACAATGCTGACATCATCATTTAATCATCTTTCCAAGCCATGAGCGACACTAAAGGTTATGTGAACCACTTCAACCAATCACCATTAGTAATAGAAGAAAATAGATCTTTACGTAATTTGGATCTTCATACCTTAAGTCTTAAATTATTTAAACAACTAATAAACCCAATAGGCTGGTTCTTTTTCCAATTATTCTGCTTAATTATATCTTAGTTGGGATCAAGTACAAGCTACTGTTTTATATTATTACAGAGAAAATCATTTTTAAAAATTTGAATTATTTGGATACAGTAGAGTCTATGGGAGATGGCCTTTCCGTAACTCTGAGCCTTCTGTATAATGGGTTTCTGGATAACGGATCCCATACCTGTATCTATTGAGCATACAGATTTGCATACAAAAATAACAAATACAAGAGGTTAAGAGTAAATTGCCGATTGCAGCCTTTTTTTGCACAGCGCATGGGGCATTGTGAATGCACCCATGTATATTGGTCACAGGTCCTCATTGCAAACAAGTTAGCCAGCCTGGATGCCTTTAATTCTTTTTAAATTTGTATTGCCGTAGAGTTTTACACATAATAACAAAATCTTCATAAATGGTCATATTTTGTCTTTACAATACACTTCTTATTGTTTTATGACGGTTTTTCAAAAGAATATTCGTTGAGGATAATTTGCCAAGATAAAACGTTTTACCTCACTACCTTACCTAAGCAGAGCCAAGGAAATAAAACTTATTGCAATATCTTGTGTCAGATTGCTCTTCGATCTTTTATTAATAGGCCCGCTGGGCACGTAACCAGTGATAAATTGGTTCATATAAAAAGTATTGTTGAAACAGATTCATCATTTGACAGACGCTTTTAGGGCTCATACAAATCGCACATGTTTTTACCGACAACACAGTGTTTTATGCCATAGTTTCTTTCGAGAGATTGCATCACTTCCAGTACTGTGAGAAATAGTGAAATGCCTGTTGATGCAAAACCTATGATATAAGCTTTGCTTGTGTATACCCATGAAATTTGTGTCACATTTTTACCCACTTGGACCCACTATGCAATCCAATCTGCAACCAAAAACACTGCTGGCATCATACAACAGAACTGACATCATATGTGGTTGGGCAAGGCAAAAAGAGAGTAGAAAGAGGGGTCTTTTTTAATGAATGACTGCAAATAAAAACTTAGGTTGCATTAATAATTGTGTCTATGTAACATCCGGGTGTTAAACCAGTGACCTGGTGTTTTCGATGCTGTTTGCATTACCCCTGCTCTCTACAAGAAGACAAGGGTTGGGTTCACTGGAATCCTTGTATTCCCTGGTAGGCATGATGAACTCAACTGATTTATCCAGGTCATGATATACAGTATTTAGTAGAATTAATTTAAAGGCAACTGGACCTTTAGAGGAACATTTAATAAAGGTAGAATTTCGAGATCATGTGAGTTTTTTTAAACTCTAATAAATTTGAATGTACTAGAAATTTGATTGGGAGGGTATGTTAGAAAAAAATCGAATATCTAAAGCCCGAAAACTCGAATCGAATTTGAATCGAATTAGACTAAACTGGAATCGAGTTTTTTCTCCAAAAAGTCACATTGACTTATACATGAACTTGGCGGAGGTGGTGAATAGTCGAATTTGAATAATTCCCAGGGTATAGGGTTGATAAATGGATAATTCACAATTCGAATTTGAGAGTTTTGACCAAAAATTTTTTTTGAATTTACTGTTTGACCCTTAATAAATCTGCCCCTTAGAGTTTTTCTTGAAAACCTTTCACCACTTATCTTGGCTTCTTCAGTTCAAATAAAGTTGTAGGGAATTCCCCAGCTGTTGCTAATCAGGATACAAGTGCTCAGTAATAACCATTAGTCTGGATATATAACTCCCTGCTCAGCACTGACACATTGGGGTATATTTATCAAAGAATGAAGTTAGTGATGACCACAGTTCGCTAGCGTGAAATACCGCCTCTCTCAATTCATTTCTATGGGATATTTTCACTTTCACCCTTTGATAAATACGCCTTTAAAAATCCCATAGAAATGAATAGAGAGAGGCAATATTTCACTCTAGCGGACTGTGGTGATCTCTAACTTCACTCTTTGATAAATATACCCCATTGACCATTACAGGTCAAACTTGCTGGCTCCTAGTTGCTTTGAACACTGCTTTGGTTGTTCCTTGATTCCTGGTTCTGTCTGACCACATCCAGCTCCTTCCTTGCCTGCTCGTTCCCAGACCATTGGCTCCTGTGGGAGTACTGGATTCTTTTGCGGTAAGCCTTGGATGCACCAGACAAAGTTGGCAAAAGAGAATGCTTAGACATGAATCCCTTCACTCCCCTGTGGTTTGGGTTTGCCATACGCGACAGTCTGGCAATCAGTCAACTGTGCTAGGCGGTTGCATTTTATGTCTAATTTTGTTTTTTTCATTCTTTCACATGGAATCTCCTGTATTAGCTTCAGCCCCTTAAATGAACTAAGCCATGAAATCAAATTGGTTTTAGAGAGCTGCAAAATGTATTTCTGAGATTAGTGATCCCCAACCAGTGGCTCATGAGCAGCAATTTTTTAATTCCTGGCAAGTTTTGGTTCCATAAAAAGCAGGTGTATCAGCAAACCGAGCCTCCTGTAGGTTTTCAGGCTACTAAATAGGCAACCTTAGCCCTTATTTGGCACCCCCAGAAACATTTTTCATGCTTTCAACTCTTTTGTATGTGGCTCATGGGTGAAAAAGATTGGGGATCCCTGCCCTAAATAATGATAGCAGGTAAGGACTAAAGACCCCACATACATCGCAAATAGGAAATGTACTTGGATACCGTATTGCCTCTAAAAACACATAAATATCCTATGGAACTTCTGACAACAATCTAACTTAGTTAACAATCCCATATCATGTTGTTTTGCTTTTCGCCTGAGTTTTATAAGCATAGTGGTGATGCTGGGATCCTCTAGCCAAATAAGAGGATGTCTCCCTAGTAACTTGTGCACTTTGCCAAGCAGGTCCGGACTGAGAATTAAAATAGGCCCTGGCATTTCAGGTACAGAGAGGCCCAATCAGCCCACATAGAGGCCCAAACAGCCCCCACCAGCCCACTAAATAGTGACTTTCTATGGGACCTTATAGCAGCCCCTCTGGCATTTTGCCAGAACCCACAGATTGCCAATCCGAGCCTGGTGCCAAGTTAGGAAAATCTAGGAATTGACTGGATCATACTGCAGGCAAGAAACACATTGATGAACTATTGTAATCCTTATCTCACACGATATGCAAACCTGCCCTGCCAATATTGTGCATGGAACAGCTGAGTCAGCATCTTTTATTGGCACATGTATGGCCATATTTCTTCTCTTGGACTCTCCTCATGGAGCATGGAAGGAATGTGACTAAAGCCTTAGATATTGAAGGCCTCAAACTGACAGTTGTCCCACCAAACTTCCAGCCATACATTGTAAGCTATTGAGTATGTAACCCTGTTCTGCTTGGTCTTATGACTTTTTGATTAAAACTGAGGAATTTAATTTTTGGTGTTGCTGCTCCACTGCAGTCATCTGCATTATCCTTGTACACAAGATGACTGGTATGTAAACATTGCAGTTTGCAGTAAGAGAGTTGAGAGCCAGCAATGACAAGCAGGTATACCATGCATCATTGATGACTTCAAAGAATGAAAACACTGATGAAGTATCAGCAGCTGCTGGGCTAAAAGTGCTGCACATGTTCAAAGAAAGCAGCAACTGGAATATAGGAAGGCACATTTGTGGGGAGCAGTGCCTGTATGACGTGTTCCCACTGCACGCAAGCAAAGTAAATGTGCATCAGGTGCAGACATCACTTTTTACATCAAATGCCAAAAAAGGCACCAGATATATTGAAAATTGTTGGGAAAATGATACAGAGAGGAAAAAACATGTTGCTATGTGCTTAAAATGTAACTTTGCCCATGGCACTTACACACATACTGACCCTGTTATGTTTCCATGAATGAAATGACAAGTCAAAGACTTTGACAGACTCCAGATTCACAAATGTCTTATAGTGGCGCTGTAATCAAAGAGATGTTTTTTTTTCAGCAGAAAAATTATGTGGGATATTAAGCCATTCTCATAGATGAAAGGATTAACTGTAATGGCTGAAGAGGAGGTTAGCCTCAGTTCCAAAAGCGCATCTTGGGGAAATATGGTGCATCGATTACACCCATTGAAGAAATTACAAAAACATTCTTGAGGTCAATGCAAATCCCAGATTAAAGGTTCTTCTCCATTATCTGTGATAGTGGAGACATTGTTTGAAGAATGGTGGAATAAAATAGTACAGTTCTTTCCATAATAATCAATTGTCAATGATTAATAAACCTGTGGTATATTCATCTAAGAGTCTTTTCACTTTCTAAGACCTGAGAGTGAGGACATTGCTGTTCGATTATATATATGTATCTACAGGGAATGTAGCTATAATATACTGTATTATATAGAATAATCGAACAGCAATGTCCTCACTCTCAGGTCTTGGAAAGTGAAAAGGTTTTTTTTTATTAAAAAGAACTGACTGTCAGTTCTTTTTAATAAATAACTTTTTTACTTTCTAAGACCAGAGAGTGCGAACACTGCTGTTCGATTATTATATATTTTATGACTGCACCCAGTTACTTTGATTATTCGGTAACATGAGTGCTGGCTAATTTTGATGCTATATATATATATCTATATCTATATCTATATATCTATATATATATATATATATATATATATATATATATATATATATATATATATATATATATATATATATATATTTATATATTAAAGACATGGAACAGAGGGGTACTTTATTTATTATACAGGTATGGGATCCGGATATCTGGAAACCTGCTATCCAGAAAGCTCCGAATTACAGAGGGCCAATACACTCCATTTTATCCAAATAATCCAAATTTTAAAAAAAATATTTCCTTTTTCTCTGTAATAATAAAACAGTACCTTGTACTTCATCCAAGCTATGATATAATTGATCCTTATTGGAAGCAAAACCAGCCTATTGGTTTTTTTTTAATTTTTACATGGTTTTCTATTAGACTTAAAAGAGAAATAAACCCCCCCCCCCAATAAGAAAAGCCCCTGGCCAGTCCTATGCTCAATTTTCATCTGATTCATTAAGAATTATATTGCTTCATTATACATTTTACAAAGGGACTAAATTTTACCTGCAACTTACTTGCTGCTTTTAAAGTAAAACTCCCAAACTTGGCTGCCCTTTTATTAGACACCAGTGGGATCACCTGACTATAGCTGGGAAGGGTGGGAGCTACAACATGGAGCTGGTCACTGCTCCTGTATAAGTATAACAAACAAAGGAAAGTTGTGCTCACCACTAATTTTTAAAACCATTAGGCGGGGTGCAATGAGGCTGTGACCACAAAATACATGCTTAATTTGAAAACAGCAAGTAAGTTGCAGGTAAAATTTAGTCCCTTTGTAAAATGTATAATGAAGCAATTGAATTCTTAATGAAGCAGATGAAAATTGAGCATAGGACTGGCCAGATATGGGATGACTTTGACATAGTTGGCCAGCTTAAATATATTGCAATATACAGTAAGGCATTTTTCAGTAGCAGTATGAACAAAATGTCTCTGTCTTAAATATATTGATAATGTTTTGAGTGCTGAGGACTCTTGTATTTGTCTAGATGTAATATAGTTTGTTCCGTTATGGAATGGCTACATTCTACAGAACCTTCCATATACTAAACATGACATGCTCAAAATGATGCATATACTGTAGATTTACTTTAATGTCTTTCTTGTCCAGAGTCCCTTATTATGACAGGTTCAATATAGGCACGGCATATGGAAACTAGGACTCTTCATATTTCGACTGATAACCAATCTTGAAAATGAAAATCTCACATCCTTCATAACCTGTGTACTGAGTGTATTCCAGATGTGCCATTTTATTTTTAGAATAAGCCAGACAACCCTTTTTTTTCTTATCCTCATAAAGAATATTTCCATGTGATTCCCTCCGCCCCTTTTTCCATCAACACATGTACGGTTCCATGATGAGTGATCTCTTATCCATATGATATGAATGCAACTCATATGTAGGGTGTCACTGCTAAATGCTTTCCAGGCTGATCAATTGACAAATACAGCTTTCTCCCATGAATTTAATGACAATATTACACTTATTCCTTTGACCTTTCTTGTTAATAATCACTACATATTTACAGTAAATATTCAAATAGCAATACAGAAGACATTACAGCAACCTACTGTTCTTCATTTATATTCTAGGATTATCTAAATAGAGAATGTATACCCCCTTAAGGGATTGGGTTACTCATAGTTGTCTTAAGTGGTCTAAATAGTCTCTGGAATGAATGATATGGTAATGGGATTACAGGTATAGCAAGGCAGGATGTTGCCTGTAGCAGTGGGAACTATGAATGTGGCATAACAGGTATAATAGGGAGAGCACTTTTAATAGCAGAAAGTTTAATAGCCTCTGTAAAGGGTCTGTGGCTGTGGGATAGCACAACAGGTATATTAGGGGGAGATGGTGCCTATAGTAGCAGTGAGTATACAGTAATGTCTTCTGGGTAGAGACTGTGGTATAACAGGTAAAGTAGGGAAGATTGAGATTGTGGAAGGCTTTATGGTTGTGTATAATGAAGGGAGCAATGGTGTCTATAGTAGCCTCTAATACAGTGGTCCCCAACCAATAGCTTGTGAGCAACATGTTGCACTCCAACCCCTTGGATGTTGCTCCCAGTGGCCTCAAAGCATGTGCTTATTTTTTAATTCCTGGCTTGGAGGCAAGTTTTGGTTGTATAAATACCAGATGTACTGCCAAACAGAGCCTCCTGTAGGCTGCCAGTTCATATAGGGGCTACAGCCAATCACAGGCCTTATTTGACATCCGCATGGACTTTCTCATGCTTGTGTTGCTCCCCAACTCTTTTTATAATTAAATGTTGCTCACGAGTAAAAAAGGTTGTGGAACCCTGCTCTAATAAAATACCCCCTAGAAAGGGGTTGTGGCTGTGTGATGGCAGGTATAGTAGGAATAGGTGGTGCCTATAGTAGCAGTGGGGATAATAGTCTCTGGGAAGGGAGTGTGACTATGGGATAGCAGGTATAGTTTGTGCCTATAGTAGCAGTGGGATTTTAGTCTCTGGGAAAGGAATGTGGATGTGGGATAGCAGGTATAGTAGGGAGAGATTGTGCCTATAGTAGCAGTGGGATTTTAGTCTCTGGGAAAGGACTGTGGCTGTGGGATAGCAGGTATAGTAGGGAGAGATGGTGCCTATAGTAGCAGTGGGATAATAGTCTCTAGGAAGGGACTGTTGCTGTAGGATAGCAGGTATAATAGGGAGAGATAGTAACTATAGTAGCAGTGGGATAATAATCTCTGGGAAGAGACTGTGGGATAGCAGGTATAGTAGGGAGAGATGGTGCCTATAGTAGCAGTGGGATAATAGTCTCTGGGAAGGGAGTGTGACTGTGGGATAGCAGGTATAGTAGGGAGAGATGGTGCCTATAGTAGCAGTGGGATAATAGTCTCTAGGAAGGGACTGTTGCTGTAGGATAGCAGGTATAGTAGGGAGAGATGGTGCCTATAGTAGCAGTAGAATAATAACCTTTAATAGTTATAGTAAGGAGAGATAGTTCCTTTAGCAGTTTCTGGGAAGGCTAGGTGGTTATGGCATGGTTGATATAATTTATTTAAAATTTTGATTGTAATAACAATGTTTGTTTTTTGTTAGATGAATCAGATTTTTACAGTACTAAATATTTATATAGCTCAAGATTGTCCAACTGGAAGCCCAGTGGTTCGATTTTTATGACCCCCCCCAGCCCACTCAGGGGGCCCATAAGACTTACTTGTATATATTGTGGTACCATATGTCAAATGTTTGGCCAGCTGTAGGGAAAATGTAGGGAAGCACTGGGCTATTTGGTGAAAAATCTGTGCAGGAAGGTGCACCTTAGTTTACCTTCCAAATACAGGTACATTAAGGGGCACATTTACTATGGGTCGAATATTGAGGGTTAATTAACCCTCAATATACGACCATCGAAGTAAAATCCTTCGACTTTGAATATCAAAGTCGAAGGATTTATCGCATTTACTTTGATCGAAGGAAAAATTGTTCGATCAAACGATTAAATCCTTCTAATCGAACGATTCGAAGGGTTTTAATCCATCGATCGAACGATTTTCCTTCGATCAGAAATTGCATAGAAAGCTTATGGGGAAGGTCCCCATAGGCTAACATTGGTGCTCAGGTAGGTTTTAGGTGGCGAAGTAGGTAGTAAAGTTTTTTTTAAAGAGACAGTACTTCGACTATGGAATGGTTGAATAGTCGAACGATTTTTAAGTTGAATCGTTCGATTCAAAGTCGAAGGTCGAAGTAGCCAAAAAAAAACGTTGAAATTCGAAGTATATTTCATTCTAATCCTTCGCTCGAGCTTAGTAAATGTGCCCCTAAATATACAAATATATCGCTACTGTTATTTTAAGAGAAAGCGTTCCCATTTTCAGTTGTTATTTTTTTTTTTTTTAAACAGGGTGGAACCTGCAAATGAAATAAGACACAAAATACCAAGCTGTGATCAATGGAAAAAATGTGTTTTTTCTTTCCCCCCTTTTTTCCATTCTTTGCAACAAAACATCTGAATTTTTGATGTTTGAGAGATTTTGGAAAACAAGGAAATGAAATAAAAACTAAATGTAATTATGCCTTAATATAGCAAATGCAAAAAAACAAAATTCTTGGTGGAGCCCTGCTTACAGCAACATTTACAACTCGTATGTGTTGTGGTTGGTACCAAATTCACGAGACGCAGTATTTGAGCACAAACAGGCACAAAGATTACACCAGATAAGAAATCTCTACTGCTTGTTTGATACTTGACATGTTTGGGGTTTATTTCTTACTCTTTTTTTTTTTTTGCTTGATTGAATCTTGGCTGCAAAATGTCTGAAATTGCTTCCTATTGCCACTAGAAAGTAGCATTGACTATTTTCCCTCAATCGGGGCCTGAAAACCAGTGCATAGAAGAGAGTTACTTGAAACAAGTCAAGCCAAGATTTAATGCCATTTGTACTAATAGTTACATAGTTACATAGTTAAATTGGGTTGAAAAAAGACAAAGTCCATCAAGCTCAACCCCTCCAAATGAAAACCCAGCATCCATACACACACCCCTCCCTACTTTTAATTAAATTCTATATACCCATATCTATACTAACTATAGAGCTTAGTATCACAATAGCCTTTGATATTATGTCTGTCCAAAAAATCATCCAAGCCATTCTTAAAGGCATTAACTGAATCAGCCATCACAACATCACCCGGCAGTGCATTCCACAACCTCACTGTCCTGACTGTGAAGAACCCCCTACGTTGCTTCAAATGAAAGTTCTTTTCTTCTAATCTAAAGGGGTGGCCTCTGGTACGGTGATCCACTTTATGGGTAAAAAGGTCCCCTGCCATTTGTCTATAATGTCCTCTAATGTACTTGTAAAGTGTAATCATGTCCCCTCGCAAGCACCTTTTTTCCAGAGAAAACAACCCCAACCTTGACAGTCTACCCTCATAATTTAAGTCTTCCGTCCCTCTAACCAATTTAATTGCACGTCTCTGCACTCTCTCCAGCTCATTTATATCCCTCTTAAGGACTGGAGTCCAAAACTGCACTGCATACTCCAGATGAGGCCTTACCAGGGACCTATAAAGAGTCATAATTATGTTTTCATCCCTTGAGTTAATGCCCTTTTTTATGCAAGACAGAACTTTATTTGCTTTAGTAGCCACAGAATGACACTGCCCAGAATTAGACAACGTGTTATCTATGATCCTTCTCATTTAAGGAAACTCCCAACACACTGCCATTTAGTGTATAACTTGCATTTATATTATTTATCAACATTGAACCTCATTTTCCAGTTTGCTGCCCAGTTTTCCAGTTTAGACAAATCACTCTGCAAAGTGGCAGCATCCTGCATGGAACCTATAGTTCTGCACAATTTAGTATTATCTGCAAAAATAGAAACAGTACTTTCAATGCCCACCTCCAGGTCATTAAAAACAAGTTGAAAAGCAAGGGACCTAGTACAGAGCCCTGCGGTACTCCACTAACAACACTGGTCCAATTAGAAAATGTTCCATTTACCACCACTCTTTGTAGTCTATCTTTTAGCCATAATATCATATCAAGAATTTTTGTGCTGCTGTTAGGATACAGTTAGATTGTTAGTTATTAGTTAGAGTTATAATTACTAAACACTTACTCCTATTTAGTGAGTCAGCCTACAGGACGACATGCCTATCTGAGCTCCAAGAGCAGTGTGCCCAGTAACGGAACTACCCTGCGTGGGGCTCGGATGAAGGCTATGCAGTCGGGACCCCGAAGGCTATGCAGTCGGAAAACCCCCCCCCCCGCAAGCACAAAAACCACCGGCGGGCCCCAAGGGCCCCTGAACAGTGCTCTCTGGTTTACTAGAGTGCTCCAATTTAGTATGGGTCTGCCTAGTGACCTACTGAGCTAAAGTTGTGGCTTCCTTTTTAGACCACCATTAGGTCTGCTGTAAATGAAACATCCTGATTACTTTCTTCTCAAATAATGAGCCCTATTATGGCCCTTTTTAGGCCTCTGCTTTGTAAAATGGGCCTCTGTATGGGTTACTTGGAGTAATTTGAATACTGGAGTGCTGGACTAGTTAAAACCATTTATCTGCTGTTCAAGAAATTGTGTATGGGGATATAAGGATATGAAGCTTCAGGTTTTTGGTGCAGCCTGCTGTACCATTGTTGCTGCCAAGTTGATTGTGATGCCCTGGAGACCAAGCTGTAGTTCCCTGAGGGCTGCACACAGGCAGCCATAGGTCCTTTCAATGTCTTTCTTGTGTGGATGATGTGGGGAGCTGGGGTCTAGCAGAAGCCTGAGGTATACTCTGGTTGCTGATAAGCTGTGTGCTGTCTTATATGGTTCACTGCTTCTGCCTTCAAGCAATCAAACAGTAGGCTTTGTTATGGGTGCAGAAATGCACGAGGAAAGTAGTTGGATGATAAAATAATTATTATCTGAGAAAATAAAACAGTAGAAAAAACTCAAATATGTCCCAGACTCTGTAATTTCTACATGAAAACAATGGGGCAAATGGATGATAATTTGTGCAGTTTGACACCACACTCTCCCTGAATCAGTCGTACAGGCTGTTACATTAGATATTTTCAAGAAGGGGTTTGATGGCTTTTTAGCAAGTGAGGAAATACAGGGTTATTGAAAATAGCTATTAGTACAATGTTGATCCAGGGACTGGTCTATTGCCATCTTGGAGTCAGGAAGGATTTTTCAGAAGTTTCAGAATGGTGTTTTGCCTTCCTCTGGATCAACTAGCAGTTATGCAGGATTTATACAGACATAAAAGTTTGAAATTTATGGACGTGTGTCATTTTTCAATCTAAGTATCTATGTTACCCATCCAGCCTTACAGAACATTATTAAATACTGTATTGCTTTTTAAGACCCCTGCAATACATTGATACATGCACTTGTACATAAACTCTCTTGATGGCTGTAATTGTGTTTTTCTATAAGATATATTTTCTATAAGATATATTTTATTATATTTAGTACAGTACTATAAAGGCAATACTGATGACTTTACACCTATTTTTCAAATAAGCCCCAACATATACATTAAAAACTAAAAGCATAAACCCAAGTCCCATTTGTAATTATTTCAAATGAAGCAACGATAAGTAAATCTGGTTACTGAATAACCCATTCAAAAGGAAACAATACAGATATTAGTCCTATTAATATACAGGTATGGGATCTGTTATCTGGAAACCCTTTATCCAGAAAGCTGTCTCCCATAGACTCCATTATAATCAAATTATAATCAAGGCTTTATGGCTATGTATAATGAAGGGAGCAATGGTGTCTATAGTAGCCTCTAATATAGTGGTCCCCAACCAGTAGCTCGTGAGCAACATGTTGCTCTCCAACTCCTTGGATGTTGCTCCCAGTGGCCTCAAAGCAGGTGCTATTTTTAAATTCCTGGCTTGCAGGCAAGTTTTGTTTGTATAAAAACCAGGTATACTGCCAAACAGAGCCTCCTGTAGGCTGACAGTTCATATAGGGGCTACAGCCAATCACAGCCCTTATTTGACATCCGCATGGACTTTCTCATGCTTGTGTTGCTCCCCAACTCTTTTTATATTTAAATGTGGCTCACGGGTAAAAAAGGTTGGGGACCCCTGCATATAATACCCTTTAGAAAGGGGGTGTGCTGAGTCCAGCTGAGTCCCGGGCGCCTGGGGTGCCCAGCCCTGCTCTCACTCTGTGGATTATATGAGCAAATGATCTGCATTTCTTTATTATAGGTAAACATACCTACAAAGGAATTTAGAGCAAAAAACAGTAAGGGCCAGATACATTTTGGTGAGAAAAAACGTATGTCCTAATTCAGTGATCCCCAACCTGTGTCTCACAAGCAACATGTTACTCACTAACCCCTTGGTTGTTGCTCACTAACCCCTTGGATTTTACTCCCGGTGGCCTTAAAGTAGGTTCTTATTTTTTAACTCTTCGCTTGGAGGCAAGCACTGGTTGCATAAAAACCAAGTGTACTGACAAACAGAGCCTTCTTTAGACTGCCAGCCCACATAAGGACTACCAATAGTAGCCCATAATCTGCACCCCTAGGTACTTTTTGCATGCTTGAGTTGCTCTCCAAAATTATTTTTACATTTGAATACGGCTCAATGGTAAAAAGAGGAAATCCCTGTCCTAATTGAATACAAGATTTTCCCAAAGACTTTAATTGAGTATTCAAATATGATAAGTTATTCTCATCAAATTGAATCTTGCCCTACATGTGATATTCTCCTCCATGTTTTTGCACCCTACTCTGAACATAGAAGAACAACCTCAGGTCTCTGTGCTTCAAAGGGCTTAGTTCACTCCATGAATACTGTTCTGCTTGTGTTCTGATCATTGGGGAAGGCACTCAGTTGTCCCCCTACCAGTCCCCTGACTTGCACATAATTCAGATAGGGAGGATAGGTCTAGTAGTAAGAAAAGGGCTGCCTTGTGTCCCCCGATGCTGCACTCAGCAGTTCATGCTGCACCCCACATGGCTCATGAGCACTAAGGAGAATACCTTCTGAAGTATAAATATTTTTTTTAAATGCAGAGTATTTATTAAAACTTATTTAAAGTGAATTGTCCTTTAAGCAGAAACTTGCATGCGGATAAATTATCTTTTTTTGTTTCATGTAGAACACTAGTTGAGAATGAAGGGAGGAAGTTACAGAAGTCACCCAGATAGGCCAAAAAAAATGGCACGTCAGTAAATGTGAAACTCTTAACCTCATGAGCCAAGTTTTTCAGAAGGGATGAGATTTATTGGCTTGACACTCTTTTGGTTAAATCCAGATATATATACTTCATCTGTCAGCTGCATTAAACTGGAATCAGTTATTTATATTGAATGCTTATGTAAATATCCTGACATAATAACTAATAATCTTGTACAGTTATATTAAAACAGTTCAGTTTTAATATCATATTATTTTTACTTGTATGAGGCATGTTCTGTTGCATTGCATGAAATAAATAAACTTGATCCCCAATATGCTTCTAAATATAAGGTTATTTTTATAAGGAAAAAAAAAAAGGAAATAGGATAAGGGGGGGATCAGGCACAAAAGGAGATGAGAGGATAACTGAGAGGTTAACGGAAATTTACTCAAAAGTTAAAGGAAATGTGTTTACCTTTAATGAAAAAAAAATTGTCTTTATAATATGTGTCACTACATTCTTTGATAGGACACATAATACAATTATACATTTTCACAGTTTCTTTGTGACACCTGAGAAAGGGCTCGGCCCCAGAAAATGCCTTCTATGCCTTCTTGCACTTGGAGCAGTATTATAATTCATAACTGTATTATGACTTATTATATTAACTATTGTTATTGTTAATTTAGAATCAAAATGAATTGCTCACTATAGCAATTTTTTTTGTTTGGTGACATAAAATGGTTTTGTTGAACTTAAACTCTCTGCACTAGATGAGTGAATGCACTTGCACTGTGCCAGTTTATATACTTTGCACTGTATTATTTAAAGTAGTTGTTGAACTATCATTATCTGCACACACTATTAAGTGTGATGGTACAAATCATCTAAATATATTGTCATAAGTCAGTAAACAAATCTTGTACACTATATTTATTAAGAAAATCCTTACCTGTTACCCTAGGTAGTCCCCCCTCCCTGCTTCCCTGATAACCCTAAAAGTGCCCCGAAGAGTTTGCTCAAATATTGGTGCAGAGTAAGCACAGCGGAACTCATGGTTGCCACCTTCTGGATCTCTGGTAACCATATTGGTGCATGTGCAGGTGGAGCAACTGCGCATGCGTCAAAAGTGCTGGAAATTGGCAAAGGCAAGAGGACCTGAAGAAGATTGGAAGATCCTGAAGATGGTGCCAATAAACTTTACGGCGCTTACTCTGCACCGATACGTGAGCAAACTCTTTCAGGGGTAACAAACAATGCGACATATTGGTGCATACACAGGTGGAGCAACTGCGAATGCGCCAAAAGCACTGGAAATTGCCGAAGGAGGAACTGAAGAAGATCGAAGATCCAGAAGATGGTGCCCCCAAGCTCCACATGCTTACTCTGCACTCTTAGGGGCAGTTTCAGGGGTAACAAACTATGAGGGGGGGAAGGAGGTACTACCTAGGGTAGTGGGTAGGGGCTTTTTATTATTAGGTGGGCTTATTTCTCCTTTAAAGACTGGTATAGCTGAATTCCAGTGAACATTTTTAGGTCTTGTTTGGAGTAGTCTTTTAGACCAACTGTCATGATTGCCCATCTCATTCAGCTACATGTATTGTCACTCCAACTCACAGGGGCTTGTTTGTAAACATTGGGCAGTAACCCATAGCAACCAATCACTGATTAGCTTTTTTAAGCCAGCTACAGGTTGAGCACTGAAAGCAATGATCTGATTGGTTGCCATGGGTTACTGCCCAGGAGTAATTATGACCACTGGTTATAAATGAGCCCCAGTGACTTCTGCTGGAGTTCTATTTATATGCTTCAACTTTGATTGTGTAATTTTAGTCCTATAATCTGAAATGAATTCAGTATGATCACTAAATTAGAACATTTATCTGCATGTAGTCAGTGAGTGTAATGTAATGATGCATGCAACCACATCCAATTCATAATAACGGCAATTAGTCCAAATGAAGCTATAGAAAGCTCTAAGGGAACCCTTAGTCTCATTGTATTGCTGGAGCAATTTCTTCTTCCACTTTACTTTTTCTATAGAATTCATAGGGGCACATTTACTAAGCTCGAGTGAAGGATTCGAAGTAAAAAAACTTAGAATTTCAAAGTATTTTTTTTGGTACTTCGACCTTCGACTTTGATTCGAACGATTTGATAGTCAAAGTAATGTCTCTTTAAAAAAATCTTTGACTACATACTTCAGCAGTTTAAACCTACCGTGGTACAATGTTAGCCTATGGGGACCTTCCCCATCAGTTTTCTAAGGTTTTTTTGATTGAAGAAAAATCCTTAGATCGATTAAAATCCTTCGAATTGTTTTACTTCGATCGATCGATCAAAGTATTTGCGAAAAAATCCTTAGAATTTAATATTCGAATTCGAAGGATTTTACTTCAAGGGTTGAATTTGAGGGTTTATTAACCCTCGATATTCGACCCATAGTAAATGTGCCCCATAGTGTCATCCATTTTTACCTTTCTAGAACAAGCAAAATTCATAAGTGTTATTTCTATTATGCAAAGTCTACAGGCCATTACACATCAGTTTACTAAACAGCAGGTGAGTGGACTGGAGATATATATATAATTAAGGTTGCCACCTTTGATTTTTGCATGACATTTGGGGCTTGTTTGTGCTTTGTGGGGGTATGGTTTTGATATATGAGGTGGTTATTGGCCAGATTATTGTTTGGGTTTAATGACGTTTAAACCCAAACAGGCAGTTGTGACCTGAACACCCGTAAGAATAGCCAAACGGTTTTGGTCAAAACCAAATAGGTGTCAACCCTACTTATAACATTTATTAAACCTCAATTTAAAATTCAGCTGTCCACATGTATTATACCAGTTTAGCAGCTAGGCCTGTTTTTTTTACTCCAACAACAACATGTGGAGGCAGCAGTCACAGGAAAGAAATAAACCCAACCTAGTAGAATGCACATTCTTTTTTACACCAGTATGAACTATCTTCTTGTGGCCTGTTAGAAAGATATTTGTTCAATTTCAAATATCCTTGTTTTAATTAAAGCTTAGTCATCTGCATATTTGGAGTTTCAAAATTTCATTTCTTTGTATTTTTGTGCCAGTATGAGTGTACAAATGTAAAATATGTAGGTCATATGCCAATTTTTCAGCGTTCACACGTAAAAAATGTTCCAAAAACACCCTAGGATTGGCATGTTTGGGTTTAGAAAGATTCAATCAACAGGAAAAAGTTGATTGAAGAAAAAGAGTGATTCAGCTTTTAAACTATATTTGTGAACATTGATTTGTTGGTAAAATACTCTTATCATTATTAGAACTCTGAAGAAGGAGATTAGGTGAAAGATGAGTCAGTGTGAATATATAACACAATGCATTGGCCTCATTAACCACAGGGATCCACTAATTCCCCAATATCTATATCCATTTGAAATAAAGTTTCTTTCTTTTAATGAAGACACTTGGGGGCTGATTCACTAAGAGTCGAATATCGAGGGTTAATTAACCCTCGATATTCGACTGGGAATTTAAATCCTTCGACTTCGAATATTGAATATCGAAGTCGAAGGATTTAGCGCAGATAGTACGATCGAACGATCGAAGGATTATTCCTTCGATCGAACGATTAAATCCTTCGAATCGAAAAATTTGAAGGATTTAAATCCAACGATCGAAGGAATATCCTTCGATCAAAAAAAGTTAGGCAAGCCTATGGGGACCTTCCCCATAGGCTAACATTGACTTCGGTAGCTTTTAGATGGCGAACTAGGGTTTTTTTTTTAAAGAGACAGTACTTCGACTATCGAATGGTCGAATAGTCGAACGATTTTTACTTCGAATCCTTCGATAGTCATAGTCAAAGGTCGAAGTAGCCCATTCGATGGTCGAAGTAGCCCAAAAAAAACTTCAAAATTCAAAGTTTTTTACTTCGAATCCTTCACTCGAAGTTAGTGAATCGGCCCCTAGAACTAAGCTGGAAAGAAAGCAGGATATAGTTAGAAAGCCACATTGTGATGGATGTCTTCACATCTGTAGCCTCCCAAACACTGTCACAGACCGACTGCATCAACAGAAGACAAGAAGGATCAAGTGGAATTACCAAAAATGAAACATTTACCCCATCCCCAACAATGCCAGCATAATTACAATTCTGCATGATGTTTTAAAACCTATGCCTGTTCTTTTATATAATTTGGAATTTCACAATGTAACAATGTGCACATATGCCCCATTGCAGAAATCCAAAGTTGTCAGACAGACTTCTGCTATCATGAATTATTATCATTAGAACTATTAAAGCTAATTGTAGACTGATTATGTAACAACCTTTTTATTCACCAGTATACCCCATCTATGGCTTACTCTATCCAGGTTATACATCTGATGCCATACATTTTGGGGGTAAGCCTTTTTTAAAATATTGGTGTTTACTGTCCAAAGTGGTGCAGTGATTAGTAACCATTTTTTAACAGAAACCGTGGTAAATGTAGAATACTCAAAGTTTAGGTCACAACAGTTGCACACAAAACACCTCTTGAGACATAGTACTCACAATTGGGTTTCAAGTTTTCTCTGCATTTTTTTAGTGGACCTCTATGGCACTACTCTTCACTTGCTATTGAATTACACATCTAAACCCACTAATACACTTCAATGAAACCAGCGTTGCTTCTGTCTAATGAGGCTAGAGGACTAAAACATACAATATAGCCTTGCTCTAGCTAATCCTCACTTAAGTCCCTCTTGTCCTGACTTGAACTCATCCTGCATCAGGACACACTAAGCACTCAGGCTTCCTTTACCAGGCATCATCTTCAGCGGGACTTGATACCAACGGCTCTGTACTAAATTCTCTCCCCTTCAGAGAGAAGTCGTGTGGCTCACCTTCTTCCCTGGTACTATATCACACCAACAACAAAACTCCTGCTAGGTAAATTCGATTCCATTGGGAGGGTCACATATTTCATTTCATCCATTTCTATAGGGTACTGCAAATAAGTATCATGCTATTGCTTCATTGCAAAATGTGGTCTCACCCAAAATATTCAGCAGATTTATGGTTTAGCACAGATTCAGTGGTTTCATCCAGGTCTGCCCTTGAGTTTAAAAAGTTCATATGGTCTGTTGGATTTGATTTTGATCTACATGAAATGTGCATTTTTTTCTACATTCTTACATTCTTACATTTTTTTCCATTATTACATTTGGAAATAATGCATTTTATAGAGTTTACACATCAAACGAAACTTAAACATCATTATCCTCATTCCTTCCCTCTATATTATCTACCTTGGAAAGACAAAATGCAAAATCAGCATGGTTAGTATACCACCCATTGCATATTCCTGTTTTCCTGCGCCAGGGACAAGTAATAACTTTTCAAATATTTTTTGTTCTGCGAGCATCCCGCAGACTAAACACATTTCACACCACTATTAAGAGTCTTTGCTTTGGCACCTAATATCAAATAATTACAATGCCTTTGCCCAATGAATACTGAGAATTAGATATGAGCTTTTAATACAATGTACCATATATTTTGGCTTATCAGTGTCTCAATCAACCTATACTCATTCCTTCTTGCAAGTGTGAGAATCCTTCTTGGGAGGCCCAGGCATCTTCACTTATCAGTCTACCCTCAACCACTTCTAAAACAACTTCCGAAAGGAACTAACCTCTTTATTTGTGGTCCAGAAGTCAGGGGAGAATTTCCACACCCAAATTCCTGCAGGTTGCAAGATGGAAAAATCATCTTATGCTGCTGGTTTTGGAAAGATTATTTTACAGCCTACAAAAATAGAAGACATTCTTGGTAGAAGGTGTTGTAACTTGCTGGAATCCTGTTGTTTCTATCATGTTAAAGTAAAACAGAATAAAATAATATTAATAATAATGTCTGCCCTTTCTTAAGAATTGCTTGTCCTGCCATATATTTATTTTAATGTCTTCAAGTGTAGGTAAATTTGGTCATTTTCAGAGGGACCGTCTGCTACAGTTAGCACAGCAGGTTTCAGATGAACACTGAGAAGTACTTATAGTCACTGTGTATTTGCTATGAATAGCTGTACTTTTGACAGTAGTAAGTAGCCATATAGACATCTTATTCATTAGTGTTTGAAAAGCTTTGTACATTACAAAATTATATGAACTTTTATGGAAGTTGTATGGAAGTTTATGGAAGATTTTATGGAACTAATAAATAACAGGTGCAACGTTTGCATCAGGTCCAGCAACTCAGTGCTGGTTGGATGCTATGGATTACTAGATCTGGGTCAAATTTTTCACCTGTTATTATATAATCCCCTAAAAAATACTTTTGTCTTTTTATGAAATAAATATCTTAGAGCTAGGTTTAGATTGCTGCCAGTTTATCAAGCTTTGATGGACTTTCCAACAAAGTCAACACATGGCAAAATGTAGAATTTTTAAAGTCGTATAAGGATGTAAAATAAACAGAGCTTATATAGTGCAGGTTGTGGGCAGAAGAGTAATCTGAAGACATTCTGTGCACTTTACAAAATGGTAAGATAATTCACCCTAGAGGGCCTTCTTACCTACACAAACCTATTAAATTAAGGCATTAAAATGTGCTTTAGGACTACTGCTGAGGATAGAAGAGACTGACTGGATAAGGTGGGCGCTCCTTCCTGGCTTTTGTATAGTTTACCTCTAGCTAACCTTGGATGTGTTAAAAAAAATAGCTTCAGTGAATAAACAAGAAGAAGGTTAAAGAAATAAGTCTTTTCCTAGTGGAAATACATGAAATTCCTCATCAAAACCATGAGTAACTAATCTTCGAATTCATTGTATTTTCCTAGCAGATTTTAAGAGGTCTTTCATGTTTTTCCAAGGGAGGAAAGCAATGTTGTCTGAAGCCATAGAAATATGACAGAAAACACACACAGGCGTGCGATCTACTGGCTATAGTAGGTAAGAGAACAAATTGGTTAGCACATAGTTTTGTATTGTGTGTTTCATCTTCTGCTGAGATCGAGTTAGTTCAATGTCTGCTGCACCTGCTTAATAACTAAACCTTCCAGTATGCATTGAAACTTATAAAAGCCATTGAAATCAGCAATATTGTTGTTTTGGCCAGTGATTTAAATATTAGGATTTTACTACAACACCAATGGTGATCTTGGCTTAAAGATCTTCAAGGAACACTTTATTCTAAGCAAAGGGGACAAAAAGATTGCCTTCTTGAATAGAATCTTATTGGGGGATGCATCAGATATGAATCAGGCCAAGAAAAGAATCCCTTCAGTCAAGAAAATGATTGGGCTTGTATTCTATCAGCACATACAGGCCACTGGGATTTAACTGTTACTGGTTTCCTTAGAGCAGGGCACCCCAACCTTTTTTTTATCTGTGAGCCACATTCAAATGTTAAAAGAGTCGGGGAGCAACACAAACATGAAAAAGTCCTTTGGGATGCCAAATAAGGGCTGTGATTGGCTATTTGGTAGCCCCTATGTGGACTGGCAGTCTACAGGAGGCTCTACTTGGCACTATACTTAGTTTTTATGCAGTTAAAACATGCTTTCAAGCTTAGAATTCAAAAATAGCACCTGCTTTGAGGACCTGGAGAGCAACATCCAAAGGGTTGGAGAGCAACATGTTGCTCACAAGCTACTGGTTGGGGATCATTGCCTTAGAGACTCCAAACCATGAATGATTGGTAAATACAAAAGTGCAATATATTTAGTGATACTTCATTTAATAAAGTCTTCCCTATATAGGAAATAATGTCCCCCTATTGTAAAATATAAGGATATTAGAAGCCACTTTAGGGTTCCATGACCGTATAAAGGCACAAGGCCAAAGGCCAATTGCTTTTTTCTACAGGTCATTGAACTCTAAAGTGACTTCTAATATATACATATTTTCAACAGGAACTATATTATTTTTTTTATAGCACACACACATATCAGGGAGTCATGAAGCGCAAATTATGTGACTTATAACTGATGACATCACTATATTTAAAGGATATATTTTAGGATATTCATGGCTCTTGTGAATTATAAAATTGTATAGTATAGTGATTATGGGGGATGCTGAGGTCCAAAGCAGCAACTGCTCATGTAAACTGTGGCATTCCACAGTTAAAGATAGAAATTGGATTTCTTTATAAACGATTGTAATTTTAAGAAAGCTGGAGGTCCTGTAAATTGGTTGGGCAGAGCAATTTGGGAGTTTTAGTTTGATGAAAGACACATAGCCATCAGCATTAATAACATACAGACTGTGTAGTCTGTATGGTTCTGCCCCTCTGGTGTCTTTCCTGAAGTCCTTTCCTGTATTATTCCGATTAGAAGAAAAGAGGTTCCACCTAAATATTCGGAAGGGGTTTTTAACAGTGAGAGCTGTGAAGATGTGGAATTCTCTCCCTGAATCAGTGGTACATTAGATAGCTTTAAGAAGGGGCTGGATGGTGTTTAGCAAGTGAGGGAATACCGAGTTATGGAAGATAGCTCATCGTACAAGTTGATCCAGGGACTAGTCCCATTTCCATTTTGGAGTCAGGAAGGATTTTTTTCCTCCTCTGAGGCAAATTGGTGAGGCTTCAGATGGTTTTTTTTGCCTTCCTCTGGAACTAGCAGTTAGGCAGAAAAAAAACAAAAAAAAACTAAAAGTTTGAACTTGATGGACGTGTGTCTTTTTTCAACCTTACTTACTATGTTACTTACTATGTTATTACATTGGGCTGCTCCATGCTCTAAGATTCAGATGGAGATGGTCTACAGAAGGTATAAAGCAGAGGGGAAGAGTGAATTTTGCACTAGCAGTTGTTGGGTGATCAGATTTTCTGGAGCAAACTTTGAGGAGTAGGGGTTCACCATGTTATTCACTCACTTCATCTCATGAACATTGTGGTGCAGTAATCCCATTTATTTTGCATAGAATCAACTATGCGACTGCTCTGGTTTCCAAGGTTGAGTATTTGATATAATGACCTCTACAAAAATCCCTGCGTTTCA
This sequence comes from Xenopus laevis, assembly GCF_017654675.1. NCBI lineage: Eukaryota > Metazoa > Chordata > Amphibia > Anura > Pipidae > Xenopus > Xenopus laevis. The sequence goes on along the minus strand of NC_054388.1, from coordinate 18,464,331 downwards.
GGGGATCTGCGTATTGTTCAGAACTATGACATCATTTTGTTTGCATAGTTACTGTGATATAAAATTACACATGATTAGTACCAGTAGCCAAGTCAAAGCTTCCACTTATGACGTTAGCAAATAGATTGAGATTGCTTTAGCACAACAAGAGGAACTTTATGTGGAATGCTGCCTCTTTCCTCAAATTGTTCCAACTTCCGAAAATGTCATCACAATGCTGTTGCAAGCTCACACTGCAGCCAATGGCCCTCTCTGGGGCATTTATTTTTTTTGTATGAATCAATATAAATGTAGGCATTTGTATATAGACTTGTATAATATATACAGAGGGGCTTGTTTATAAACACTGTGCAAATTTGCACCACAGCTTGACAGTACAGATGAGTGACAAGATACCATGGTATTATTGTTAGCTGAATTATTCAAAGCAACTTTGAAGTTGGCCTTATTTGTGATTATTTGTGTGAGGGTATTTTAAAAAGAAATAAAATTAACATATTTCTGGTTGCCAGGGTCAACCAGAAAGCAGTTTAAATTTCAAGTGAATTGCACCACAAGTTGTACAGGCAATTTGTCAATGTCAGGGCTAAGTTGTAGAGCCCTAAGGGGCGAAAAATTGTATAAATTGAGATTGAGCACATGGAAATGGTTGGGGCAGGCTGTGGTTTGCAGGTTGCAAGGTTTGACTGTACTTAACTGTAGGAATGAAGTGAAACAAACACATGCCACCAGGTCCGGACTGGGAATCCCAATAGGCCCTGTTATTCCAAGTACACAGAGGCCTAACCAGTCCCCACCAGCCTAATAAATAATGCCTGTCTATGGCAACTTACAGCAGCCCCTCTGGCATTTGCCAGAAACCACAGATTGCCAGTCCAGGCCTGCATGCCACCCATCTAGTGCTCACTCTATGGCTTTTGCAGGACCCCTGTTATATATGAGAAAAATAAATAATCAAGACCAATTGAAAAGTTGCTTACAATTCTATTAAATTAAGGGTGAACCACCCCTTTAAGAATTGTAATGTGGGTAGGGTCGGTGGCTAGGTTGAGCATTGATATAAAGGACATCATTAACTATTTGCTGGCACACAAGTTTAGAGGAGATAATAAATTGTGTGAAAAACAAAAATGTGCCAGTGCCTTATACTCTTTTAAATATAAAAGGAACGTGCATTAAAAAAGTACTGTTTTGGACGATTTATTGAAAATTTCTGAACAAACCCATCTTTTCCACTTCCTACTCCCTCATTTTCCAGACTTTCCCAGGCTGTGTACACTGCAGGATAGCAACCAATCAGCAGCTAGTCTGACCTGATAGGGAACTGAAGCCTGTTTTTGCTTGTGACTGCAGGACTATGATTGGCTATCCCCCTCCTACTGTGTTCCTGTGGGCCATTAGGACAACCCTTACTAACCCTTTGGATTAGTAAAACAAGCACCATATATTATTCATTATTGTCTACAATATTAGGATGGGTTTTTAGTATGTTATATGTCTTATTTTAAGTTTTTCAAATTAAAACAGGATGTATAAGGGCAAGACTGAGTTACACTTGCCATTGAGCAGAACTGCACTTACTTGTAAAGGACATGAAAGAGAATCGCCATGCTCCATCTGAATGTGATGTATTATTGCACCACTTAAATGCAGACCCACAATTTTGTGGCACTAGGATGCTCGAATTGTAGGGTAATTCACACTGATTTTAGCTACATTATTAAATATTGTATCCCACTCTTCCAACTACAACTACTCATCTATTGGGCCCCAGCTATGTACAGGGCTCGGGGCAGTTGCTCTTTTTTAGGACTACTCTATTGACAGCATTCTTGAAGACTATTAGTGGATTCTGGGAGAAGTAGTTCCCCAATTTTTGCAGGATTATCATAATTAATGAATAAGGATTATCATAATGAAATTTAAATTGTGGTCTAAAACAGAAACATTATAAATAATATAACCATAAAAGAAATACTTATGAAGAATGCACCAGCAGAACTCCCCATAATCTGAATTAATTATAGCAGCCCTATTAGCTGCCATTCTACTGTAACTGTCTACTATAAGGAAAGGCACACACTAGATAGGAGAGTCACCTTCTTGTCTTAAATTTCCAGGCTACTGATTAAGACATTAAAAATATTATTAGACAAGCCAGAAGTGTAGGTTTATGTTGAATAAAATCCAGATATCCACTGCTACACACGACTTGGGTGTCAATTCCTTGCAAATCTGATACATTCTTAGGAAAATTCATGTGTTGGTTGAGCACAAATATATATGTATGTATGTATATATATATATATATATATATATATATATATATATATATATATATATATATATCGCAGAATATACATCTGGATGGGAAATCTATTAAACAAGTTGGCTCGAGTGGAGAGACGTAAAATGCCACAGATGCATATACCTTCACATGCAGAATGGCTACCTGACAATAAAGTTAGGTGCATACTACATGGCTGCACTGAGATCAGCACGGTCTATAGCATGCATTTAAAGGGCATGTAAAGGCAAACAAATTAAAACCCATTTTTATTTTCTTTAATGAAAAAGAAACCTATCTCCAATATACTGACTGTATGCAGTGAAATTCCCCCTTCATTTACTGCTGTGGATAGGAATTTTTAGACCGTCCCTAACTGCTCTGCAGAGAAACAATCATACTTATGAACAGCAGAGGGAGCCCCTGCCTTACTTCACAGCCATGCAGAACTCAAGCAGCTTTGTTTGTTTCCCTGTAGAGCAGTCGGCAACTGTGTAGAGATTTGTATTGGATTTTATTTTTGCCTTTACATCCCCTATACTTTTTACAACTCCAGCTGCAGGGACAAAGATCATGGAGCCAGATTTAAACAGATAAACTGAGATTCTATTTGGAGGATTATTTTGCTGCAGCCACTTGCAGAGTTGGAGAAAGTTTTTTATTAAACATTAGAAAAACTATAAAATCCACATTAGATTACATGACAACCCAGGACCCAGTGCAGTCTGCCTGTTCTGATTATTAATCACTCTTGCTGTATCGACTTCTGGAAGATATTATTGGACTTGTGCTGTTTTGAGAATTTATGAAGATCCCTAAGTAGCCCAGACCACACTGAGCATGTGCACAGTCTTGGTCTTGCAAAGACGTTTAACAAAGAGGGTGACCCCCTGTGGCCAACTTTGAAAGCATAAATCATTTGTTTGATTAGGCTTGTGGTGCAGTACATTCATGTTTATGCTTAGAATACAAAATACAGCATTTCTAGCCTTATTCTATTTTAGACTTTACTTCCCCTTTGAACGAACTGAAAATTAGCCATGGAGGCTGTACTTTTAATAGGCTTCTGTTGCAGAACTTCATCTCCCAGCATCCCACAGCCATAAGATGCTGGTAGATGTAGTACAACTAGGAATGCACTGAAACTACTATTTGGATTCGGCCGAACCCCTGAATCCTTAGCGAAAGATTCTGCCAAATACCCAACCAAATCCTAATTTGCATATGCAAATTAGCGGTGGGAAGGGGAAAACATTTTTTACTTCCTTGTTTTGTGACAAAAAGTCATGCGATTTCCCTTCCCTCCCTCAGATTTGGTTCGGCCAGGCAGAAGGATTCGGCTGAATCCGAATCTTGCTGAAAAAGGCTGAATCCTGGATTCGGTGCATCCCTAAGTGCAACATCTGGAGAGCTGCAGGTCTTCCAACCCTGGTTTGGTTTCAAGTCTGTATATCTATTAAAAATGAAAAGTGTGTATTGGTGAGAGGTTGTAAAACTTAACTACAAACAGATCACGTACTTAGCAAGAGACTAAGCACAATTAGGCATCACATTCCTGCCTGCGCTATAAATATCCCTTCGTTTCCTCTTAGTGTCTGCGATTTTCATTAAAAGAGGCTTTGGGACTCTCATTCCTAACCTTATACACAACAGACCCCAATCACTCTGTCAGGATGGTGGGGGGTATGATAAAATAATTAATTTTGCTTTCCTTTCTCAGACCCCACCATCTCTCCCAAAACTACCATCTCCCGCCCCTTCCAAACAGCCATGTGCTTTTTTTTGTAGAGTGCAAATCTCCAACAGATGACTTTGGAATTCACCTGCTGAAAAGGAAAAAAATTTACGCTGGCTATGCACGCCATCTAGAAGTGAACAAGCAGTCATTTTTAACCCCTTGGGCAATGGGAAGACGTGCAAGCCACATTAAGGTAGCAACTGTATAAGATAAATACTGGTTAGCTCAAATACAGATATTTTTGACTACATACAGTATTTATTGTGGATCTTCAGTGACGGAGGAACATATATGTTTTATATAAAAACATAATGAGGATCATTTAGGAACACATCCACAAGTGTGGTCATGCAAAAAGGGACACAAATATTGAGTTTATTGATGCTATTCCTTAAAGATACTTGCACCCAAGCACGCTCCTTACTTGGATAAAGTTGTACCAGGGTTATGTGTGTGGCAGGTCCATTGTCCCCTGATAAAGTTGAACATAAAGTGTTTGACTTGTCTACAAAGACCAGGGATCCCAAACCTTCTTTACCCTTGAGTCACATTCAAATGCAAAAAAAGTTGGGTAGCAACACAAGCATGAAAAAAAGTTCCTGGGGTTGCCAAATAACATCTGTAATTGACTATTGGTAGCCCCTATGTGGACTGACAGCCTACAGGAGGCTCTGTTTGGCAGTAAACGTGAAACTTTCCTCCAAGCCTGGAATTCAAAAATAAGCACCTGCATTGAGGCCACAGGGAGCAGCATCCAAGGGGTTGGAGAGCAACATGTTGCTCACAAGCCACTGGTTGGGGATCACTGAAATAGATAGGGACAGGGACTAATATAAATGATGTATTAAGCACTGTCTGCGCTACAGCATATAAATAAAGAATAATCACTCACATGTGCATCTACTGACCCTGTGGAACTCTAGAGATACCACCACCCTGAATATGGAGGTTGTTCCATGGTATTCACAACAGGTTGTGTCAACAGGTGCTGCAGCCTTGCTCCAAAAGTATTACATACTAACTTTATGTTAATGCTGAATGTCAGAAGGGACACACAACTTGCATTCGATTCGCACGTCACAGTAGGAGGGCAGGGGGTTGCCGGAGGGGGGCCCTGGACAGCAGTCCCGGCCCCCAGTCCGACCCTGTTTGCAACCACACAAGTGCACAATTGGTTTTAATATCACACATCAGGCACAAGCCTCTGTAAATTCTCTATACAAACATAACTACTCTGAAATAATGGGGGATAAACAAGGCAGTTTGTGTATGAAATAGTTTTTTGCACACTTCATTGGCAGCCGTAAAATAACACAATGAAATATACAGGGGGGGGTTGTGTATGTATATCAATACAGTTAGATAGCGGCATGATACATGTTGGATTATTTAATCAATAAAAGCTATAGATTAAAGCAATAGTTCAGTGTAAAAATAAAAACTGGAGGTTGTGCAAAATAAAAAATGTTTCTTATATAGTTAGTTAGGCAAACATGTAATGTATAAAGGCTGGAGTGACTGGATGTGTAACATAATAGCCAGAACACTACTTCCTGCTTTTCAGCTCTCTAACTCTGAGTTAGACAGTGATAATAAGGGGGGCCACATGGGACATAACTGTTCAGGGAGTTTGCATTTGATCCTTAGCATGCAGCTCAGATTCAAAAGCAACAGTTATGACCCATTTGGCCCCCCTCGAGTCACTTATCGTTACTGTCTGGTAACCAATCAGTGGAAACCAAGAGAGCTGCAAAGCAGGAAGTAGTATTCTGGCTATTATGTAAGACATCCAGTCACTCCAGCCTTTATACATTACATTTTTGCCTAACTAACGATATTGAAAACATGTTTTATTTTGCACAGCTTATCTATTTACCTAGTTTTTATTTTTATACTGAACAATTCCTTTAAGATATTATGTGCCTTATATGGTTTTTCTGCTGTGAAACCAAAGTTCATACATGCTCACATCTAAAGGTTAAGTGGTAAAGCTGAGCCAAGCATTAACCCATGTTTCATAAATATTGGGCCTAAACAAAGGGCACTGTTTCATTAGAGTCTGTGGATGTGTTCAGCTTGTCAGAGCAATCATGGCTGCTCCCAGTGAATTAATGCAAATAAGACAATAGCCAATATGTTTTACTGAACATTTATAAGATGTATACAGTGCACTGTATGAAAAGATGATTAGAAACAGGGTATATTTTACCCTTTAATTGAAGGCAGAAAAGACACTTTCACCCTTTTCTCGTGACAAGCAAGAGCAAAATTATGCAGGAAGTTTTGGAATTCAGATGATCTGGAGTTTCCGAATCCTTTTACAAATGTGAAGCTGAGGAACATAAAACAAAACAGCTGCCCCATGGCCAGTATTTCTCTGTGCTGAACTATGTTCTGTAAATTTCTGGAAGTTCACTTTCTGTAGAAATGTATCTTTTTGTAATAACCTTCCAATCTGAGATCAATAGTTGGCCATTGGAGACACAGAAACATGTTTCTGATAGAAGAGATTTTATGAATCAAGAGCTGCTCTCACTTGGGTCAGTCGGGCTCACCGGCTATGGAGCAGCAGGATTAGAGAGAATGTGAATACATCTAAATGGCTTACCTGCAGCCAATAGCTCATATTCTACCCAGAATCCTTCCCATAGAAAGAATATTGTTTTTATTGGGAAGGGGGTCTCTACTATCAAGCTGGCCCCACAGTATCCTGCATTCTAAATAGCATAAGGTAAAAATGTGTGTTCTGTCCTCACACTCAGATTTATACCTAGGGCGCCCCTAGGCCAGGTGCACTTGTTGCCCCTTTGCTTCCTTCCCTCCTTCCCCCTGTAAGTCATATCTTGTCAGTTCCAGGGCACAGGGAGCTAGCAATTATCTTGCATGTCCCTAATGCTTCTGGACCTTTGTGGCCTTTCCACAAATCCGGGCCTGTCTGTCCTTCAGAGTCCTGCATTGATCTGTTGATTCTTTCTATATATCTGCCCTCATCTTCCAATACACTCCCTTCCAGTCCCCGGCAATCTATTGACCATATAGTTCATATATTTGTGCTGCGATACAAATTAATAAATACAATATCAACTTGGGCAAAGTTTATCAAGGTTCATTAACCACTGTATTTGGATCAACATGCTGCAACATAATCTTAAACTAGGCATGGGCGAATTTCTCCTGTTTCGCTTCACTGGAAAACTGCGTAAAATTCAAGAAACTCGAATTTTGATGCCCGCGTCAATTCTGAGGAGCGCTTTAATTTAGACGCTAGCGTTAAAGTCAATGGGCGTCCGAATAGTGTTGACACGCAATGGTTTTGATGCAAGCTACTTTTTTAAAGCGCGTCCAAATGTTTTTGACGCAGCCGAATTTTCGCAGGAGCTTCGTAAATTTAATCGTCCAACGCCGAACACGGAAATTCGCCGCAAATTTGCTCCTGGCAAATTTATTCACCTATCACTGTCTTAAACTCCTAACCAATTGCTGTGGTCAGTGATCTCAGTAGTCTCGCAGAGGAAAACTGGAGAGTAAGTAGAGTAAAGAGTAAAGTAGAATGTTAAGCCATACAAATCTTGTACTTCATTGTTTTGTGACAAAAAGTCACGTGCTTTCCCTCCCTTCACCTAATTTGCATATGCAAATTAGGATAATTATTCGGTTCAGCCAGGCAGAAGGATTCAGCCAAATCCGAATCCTGCTGAAAAAGGGCAAATCTTGCACCAAATCCTGGATTTGGTACATCTCTACTACATAATGAGATATAATGAAGATTGCTGTTAAAGTATTAGGAACTAAAGAGAGAAATGGAAAGAAATAAAAACTAGAATGTACGAATGAAACACTAGTAGTTTTCATCCTTGATTCCTTCAAGATCAGCAAAACTGTAAACTCCAATGCTGAACAGACTAGACACCTATTTCATCTTAAATACATCAGTTAGATAACTAGTCTCGAGTGCCTTAAAGGGGCATCTATAAAGCATGCCCTTGTAGCTGGTTTCAAAGCCACAGGTACCCACTGGAGACCCTTGGTGATTGGTAAATTGCATTAATATGGCAGGGGACACTTTACATCCTAAGGGAATCTGACAGATTATTCAAATGCCTCCCTTTCTACTCCTCATACTCCCTGATGATCTCATTTATTACAGTCAAATAATTTTACTCCTGTAGGAGTAAAATTATTTGGAGCATATCATGGGTATTGGTTTGGTGTCCCTCTACTCAGTTCTCAATAGGTTAAACCAGTATTGGATCATATCTTGGCAGACTTAGATGCTAAGTCAGCCTAGGGGTACTGGGTTTACCAATGTAGTTTAATGTAAATATAGCAGGGGGTCTTAAATTTATCTTGAGAGAGCTGTGATCATACGCTTTAACACAGGCTATTTTCATTCATCTTCTGCTCTTTACATTATTTTTTGTCTGCCTCTTTTTGTTTACCAGTTATACAGTTGTAGGGGTCTGGTAAATTAGCCACCCCTAATAATATTGTCAGGCAAATCCACAGTGGTATAGATGCCTAAATGGCTCCTAACAGGGGACCTATTTCATTACTCTGCCTTATGCTATACCACTGATGTTCACAATAGTGACCAGTAGATGGCACTGGCCTAAAGTATAAAACCCTTTGTAGCCATGCTCTTAGGGTCAATCTTGTGCTGGCTCTAGCCTGAGCAGGCAGGCAGAGCTCAAGTGGAATCTAGAAAGGTCAGGTATAGAAAAGATAGGCTACTCACCTTAAGAGGTCACTCTAGGAGTGACAGATAGACAGGGTATTTAGCTGAGCAGCTCAAGGCTCCGACGAGGAGAGTCAGGGGGATTAAGATCCCGGGTACTAATTGAGCAGAAGTAGGGACTAAGTGCATAGACTTAGGGATGTAGTGATTCCCCTGGGTTCCACTTAGGGAAAAGGCTGAAAGCTGGGTGTACCTTCATTGCTGCTGTGTATGTATCTCTTCCCTGTGGAGATTAATACTGACCAAAGGTGCTGTGAGTATATGCCTATCCACTGTTGATGTATGGTCCTGTTTTGCTCTTATGTACACTCCATTGAGGATTGTATTGTTCTATAACCATAACTGTATGGTATCTCTTTAATGCCCTATCATTTTGCTTTTTTGTTTGTGAAGATTCTCATTCATCCAGGTCATGGTATATCTGTAGAAATAAGTCAAATCACTGGACTTGCTGTGTTTTTTTACCTTGAAGACATTAAGGGGGTCATCTATTAAACTCTAAATACAAAAATCATGAAAAAATCGTGATTTTTTTTTTTTTTTATAAAATCTGACTTTTAAAAAATCACAAATTTTTCAGAATTTATCAAACCCTGAGAATGGAAAATCCGGAATCTCAGACCTGTCGATGTTTCATATAAGTCAATGGGAGAAGTCCCAATGATTTTTTGATGTGCGCTGGGTTTCGTGCAATACCCCAATGTTTTTGGAGTTTTCAGGTGAAGATTCTGAAAAAATCTGGAAAATTGAATGAAAAAAATCTGGAAAATCTGATTTTTTTTATCGCAAAGCTAATTTTCTTGAAAATGTAATAAAACCCAAGCGGATTTGATCGGATTTTGTAGCAGAAAGTATTGAGAAAAATTCGGGCTTTGATAAATAACCCCCACTACAAGTTATTCTAATTGAGAAAGCCAGCTGGATGACTGGTGAAATGTCTTCAAGGAAAAAACACAGCAAGCCCAGTTGATTTGACTTATCTCTACAGATATATTTTGCTTTCTTCTAATTTGCCCTTCCAACGTAACTTTTTTCATGAACACCATTTACATATGTATTATGTTTTCCCTTTATTACCCTTATATCGTAATCTATCCTTCAATTTCTGCTCATCTTGTCTCTTCTTTCACCAGTTTTTTTCTGCCCTTTCCATTTTTCCATTTCTTCTTCCTCACTTTGTTTCCATCTTATGACAAAAGCACCAGTGTCCTCAACACATATATAATAAACCCCTATGTGGTAGACTGGTGAACTCTTCATGCTGCAGTTTCTTCAGGCACCACTGTATTTATATATGTAGGAGAGCTGTGTACACTTTCTCTCTTCTGTATTGTTTCTGTGTAAGGAGGGGGAGGAGCCTGTTTCTGTGTAAGGAGGGGGAGGAGCCCCACCCCTGACAGGAAGGAAGAGGGAGAGAGAAAGTGCTGCTGGGAGAGAAAGGTCTGCTGGGAGAGAGAAGCAGAGAGTAGAATCAAAGTGTGCATTCTCCCAGAGTTTCTGTGTGGGAAAGTTAATAGGGAACCCCAGTGGCAGAAAAGCGCGCTCTCTTTAGGGTGCGGAAGGAAAGGGGGTCCTTGTCAGGGCTCTGAAGAGCAAAGCGTGCTCTTCTCAGGGCACAAAAAAAAAGGGAGTCCTTCTGAGAATATTGAAGCAACTGCCACATAAGTGGGGATTCCCCTCAGCAGTTCAGCTGCATTTATTCAGTGAAGTTGCTCCTGGCTGGCAGGCTACCTGTATCACTATAATTAAAAGATATAGTGTCCTGCCAAATAAATCCATCAACTGTTCCACTGTGTATATGTATTGTGGATCGAGAAGTTCCCAGGGAGGGGTATTACAGTTCAGCCTGTCCTGACCCTGGGTGGAGGCACGCCATATTAAAGTGAACCTGCTCTCCCATATAGTGGAGGCACAGGACTCCTGTAGCGCCACACACAACTAAATGCGTGCTAGATCTCATGCAGTAGCAGAAGAGGGCTATATGTATATATAGTCACAGAATAAAAGATTAGCAAGGCAAGTTCATCATATTCAATCCTGCACTTAGATTCCTGCTTACTTTATAAGGAGGAAATAGAAAATCCCTATTCCTCTGCTGCACCAAACTAAAGAGCGCTGTAGAAAATTACTTTGCAACTGCAAAATGACAGCATGAAATAGGTTTCATTGAATTCTCTCTTTTAGCTCATACTGTATAATGAACTTTTGCTGAAAAACTGAAAAACTGACCCAGTGAGGTTCTTTCCAACTCCAGTTCAACAGTTAATAAATAAGAAATTAAGCAGTGTGACAGTTTACTATCTGAATCTAATATGTTTAAGTTGTCATGGTGAGAAAAAAAAGGCAAACTGATATAAAAAGTGGAAATCTGAGAAAGGAGCAGATACTCCCTGAAATACTTAAATAAAGCCAGATCTTGTATATTTCATTTCCTCAGGCTTAGCATCCCAGAGAAGCATCTGTCACTCAGGACCTAGCTCATAGTAAAAATAAAACTGGTTTGTGTGTCAGCTGTTTGTAAGTGGTGCAATCTCTTCATGGGATGCTTTAGCAAATGTCTTGGTAGGTTAAAAAAATAAATGTTTAGTCTTCACGTATTTCTATTATATCCGTTTTAGTGTATTTGTGTATAGAGGATGATACGGGGCGGTTAGGGTGTATGTGAGTATGCTGGGGTTCGGAGCAGAAGGTGTGTTGGGCTAGGGGTATGCTTGTATATGTTTGGGCAAGATTGATTGGTAGGGGGTGAATGTTTGTATATTTGTTCATGAGTGTATGGGATGGGTTGGAAGAAGGAGTGTGTCAGGTTATGAAGCAAAACGTATTAGGGATAGTGGCAAAATTGTTTTTGTGGGCAAGTTAGATTGAGAGCAAGGATGATGCTAAAAAAATGCTTTAACTGGCTACCAGCACTGGCTTTGCTCAAAATAGGAAGACATTATATAATGTTAACATTGTTCCCCAATTACAGAATTGAGTTAGTGCAATAATAGATACTAGATACATTATATACACAACAACCCTGTACCTCTATATAAAACTGAGCACCTGTCCATTGTTGGCTTCCTCCTTGATCCAAACTCCAACTCTCTAGGACATGTGGCCCATGATAGTCTGAGTAGGCCCCTGGTCTCTTGCTGGTTTGCAGGCTACATTTAAAGGCACTTTCAAGAGCATGGGATGTCTGGAGGAGACCACAGGAGCAGTAATATGGAAATGTCTGATACCGAAGTACAGATGTAATGGAGTAAGGCAACTTTACCATGCATCCCAGAAACCACAGATTTTTTTAGAAATGTTGTGAGTACTTTCCTACGTTCCTACATTCCATACAAGGAAACCAATCTGGCCTTCTTGGCAACAGAATTATGCAAAAACAACTTGAATAGATAAATTATATAAACTTTAATTAACCATCGTAATGTAAACCAATGGTGGGTTACCCTAAGTAAATATTTCACGTCATGTTATCTGTTTTTCCAGCAATCTGAGGATTTTTTATAAAGGGCTGCTAAATCTGGTATACAGATTTATCTATTATGAAAATGCATTTTATAACATTGTCTATGATTGTTTTGTACTGTACTTTGCTGCAAGGTAATGCCTTTTAGGGCTATGCAATGTGGGGTATTCTCATAGCTAATCAGATACCTGTATATTAGTACTTCAAAGCTATTGAGGCCTTCTCACCAGTACCATATATACAGTATCCTTCTATATACATACAAAATCAAAATATACATGAATACAAATTCATTCTCTTGTGTACGTATAAATTTACACAGTCACATCCTAATTCAACTGTTTGGCACCAGGTCCGATGCACCAAATTAATCAGGGAGGCCATACTGTATATAGGGTCAATACAATGTTGACTTCAGGCATGAATCTAATTTTGTGTACCATAAGTCATTGAACTTAAGAGGTTGCAGTCTGGTGCTTTTAAAGGTGCATTCACTACTGATCTTTGAATTTGTCAAACTATTCATTTCATCCTTCTAACAATCTACTTCGCTCCGGTGAACGGACGTAACACCGCAAATTCACTAAGATGCGGATTTTACTTAACGTTACCTCATTCGCCAAACTTGCCTTCACCAGCTCAAACCAGGCGAAGTGCAATGGAGTGCATAGAACTTCCTCAATTTTTAGTGCCAAAAATGCTGGCATCTTTTCTTTTTTTCTGAGTGATAGCCTGCAAAGGTCCGTAAAAATTCTTTTGGGTAACCGGGTTCCCTCCCTCCATTTTCTAACATATGGAACATAAACTATACACTGGGCTCATGTGTAGGGCATTATAACAACTCTATTTTATTTATTAAGGTTCCCTGGACTTGTGTAATGTAATGTATTTGCTGTAAAATATGCGTCCATGTAACGTTATCATTTCCTGCTGTATGCAAATTAAGCAACGCTAGCGCATCTTCACTTTGTTTGCAGAAGTAATGCTAGCGAAAATTCGCCAGTGTTCAACGCCCTGGACGCAACTTCGCACTTTAGTGAATTGTTGTTGTCCTAGCGAATTTACACTTGAGGAATTGTTGAGCTGTAGCACTTCCCATCCATATTCCATCATATTTCTATCAATCCATCATCCTTCAAAAGATCTCTTATAAGCCAATTCTTTACAGTAGTTCCAGGTATAGAATATAGGCTTATTAATATTAAAAATAATATATGAATCTAATGAACATATCCTTCAATTGCATAGTAACAATTTAGGTCAGTGTGCCGCAAATGCACATTACATAAGGCATCTTATTTGCGGTTATTGATGATTCACCTAATTATTACGTACACTGTCTCAACTGAGAAAAAAGATAAAATCCATTGAACACTGCACAAGCTTCTTTTTAAGCCTTTTTAAGTCAAGTCAATACTAGATTGGGCCATTAGGTAAGAATGACTATGTGCTATTCAATATTGATATTCTTGAATGTGGGTTAATGGGACAGTGAATTACCTTATGCATAACAATCATTATGATGAGTTTTTTCTTGCTTTCTAGTGGATTAGCAGGTCATGATGGGTACCAATGGGTTTAAATTCTTATAAAAACTTTGTTTGTTTGGGAGCCCCACTGTATTTTTGCCATTTTTTTAATGTACGTCTTACATGCAAGCGAGAATTTTTCTCCAGTACATATGCCCAGTGGTAAAACTGGACACGGCCAGACTGGATGACCAACCACGGAGTCTGTTTAGAAGTACCTTATATTTCCATTTATTTAAATCAGATGGATTTTCTGTTTAATCAATCTCATGCTTGAGGGCAGAGACACAGATGATAGGTCCAAAGCCACTTTTTTTTTTAAATAAAAACCAAACTAGAATCCATGATTTGACCTTATTTATTAAGCTTGATGTAATTGGTTTGGGTAAAAACTCAATAAAATCGAGCGAAAACCTGAATCGTATGTTTTTTCTTCATTTTTTCATGAATCGCTCCATTTTTTTTTTCTGGCTTTTTCCTGAAAACCCAGATTTTTTTCCAATTTTTGCCCAAAAAAAAAAGTCAGATTTTCGGGCTAATTCAAGTGCAGACCACAAAAACGTTAAAAATAGGATAGGGTCCTCTGCCATTGACTTATACACAACCTCGGCAGGTCTGAGATAGAGGATTTTCAGATATGGGCTTTTTGCTTAATAGGGCTTTAATAAAGCTAAAAAAAACCTGAGTTTTGCCCCAAAAAGCCCAACCAGATTTTAGTAAATAACCCCCAGGGTCTAATGGCTTTTACACACCATTTTTAGGATCCACCCATATGGACCTGTTCTAAAAATTTTGACAAAAGCAATTTGCCCAGTGCCACTATGCCTTCAACCATCTTCTGGCATAGATATATTGTATCAATCACTAAAGTTTATGAGAAGCCTTCAGTGGTCTTAATTCTCTGAATCGTGTCCTTTATGGCCCTGACTGATTGGACATCCCCAATGGTAATATGCCTCACCCTGTGGACTACCAGGCCCCACCCTTCCCTAGATTTTTGTAATGACATGCAGTATAGCCTTGTGGGAGATGATGACAATTCATATTTGGCTAATCCTTCATCCTGTTCTTTTAGGCTGTGCTATCCCTGCCGATAACTGAAAATAGATTTACTTTGAAAGACTAGCTAGAGTCGCAATATACATTGAATAACAAGCATAGCAGTTTCACAATAAAAAAAGGACAGAAGTTTGATTAATTGTGTATATCATCATTATGAATCACAATACATCAAGGGTATCAAACCAAAATGTATAAGCGCATCTAGAGATTATATGCATATGATTATATGCAATACAGGGTTATGGAAGATAGCTCATAAAACAAGTTGATCCAGGGACTAGTCCGATGGTCATTTTGGAGTCAGGAAGGAAATCCCGCTTCAAAAAAGGAAAAGTCGCCAGCGTTTTTGGAACTTTAATGCATTTTCAGCAGAAGATTGAGGAAGATCTAGCTTCTTTTTAGAACTTCATCTGGTCTGAGGTGGCAAAGTCAACTCTGCGAAAGAGATAACGCTCAGTAAAATCTGCACTTTACTGAATTTGAGGAGTAATGACCTTTCACCACAGCAAAAAGTCGCCTGGCGATAGAGTGCAAACAAACGCTTTTTGCAGGGTTCATCCAAGTCCCTAGCGTTCAAGCCAAACCAAATCCAAAGTCTTGTGACTTTAACAATGTTTTCTTGTTCAGATTTGGTTCAGTATGGGGCCAAATCTTTTGTGGATTCCCTCAGACTTGTTTGGAAAAAGTTCTCGGGTTTGACATTTCGCCTCCAAGTTACAGCATCAAAGTCTCTTTTAGACACAAGGCTTTCTGTTCCTGCTCTTATCAGAAACCATAAGGTTTCACTTAGATCTTTTTGTGTTTGCTGTATCATTAAAAAAAACACAAGTTTGCAACAGCCTTTTCCTTCAACTATCTGGAAAATTTCAGACTTCTCCTTTTTAATCATTTTGCTATTAATATATTTGATCTATTTTTAGCCAAGTTTACAGTTGTTTACAGTGAGAGCTCTGTATTTGAAAAGGTGTGTTGTTGCATTCCCTGTATTTCAAGACTAACTAAAATAATCTAAATACTTGCTTTCTGTGTTTATTTCCATTCATTTCCATTTAAACACAATTTCTATTTGATTTACATTTTGTTGCACTTATAATCTGATATGAATATTTATCTAACAACAACGCAAATGTTCCCTCTTTAACTCAAAATTTTTCCTTTCAAGATTTCATCACAGTTTATGTTTTGCATAAATGCCTTTAAATGTGAAGTATTAACAACATATATGTTAAGCTTAATTATGTATAAAAACAACTGCTTGTCTTTCCAGTATTCATTTCATGTGTGCAGTTGCAATCTTCCTAATTCTGTAAGCAAAGCCAAGCCAGGGTAAATAAAATAAAACAGATTTCCAAGTTTGAAAACGTGTAAAAACACAAAAATGACAGAAAAAAGAGAATTACCGGCCTACACGCTCAAGGTCCGTGTTGAGTGCCAAATGTAGCCCTGCTGGAGACTCCAACAGAGAAAACTATATGACTTCCCAACAAAGGAAATACCTTTCTAATTTAAAAGGGAAGTGTCATAGAGATAAATATGCACCCTGTTGTTAATTGTCATTATTACTATTAATTATTTAAAGTATGTTGATACAGGTATGGGATCTGTTATCCGCTATCCAGAACGCTCCAAATTACAGAAAGGCCGTCTCGCATTGAATCCATTTTATTCAAATAATCCAAATTTTAAATATGATTTCCTTATTCTCTGTAATAATAAAACAGTACCTTGTACTTGAACCAAACTAAGATATAATTAATCCTTATTGGAAGCAAAACCAGCCTCGGGGTTTATTTCATGTTTGTAAGATTTTCTAGTAGACTTAAGGTATGAAGATCCAAATTACAAAAAGATCTGATAAAACCCAGGTCCCGAGCATTCTGAATAAAATATCCCATACCTGTATATTATACAGTGCTTTACAAAGTTTATGCATCATTCTCATCAATCCCAGCCCCAGTGAAGCTCACAATCTGAGATCCCTATCACATTCACACACACTATGGCCAAATATATCAGGAGCCTAATAACACGCAGGCAGGGTCGGACTGGCCCACCGGGATCATATACCTTGTCCGGTCCTGCTGGGCCCCACTCACTTTTCATGGCAGTCTCCCTCCTTGTTGGCCCTCCAATAGCACGCAAAACCGGCCTTTATTCTCCTGCCCTCCCATCTGTCACTCTTCCAGACCTTATCTCCTGCCCCATCGACCTTTATGGTCCCTGCCGATCTCCCCTTCACCCCCTCTGGCCTCCCCACCATTTTCCCTGCCAACTTGCTGGGCCACCAGACGCATTTTATGCCAGCTAGCTGGACCCCCCGCCACTGTCCTAGCCGGGTTGCTGGGCCCCCCATCCCCCTCCCCGCCAGGCCGATGACCCCGTCCCCCTCCCTGTCAGGCTGCTAGCCCCTGCCCCTGGGGCCCACCCACCCCCACCAACCCTGGTGCCCAATCCCTGCCCCAGACCCCGCCCCGCCCACTCCACATCACAGTTAAAAGACCACACAGACATCAGCGCTAAAAAAGTAACCCCCCACACACAAGTTATAAAATGTTGAAAAAAAATATTGATGCCAGGGCCCCCCTTACAAGTTAAAAACATTTGGGGCCCCAAAAAAATATTTTTTTTAAAAAAACATTGGTGGCAGGGGCCTATAGAATATTAAAATAATACATTGGTGGCCAGGGGATTAAAAAAAAAAAAACACAAATTGGTGTTCACTTGTCCCCCCTTTCCCCCCCCTGATGGCAGCCCTGCCCTGAACCATCCACCACCCTCCCTGCCAGGTCGCTGGGTCCCCTTGGCACCCTCCCAGCCAGGCTGCTGAGCCCCCCGCTGCCCTCCCTGCTAGGCTTCTGAGCCCCCTGCAGCCCTCCTCGGCAGGCTGCTGTGCCCCTCGCCGCTAGGGTTGCCACCTTTTCTGCAAAAAAAATACCGGCCTTCCTATATATTTATCTTTTTTCCCTATTAATCACATTGGGATCAGCCATCATTTCTACCGGTCAGGTGGCAACCCTACTTGTCACCCTCTCAGCCACGCTGCTTAGCCCCCCACCGCCCTTCCCGCTAGGCTTTTAAGCCCCCTACCGCCCTCCTTGCCAGGCTGCTGGGCCCCTCGCCGCCCTCCTCGTCAGGCTGCTGGCCCCCCCATGTCCTCTCCGCCAGGGTGCTGGGCCCTCCGATGACTGCTCTGAGAAGGAGATGAGGATCAAAGAAAGCTGTGTGTTCCACTGTGGAATGCACAGCCAGCCTACTTTTTATTTGCAAAAAACAGAACAAGGAGCATGTGAGGCTCATTAAGAAAGAAGGAATGGTGCTGGCATTCTGCTTGTACAAGAGTGAGTAATGCTTTCAATACATTCATTTGCTGCAGTGATCTTATTGGAATGTCTGGGGTTAATTTGTATCTTGTCCATTTTCTGCAGTGATCTTACTGGTATTTTGGGGGTTAATTGTTTATTTTTAATTTTCTGCAGTGATCTTAAAGGCAAGTCTGTGGTTAATATACTTATAACTGACATGTCTAGGGTTAATATGTTCATTCTGCACTTCTTACTGGCATTTCTGGGGTTAATATGCTTATTGGTAATTTCTTACTACCATGTTGCAGTCAGTGCTTATTGTCTATTTCTGCAGTGATCTTACTTGCATTAATTACTTGTAAGTAATTTTTTTGCAGGGGGGCCTTCATTTATTTTCAGGAATTTGTTTATTTGACTACTATCAGAAACCAAATAAATTGGGTTTATCATACTGGTTGGATATCCAGTAGAGCAGGCACCACATAAGGTCTTATAGTAAGGTCTGTGGGGATTTTTTTCTTGACTTCCACTAATGTTATCCCCCAGCCTGTGCTTGATGGATCAAGTCAGACATAGTAGGAAACACTGTAATATCAGTTCAGATTTTCTGGTAAAACGTTTTTACAGTCTCTCACATATTTTACTCGGGGCTTTATAATAAATCTAGCCTATAAAAAATCCCTGAGTGGATAATTTTATAGCGTTGTAAATTAAAATACATCTTTCTCAGGAGCTGTACATGTGTATTTTATAACATACCTATAGTTACCCAGTGCACACAAACTGGCAATTGGAATCTAATTAGGAATCACTGGACAACTTGAATAATGAAATAACAGTGAATCATTTCTGGATTCATAAGAGAAGTGGGACTTTACAATGAATACCAATAATCAGACAAACCCACGGGTTTCCTTTTAAAGAGAACAGTTGAGAAAACTAAAAATCTTTTTTATATGCCTTTGTAGGCCTTGTGCAACTTAAAGTATAGTAAGGGCAGATACACACGCTCAGATTCAGGGAGATTAGTCGTCCAGCGACAAATCTCCTCTTCTTCGGAAGAATGTAAATCTCCGGCAGGATGGCAGTCGGTGCGATTCGTTTTCCGAAGCCGCTCAAAGTTGCCTTACAAGGAAACTTCGGGAAACTTCAGAAAATTAAGTGCTCCGAGTGCCATCCCACCGGCAATTTAGGTTCTAGCCAGTGGGAGGCAGTTCGGGGAGATTAGTCGACCCGTAGAAGAGCCGATTTATCGCCGGGCGACTAAATCTCCCCAAATTTGAGTGTGTGTCTCTGCCCTTATGCTGTACTATTATAATCATTTTGTTCTGATAATGAACTGACTTCCTGGCAATCATGGAACTTGTGGCCACACCGGACTTTGGTCCTCCATTTTTTTATCTAGAGTAAAAGTATACTCTATATGGGCAAATGTATCTTTACACATTATAAGACTACAATTATCCAGACCCTTTTATTGGAACATTCACTGCATCTCTTTTTTTATTGGACCAGCTTTATACTAATTCTCTTTTTTTTTTATAAGATGTTGGACAGACAGGTTTATTTTGGTAATGCTGTGTTCCAGGGCCAGAATTAGGGGTAGGCAGGAGAGTGACGTGTTTAGGAAGTAAAGGTGGGGGGGCACCAGGTATATACCTTCTCTGTCGCCTATCCCTAGTCTGGACCCATGTCCCCTTGCTCCTAGGGTTGCCACCTTTATGTCTGGCAGAGACGGGCGGGGGGTCCGTGACGTCAGTAGGCGGGGCTATGAAGTCAATGGGCGGACCCGTGACATCAGTGGGCGGGGCTATGATGCAGCGATCAGCGATTGGCCGATCGCCGTGTCAATCAAGGGAATCCCGCCCGGTTTTCCTTATTTGGAAAACCGGGCAGGAAGTATAGACCCGGGCAGCCCCTCAGAACCAGACAGGTGGCAACCCTACTTGCTCCCCCACTGTGTTCCGCATTGGTGTAGTTAAAGGGTGCACATGAACACTAGCGATGAGCGAATCTGTCCTTTTTTGCTTCTCCAAAAAATTTGCGAAACTGCAAAATATTTCACGAAACAGCAAAATATTTGCTAAACACATTGAAGTCAATGGTCGTCGGCAACTTTTTTTGTCCAAATGCATTAAAGTCAATGGGCTTTTAGCGAAATTTTGCTGCAGTTTCTCAAAAAAATTAGCAGATGGCGAAATGCAGAATTTCGCCACAAATTCATGCCTGGCACAATAATTTGCACATGTTCATGCACACGGCAGGGGAGAGGGAGCAACACAGCTGGCCACATTACCTAGGGTGCCCTGCTTGGCCCGGCATTGCTGTGTTCTTAAAGCTTTTAGGCATGTACAAATTATTAATATTATTAGTATGATACATTTCGTGCTCTGTATTACATTTGGACATAGTTTATCTGTGACCAGATATGTGCAAATCAAATGAAATGATCCAGATTTAAAAGAATCATATAGTTTAAACTGATATGGCTGAGTGCATGGTGCTTTCATTAAGGGAACAATTAATTTAAAAAATTGAGTTTCTCCAAGATTGTGGAAAAATCAATATGATGACATAGAAATCAGTGTGACAGTACAGTCTATTGTTGTCTATTTTTTGTATGGAAAGAAAAATAGGGGAAATGTACAAGACTAGTGATGGGCAAATAAATTTGCCAGACAGCGAATTTCCATGTCTTGGTGTAAGCAATAAATTTTCTAAACTGGAGCGGCAATTTGCCGGTATAAAATCTGCAGCATCCGAAAAAATATGACGCGTGTCGAAATTGGTGCGCGCTGAAAAACTGAAAAATTGTGGAGCATCGAAATTATTCGGACGCCCATTGACTTTAATACATTTGGACCAAATAGTCGCACATATAAAAATTTTGCTTTTGTCAAAATTTACACGTGGCAAAATTATTTTTACGCCTATTGACTTCAATGCAATTCGCCATTTTGTAAATTTTGCGCACAGATTCGACCATCATTATCCATGACTCCTTAGCAGAAAAAAAGATTACAATAATAAACCAAGCAAAGTAATCAAGAGAACAACTACAGAAGAACTCCATGGTTATCTGTTTATTGTACTGAAATACAGATTTTGTTTTCTTTCTATAAGTCAGATTATTCATACAAACGGCTGTGTCTCGCCATTTGAGAAACTAATGTACACGATAACTCAGAAACATAAGAAAAAGTATACATGACCCCTTAAAAGAGAAAAAAAAATTAAAGTAATAAACCAAGCGAAGCGGTCAAGAAAACAAATATAGAATTTAATAAAAACTGAAACAGTTATGGTACGGAAATTTATACTACATTAGTAAAGGTTAAATTAAAGAAAAATGTGAATTTATATCAATGATAGTTTCTAGTGATGGGCGAATTTGGGGCATTTTGCTTTGCCGAAAAATTTGCGAAACGGGAATTTGCGCCTGGTCGAAATTCGCCCATCACTAATAGTTTCTCTTTGAGAGATGAAAGTCAGATTCTTTGGGGTCCTGTGTTCAGAATGTAACTGTATTATGTCTCTACAAAACATGATTTTTTTTGAGAATGTGAAGTGGAAATCTAAATTTAGCCTGAGTTTCCAAAGAATATAGAAATTTGAGTGTTGTCAATGTTGGTTTGTTTAAAAAATTAGGAAAAAGCTTCAACATGTTCAGTATAAAAATTTGCATCAATTATTGGCAGGATCTATAAACCACCAAACAAAATAGATGCCACATTTTGCGTGAGACTTTGTAGCAATAAAATATATTTCAGCATAATTTTTTGCCATGAAATGAACAAATAGCTTTATTCCTTGGCAGTTCATATCCCGTCTGATAATTAGGAAAGAGCAACTTTGCAACAGTTTAATTTCATTCAATGCATGAAAGTGCCGCTCTGGTAATAAATGTAAAATTATTGTTTTAATGTAGCTTTTTGGGGTATTGTGTTAGTGCGAAAGCATTTCCGACAGGTCTGTGTGTTTCATTGCTGCAGATTACCAGAATTTCATTGCAGCAGATTAGCTACCGGCTGTTCCGTGACTATATTGTGAAACGCGCCTCTATGTGAATTTATGTTCAGGGTTAGATTTATTCAAATTTGAAGTGATGAATGCCAATGGCTTTCCAGCATGGTTCAGTGGATTAATAAAGGATAAGATACTGGACTTCATAGAAAATCATAATACTATGAGTTAGTGCCAGCATGGTTTTATGCGTAATATATCTTGCCAGACTAACTTAATTTCTTTTTATGAGAATGTAAGTAGAGACCTCGATTCTGGGATGGCAGTGGATGTGATTTACTTAGACTTTGCTAAAGCATTTGATACAGTGCCACACAAAAGGTTACTGGTTAAATTAAGGAATGTTGGCCTGGAACATAGTATTTGTACCTGGATAGAGAACTGGCTAAAAGATAGACTACAAAGAGTGGTGGTAAATGGAAGATTTTCTAATTGGACCAGTGTTGTTAGTGGAGTACCGCAGGGCTCTGTACTAGGTCCCTTGCTTTTCAACTTGTTTATTAATTACCTGGAAGTGGGCATTGAAAGTACTGTTTCTATTTTTGCAGATGATACTAAATTGTGCAGAACTATAGGTTCCATGCAGGATGCTGCCACTTTGCAGAGTGATTTGTCTTGGAAAACTGGGCAGCAAACTGGAAAATGAGGTTCAATGTTGATAAATGCAAGGTTATGCACTTTGGCAAAAATAATATAAATGCAAGTTATACACTAAATGGCAGTCTGTTGGGAGTTTCCTTAAATGAGAAGGATCTTGGGGTTTTTGTAGATAACAAGTTGTCTAATTCTGGGCAGTGTCATTCTGTGGCTACTAAAGCAAATAAAGTTCTGTCTTGCATAAAAAAAGGGCATTAACTCAAGGGATGAAAACATAATAATGCCTCTTTATACTGTGTGTGTGTATGAATGAGGATCAGGGAAGTTCCCAGGGAGGTATATTACAGCCCAGTCTGTCCTGACCCTGGGTGGAGGCATGCCAAATCATAGTGCACCTGCTTTCCACTGTAGCGGAGACACAGGAATCCTGTAGCACCCGGAAGGAAGATCAGTGCTAGATTTCCTACAGAATAGGGCTTCACATACAAACACTGATTATGTGAATCCATTGAACTGTATATTCAATAAAAACTACATGAATTAAAAAAATAAATAAAGTTAGGTTGAAAAAACATCCATTAAATTCAACCTTTTATGTCTATATAAAACCTGCTTAATTGCTAATTTATACAGAGGAAGGCAAAGAACCTTATCTGAAGCCTTTCTAATATGTTGCATAGATTGCAAAGATGGCAGTCTGACCAGTTCCTGTATCAACTTGTACTATGAGCTAACTTCCATAACCCCGTATTCCATAACCCTCCCTTGCTAATAAAATGATACAGTATATAGTTCTCATATCCCCCTTTAGTGCCTCCTCGTACTAATAAATAACCCCAACTTGGCCAGACTTCCCATACCTGTTGCCCTTTTCTGGACCCTCTCTTATTCAAAAATGTCCTGTTTGAGCACTGGAGACCAAAAGTTCATGGCATACTGTAGATGGAGCTTTACCAGCACTCTGTAAAGTGGGAGACTAACCCTCACCTCCTGCAAATCTATGCTCCTTTTAATACAGCCCAAGACTTTATTTGTCCTTGTAGCTGCTGGCACTGCTTTCTACAGCCAAGTTTATTTATCTACAAGGACTCCATTGGCATTCTCCATTATGGATTTGCCTAGTTAGGTCCTGCTTCATTATTGAAAACAAACACACATGGGCCATTTTATAAAAACAGTGTACGTCCTGCTTTCTTAGTAAAAGCTATCATAAAATATTGTAATTCCAAAAGTTCAACACACTCAGAACAGAGTATGAGTGAACCCTAGTAGGAGGTCAGCTAATCCTATAGACTGAGCAAGAACCAAATGCAGATGAATTCTAAATATTAATAATTAAGATAATTCTAATATGCATTATCTGTTTAAAAGTCTAAAATAGAGTAATGTTAGAAATGCTGTATTTTGTATACTAAATATAAACATGAACTTACTGCACCAGAAGCCCAATTAAACAAATGATTTATGCTTTTAACTTGTAACTTTGTTAAACATCTTTGCAATACCAAGACTACGCACATGCTCAGTGTGGTCTGGGCTTCAGTTGGGAGGTTAAGCTTAGGGATCTTCATAAATAATCAAAACAGCATAGGTCAAATAATATCTTGCAGAAGCCGATACAGCAAGACTGATTAATAATCAGAATATACAGACTGCACTGCGTCTGTGGATAAAAATCTACACAGTTGTTACAGGGCAACAAACAAAGCTGCTTGAGTTCTGCGAAGTAAGGTGGCTCACCCTGTCGTTTGAAA
Organism: Xenopus laevis; assembly: GCF_017654675.1. Taxonomy (NCBI): domain Eukaryota; kingdom Metazoa; phylum Chordata; class Amphibia; order Anura; family Pipidae; genus Xenopus; species Xenopus laevis. The sequence goes on along the minus strand of NC_054388.1, from coordinate 18,439,841 downwards.
GTATGATCGTTTCCCTGCACAGCATTTAGGGACCATCTAAAGTTTCTTAACTGAAGATCTCAGACCAAGTAAAACAAATGGTGAATTTCACTGAGTACAGTCAGGTCTTTTATGAAAACGGTACACATTTTTTAATTAAAGTATATTGGAGATAGGTTTCTTCTTCATTAAAGAATGTAAAAATGGGATTTTATTGTTTTGCCTTTACATGCCCTTTAATAAGCTCATATTTACACTCTTTACGAACTTAAAGAGGGTTATTTACTAAACTCCCGAATGCAAAAATCACATATAAAATTGAACTTTTAAAAGATCACAAATTTTTCGGAATTTATTAAACCCAGAGGATGGAAAAGTCAGAATCTGAAAAACCGGCATCTCAGACCTGTGGCGGTTGCATATAAGTCAATGGGAGAAGTCCCAATGATTTTTTGATGTGCGCTGGGTTTAGTGCAATACCCTGAAGTTTTCAGGTGAAAATTCCAAAAAGAATCGTGAAAATCGGATGAAAAAAGTAAAAAAAAATCGTGAAAATCAGATCTTTTTTTCCCACAAAGTAAATTTTCGGGAAAATGTAATAATAAATAAGCATAAATAAATAAGCGGATTTGATCGGAGTTTGTAGCAGAAAATATTAAGATAAATTCAGACTTTGATAAATAACCCCCTAGATATATATAAATTGGCTCATACAGTCTTCTTTCATAACATCAATATGGAGCTTTGATTTTGTATTTGGGGAGGGCATACTCTGATTATTCTAGTGAATGTATCTGATATCATGGGTGTATGACCTCTGGTCCTTGCATGTTTCTCCATACTCCAACAGAATCTTACTGAAATGGTTATCCCAGTAGTTTGACAGGGTTGAAATCCATTCTCTTTGTACATGTAATGACATCCAACATGTCTCCAAATTGCTTGGAAAAAAAAGAAATCCCTGTATTTAACATGGTTTACTTCACATGGGTACTGTTCCAATTTCTCCAGAAGAACGATCTGTAAAGCAGTGCATAAAACATTTACAGTGTTATAAAAGTAAACTACAGTGGGGCAGATTCACTAAAGGGCGAAGTGACTAACGCTGGCGCAAATTCGCCAGCGTGACGTCATTTCGTAACTTCGCCAATTCACTAACAGGCGCTGGCGTAAATTCGCTAGCGAAGTGGACCTACTCTAGCACTACTTCGCACCCTTACGCCAGGTGAAGTTGCGCTATGGTGAATGGGACGTAACTACGCTAATTCACTAACTTGCACATTTTACTGAACGTTACCTCTTGCGCCAGACTTGCCTTCGCCACCTCAGACCAGACGAAGTGCAATAGAGTAGATAGGGATTGCTTCAAAAATAGTTGAAAGTCCCAAAAAACGCTGGGGTTTTTTCATTTTTTAAGGGTGATAGGCTGAAAAAGATCGTAAATTTATTTGGGGGTACCCTCCTTCCCCCCTACATTTCCTAACATATGGCACCTAAACTATACAGTGGGCACATGTATAGGGCAAAATAACAACTCTATTTTATTTTATGAAGCTTTCCCAGGCTTGTGTAGTGTAATGTATTTGCTTCTACATATACGTCCATTCAACTTTAACTTGGTGCCGTATGCAAATTAGGCATTGCTAGTGTAACTTCGTTTTGCTTGATGAATTACTGCTTGCGCAAATTCGCTACCGTTCGCCTCCCTGAGAGCAACTTCGGATTTTAGTGAATTAGCGGCGCCCTGGCGAAGTGCGGCGAAGGCGTCGCTAGCGCATTTTCGCTGCTTAGTGAATTTGCCCCCCAGTGAGTTTATAATGTCATTTGCTCATGACACAGAACATTGGCTAGATAACTTGAAAGACATTGCAATATATACAATTACCCCTGACTTCCACTTTGGAGATGTCATGTCAAATTGTCCTTCTCCTACATATTGTGACTGGAAAGATAGTTTAATCAAGAGAAAAAAAAAATAACATTTTCCATTTTTACAGTAGGAACATTAGTGGGGTGAAATGGAAAGTAGAAGATTATGTTGTGCAGCAATAGGAAAGCCTAAGGAGGACGACGTCGTGTGAGGACAATTCAAAAACTAATCCTATAAATTACAAAGGTCAGCCACCCAGAAGAAAAGCTTGTCCTTAAAACATGGAAATTTGGAAACCTGGTTGCTATAATCTGCGGTTATATGATTTCCAGCTCCTTCACGGATGCCAGGAAGAGAAGTGGTTTTCGTTTAAGGGTAAGTTGATGTTATGGAAGGATTTAAGGGTCTTCAAAAGAGCTTAAACAAACCAAGACAATGTGCCAACAGTAGCATTCTGAACTCTGATTGAATAAACTTTATATCATGTCATAGGCTTTTACTTTAGCCATTGAAGTGGGGCGAAGACTTCTATTCTCTGTCTGGGTGCATTATGAAAAAATATAAATTCTAGAAAATTGTGACGTGTGCCTGTCTGCATTATCATTGGCTGAGCCTTCAAAGTAGCAACTTCCTTTTAATATTTAACATGCCTTATGGAAACAGTAGTATTTCAGCAGTGACATAAAGTATGCTTTTATTCTGTTGTACAATATGTTTACCATATGAGCTGTCTACAGCCGACTTGCTTTTGCATGAGATGGTACAATAAATTCCAAATTGCCTTTCTGGCTACATGCCGTTCCAATAAGCTCTTCTATATGTGATCTTCCATTGAATGAACAATATGAAGAGCGAATACAAAGCTGTACTTCATCCGTGCACTTTAAAAGCCCACATCACATACAGTACGTATGTGACACACACACATTCAAAATTTAGAAAAATGCAGAGAGCCTGTGCTTTAAACCAAATCTAAAACTTCTGCAGAGCAAAAAGTGCATCTTTTAAGTCAACTTCAAAGATTAATATTGTCCATAGATTGAAATTAAAAATGTTAGTAGTCTATAAGGATTATTAAAGTATATCAAGCTGTTGCATATAAATCCCTCTTAAAAAATAAAAAAAAACAAAATAAAAAAGTGTTTTTTGCTGCAGCACAGCTTGGGAGGAATTCTAAACTATACATTACTGCTGCTACCCATCGTGCCCCTTTGAACTTTCATCCATACCTGCCGTTTAAGCTCCTCTACCCCATTGCCTTACATTTTCAACCCTCTTTAGTCAGCTGGTTAAAGTTTAATGAGCATACAGGAAGGTGGTAACACACACTGCAATGGTTCCAAACAATGTTTAAAGCCTGCCATTGACATAAAGATTTTTCTTTACTGAACAATCAATTTCAGTGCGATTCGGCAAAATCGCAAATTATCAGAAGGTGTTGTGCACCAAGCAATCGTACATCTGACTATCTTTCTTCCGACATCGGTCAAGAAAATTGATCAGGTAGGTTAAAAAAAATTCTGAAAACTCATTAAACTGCAAACTTTGTCCGTTCATATGATGGACAGATTGCGATTGTTTACATTTGGGAATTTGTTATGATGACAGATTGCATACCGAATGTTCGTTCTTTCGCACTGCATTACATTACAGAAATATATATATATATATATATATATATATATATATATATATATATATATATATATATATATATATATAGATATAGATATAGATATATATATATATACAGTATATATATAAAATAAAAGGATACATACTGTATTTAAGTACAAATATTGTTTTACTTTTTTCCACATGTTCAACAATGTTCAAAAATAAAAATGTAGATCTGCTACACATCTGGGTTTATTACAGTGGCCAACAAGTGTTGCTATCTCATCCATTTTAGGGTGATTATTCAAATGACAATGAGACAATTCCTTGTCTCTGGCATGCTTGCAAGACTCCAAGAGGCCTTTGTCCCATTATTGCTGTATAAGGCGACTATGGGTTCAGAATTAATGAATTTTGCAGTGTGAAGTACTGTACTACATAGTATAAAAAGAGAATATGCTGGTAGAACATTGAAATAATCAATATTATCCACACCCAATATGGAATGCTATAATGATGCAATACAGTATATCAGATCCAAGATCCAAAATATTTTAAAATATTCCATTCCAAAACTCATGCACAACTTATATATACTTGTATATACCTCTACAATCAAGCCCAAGCTGCCAATATTACATGGTCACAAAATTACAAAGTCCATTAAGTTCAAGCCCTCCAAATGAAAACCAGCGCACATCCATACACCTCTTCATACCAGGAGCGATCCTGGGTTTGCTGCCGCCTGAGGCAGCAGCCCCGATGCCACCCCCTCTACCCCTCTGCTCTTAAAACATGGGGAGGAGGAGGCGCTTGGAGGAGGTGAAGCTCATGACTGGGGTGGGGGGGCCCAAGGTGGAAGCCCTAGTGGGCCCCAGATACCCCAGTCTGATACTGGTTGATTTCTATTGGCTTCTGGTTAAGCCAAGTGCAGGGAATAGGTATGATCAGAGCAGAACATTTGGGAATCTACAGGTACAGTCACATGAAAAAGTTTGGGAACCCTTCTTAATTCCTTGAAGTTTTGCTTATCATTGGCTGAGCCTTCAAAGTAGCAACTTCCTTTTAATATATAACATGCCTTATGGAAACAGTAGTATTTCAGCAGTGACATAAAGTTTATTGGATTAACAGAAAATATGGGCACCCCAACTGAGATATTACATCAATACTTAGTTGAGCCTCCTTTTTGCAATTGTAACAGCCTCTAGATGCCTCCTATAGCCTTTGATGAGTTTGGATTCTGGATGGCGGTATTTTTGACCATTTGTCCATACAAAATCTCTCCAATTCAGTTCAATTTGATGGCTGCCGAGCATGGACAGCCCACTTCAAATCATCCCATAGATTTTCGATGATATTCAAGTCGGGGGACTGTGACGGCCATTCCAGAAAATTGTACTTCTCCCTCTGCATAAATGCCTTTGTAGATTTCAAAGTTAGTTTAGGGTCATTGTTGTGTTGGAATATCCAACCCCCGCGTAACTTCAACTTTGTGACTGATGCTTGAACATTATCTTGAAGAATTTGTTGATATTGGGTTGAATTCATCCGACCCTCGACTTTAATAAGGGCCCCAGTCCCTGAACTATTCTCACATCCCCACAGCATGATGGAACCTCCACCAAATTTGACATTAGGTAGCAGATGTTTTTCTTGGAATGCAGTGTTCCCGCCATGCAAAGCGCTTTTTGTTATGACCAAATAACTAAAATTTTCATCAGTCGAAAGCACCTTGTTCCAGAACAACTGTGGCTTGTCTAAATGAGCTTCTGCATACAACAAGTGACTCTTTCTGCAGAAAGGGCTTCTTTCCTATCACCCTGCCATACAGATGTTCTTTGTGCAAATTGAGCTGAATTGTAGAACAATGTAGAGATACACCACCTGCAGCAAGATGTTCTTGCAGGTCTTTCGAGGTGATCTTTGGGTTGTCTGTAACTATTCTCACAATCCTCTGCATATGCCGTTCCTGTAATTTTTTTTTTTGGCCTGCCAGACCTGGGTTTTACAGCAACTGTGCCTGTGGCCTTCCATTTCCTGATTCCATTTCTTACAGTTGAAACTGACAGTTTAAACCTCAGTGATAGTTTTTTGTAGCCTTCCCCTAAAACATGATACTGAACAATCTTTGTTTTCAGCTCTTTTGAGAGTTGCTTTGACAGTACTTAGATGTTCCTGGGAAATGAAAGACATACCACTGTTATCTTTTTTGTTGAAAGTGGAGAAAATTATTATGCAGGCTGAGAGGGGTTCCCAAACTTTTTAATATGACTGTAAGTATATTGTTAGTAAATGTGTAATACTGGCCTCTGAGACCTTGGTTGGTATTTTACCTTCTGGGCTGGTGAAGTTTTGGCCAGATGGCAACCATATCTGCAAATAACATTCTATATTTATGTAGGTAAAGCACCATTATGATTGCATGCACATTATCACTACTGATTACATGCCAGGCATCTATGGAACCACTAGCCTCAAGGATGCTCTGCAATTTTGTGCGCAGGACCCACAGTGTATATTGCATTTTCCCATTAGTAGTTTAAAGGTGTACTGTCATGGGGGAAAATGATTTTTCAAAACGTATCAGATAATAGTGCTGCTCCAGCAGACTTCTGCACTGAAATCCATTTCTCAAAAGAACAAACAGATTTTTATATTTAATTTTGAAATCTGACATGGGGCTAGACATATTGTCAGTTTCCCAGCTGCCCCCAGTCATGTGACTTGTGTTCTGATAAACTTCAGTCACTCTTTACTGCTGTACTGCAAGTTAAAGTGATATCACCCTGTCCGCCCCCCCGCCGGACAGAACAATGGGAAGGTAACCAGATAGCAGCTCCTTAACACAAGATAACAGCTCCCTGGTAGATTTAAGAACACCACTCAATAGTAAAATCCAGGTCCAACTGCAACACATTCAGTTACACTGACTAGGAGAAACAACAGCCTGCCAGAAAGCAGTTCCATCCTAAAGTGCTGGCTCTTTCTGAAAGCACATGACCAAGCAAAATCACCTGAGATGGTGCTTAAACACCAATATTACAACGTGATTTCAGGAATTAAATTTTATATGGTAGAGTGAATTATTTGCAGTGTTAACAGTGTAATTTAGAAAAAAAACACGACATCATAAAAATCACGACATATTAGTTTCCCACCTTTTTGGAGCAGCTAATTTTCATATATGCTGCAGACTCCTGTGGCTTTTGTGCATCTATGCGGCCATGCAGTGGGCATCCTTATTAGCTACTACTTGATCATTTGCCCCGTAGATATATTAGGAGGTTGATCCCAATGTTATTAATAGGGAAAAAAGATAAATATAAGAAGGCCGGTATTTTTTTCCAGAAAAGGTGACAACCCTAGTGGTGACTTTCTCATTGCATGAACGGGTTAAGAAGAGAGAGTAAGAAAGGGAAAGGGTCTTCATAAAAACCCACACACACTGTTTCCATGTGATAGAAATCCCTCTACGGTCTCCTTTACTTTCCATTACCTAAACATCACAACACCAGAATAACAGAACACCTGCAGACAGCTCTGCAGAAGGTTCTGTGACCCGCTGAACTTTCCTAGGAGTATTTGAAGTTTTTTTGACATTTTAATGTAGTGTCTCGAAACCAGGAGGCTGCTGGATCTGTCCCGGGAGTCTGGAGTGGGTGAGGGCAGGAAGGAAAGGTTTAAAGGGAAAGTGGAAATTGTTCTGGATTTCATAGATCATACAGTTATGCAAGTAACACATGTTTTATCTCTCAGTTACAGTAAATCTTTATATTTATATGTGAATGTGCACACGCTCTGCAGAATATTCTCAGTACTTTGTAACTGGAAGAGTAAAAATGTCAAAGAAAATATGCACCATTTAAAAGGGTGTTTTTTCCGATATCCCTCTTGAATATATAGAAAATATATGAGTATAGGTTATATATAGGCAGCTATAGACCTGCTTTGCCTAGTTCTCAACATCATGTTGTTCTACTGATATTACTTATAGGTAAACTCGCTGTGGTGGCCCTCACTAAGCACCGTTTATCAGAATATCATTTGCAGGATATTTATGGTTCTTGTGTTTTATAGAAGATAATAAAACGATTACTTACTACTTTGCAGGACAGAGTGCAAAGTGTAAAAAAAAATGGCATAATTCACCTTGTGTTTTGAATGCTGTATATGGCAGGTAGTAATGACAGGGCTGTATTGCCCCTGCTGGAGCTGTGGTGCAATTTTTGCGTGATTCAACTAATCCGTCAAATTATCGCGAATTAAGTGGGCACCAAATGAAGTGCATATAAAGATTTTTCGGCTGAAAATTGATCGGTCACATTAAAAGATTTTCATCATTGTTAGTAGGATTGAGTTATATAGCCAACATAGTCTAAACTATATAATTTCCAATGGTCCAATTCATAATCCTGACTTTTTAATATCTGGAAGTGCATTATTAAAGCAGTTCTGTGGTAGATGCATCTTTTAATAAGGAATTGCACTCATATTCAGCATTTGTTTTTCTTTCAGCTCGCTGCTGCACATTACAGCTAAAAGGCGAACTTTAATGAAAAAGCTGGCTATTTCGTTCTGAGCATGTGTCTGCCCCGGGAAATTTCAAGAGTGAAAAAGCAGGAAGAGAATCGCTTCATGGTGCTTGCTGGAAGAACCCTGGGCCAGTGTCGTTTTCTGCTGATAGGAGCACCAGCCTGGAGTGGCAGGTAAATAAATACCATCACTTGGGGGTGCCTAACTTTTGTTACCCCCAAGTATAAAATTACTTTCCTTCTCCTTTAAACATATCCTCATCCTATGGCTGGATTCGAACGGGATCCCAAACCCAGAACTAGCACCAAGGTCTCGGTGGCGGCTCACTTTTCTGACTATAACAACCACCTTTTGCTTCGGAAGGAACCCTCCACTACTCGGGTGCTGCCAGGTCTTAACATGAGAGGACCAGGATGAGAGTTCTTGGCAGGTAAGGTACCCGAATGTTGTAATTGGAACGGATAACAAGGATAATGGTCAAGGAACAGGTCAGGTCGATACCAATCAGGAGAAACAGTACAGATTCAAGAGAAGAGAAAGTAGTTGAGGTCACAGGCTGAGTCAAACACACCAAGTTAGCTGGGTCAGCCAAATCATTTATAAGGTACAAGGAGGCCAATACATCATGCAATAAGCTATAAGGCAAGCTAAAATTGCTATAGAAAAGGATATTTCAGCAAGCAGTAAAAAAAATCCAAAATTATTTTTTAAATATGTTAATAGTAAAAAAATGAAGCAGGAAGGGGTGGGACCCTTACTATCAGAGGGGGTCAGCTGGTTGATGAAAACAAAATAAAAGCACAGATTCTGAACTCATATTTTTCATCTGTCTACACAAATGAGGAACCAGTCAGAGAAGGTTTCCTTCTTAATAGTCACAATTCTAGTAATACAACTAATGATGCATGGTTCACACATGAAGAAATTCAAAAAAGACTAGAACATGTTAAGATTAACAAAGGTCCGGGGCCAGATGGTATTTGATACAGTGCCACACAAAAGGTTACTGGTTAAATTAAGGAATGTTGGCCTGGAACATAATATTTGTACCTGGATAGAGAACTTGCTTTTCCCTGGAGGTGGGCATTGAAAGTACTGTTTCTATTTTTGCAGATGATACTAAATTGTGCAGAACTATAGGTTCCATGCAGGATGCTGCCACTTTGCAGAGTGATTTGTCTAAATTGGAAAACTGGACAGCAAACTGGAAAATGAGGTTCAATGTTGATAAATGCAAGGTTATGCACTTTGGCAAAAATAATATAAATGCAAGTTATACACTAAGTGTTGGGAGTTTCTTTAAATGAGAAGGATCTAGGGGTCTTTGTAGATAACAAGTTGTCTAATTCTGGGCAGTGTCATTCTGTGGCTACTAAAGCAAATAAAGTTCTGGCTTGCATAAAAAAAGGGCATTAACTCAAGGGATGAAAACATAATTATGCCTCTTAATAGGTCCCTGGTGAGGCCTCATCTGGAGTATGCAGTGCAGTTTTGGACTCCAGTCCTTAAGAGGGATATAAATGAGCTGGAGAGAGTGCAGAGACGTGCAACTAAATTGGTTAGAGGGATGGAAGACTTAAATTATGAGGGTAGACTGTCAAGGTTGGGGTTGTTTTCTCTGGAAAAAAGGCGCTTACTTTACAAGTACATTAGAGGACATTATAGACAAATAGCAGGGGACCTTTTTACCCATAAAGTGGATCACCGTACCAGAGGCCACCCCTTTAGACTAGAAGAAAAGAACTTTCATTTGAAGTAACGTAGGGGGTTCTTCACAGTCAGGACAGTGAGGTTGTGGAATGCACTGCCGGGTGATGTTGTGATGGCTGATTCAGTTAATGCCTTTAAGAATGGCTTGGATGATTTATTGGACAGACATAATATCAAAGGCTATTGTGATACTAAACTCTATAGTTAGTATAGGTATGGGTATATAGAATTTAATTAAAAGTAGGGAGGGGTGTGTGTATGGATGCTGGGTTTTCATTTGGAAGGGTTGAACTTGAGGGACTTACAAAGCAGGATCGATAGAGTAGTCCAAACACGGGCAAAGATCAGGAGAGGCAGCAGACTAGACAAGGTCAGGGACAGGCAGGGTCAGGAACAAATCACAACACTTAGAAATCTCACCCAGGAACTTTTGAATTAGACCATACTTTGGGCAGTGTGTTAGCAAGTGCAAGCCCTTTAAATATTTGAATTTCCCACCAATGCACCATGACGTCATGTGGCACACTGAATAAGGAAGGATGAGTGCCGCACAACCTGGAAGTGGCAGAATCAGGCGCAGAGCATATAGAATGAAGACAGCGGGTGTCCCCTCCGCCCCACTAGACCACCAGGTATTCTTACAATAGCTCCCATTACCCTTCATATTTCACTGTACTAGGCAATTGATGGGAGAGGCAACAGAGGGATGTTGGTTTGTTTGGGCTATTGGGTGTTATCATAAAGGAGACCACCTTTGTGAGGCCTTGTAGGGGTCTCTGTGTCATTCCTTCCATCTCCAACATTGATGTTGCTCAAGCAGCTTACAAAAATGAAAACTTTTCAATCATTTTAAACTTCTGTAGTCCTTTATTATTCTCACCACTGCTCCTACTGACTACATGAACCACTGAAACAATGATGCAGCAGTCAGCTCTTCTACAGTCAAGTATCCATTTCCCACAATGCATTGCCACCTCCTTTACAGGTCTATTAATCTCCCTTCATGTAAAGAATTGTGGGAACTTGTTTTAATGGGACAAGTGGTGTGAATAGTGAAGGACAGACAGATACTGTTTCCACTAGAAATTCCTTTAAAACCTTTTTTTTTTTTATTTATTTATAATGGAAAATTGCTTAATATTGCTATTTTCATTGTGCATTTTTAAAATTATTTTTATTTAGCGTTCCCCTGTAATATAGTCTCATAGCACAGTAGTAGCCGAGGGTGAAAAAATCAGTCAGCCAAATTCCAACCGTTACTCAAATAATTCCAGCCTCTTCCTTTGTTCTACTGCTGCAAATTATAAATAGAATATTTACAGTCTTATATAAACATTATTTTGTATCTATATATAACCATAGTCTTATTTTACCCATAGACTCTGTAGCTTTGAAATGATGTGATATCTGTATAGAGAATTCTGACAGAGGAAGTGCTCGTTCCACCTCCCCCTATAAACCAATCCAGCAGCCTGCTAACTGGGATCGGTGTGGGATAACAAGGAGAACTTTGCTGTGCTCTGGTGGATAAAATCAGTAGCTGACAAAATATTATATCAAGTTTACTGCTGCGAAACAACAAGTAGGCTGATTTACAAAGATGAGTTAAAAATATCACTTTTACCTTCATGTTCAAGGGCCCTCCAACAAAAGAAAAAATATTGTTGGAGACCATTGGAGACAATTGCTTAGAGACACAACCCCCAAGCCATCTACATTGCCAGGCTTACAATGCTGTCTCTTTATCACTGGACACCCTGCAGTTGCAGGGTCTGCTCCTGCAGCATAGAGGTTGTTACAGACAAAAAAAAAGAGGCCTTCTCTTTAGACTGGGAAAATAAATGTTCACCTTTCACCTATGTTTAACCTAAGCAATGTAAATGGTTCTTAGATCGGAGGGCAGGGATGTAATAGTCTGCTGTGTGATGTTGTGATAGTAGAGTCCATTAGTACCTTTGAGATGACTTCTTGGACAGGCATTAGTGTCCAGGGGCACAGTTAGTCTTGTGTATGTATGTAAATGTTTATTCTGGGTTTATGTCCAATGTGCCTTCCCACATTGGATATGGGGCATGGTGCACCGGCAAACGAGGAATTAAGAGGAACAGGAACACCATCATGGGCGACTCTGGTAAGGGACCCCCATGGCAGACGGAGACCACAGAGAAAATAAGATCTAATTCAAGGGTAGTGGACTTGTGGGGAGTGTCTGAGGTTGGGCCAGATCATGTCTATGTTTTGGGTTTAATGGGAATTGACCCAGGAAGATCAAGAGCACAGTGAGAAATGTAGCCCAGGGGACCAAGGCCCGTGGTGGCATAATTACCTTAGGAGGCCCTGCTAATTAGTATGGAGCTTAATAGTTGGTGATGGCAGCCCTAGAAAGAAGACATTCTCCTTCATGGTCACAATACATTAAAGATCCGCCAGTCTATGGACCTCAAGTTGTTATAACTTGCTTGAGACCCCATCCCCCAGTATATATATAAATATGTGTGTGTTTTATATGTATGTGTGTGATATATTTATATATTCTGCTCACAGGTGATATTTTTGCAACTATTTTGTTAGTGCTGTTATTACTATCAATGACATTCCCCATGACGGACAGAGGTAAATATGCCCCTTTTGCATAGTCCTAGAAAGGACTGTAATACAAAGGCATTGCAGACTCACTGGACAAGATTCCAACACTTTTTCTAAGCAGCAGCAAGTTTTCTCCTGTTTTATTATCACTCACTGTCCCACTGGGATACACAAACATATTCAGTGATGCACCTGCAGAAGAAAATTGCAGTTCTTGGCCCAGTCCCTCACGTTTATTCTTAGTGCAAAAGAATCGGAAATAACAAATATGTCAACGTTTCCTTTAGGAAATAGTGCTCAGCAGTGACTGGAATCCCATCACAATCAGATCCCAACTCCAGTTAATGAGAAAGTCTTCTAAAATGGAATATTCAGGACTTCATGTTTAGGGAAAAGTTACTATATATTTGAAGGAGAAACAAACTCTTTATGTGTTCTATGCAGTTTCTCTTACAAGGGAAAACATAAGAAGCATAAATGCAGTTCTTTTCATAACTGTACATTAGCCAGGATGCCCCCTAGGCTCTGTATCATCCAGCAACCTCCTACAAGTGCTGCCTAATCCGTATCTATTAGTAGCAAAACTAAAAGCTACTGCCCCATTAGTAATATACCTAGTGGTGCCCATAGCAGAATATTTTAATGGTGGTCTACGGGAAATATAATCTGTTTAAAAAGTATATATATATTGCATATCAGTCTTTGCCTTGCTGTGCCCTCTATGCTACTGGGTCCGCTGACAATCAAAGGTTCTCAGCTTTGCACCAAATCATCATTAGGAGATCTGGGAAGCCATAAAATCACCTACTATGTATTAATCAATAAGGGTGGGGGCGATGAGAAGGAAATTCCTGTTTTCTCTTGACCTCCTGCTGCAGGTGTTTCTGCCCTGCTGTCCAGGGAGTTTCCTCATTCGCATCTTGACATAACTTCCCGGGCAGAATGTGTATAAAAAAAAACAGGCAACTCCAAGAGCCAAGACCCAGGGCAAAGATCAGCCCCTAATTAAAGTAAGGACATGTCAACCCACACCTCATCTCCAAAATACATTTAAATAATGAAGTCTCACACTATCTGCCTTCAGCAGCAGCAAACCATGTAAGAACTCAAAAATGCAAAGCAAAATGCTGGTGCAAATTAACATCTACTTTGATAAATTAAGTTGTAAAGACAGTTTTTTGGTGGGGGGGGAGGTTGTCAATTTGTCAGTAAGTTGCTGGGCCAGTAGGACACCGGAAAAAATCTGATGGGCTCAGCAAATACTGGCATTCACAAGCAATATATATATATATATATATATATATATATATATATATATATATATATATATATATATATATATATATATATATATATATATATATATATAAAGCAACCCATATGGCAGCTTTCTTTATTGTCTCCTTAATTCCTTTAGCAAGATACAGCTAGGAGTTATTACTGTGAAGACCTCTGTTTTCAATTATTTTTATGACATTTTTTATTATGTTATGCCATGAAGGAGCAATGTGTAGACTTTTCATGTTTATTTAAACCTGAAGGAAACTGTTAGGAGACTTTCCTAGAGAGCAGCATTGACCTAAACCCTAAGGGATGGTTAATAGAGGAAGACTGCTATAGCCGGAATATAAGAATAAAGAATGCAATGGTAAGGAATCAACAATTGTGATTATATTGCCTAATGTATAATTGTTATTCAGGATGGATTTTTTTATTACTAGGAAATGGTGTTGTTATGCTCTGTGCTACGTGGGATATATAGTGCCGTCATTTCCTGTAAATTAGGTGATTTACCCTCTGAAATCTGAGCTGTTAGAAGGTCACAAGTGTTCTGACCCTTCTTATGAAATAGTGCGTGCAGCATTGCATGTATAGGATAGCCTAGTGATGTGCACCAGGGCAAGTAGCTAAGTGTAATGTATCAGTATTCTAAAGCTTCAGAACCACAGGCATTAACATTACATATTGGTTACAAGTAGTTCACCTTAAAATTAACTTCACAAAGTAGACATTTGCGAAATTGCTGCAGATCGCAAACTTGGGACTTCAACGGTGGTCTGCTTGCTGGGGTGTAATCATCTGAGAAATCTGGCTGCAGGTTCCAACTCGGAATAGTACCTGAAAAGAGATATCAGTCAAAAAAAACAAGAATAACAAAAAGGTTAATCTATTATAGTTATCCCCATCTAGTGGCTCCTGAGCAACATGGTCCTCCCCAACCCTTTGGATGCCTCAAAGCAGGTGCTTCTTTTTGAATTTTTGGTTTGAAGGCATAAAACCCGTGTATACAGAGCCTCCTGGAGCCTTCTAGTCCACACAGGGGCTACCAAATACCCAATCACAGCCCTTATTTGGCACCCCTAGGAACCTTTACATGTGTGTGTTGTTCCCCAACTCCTTTTAAATTTGAATGTGGCTCAGGGGTAAAAAAAAAAGGTTTTGGACCTCTGCCCTATAACATATTAAAAGATATTTTCAAGATGTACTTTCCCTTTAACTTGCTTGGTTCTAAACCAATGTCTTTATTACTATGTTCTATGACATGCAAGGATTTTCATTAGCCTTGATCAAAGCAATTCACCAAGGGCTGCATATAATAATGAAAGGATCAAGCTACACGGAATCCTTTTTTTTCAAAGAATAAAACTTCCTTTAAACCCGCAGGGTGCCTCTCAATAAAGAAACGGAACTATCCCTTTTGGGGGGGAACAGGCTTAGAAGTTCATCAGTCCTCAGCTTCCTTCAAAGGAGAGCTACAGTACTCAGGAGGACTAGCCTTTGAGGCTAAAAAAAACACCAACCATTAAAGATGAGGAGGACCCAAGATGAAAACCTTTTCAAGTGTGCGTCTGTGCTCTCCTGTCCAATAGGCCCCAAATCCTAAAGCTACCTTACTGACACTGGTTACTCTGGTTGTCAACTTGATTGCATCTATACAAATGCATCTACATATTTTCCCTTTATAGAGATATACATATGGAAAATAAATACTGTGAATCTGTTCTAAGTTTTAGCAGTCCTACAGGTCCATACTTTCCAATATTTTTATACAAGACACTAATAAAGTAAACTGGGCTGAGCTCAACCCAACTCAACACCTATGACATGAACTGAAGTGCCAACTACAT
This sequence comes from Xenopus laevis, assembly GCF_017654675.1. NCBI lineage: Eukaryota > Metazoa > Chordata > Amphibia > Anura > Pipidae > Xenopus > Xenopus laevis. Next base: position 18,424,415 of record NC_054388.1, on the reverse strand, counting down.
GCCAGGCCTGATCCCCAACATCAGTGTGCAACCTCCCTTATGCTGAACTGAAGCAAATTCCACCACCAGTGGGAATGAGATGTGCAAATAGGAATGTTGGTGAGTCTTAGAGTTCCTTGCTTTACAGCTTGTGGTGCCTATCGCCAAAAATAATTTCCCATACTGGAGGCGCCAGCTAATAGAGCCCATACTCTGGTATAAACAATTGTTTTTCTTTAAAACAATGCACTCTCCCTCCCTCAAGCAATAAGTCATTTACACCTGGAGGGAGCTCCTGGTGCAGGAGACCATGTTAGGACAGTAAGCATAGTGTTCCAGTTTTCTCTTGTCACTAAACATGGCTGCCCTCATTATCAGCTCCCTCCTGGTGCAGGTGGAAGGAATTTTTTTTTAAAGATTTAAAGAAGAGCTATTGTTTCCCCGTACCAGAGTGCGAGCTCTATTAGCCTGCATCTCCTATAGGGGATACAACTTTTTGACCTTTAAGAGCAGCGGTTAACAATAGAATAAAATGATTTGAATATTTAGCCAGTATAGCCAGTGTTATCCTGATGTCGATCTATCATTCACAAGTTTTCAAAGTGCTAATAGCTTTTATTGGCTGCTATAAAGGAGGAAATGTGTGGTAGCTGAATGGTAATTAGCCATCGAATTCATTGTTCAAGTTTTTATTTACATCGCTTTTATAATTCGAAAAAGTAATAGCCCTTGACTTCTGTAACAAAATCTTCCAAACCGGAAAAGGCTGCTAACTGTTTTCTTTTGCTTCTTACAAATATAATTTAATTTAATTACCATTTTTAATAGGAACATTTTCTGGCATTTGGTATTTTATGTTTTTTGTTGTCGAGTGATGGTGGGGGAGCCACTAATTTCCATCACTTAGAGTTCCTTCTCAAACCTAAATTTGGAATGAGTAAAAACATAGTTTGAGGTACTCACTGCAGTAACAGCTCCAGGGGGAGAGATGGGGAAGGAACATGTGAGTGTTTTGGTTCTTAAAGGTGTGAAAGGAAACAATCTTGACGTCTACAGGCAGGAAGAAAACAAATCTCCAGACCTGACTGTGCCTCCCAGTGAGGCCATTTTTTGAAAGCTTAACATGTTCTTAAAAATAATGTTGAAAGGATATCCGGAATGAGAGAAATAAGGGTGCAACCTATCAGTGCCTAGGATAATTTAACACCTTGTTTGTCACAAGACTGAAATGGGAAGTTTATTTGAAACAAATGAAAAATTAATTTTTTTAATGTTGGTTATGTAATAAAAGATTAGGATTTATAAAGGGTAAACTAATGGAACACATTAACAGATTTAGTTTAAAAGTGGAAACTATTTTATTTTAAAATAAACATAGGCACAAGGGGGCATATTAGCTAAGTTTAACTGAAGGTTAACATTTGGAGAATTTCAACCAAAAATTCAAATCTGCCACAACGTTGAAGAATCAACTTTGCTGGGAGAAAGCAATGCTGGATATTTTCAAATTCACGTTTTCCCGAACTTGGATATGTTAGAGTTTTCGACAGAAAAAAAATGTAAATGTAGATGTTCTCCAGCTGAAACCTGGTGAGCTTCTAGTGAAGGTGGTGTATTTTCAACATTCATGTTAATTTAAAATTCTTGTTTGTTTTTTTAAAAAGTTGATTTTTCAAAAAATTTATGAAATAATGTGACTTTCAGGGCAACTGGGTATTGCTTTAACATGAATTAACACAATCAGATTTACAAGATATATTTCCATGACTAAAGGTGGCCATACACGGAGAGATAAACTCGTTTGGGAATGTCACTAAATGAGCGGACCTCTCCCCGATATGCCCACCTTGAGGTGGGCAATATCGGGCTGATCCGATCGTGGGCCCTAGGGCCCAACGATCGGATCCTAAAGATGGCTAACGGTCGGTCAGATCGCAGGACCACATCAACTAACAGATCCGACGGGATTTTTAGACTTTGGGACAGATTCAATGGGATTTTTAGACTTTGGGACAGATGTATTTTTACCATACTTTATCACTTCAGAAGTTACCAATTAAAATTGGGTTTAAAAAAGAAAACAGCAGGGGGTCAGTTAATGCACTTTTAAATAATAAAATAGGGGTTTCATGCACAAAGGGGAACTAGACTCCTCTGCGCAAATGTAAATTGAAAAATTACTGAGCAGAAAAGCATCTTCTCTGCTCACTGGTATTCATTACTGTGCTCATCTTTAGCTCACTGTTAGTGATGGGCGAATAAATCTGCGGCAAATTCCCGCGTTTCGCCACGGGCAAATAAATCCATGAACATTTAGGCGTGTGTCAGAATAGTCGCGTGCATAAAAATTTTGCGCATCAAAATTATTCGGACGCTCATTGACTTTAATGCATTTGGACAAAAAAGGCACAGGTATAAAAATTGTTAAAATTGACGTGCACCAAAATAATTTTGACGCCCATTGACTTCAATGAGTTTCTATGATTTTTCGCGTATTTTCGCCCTAACGGAACAAATTCACCCATCACTACTCAATGTGATATAACTAGGGTTAGGAGATGTTTCTCAGTTCAGTCACTTACTTTTATGGCAGCTGACTGACCAGAACAGAAGAGGTGCTACTTTTTCAAACTCTGTAGAATTATTCATGTAAATAGCAGAAGATCACTTTTAAATTAATTTATTTTAGAGTTGTTAGTTCCCCTTTAAAGTGGAATAGGAAGTGTCTCCTCTAAGATGTGTGCTCGTGCACTTGAATTCATGCTACAGCTTCAGACCAACCAATATAACGTGCAGCCCATAAACCCCATACCTATAAATTCATGTAAATCCTGTTATATTTATAATTTAAAAAAACAAAATAATAATAATATAAAATTCCTAGACCCTGGTGCTTGAAAGATCATTGTCATCTTAGTTAGTAGTCTCATCCCCTGCAGCATTTTCCCTTTGCTCTATGTCAGGTCTAAAAGCCCCAGCTAATTCCAGAATCACTTTGTGCTAATAATCCCAGTTTTGTGATGTAAATGATATAAACAGAACAAATAACAATTTAGTCACAGGAACAGATTATTATTGTATTTGTAGAGCATTTTCCAAAAATGATGTCATTTGAAAACTAGTTTTTTCTTACTGCAGACGGTGCGTAATATATTGTCCTATTGCAATGCCATCATATGGCCATGGACGGCCAATATATACAATCTCTAGATAATAACATCTTGATAAAAGAAAATAGCAGCTCACTGTTTATTCGTGTTACAAACATTTGTTCTCGATTTGATTACAAGAGATACGCAAGTTCCCACTTTTAAATAAATTACATTATGGTTTGTTTCTTATGCTGAGTTCACCATAATCCATAACTTGAACAGAATTCAGTCTATGATTTTACTGTTCAATGACTTGGAAGTGATTGGGTTAAAGGTGAGAATATTCTTCCTCTTAGAAGCAGGACAAGTAGGGATGCAGAGGTTTAAAGTGTCTTCCTCACAGGATATCCAGCCTTGCCTCGGCTTAAAGCCAAACTCCCCCGTTTGATATGACCTCTATTCCATATGAGGGAACAATGCACTTCATCTGTGCAAGACTTAACACATCGTGGGCCCACTCCTTATAGCTGCCATCTCTGGCCCAACCGAGCTCTATGATTATAACAGGTGTGCGATGGAGACGGTCAAAACGAGAAACAAAGGCGGAATCCATTGTCTTTTATCTGAGGGGCATTTGAAATACAGTTTTGTACAGATTAATTCTTATTCAGAATGGAACCAGCTGTGAAAACTATTTTTTGTTTATAATAGTGCATGTTGCCTTCAAAAAAAGGTGTTTTTATTAATTAATGTGCTGTTAAATACCCTCTCATAGAACAATTCCCATATTTGCTTATGAGCTATAAGCCAAATATGTAAGATGACTGATTGCAAGTTAATTTCATCTAGTACAGCGCAGTCCAACTTGTGGCCCGTGGCCCCTCCTTTGTGTGCCCCCCCACATGAAAGTCTGTCTGATTTCTTACCTTGTGTAAGATTTAAAAGGTATTACTACAGAGATTAACTGGCCCATGCATTGTTTAAACTATTGTTCACACTACCAAAAGCCCTGTACTGTTCACACTTCAGACCCAAACTGAAAGTGCCCACATTGTTCACACCTCAGAAAAACTGTTATATGTAGCACAGTATGAACTGTTCATTTTAGAGTGGTCCTGGACTGGTATGTCTTCTTCTGTATTCTGCCTTCCTGATGCTCCCTATGTGTGCCATACTCTGCCTGTCCTATGCTCCCTGTGTGTGCCATACTCTGTCTTTTCTATGCTCCCTGTGAGTGCCATACTTTGCCTATCCTATGCTCCCTGGGTGTGTGTCATACTCTGCCTAACTATTCTCCCTGTGTGTGCCATACTCTGCCTACCCTATGCTCCCTGTGTGTCATACTCTGCCTGCCCTTTGCTCCCTGTGTGTTTCATACTCTGCCTGCTCTATGCTCCCTGTGTGTGTCATACTCTGCCTGCCCTATGCTCCCTGTGTGTGCCATACTCTGCCTGACCTATGCTCCCTGTGTGTGCCATACTCTGCCTGCCCTGTGCTTCCTGTGTGCCATACTCTGCCTGACTTATGCTCCCTATGTGCCATACTCTGCCTGACCTATGCTCCCTGTGTGCCATACTCTGCCTGACTTATGCTCCTTGTCTGTGTCATACTCTGCCTGCCCTATGCTCCCTGTGTGCCATAGTCTGCCTGTGTGTGCCCTACTCTACCAGTGGGAGGTAAACCTAGTGGGGTTGTGTTAGCATTCGGAAATACTTGCTAGGTTATTCCCAAGTTGTTTAATCGTATTGTGGTGGTTGCTATGCTATCCACAGGGGAGGAGGAATCATATGGATTTATGGGTATGTCTTAATAATCTTTTTTCACATATGAGTGATGGGTGATATCCCTGTAGTGAGCATCAACCACATTTTTGGTGTGCCACCACCATTAATGTGGGTATCATCTTAACATTTCTTGTGATAACATGGGCGTAGTTTGAAGTGCAGTTTAAAAAGGGGACATAGTCAACACTGGCTTCCATTATTGGCCCATCACCACACAGGCCAGAAAAATAGCGCCCCTCCGGAGTTAATATATTGTAGGTACTCATCTATAATCTGTCCCCCACTCCCAGTGTCGGACTGGGATGCCAGGGGCCCACCTTAGTCCATGGGCCCACTTTCCAAACTTTTATTTCTCTTCTCCACACTCAACCTCTTTATTCTCCTAGTCTTTTATATCTACTTACTACATTCTTTCATTATTATGCATTTTTTCCCATAAAGAAATAGGGAATGACCATGACCAAATGTTTAGAAGCAAGAGGCTCACTGACACCTGGGCCCTCCGGGAGTTTTCATGGTATCCCTGTGGGCCAGTCTAATCCCCTCCATCAGGAGTTTGAAGTGTAACTACTGTAGTTTCTCCAGTGCAGACATGCCAGCATAAGTAATACATGTGTGTGTCATTTACAATGTGGATATTTAAAATAATTCAGTTTAAGAAATGCAAACGCTTTTTGTAACTATGTATGCAGAGATGGGTGCATAATTATATTCCTTTAGCAAGGTGCACCATTCTTTCAAACAGTTATTTCCAACTCTACTTGCAGTCTCTATATTTTATTTAATAGTCATTGTAGTCTGCCTCTCCTTTTATACCCACTGTATATGCACCAATCAATCTGTCATACGAGCACAAGGCTACAACCTAACAATTTAAAGGAGAACTAAAGCTTAACTAAAGAAGTAGGCTACATATGCTGCACACTATGTTTTGGGCTTCTGTACCATCTCAAGGCAACCACAGCCCTTTAGCAGGGAAGATTTGTGTCTCTAAAGATGCCCCAGTAGCTCCCCATCTTCTTTTCTGATGATTCACTGCACATGCTCTGTGCTGCTGTCACTTACTGAGCTTAGGGACCCACTCACAATATACAGTACACATAGAATAGAAATGTCACAATATAAAGCTGATTAGTAATTAATACAGATAATCAGCCCTATAGCATCAGCTTATATTAGAGGCAGACCTCATTTTCTGCTGGATAATTAGTGACAACCCCTAATCTTAGCTTCTCAACAGCTGCTCAGAGCCCACTGAGCATGTGAGTGTCACAGACACTTTCCAAGATGGTGACCCCCCTGTGACAAGTTTGAAGTGCTGGGTCATTACTGTTGTTGAGAAACTGAAACTTTAGGCTGGTCCAGTAAGTTCAGTATGTAAAATATAGCATTTTAGCCATATTCATTTTTAGAGTTTAGTTCTCCTTTACCCCACCAATTCCGTTTCCCAGTAGTTAAAGTACTGACTGGGGCCCAATCACATCATTTGGTTCAAGATCATAATACAAGGGTTGACCGTGATTGTTTTGGACTAACACATTAATAGAAAAATTTCCACAATTCAACAGTGAGTAGTGTGTGTGAACAGCTATAGTCTTCTGCAGTCCTTGAGAGATGAATGGCTTGTTGTCAAAGCAGATGGATGTAGGCATAGCCCAACATTATTGGGACATGAACAGAACTAAAGATACAACAAACAGCAGACACTGGAAAGTCAGGTTTATTCACAGATGTAAGCTCAGAGCCATTAAATACTGGGCTACAGTTGTTTTCTTACAAAGTACCTTATTAATAAATAATAATGGACCTTGGCTCTGTGGCCTTAAATGTAGGATATTAGTACATCAACAAAAATAGGTGTGTACTCATGAAATTCACATTCAGGTGATAAAAAAACAATATTTTATGATAAGAAATCTCTGAGAGAGCCTTATGCATTTCATACTGTCTGTAGATGCTTCATTATAGGATTATCATATGCCTATGATTATATTTTATTTACTTCATCATAACTTTTCATTGATATCCACTCCACAAGCTGAAAGTCAAGGCAGTGGTGTAACTAGATATTGCTGGGCCCTTTAGCAAATTATTTTTCAGGCCCCTAAAATGTCTAGGGGTTGACCTGTTTTACCAATATTTATTAAAATTGTATATGAATTGGTGCCCCTATACCTCCTGAGCCCCCCAGCAGCCGCATGGTCTGCTTCCTCTGTAGTAATGTCCCCGAGTCAAGGGCTGGCACACCTGCACCACTTTATCTACTTTAGTTCTTTATTTTGTTTCCTTTAAATGCAGGATCCAATCAGCGATGAAATAATTCCATCTTTTCTGTCATGTTTTCCCCATCTCTCCTTTCTTTAAGATTTTGGAATGTTATGTCAGATAGCTTTTATATCGACCCTTCCTTGTTTTTGTTCCATTCCTGCAGGGTACATGACAGCGTCATTTTGTACAGATGTTTATTTGCATAATTCATTGTTTCTAGGGAAACGTTTATATTGTATTTTTCAACGTTGTATTTTTAACTCCGAAAAGGGACCTTCTGTGGCGTAAATCGTATTAGCTGTCTTTTCCACAAGAGAGTATCTCATTTTTTTTTTTTTTTTTAATAAATGGGGAAATAATTATTCATAGCTTAAAGTGGAAATTTAATTAAAGATTGATTAATGCTTTTTATACTAGGCAACCACCAATACCCATTAGGCTTTATTTATTTTTAATTCATTATTTTTTCTTTCTTTTCACTATTTTTAATCTTCTAAATATGCTATAAGCCCATTCTCTTCTTCCGTGTTCTGAAGTTCTGTATACACAATCTTACTTTTTTTAGCCCTACTGCCCTTACAGTGTCTAAATTTTTCTGAGCTTAGAGAAACATCTGAATGGAGATTAGATCACACTGGCTACTCAAGCCATTATCCTAATTACCACCCAAACACAAAGTATTTCATCCTGAAGGCATGCCTCTACTCATTCGTCATACTCTCGTCAGCCATTTCTAATGGCACAGACCTCATCGTCTGTCATGTCAAATGTGTTTCTTTATTGAAGCAGTGAAACTTGTCAACTCTCATCTTTCAGTGTTGCTTGCCTTATTAATAGCATCTCAATTCTTGAGTCCTAACATAGGGCATATCTAGAGTTTTAAAGATTGCCAAAGAATGGTACTGTAGGTATAGCATAAAGAAGACAATTTTTTATGTTAGTTGTATGTTAGTAGATGTTACTCTAATTAAAGACCAATCACGGCCAATCAGCCAGCAGCTAACCCAAACTAGTTGAATCAGTAATTGTCTTCGTTTGTGGCCCTATCCTTAGGATTCTTCTCACAGAGATTGCCAGGGACAATGGAGACTCTTCAGGATAGGGCCACAAAATACAAATGCAGCTAGTTCAGGTTAGCCGCTGGCTTCAGTGACTGGGGCCAGTGGGAAAGAGAAGCAACAACAATGTGATTGTTGACATCAGTGAAAGACAGTGACTGGCTGTAGCACTGGTGTAGTCCATGTATGTGGTCAACATGAAAGTTCTGTTGAAAGCTTATGACTTTAGGAAGGACCTGTCAGCTGTCTTAACCCATAACCATAAATAGTTGTGCAAGTTTCGCCCATGGTAGGAGATTGTGTACAAGTGATTCATATCTTCTATCGTTAACTCTGTTATTTCACTATAATCTTCTATTTGTGATATGTGCTGTTATTTCTAAAATGTGTTAATTGCTTCACACTGAAATCTGAATCTCCATCACACACGGATTAATATTGTGCAAACTATCCTTCAACAGCAGCGCACCTTCAAAAGATGGAAATATTAATGGAATAGACACATTTCCCAAAACAGGCACAAAGCCAATATACTATCATGACTGATGGAGCTAACTGGATTCCAATGCCTTTAGCAAACCCTAAACAAGGGATCCCCAACCTTTTGAACCCGTGAGCAACATTTAGAAGTAAAAGGAATTGGGGAGCAACACTAGCATGAAAAATGTTCTTGGGGTGCTAAATAAGGGCTGTGATTGGCCATTTGGTAGCCCCTATGTGGATTGTCAACCTACATTGAGGCTCTGTTTGGCAGTGCACCTGTTTTTTATACAACCAAAACTTGCCTGGAATTCAAAAATAAGCACCTGCTTTGAGGCCACTGGGAGCAACATCCAAGGAGTTGGGGAGCAACAAGTTGCTCATGGGCTACTGGTTGGGGATCACTGCCCTAAGCTATCAAGTCACAACCTTTCAGAGAGAGCTCAGCCACATTGCTAACAGAATATACACAATACAAATTAACCTTAAAGGGTTTCTGTCATGATTTTTTATGGTGTAGTTTCTATGTCTAAATTACACTGCAAATAATTTACTCTACCATGTAAAATTTCATTTGTAACCCAACAAGTGTATTTTTTTTTTAGTTGTAATAATGGTGTGCAGGTCCCATCTCAGGTCATTTTGCCTGGTCATGTGCTTTCAGAAAGAGCCAGTACTGCACTATGGAACTGCTTTCTGACAGGCTATTGTTTCTCCTACTCAATGTAACTGAAGGAGTCACAGTGGGGCATGGATATTTACTATTGAGTGCTGTTCTTATATCTACCAGGCAGCTGTTATCTGGTTACCTTCCCATTGTTCAGCGGATGATGGGCTGCTGAAGGGGGGGGTTGATATCACTTCAACTTGCAGTGCAGCAGTAAAGAGTGACTGAATTTTATCAGTGCAAAAGTCACTTGATTTGGTGCACCTGGGAATCTGACAATATGTCTAGCCCCATGTCAGATTTCAGAATTAAATATAAAAAAAATCAATTTGCTCTTTTGAAAAATGGATTTCAGTGCAGAAGTCTGCTGGAGCAGCACTATTAACTGATGCATTTTGAAAAAACATATTTTCCATGGCAGTATCCCTTTAATTATAGAGGCTGTACTAGCAATTCCTTACAATACCCCACAGCCTCTATAATCAGGTTCGCAAAGTATTGAATATCAACCCCACATTTGGATTACTTGCCATCAGTTTTAAGGTATGACCACATGTTATTGCACAGGAACTAGTAAATCCCCTGGAGGACTCTCCAGTTGTAGTGGTGTGGGATCATACAGACTGGGCACAGCATAGGACAGGGAATTACAGATGAATCAATAGCTAGGTTTCATGCAATACAATGGCTGGAAGAACATACAAGTAGCCTTGAGGAGCAGATGGATTGAAGTAGGAGAGGATTGGTCAGGAACACCTTCAGGCTGGAAACATTAAATGTACATAATAAAAGAAAAGGGAAGCAGTGCTGGGAAAGGCAATATACTTGTCTGTATACAGGTGGGCTAGAAAAGGCTGCCCAAAAACAGGGCATGGTAGTAGATAATAGGCCTGTACAAATAAGCAGAAGGAATATTGAATTTTTAAAGGTGCTAAACTGTGATGATTGCATAATGAACAAAGTTCGGCTAACAGATAGTAGAGTTAATATTTAGAGAAAAGCTGGTGATCATTGGATTTTGGGTAGCTGTGGGAACCTTGTTCTGTATTAAACATATACATGTTTCATAGCAATGAAATATGTACTTACAGAAATGATGTTAAGTGTAACATTTTTCTCTATCACTGTCAAACAGGGCTGAACTTGGAGTAAATTGTGCAGAAGAGCTTAAAGTGTAGCACAATCAATTGCATAAGGAATGTACAAGAAAGCCAGCATGTACATAGGCAGAGTACGGAAGGTAGAGCAGTATTTATTCAACATTTGTATGTTGCAATCCTACTTCCCTGCTTGCATACATTTCCTTAAAGCTGGCCATACATAGTGGTGAGGTTGCCAAACTAGTGGATCTCTCCCCAATTTGCCCACCTTGAGGTGGGCGATATTGGGCTGATCCAATCGTGGGCCCTAGGGCCCAATGATCAGATCACAATGAGCAGAATACAGGCAGTCTGATCGAGGACCGAATCCAGGCCCGGATTTGTGGCGAGGCCACAAAGGCCCGGGCCTAGGGCAGCAGAATATTAGGGGAGGCATGATGCCCAGCCGCCTCCCAGGGAGCACACCGGAGGGGGGGTAAGCGGGCGGGTGCTAAGACCGCATGCCCAGACCACACCAGGATTGTGCGGCCTCGGCGAGCTTGCCCACTAAATCCAGTGCTGACCGCATCAACGAACCAATGCTGTCCTCGTTACGACGGGATTTTTAAACCTGCCCGCTTGACATCTGCCCGACTTTTAGCCAGATATTGATCGGGGAAGCCCCCATATACTGCTACTTAGTAGCTTAACAGTACTATAAACCCCCAATGTTCATTCAACTGTGCACAAAATAATGTTTAGCATGTTGGGAGAAAAGCATGGGCATCATAATTTTGTTATTCATTTATTTACCTGTAGGTTCAACAGGATAGAGAATTAATCTTAATGGAGAAGACACAGTGGCGGAGCTACCAGGGATGCAAAGGGTGCAATTGCACCAGGGTCCATACCCCCTCGGGGCTCGCCGGCGTTTCGCATGCTTGCAAATCCACCGCAATCTCCGCTTCCGGAGGAGAGTGCTGCATAGCCTGCATGCAGGCCCCGCTCTGGGTAGTTCCATTACTGAGAAGACAGGCAGGCTAGGAACTGAGGTGAATGTAGAATGCTGGTTCAACTACTGTATGTTTTTTACAACACTATAGTGCTTCTTAGTGTAGAACATTTTCTATTCAATGGAATAGGAAGCAACTGCTAGCAGAGAAAGGTTGTTTGACTGCCACAAGACCCAGGCAAAATTGTCCATACTTTTTTTAAAAAAAAATAAGCCATTGTGATGGAATTCTGTTTGTTGTGCCCCTAGAGATAAAGTAACCTACAGGAAATAACTGGTCTGAGAGTAAGAGCAATTTCAGCATAGTGTATTGTTAAATTCTGTTTCTAAGGAATAGCCTGAAAAGGTTTCAGGGCAAATTCAGTAAATCTGTTTAACTGCATACTTAACATTTGCAGTGGCTTTAATATGTTTAATTAATTATAAATACAGCATTTGAGTGTGAGCCTAGATGACAGCTTGGAAGCATATATTTCATATAGTTCCATTTATAATTGATAAGAATGAACAACCAGAGAGAAGATGGGTTTACAGATGTTTGCATTTCAAAAACTACTTAACGTGAGAGTGCCTTTGTAAATAAATGAAAAACAATGATTAATAGTGTAAAAAATACATCTCGTTACGCCCCACCACCGCTATGTCATGGACCCGCCTCCCCGCCCAGAGTTAGTTGGGAGGAATGGTGGCAACTCTATTTCCAGACAATTTTGGTTACTAACAAGCTTCCTAGGTTTTGCTCCCTGCTCAGGTCTTGTAAAGCAATTCTAACACAAGAGCGTGGTAATGGGAGGTATTAAGGAAGATTATGACCAGAAAGCCTGAGAAAAATGAACTGGTACAGAAATTAAAAAATGAAAGCAAAAAGGAAATAAATATATATATACGGTTCGCAAAATGTTCATCAGATATATATATGCAAAGGAGGCATTGTATATTTTCAAAATGTCCTCAACTAGGGTCATCACATGAATCTGCGGGATAGATGGCATTAAAGATAGGTGGGACAAAATACATATTTCAATTGATTTACTATTCAGATTTATATTACAGAGAATCACCTGCAAATTACATTTTTACTAAATCTCTTTACAAGATTTATCAAAGCACAAACATTTCTGTACCAGACAATAATTCAGTGGAAACTATCAAATTGATTTTACACTATGAAAACAAACTATGATAATTGATTATGCAGTGATCCCGGGAAGAGGACTTTCAATAGGACTTTTGAGCAGATTAGCTGTTTGGGAAAGGCCAGTTGTCTTAATGTCACATTATGAAATTCATCAAAGGCAATTGACAGGATAACACATCCAGATAAGATTTCTTGCAACTAGTTTTTTCAACCCTTTTTGCAGAATGTATTCATAATACATATGCTATAACACCCATACACCCACAACTTACACTGAAAGAAAGTCCATAACTCCCTTACACCAGCACCTTACACTAAAAGAAAACCCAAATCTCATCAACCCTATCCCTACACCCACATCTTACCCTAAAATAAAGTCCATAACTCCCCAACCTTACACACACACCTTTCACTAAAAGAAAGTCCATAACTCCCCAACCCTACCCCTATACATTTCACTAAAATAAAGTCAATGATTCCTCAATTCTACATGTGCACTTTACACTAAAAGAAAGTCCATAGCTCTCCTACCGTACACCCACACCTTACAATAAAAGAAAGTCCATAACCCCCCTACCCTATACCCACACCATACAGTAATAGAAAGTCCATAATACTACAATAAAAGAAAGTCCATAACTCCCCTACCCTACCCGTTTCACTAAAATAAAGTCAATAACTCCTCAATTCTACATGTGCACATGTACACTAAAAGAAAGTCCATAGCTCTCCTACCCTACACTCTTTAACCCCACCCTAGACTAATAGAAAGTCCATAACTCCCCTACCCTACACCCTACCTTACAATAAAAGAAAGTCCATAGCTCCCCAACCCTACAATAAAAGAAAGTCCATAACTCCCCTACCCTAGAATAAAAGAAAGTCCATAACTCCCTTACCCTACACTCACACCTTACACTAATAGAAAGTCCATAGCTCCCCTACCCTACACCCACACCTCACACTAAAAGAAAGCCCATAACTCCCCTACCCTACACCTTAAACTAAAAGAAATCCATATCTCATCAACCCTACTTTCACACCTTACACTAAAAAAAATCCATTAATCCCCAAACCTACACTGTGCATTAAAGAAAGTCCATAACCCCCCCAAACACTACACATGCACATTACACTCCCCAATCCTACACCCACACTTGCACTCCCCAACCCTACACCCACACTTATACTGTGGACTCTAAAGTAGATTTAATTTGAACAAATATTCTACATTCCAGTCCAAATCAATTATTTCAGGTGATATGTAATAGATATACAAAAAAAGCTGTCCAAAACAAATGACTATACATTTGCAATATCCTGAATAAGATCCAGCAAAGCCTGATATAACCGAATACAATGAATTATAATTTCTAAACCTATTCTTAGATCCTGTCATCCCTTAAGTTCAAACAATTATGCAAAGATGTTCCTGGAACTACTGTTTTTAGGATGCTGTTTTTAGGATGCTGTCAAGGTGATTGATATGGGTTTCCCTCAACTCTGTAATACCTCAAGATCCTAACCTAAGGATGCCTAAGGGTCAAACTCTTGTCTGCTTGGTGTTTATTTTTGTTAATGATCCTAAAATGTCATCTAAGTTTGGATGCAAACACTACAATGCAAGTTATCTTACAGTAATAAAACAGAAGGGTACAGGATATATATATAATATATGGTTCAAATATGCTTTAAGTCTATCTGACAGAAAGTGTCTGCACATTGTAAGAGGACTATAAGTCTAGTAACAAACTTATCAACCCCGAATTCTACTTATGCTTGGTATAAATCACCTTTAATATATAACAGTGTCTAATATGCTCTCAATAGATTGCAGGCGGCAATAACTGCCCTTTGGAAGCTGTAAATATTGCTCTATAGGGACCACTATGGCCCCATCTGGGCAGAGGTCCCCAACTTTTACCTTTGAGTCAAATTTAATTGTACAAAGAGTTGGGGAGCAACACAAGCAAGAAAAAAAAGTTCATGGAGATGCAAATTAAGGGCTGTTATTGGCTATTTGGTAGGACATATGTGGACTGGCAGCCTACAGGAGGTAGGGTTGCCACCCGGCCGGTATTTTACCGGCCTAGCCGGTAAAACACCTGCCAAGGCCGGGGCCGGTATTACAAATTTACCGGCAATGTAGCTGTTTGTTCTCCTAAATATGAAATTTCGAAATACAGTTTCCAACGGCAGACCTTTCTTTAGGTAAAAGGTTTAGGTAGCAACAACTGTGCAGGTTCATAACAGCAGCAAACAAAACAAAGAGACCTTACTGTGTCCAACAAATAGCTATGCAGGTCACAGTTAAAGTCTTTTCCAAAAATGTATGTAAAGTAAATCAAAATGATGGATTACATTATACCAAGGCACTTTTATGTGCAGGCTGTGGCTGAAAAGCCCTAATCAAAAAGCACAATGGCTACAGAAACTGCATCTGATATGGCAGTATTGATTTTGATGTCCAAGTATATCTTTTTGTCTTAGGATGCCACAATGTACAATTTATTGTGTAGCTCTTTGCCTTGACAGATGGTAATCAGAAGACAAAAGTTTGCTTCAGATAAAAAGATTTGTCATAGAACTGATTATGCAGAACGCTACATGACTACAAAAGTGATTTTATTATCCAGGGGAGATAATTACCTAAACATCTTTTCCTTTTGTTTCTAAGGTGCACTTTGAAAAAGTAAGTGATTGCCTTAAAGAACATCACTATTCAGCACCATGTTTTCAACAAATGACTTACATAAGGCAAAGTATGAGCAATACATTTACATTTTAGGAGCTTTCAGTAGTGTGTTACATAGCTACATAGTTAAATCGGGTTGATAAAAGGCAAAGTCCATCAAGTTCAACCCCTTCAAATAAAAACCCAGCATCCATATATACACCCTTCCATACCCTTACATAAATGTTATATACCCATATCAATACTAACTATAGAGTTTAGTATCACAATAGCTTTTGATATTATGTCTGTCCAAGAAATCATCCAAGCCATTCTTAAAGGCATTAACTGAATCAGCATCACAACATCACCCGGCAGTGCATTCCACAACCTCACTGTCCTGACTGTGAAGAACCCCCTACGTTGTTTCAAATGAAAGTTCTTTTCTTCTAGTCTGAAGGGGTGGCCTCTGGTTCGGTGGTTCTTTTTATGGATAAAAAGGTCCCTTGTTATTTGTCTATAATGTCCTCTAATGTACTTGTAAAGTGTAATCATGTCCCCTCGCAAGCACCTTTTTTCCAGAGAAAACAACCCCAACCTTGACAGTCTACCCTCATAATTTAAGACTTCCATCCCTCTACCCAGGTTAGTTGCACATATCTGAACTCTCTCCAGCTCATTTATATCCCTCTTAAGGACTGGTGTCTAAAACTGCACTGCATACTCCAGATAAGGCCTTACCAGGGACCTATAAAGAGGCATAATTATGTTTTCATCCCTTGAGTTAATGCCCTTTTTTATGCAAGACAGAACTTTATTTGCTTTAGTGGCCAAAGAATGACACTGCCCAGACACTGGTTATCCACAAAAATTCAAAGATCCTTCTCAGTTAAGGAATATAAGTGTATAACTTGCATTTATATTATTTTTGCCAAAGTGCAAAACCTTGCATTTTTCAACATTGAACCTCATTTTCCAGTTTGCTGCCCAGTTTTCCAACTTAGACAAATCACTCTGCAAAGTGGCAGCATCCTGCATGTAACCTATAGTTCTGCACAATTTAGTATCATCTGCAGAAATAGAAACAGTACTTTCAATGCCCACCTTCAGGTCATTAATAATTAATAATTAAAACAAGTTGAAAAGTAAAGGACCTAGTACAGAGCCACGTGGTACTCCACTAACAGCAATGGTCCAATTAGAAAATGTTGCATTTACCACCACTCTTTGTAGTCTAAATCACATCCATTGCCATCCCAGAATTGAGGTCCCTGCTCACCTTCTCAAAAAAAAAATTAAGTTAGTTTGGAAAGATCTATTACGCATAAAACCATGCTGGCACAACCTCATAGTATTATGATTTGCTATAAAATCCAGTATATTATCCTTTATTAACCCTTCAAAAAGCTTTCTTACCACAGGCGCCAGACTAACTGGCCTATAGTTTTGAGGCTGAGAACAGGATCCCTTTTTGAATAGCTGCACCACATTAGCAATTCTCCAGTCTCTCGGCACCATGCCAGACCTCAATAACTTCTGAAATATTAAGTAAAGAGGTTTTGGCAATCACAGAACTAAGCTCGCTAAGTACCCTGAGATGAATACCATCCGGCCCCGGACCTTTGTTAATCTTAACATGTTCTAGTCTCTTTTGAATTTCCTCATGTGTGAACCATGTATCATTAGTTGTATTACTAGAATTGGGACTATTAAGAAGGAAACCTTCATTAAATGGTTCCTCATTTGTGTAGACAGAGTAAAAATATGAGTTCAGAATCTCAGCTTTTTTTTGTTCTCATCAACCAGCTGACCCCCCTCTGATATTAAGGGTCCCACCCCCTTCCTGGTTTATTTTTTTACTAATTACATATTTAAAAAATAATTATAGATTCTTTTTACTGTTTGCTGCAATATCCTTTTCCACATTGATTTTAGCTTGCCTGATCGACTTAGTTGCCTTTTTGTATGATTTATTGGCCTCCTTGTACCTTATAAATGATTCGGCTGTCCAAGCTAACTTGAAAGCCTTAAAAGCAACACTTTTATTGAACCAAAAAGGTTTTGCTTTGCAATGACGTTCCTTGCTTACAAGGGGAATATACTGACATGTATATTTATTAAGCATCATTTTAAAGACTTCCCATTTTTGTTTTGTGTTTAACCATGTGAAAAGCATTTCCCTCTTAATATGTTGCAGAGATGCCCTTATACTGTCAAAGTTTGCACGTCTGAAATTTTGTGTTTTAGTTACTCCCTTATAGAATTGCCTCTGCAACAGAATTTCAAAGGAGACCATGTTATGATCACTATTCCTAAATGCTCATCCACACAAATTCTAGAGATGAGTTCAGTATTATTTGTTATTACAAGATCCAAAAGAGAGTTATTTCTAGTAGGTTCTTGAACGAGCTGGAATAAAAAATTGTCATTCAGCATATTTACAAACCTTTTTGTAAAGCTTTTTCTGTCTTGGTAACCCCATTACCGTTGTTGAACTATACCCCACGCTTGATGCGCTTCGCAGTGTCTCCTTTGAGACGCCACGAAACGTGTCAAGCGTGGGGTATAATTCATCGCTGCGGGTGCCATAAATGGTTTTACCATACCAAATAAAAAGAAGATTTTATGAATCCAGCTGCCTGGTGCTCTGTGTATTTTGCAGAGTTGTTGTACAAGTTCGTCCAGTTTCAGGGGCGTGATTACGAGTCTGCACAGGGAGCCGGTCCGTGGCACAGAAGTGGGTGAGTTCTCTCTTTCCCTAAGGTTAAAACATCCAAATGGTTGTTACATAGCACAGCACATTTCCACAGCCCTTTTAGAACAAATATATATAATTTATATCAGTTTCTGCCGCAGTGGGGACTCTCGCCTTGCCTTGTGGCAGAAATGACCCAGAGCATTATACTGGTGATGGGGAGTAACTGCTAGAAGCTGTACTAATCAAACATTTATCATCCAATATTATTAATATTACGTCCATAAATAAAAGCACCTCAGCAGGTGCACACTGTGGCTCTTGTTGGAGACCAACAGGCGCAAAAGGCCTTGGGTGAGTGTTTCAGATACTTGCTCAAAAACATCAGCACTCACAGCCAGATGGGCAGCAGGTTATGGTGGCCATAGACGCAAACATAATATTGTATAAAGATTTTTTCGTACGATAGTCGGTGCGTGTATGGTGGGGCGATGAGCCAACTGATATTGGCAGAAGACTTGTATATTGGTTGGCTGGTCGATCGGACTGGCAAGAACATTTTGATTGGGCACCTTTAATGGCAACTGAACATCGCCCATTGTTAGTGTTGAATTGTCTGATACAGGTAGAAATCTATTGTTTCTACCTGTACATCTGACTATTCAGCTCTACACGTGTGTGTTGAAACGAATGATCTTTCCTGGAAAGATCTTTTCCCAAAATCCTACATGAAAGATTTGGCTGAATACTGAACCAAATCTGAACCCTAATTTGCATATGCAAATTAGAAAAATTAAAGGTTAAATAGAAACCACGTGGTTAAAAATGGTTAAACTTCCTTGTTTGTGTAATGAAAAGTCACATGATTTTTTGGATTCAGTTATGGTTCGGCCAGGCGCTTGGATTCGCTTAAATCCAAATCCTGCTGAAAAAGTCCTGTCCAAATCCCGAACTGAACCCTGGATTCAGTGCATACTTAAGTAAATGGTTGTGTTTTATAATAATAATATATACGTGTCCGATAAGAGAATATACAGACAATGCTGAACTACTGGAGTACTATCAACCCATCATCAAGCCAGGAAATGCTGTATATCCACATCCAGAAAAATCTGCAGACACAGAAAACAGAAATCCAGACAAGAAAAATAAATATTTATCCGTGCACTTGAGTGTTTGTGGCCTTCAGTGAGAAATCTGCCAACATATTTATTTTATCTTGATGGAATTTGTGACATTTCAGCCTGCATATTTCTTTCTTTTTTTTTTTTTTTGCAAAAAGGTAATAAACTCTTTTTTTTTTCTAAAATCAAGAACGTGTGAAATAAGGAATCTGCAGAGAATGCCAGAAAGGACGGAGATCAGATTATATGTTTTCACATGGAACTTAGATAAATAAAAAATACTTGGCTAAATATTCTTAAATAGAAATCAGATGTTGACACCTTTACAGTTACGGTTTACATGAAAAAATCTACAAAAAAAAGTCCAAAAAGAACACTAAGCCTTAGAAGCAAAATGCACCTGTTAAGTCACGAGATGGCACATTCATGCCGTCAGAGGACATGAGAAGCACCACTGCTGTGGGGAGAATGGACAGGATGTGCAACCAGGCCCCAACCATTAGAAATATCTCCCGCTTCACGCACCACTGAAAAATTCCCTTCGCCCTGCAATAGGCTTATCATAGCTCCAGTGGGCCCCAAGGGGGTGTGGGCCAGAGTGTGATCGCATTTGTTCGGCTTAAAGGGCATGTAAAGGCAAAAAAATAAAATCCCATTTTTACTTTATTTAATGAAAAAGAAACCTATCTCCAATATACTTTAAAGGGGACCCGTCACCCAAATAAAATGATTCCAAATCCTATTTTATCATGTTAGTCAAGCAAAATGAACTTTAATTACACTGTATAAATTATTTGAATATTGTTTCCATCAGTCTGGGAACTCATAATAATAGCAACTAGGAAGGAGCCATTTTGTGGACACTGTTATTAAGTTATTAAGACAAGCCTTGTATCATCTCAGAATCTTGTTTGTGCACCAGGGGACAGGGACCCAATGTCCATCCCCATGCACTGGTTAAATTAAATCGTTAAGAGAGCTGGGGGAATGCAGGGAGAGCAGTGACATCTAGGAAGTGCTGAATGGAAAGTGAAAGTAATTGTTTGCCCCGCCTCTATGCCTAGGCATAGAGGTGGGGTAGGCAATATTTGATTGACAGCTGATATTTTTAAATGAGTTTACAACAGCTATGAATGCTTTAATAAAAAAAAGAAATTGGATTTCATATTTAATTTAAAAAGGATTTTTATTATACAGATTTTTATGTCTGGGTGACGGGTCCACTTTAATTAAAAAATGTGTACCATTTTTTATATGAAACCTGACTGTATGCAGTGAAATTCCCCCTTCATTTTCTGCTGTGGATAGGAATTTTCAGATGGCCCCTAACTGCTCTGCAGAGAAACAATCATACTTATGAACAGCAGAGGGAGCCCCCGCCTTACTTCCCAGCCATGCAGAACTCAAGCAGCTTTGTTTGCTTCTCTGTAGAGCAGTCGGCGACTGTGTAGAGATTTGTATTGGATTTAATTTTTCCCTTTACTGTTTCCAACCCCAGCTGCAGGGACAAAGATCATGGAGCCAAACTGAGATTCTAATTGGAGGATTATTTTGCTGCAGCCACTGGTTCTGCAGAGTTGGAGAAAGTTTGTATTAAACAATACAAAAACTATAAAATCCACATTAGATTACATGACAACACAGGACCCAGTGTAGTCTGTATATTCTGATTATTAATCAGTCTTGCTGTATCAGCTTCTGGCAGATATTATTGGACTTGTGCTGTTTTGATAATTTATGACGATCCCTACGCAGCCCAGACAACACTGAGCATGTGTTGTTTAACAAAATTACAAGAGGGTGACCCCCTGTGGCCAACTTTGAAAGCATAAATCATTTGTTTAATTAGGCTTGTGTTGCAGTAAGTTCATGTTTATGTTTAGTATACAAAATACAGCATTTCTAGCCTTATTCTATTTTAGACTTTACTTCCCCTTTAACAGCTGCAGGAGTGCATAGGAGCTAATCCTCATCTGGGGATGCACCATGTACCTGCCAACAAGTCAACCAACAAACCACCACTATAACCTCCCCTTCCACCAAAATGGACAGGAACTTCATTATAATATAATCATGAGTGTGTTTTCTTCAACAAGAAACCAAAGTTGAGGGATTCTAATAGAAATAAGTCT
This sequence comes from Xenopus laevis, assembly GCF_017654675.1. Taxonomy (NCBI): domain Eukaryota; kingdom Metazoa; phylum Chordata; class Amphibia; order Anura; family Pipidae; genus Xenopus; species Xenopus laevis. Next base: position 18,403,233 of record NC_054388.1, on the reverse strand, counting down.
CAAGCTACTTTCTGAATTTAAATTCTTAAAGGAACAGTAAAGCCAAAAAATGAAAATATATTGTACTGTTGCACTGCACTGGTAAAACTGATATGTTTGCTTAAGAAACACTACTATAGTTTATATAAACTAGCTGTTGTGTAGCCATGGGGGCAGCCATTAAAGCTGGAAAAATTACAAAAGGCACAGGATACACAGCCAGGGCCGGATTTCACAAGTGGCGCTCAAGGCTGCGTTGGTCCCAGCACTGGATGCCTCGCGCACGCCACACACTTCCCCCCGAGGCTGTATGGTCCTAGCGCCGGCCTCGGGGGGAAGTGTATGGTCCTAGCTGGTGTTATCAAGACATTGTTTATTGATCTACCTTTTGGGCACCCCTACCTTAAACTCAATGAGCTGTTAGCTCAAACTCACAGAGGTGTGAATGTGTGATCCAGTCACAATGGTTCTATGATCCTCATTTAGGTAGGTGTTAATTAAGGGTTTAAATGCAACGTGTATCTATTGGGCTTTCAAAGAAAAAAAATAGCAACAAAAAAGATCATTTTTTGGTTTTGCAAGATTGACATGTTCTAGGTATGACATTCAAAGTCACTAGTGTTATTTGTTGAGCTCAATCTTCTCCTTGAGAGGAGAGACACTGCAAAACATTAATTCTGTGAAGACACACAAAGCTACTAGTAGCAGCTACTTGTTGTTGCTACAAAATGCCAAAAAATACCCTGCCATAGACAAAACTGGCAATTGCCTCTACTAAAATGTCTTAGCAAAGCCAGCTAACACTACTGTCTATTTTTTAGCCGTTATAAGTAGTTGCTACTAGTAGCTTTGTGTGTCTATAAATACTCTTGACACACTTCAGCCAAATTAGCTGAATGAGAAATGATGCACGTTGTAGGTAGCCAGCGTCTGGGGTAATAATGTTTAGCTTATCTATTGACAGGACTTGCTTTTGCTATTATTGGGGTATGGCCAGAGCCAAAATAACAGCAGAAAATGTGCAAAAGGAAGTGACATTATTATTATTTATCACATTCTCCTTAAAGGAGAAGGAAAGGTTAAAACTAAGTAAGCCTTATCAGAAAGGTCCATCTAAATATACCAGTAAACCCCCAAAGTAATGTTGCTCTGAGTCCCCTGTCAAAAGAAACACTGCATTTCTTTCCTTCTATTGTGTACTCATGGGCTTCTGTATCAGACTTCCTGCCTTCATCTTAAACCTCATTGCCCTGGGCAAGAGCATGCTCAGTTTGCTCCTCTCCCCCCCCCCCTTCTCTACTGTAATCTGAGCCCAGAGCAGGGAGAGACTCGGTCAGGAAGTGATGTCACACCACATTAATACTGCAGCTCCTATCCTAAACAAACTGAGAGTTTCTAAAGCTTTTTACTCAGGTATGGTAAAGCATTCTACAGAATAAATATAGCATTCTAGCTTGCACTTTTGCAGCTAATCTATTGGCAATAAAATGCCTCTGTAGCTTTCCTTCTCCTTTAAATAAACCCCATAGGCTGGTTTTGCTTCCAATAAGGATTAATTATATCTTAGTTTGGATCAGGTACAAGCTACTGTTTTATTATTACAGAGAAAAAGGAAATCATTTTTAAAAATCTGGATTATTTGGATCAAATGAAGCCTATGGGTCTTTCCGTAATTCTTAGTTTACTGGATACTGGATCAAAGGAGGGCACTGCAATAATAGAGCAAAATATGCAGAACTGTTATATGAGGTGCAAACAACCCAAAGGTACCCCCACATTCAGTTACCCAAAACATTATATCCCATATGTTGGGTTTGCACACTCAAAAAATACAAACAAAAGGTGGTATCAAAAGGATCTCTTTACATTATATATAGAATAGCAGAACACTGAACATCAATCAAAATTATATCTTATCAAAGCCAAATATACACAACAATATTGTCAGCTGTAGATACATACCACCCAATTATATGTTTGAAGCAAAAAAGAACAAGGAGTGGATACACTTGGCAGCAATGGGGTAGAATTTAAAATAGCGTCCGCTTCGCTCACATTGCAACACTTCGCCAGGCGTAGATTCGCCAGGACAACGCTAATTCACTAAAATCCGAACTTGCGTCCAGGGCACCGAATGCTGGCGAAGTAGCGCTAGCGTTACTGCGGCAAGCGAAGCGAAGTTGCGCTAGCGTTGCCTAATTTGCAAATGGCAGGAACTTAAAGTTCAATGGACGTATACGTTGCAGCCAATACATTACACTACACAAGCCAGGGAAACCTTAATAAAATTAAATAGAGTTGTTATATTGCCCTACACATGAGCCCAGTGTATAGTTTATGTGCCATTTGTTAGGGGGGAAGCCGGGTACCCTTGAAAAAATTTACATTCTTTTGCAGCCTATCACCCTGAAAAATTAAAAGTCGCCAGAGTTTTTTGGGACTTGAAACTTTTTTTTAAGGTACTCCGATCAAGTTACGGCTGAGCCCGTTAGTAAAAAAGTAATGAAAGGATGCCACGCTGGCGAATTTTCACTACGCCCTTTAGTAAATCTGCCCCATTGAGAATACCCCAACATTTTGGCACAGTAGCCTTTGTCAGGGGGGATTCTCTCTCTCTCTCTCTCTAACAGGTTTCTGGATAACAGGTCCCATACCTCTTATATTATAAACCATAGGCCTGTTAGTCTGAACTCAGTGCTAGGAAAGCTTTTTGAGGGGTAATAAGGAATAAAGTGAATTTCAATGTATTCTACTCTGCAGCTTCTATTAATAATTTTAAGAGTGGCTTGCATGACTTCTTGAACAAGCATAATATCCCAGGCTATTGTGATCTTAAGATCTACAGCTTACTAATATAGATATTGGCATATATAGTCAATATATGTGAGTATACAGATAAATATAAGTATATGCAGTGCCGACAATTGGGGCAGGCAGAAGAGGGCACAAAGCTTGGGGGTGCCAGGAATGTACCTTCCCTGATGCCAAGCCCTAGTCTGGCAAGTGCTGAGCGAGTTCTGCTTTCCAAAGTCAAAGCATGCGGATGTGCATCTGTTCACAAATGTACACTCTCGTTTGCAAGGGTATGGACACGGGGGGATGTGGGAAGATGCAGCCAGCCGGGTTGCCTGGCCCTGAGTATTTGTATAAATGTGCACAGGAGTACTTATAGGGGCAAATTCACTAATTTCGCCAGCGCTCCGCAAATTCACTAAAATCCGAAGTTGCGCTCAGGGGTAGCGTAAGGTTGCGAAGTTGCGCTAGCGTTGATTCGCTATGTAAAGCGAAGTTACGCTAGCGAAGGCTAATTTGCATACGGCGCGAAATTCAAATTTCAATGGAGGAATACGTATCAGCACTACAAATGCCAAGAAAACCTTCAAATCATCAAGTAAAATTTTTATTTTGCCCTACACATGTGCCCACTGTCTAGGTAAGTTGCCATGAGTCAGGAATTGTAGGGGGGAAGGAGGGGAGCCCCAAAAATGTTTTCGATCTTATTCAGCCTATCACCCATCATGTAGAAAACATGCCAGCGTTTTTTGGGACTTAGAAAAAAAATTTACTTTTTTTTTTAAACAATCCCTATCTACTCTATTGCGCTTCGCCAGGTCTGAGGTGGCGAAGGAAGTCTAGCGTAAAAGGTAGCGTTCAGTACACTGCGCAAGTTAGTGAATTTGCGTAGTTACGTCGCTAGCGAAAATTCGCCTGGCGTAAGGGTGCGAAGTAACACTAGCGAAACTACGCCAGCGTTCGTTAGTGAATTTGCGCAGTAACGAAAATGCCAAACGCTAGCGAATTAACGCTATCATTCGGCGTTTCATGAATTTGCCCCATAGAGTGCTTGAACCTGATGGATGTTGGTGTTTTTATTTTTCAACCCAACTTGACTATGTAAATTATTATAGCACTAATATTTAGTTCTTGTTTAGTAAGGACTCGGAATTGTTCACCAGTAAAGTGAAGGGATTTTGCAAGTAAGTGATTATTATTATGGTCTGAAGAAAATATAGTTCCCATGAAGGAAGAAACAAATCCGGGACAGCTTAAACATAATGAATGATAGGATATTTAGCAAACTCCAAAAAAGGAATTAGTAAAAAATGCATCACAAATATTTTTATAAGGGAAAGCTGGGGGCGGGAGCATTTCCTTCCAATATAAAACAGATAGCACTCGGAGCTGTGCTTCATAACAGTCGTGTAAAGTTCCCAATTCCTACGAAGCAAATCGCAAAATCAGGAACTGAACATCCTATGTACGGCATCCATGGAATTCAGAATTTGGCAAATTATTAGAATGCTGGACCATTTCACTTTTTTACACAGATCTGGTAGGAAGACTGTGTATCAGGAATGTCTGGCCTGGAGTCCTCCAGCTGTTTTTTAACCAAAACTCCCAGCCCACTCCCATGTAGATATCTTTCCCGTTTGTTGTTAAATGATGTTGAGATTCGTGTGTGTGTCTGTGGTTTGCTATCAGCAGTGCTGCAGCCTGAATATCCCGGTGTATGAAGAGGGGTTGTTCACCTTTGTGTTAACTTTTAGGGGGATATTTATTAAAGTCCAAATGCCAAAAATTCAAGTTTTTTTTACTATAAAATTAGTATTTTTAGTGGGAAATTAACTCAAGTTTTTCGAGATTTATTATACCCCGAGGACGGAAAAAGCCAGAATCCAAAAAGTCAATGGGAGAGGTCCCTATCCTATTTGTAAGTTTATGTGGTCTGTGCTGGAATTAGACCGAAACTCTCAGACTATTTCTAGCAAAAATCCAAAAAAATCTGGCTTTTAGGGAAAAAGCCTGAAAAAATCGTACGATTCTGGAAAAAACTCAGAAAAAAACATACCATTCAGGTTTTCGCTCAATTTGATCAAGTTTGTCCTCGATCTGATTAAATCATGCTTTTTTAATAAGAAATAAGGTCACATTGTAGATTCTAGTTTGGTCGGATTTTGATGAATAACCCCATTAGTGTGATGCAGAGAGTGATATTCGACGACAATATTTTCATTTCTTATTATTTGTGGTTTTTGAGTGATTTAACTTTTTATTCAGTAGTTCTCCTGTTTGCATATTTCAGTCATCAGGTTGCTAAGGTACAAAAGAGTCAAAAGAAAAAAGGTAATAATTTTAAAAACATTTTATAACGAAATACTAAGGGACAGATTTATCAAGGGTCGAAGTGAATTTGAGGAAATTTTCGAAGTTAAAAAATTCGAAATTTGAAGTAATTTTTTGAATACTTTGACCATTGAATGGGATACTACGACTTCGAATTTACTTTGATTCGAAGTAAAAATCATTAGACTATTCGATAATCGAAGTACTGTCTCTTTAAAAAAAACTTTGACTTCAATACTTTGCCAACTTAAACCTGCTGAAGTGCTATGTTAGCCTATGGGGACCTTCCAGAGCAATTTTCTAAGTTTTTTATATTCAAAGGAAAATCGTATGATCATACAATAAAAATCGTTTGAATTTTTACGATTCGTACTACGATCGGAATACGATCGTACAATGAATAAAATCCTCCGACTTCGAATGTCAGAGGATTCTATTCGATGGTCGAATTTCGAAGTATTTTCCTCTTCGAAATTCGACCCTTGATAAGTCTGCCCCCTAATGTAAACTTAAAGGTGAACCACCCCTTTAAAGATCTACCTTAGCACATTTTTCTAATACAACACTCTGGAATTACTGCATGAGAATTCTCATTTGATATGTGTATTGCATTTATCTCCAGAAAAATAAGGGGGTTAATACACATAAGTGGTAGCCTATTGGGTTTATTTAATGTTTACATAATTTTCTAGTAGACTTAAGGTATGAAGATCCAAATTATGGAAAGATCAGTTATCCGGAAATCCCCAGGTCCCGAGCATTCTGGATAACAGGTCCCATACCTGTACATTGGTCAAATCACTCCTTAATAGTCCAGTTTCGCCACTAAAAACTCTTATAAACTCCAATAGGTGAAAAAAAATTGTTGCACCACCTTGCGTATCAAAAAAAAATAAAAATACACCAATGCATTTTGGCAATGTTTTTGCAGTTTTGTGATCTTTTTGGCAAGTAAAACAGGTCAGATTTGCCTATTTCTTAATTATTCCAAGAAAATAATAATTGTGTAATGAACGGCTCCCGACAGATGGCTAGAATATGTCACTAGGATGCTCTCCTTGATCAAACTCACTTATGAAGTCCGGTTTCTTATAAAAACGGTACACATTTTTTAATTAAAGTATATTGGAGATAGGTTTCTTTTTCATTTAAGAAAGTAAAAATGGTATTTTAATTTTTTGCCTTTACATGCCATTTAATTTTGGCATCAAGTATCAGGAAGGTTGGTACTTTGGTTTACATGAAATGTACGAGAAATCTGGTGGGCCACAGGGAGTTTCTCACTTTTATCTATACAATACTAAGTCCCCTTTCTACTTCTTGATGATAAGGGTATAGATACATTTTGGACTGCAATAGAACAGAGAGTTAACACAAGTAAGAAATCACACAAAATAAAACCAAACACACTTGGTTTGACATTAAAAAATATAATTGGTATGCAAGACATGTCACTGGATTGGAAATATACTCCTAGTTTTCTCTGTTTTTCTCATTAAGGACATATATAGTATTATAACCTATATCTACTGTTGACCCCGTAAAAGTCATACAACATACAATGGCCACGTTTAAAACTAAACCGAAAATAGATGCCCTGAATAAACTCACCTCTGCACAATACAAACATTTCTATTTGTCATGGATACCATGACTGGTTTACCTTTTGCAATGACCTGCAGGTGCCTCACGCAGCAAAAAAAAAAATGGTTATAAATTAATTTAAAAAAAAAAGTGTGTGTAATTCATTAGAAACTGAAATTTATCAGATGTTTTTATGGATTCACCCTCATGGAGATGTAGAAGGGGGGGGGGGAGCTAATCAGTTGCAGACCCTTTCATGGGAAAAAATTTAGAAAAAAACCCAGAAAAAATATATAGGATTTCTAAATGCTGTAAATACAAAGTAAAAAGAGTAAAGCACAAGCAAAATCCTCCAACAGGAAAAATGAGAAAGATGGGGGCAAATTACAAAGAGGAAGACCTCTGGGAAGAGTTCGACTTCAATTGAAACCTCAACGGTTACTGGTAACAGTGAAAGTCTGTGTTGACAAATAAAATGATCGGCCCCAAAGTAGCAAGGTGTATGAAATAAGAAGGGAGAGATAGAAGGGCCTGCTGTATGTAACTACAAACTGTCAATTGGACTGCTCACCACAGGAGAGGTCATTTGTTTTAATTATCTTCTCTTTCAGGTGTAACATCATTATAGAACCTCGCGATTATTCTACAGAAAAAAAAAAATATTTCAACTTTTTAAGATTGTTATTAAGGCTTCAGATAACACTAGTAGACTATGTTTGGATTTCTGCCGAGAGAGGACAACTGCCTGTCCTTCAGTAAGCAACAACGAGCCAACGCTACTTATTTATGTGCGACCGGGTCATAATCTCAGCATATATACCTATTCTCTTTCCAAAGAAAAATTTTAGAAACCCAAAAAAAACTTAAATAATAGCGGACACAAAAGATTTCACCCTCTCACCAGCAAACCCCTATAAATATTTGCCACGGTTCTCCCCTTATATCACACACACACGTCCTTTCATAAAAATCAAAGCTAATCAGAATACAGATGCATATCTCCAAAACAACAGTAGGAAGGGGAAAAAAAATTAAGAAACCATTAAAGAGGAACTACAATAGCACCTAGAACCAATACAAAAGGTCTAAAAGAATAGGAAACCTAAATATAAACCCTATAGGGCAGCAGTCAAAGTTACACCCTTTGGTAAGAGGCATCTATAGTAACACCTGTACAGCCATAAGGGCACTTATGGCAGCATAGGGGTTAGACATCTTTCCATGCTGAAAAAAAAACGTTCCGGAGCGAAGAGTGGCCATTAGAAAGAAATATCGAGTCCAGTTTTCCCAGTCCCATGAGGCATTTCTACTGGTGCTTGATTAAGTAGGGCAGCCACTTTAAGCCATTCCATGACCTGTCAGAGGAAAAGTCCATGAGAAGGTGAGACCGGCCTTATGGCAGACACTTAATCTCCCAAGATACGTTTAACGAAAGATGCCACATCAGTGTTCATGGATTCATGCAGCACGAAGAAAGGGTGTTGCTGTAGTAAAAACAAACACAATGAAGATTATTACCTACAAAGCGATATCACCGCCTAAATGCTCTTTACTATAAGTATTCCCTATTTTACCGTGATTTTCTTTTCAAGTCATTGGAAACAAACATTTGTCAATCTGTGATTTTTGGAGCAGTAGCAGGGGGCTCAGCCTAAATGGAAGCTATTTTGAAGAATTGGAGAGAATATCAGGTTTCTTTCCTAGATACACCAGCTTGAAGGTCAATTAGGGTGAGAATTAGGGTGAAAATTGGGGTGAAAATGTATTTAGCCACAGTTCCAGAATAGCTAGGATAGGTGGCCCCTGAACAAAAAGTTGGACGCTCTAAGGGGGTTATTTATTAAAGTCGGAATGCCAAAACTCAAAAAATGCAAGGTTTTTTTTTACTACAAGATCCAAATTTTTAGTGGGAGAAAACGTTATTAAACCCGAGGCTGCTAAAAGTCAAAATTTGAAATACTCCAAGCTGTCGGAGACCTGTAGAAGTCAACGGCAAAGGTCCCATTTCAAATTTGAAGATATCATGGTCCGCGCTGAGTTTTGGCCAAATATCCAAAGCGATTTTACGAAAAATTCAAGCAAAAAATAAAAAAAAACACTCCGAACCGAATTTATCAAGTTTTTTCAATGATACATAAGGTCAAATTGTTGATTCTAGTTTGGTCGGACTTTTTTAAATAATAAAGTAATAAAAAAATCTGGGAAAAAAAATCGTATTTTGATAAATAACTCCCAATAGGGTGCCGTCAACTGAAAAAGTCTGACAACCTTTGATGTATTTCAGCAAACTCAGTTTAGAATCTGGGTAAATCGTTTTGATGTTTTTACGCACTACGTATTAGAACACATAGGGACTAGGCTTGCTGCAAAATGTTCATATTTTTATACTGCTTTCAAGTTAAGTCTAGTAATACTGGTAAGTATTTAATTCTACCTCCAGCCTGAGATTGGTTAAATAAAATGTTCCATTGATGATGTGTATGATATGAGTGACGTACCATAAGCTCTGAATATGTTGGACGCTCTTTGGAATTTTTCTTCAAGCTACAGAAGAAGCAAAGAAAAAAAAATATCAATATAAAATATCTGATAGAATTTGATTCTTATTCTTTACCATGAGCATCGGAATGTACAGGTTTATTTGCGGTATTTCTTTAACACACCTTAAAATTACAAGAAAATTTCTTAGAAGAAACTTAAGCTGACCAATATGCCAATAAATAAAGTTTTTATCAACCACAAATAAAATCTACAAAAACCTTATTACACTCCATAATCTCAAGTCCCTACATCATACCTCTCAACATTTTGGAAGTAAAAAGAGGGACAAAAAATTTTTTGTCATGTAGCGCGGCAATTTTTTTTTTTACTACACCCATTGTTGTGGCCACACCCTGTAATTACCATGTTCATTTTACAAAGTTTGGCAGATTATAAAAGTTTAAAAATATTTCTCCTGTTAAAATTACGTATTTTCTTATCTCAAAATTGTTTCAAAGTATCTTAGTTGCACCTGACCTGTTAGCTGTACTGGCCTATCTGCCAAAAGCCAATTAAGTTAGAAATTTTGGACACAATAAAGAGCTTTACACTTTGAATTGGTGCCTGCTGGAAGTCTGCGTTCATTGAGTGCCTGCTCCTTTTTACATTTCGGTTCGTCTGCCCCCTATGCTGAGGGCTCAGGGCAGTGCACCTGGGCCACTTCCCTTACGTGGTGAGTAATTAGTTTACCACATTGAAGTACCCATACTACAGATGACTTCTTGTAAGTTAGAAATTTTGTTTCTTTTTCTGGCTGTTCAGTGCAGAGAAAAGAGGGACTTTCCAGTACAAATGAGGGACTGCAGGCTGAGCTGTTAAAAAAGGGACTGTCCCTCCAAAAAAGGGACAGTTGGGAGGTATGCCCTACATCCTGCAGCAGGACAAAAGAAATCGATAAGTGGAGGAGCCCTAGCTGATATTGTCATAAGGTGGAGCTTCAAATTCATGTTGTCCTACCTCCATAGCTATCCAAGATTAACCTGAGATCTCTGCCTGTCTTTCTCAGAAGCTGCCCTGGGAAAAGTCTGCCAACTTGTCCCCTCCCAAGGCCAAGTTGGCTACATATTGGTCCTTCATAACAAAATGCCAAATAGATATTTAGGCAACATCTTCGTCACACATATTTCATCTGACAAGAAGCACATTAAAACATTGCTGAAGCCATCTACCGACAGGTCTGCGTGGGCTTCCATTATCATTAGAATGATAGGAATCAACGGAACAGCCCTCTTTGGTCCACCATTAACGGCCAACTCAGGCAAATACCCACTTGTTTGGTAATTCTGCTCTGCAGCTCCTACCTTGAAACAAGATGTCTAGTCAACATATTTTGGTTTGCCTTTTACACAAAATGTGTTTTTTTAATGTACATTAATTCATTGCTTCTCAGTCTGGGTGGGGTACAAAGACTAGCCAGATGTGAGGGGCACTGTGTCACCATGGGCTAAAATCACACAAGGTAGAGTCCTGCATCGGGTCAAGTACCCATAGGCTGTCTGCAGGTACCCTGCTTCGGTACTCGGGCCGATTTCAGGCTACATTCCACCACCACCTGTTGTTAAAGGAGAATTCAACCCTAACCTTTAAAACCCCCTAAACTCCCCCCCCAGCCTACCTGGTGCCCGGGGCAAATGCCCCTAACTTTTTGCTTATCCCTCCGTGCAGATTCTGTGCTCGAGAGTTCATGGCAGCCATCTTCTTTTCTTCGATAAACTTCGGAAGCAGAGCAGAGTTCCAGCACATGCGCAGTTAAGAATAATCTTCCGGTCCCAAACAACTCCGCATGCGCCAACAAATTTCGAAAATATTTGTGAATTTTGGTGCATGTGCAGTTGTTCCGGAAGATTACTCCAACTGCGCATGCGCTGGAACTCCGCTCTGCTTTCGAAGTTTACTGAAGAAAAGAAGATGGCTGCCGCGAACTCCCGAGGACAGAATCTGCATGGAGGGGTAAGTAAAAGGTTCGGGGCATTTGACCCGGGTACCAGGTGGGCTGGGGAGGAGGGTCTAGGTAGGGTTGGGGGGTTTTATGGTTTGGGTTGAATTCTCCTTTAAATAAAAGGAATTCCCTCTGACCTGGTTAATATGCCCTCTGGAGTGATGTCACTTCCATTTTTCGTGGGTTCCAGGTCGGGGCACCGGTAGCAGGAAGAGGGGGATTTATACAGGGACAGCATGTCGGGGTTTGGCTCTCACCTAGCTGGTCCGTATTGGGCATGGGTCTGCCCAACTGGAATAGGGATAGGGACTCTAAAACGAGGCTTTGCCTTGGCTTGTGGCTCACACATTTAGGGAGCCATTATAACATTTCAGCTATTTCGGTGTATATTTAATGATGAATAGTCTGTATGAGCTTTCCTGTACAAATGTGAATTATGACATCACTGTTATCAAATGTTGCCCTATTTACTGGATGCCTAAGGAATCGCTTGGCAGAAGGTGAGAATGTTCCCCAAAGTTTAAACCACCGAAAAGTGGATTTTAGCACAAAACATCTTTATTGAATACACAAAACAAGTGCTGTGATCTATTTTCCAGTTTGAATAAACAACTGGACACACGCAGGGGTGAGTGTCAAAGCGTGGGACTTCTGTTGCATGGCAAGTGGTGGCCTCCGATTGTGTTAACGACCTGCCCACCCTCAGTCAGGATGTTTTCTGTCGTTGCTTCTCCTGCAATGATCCCAGGGAAACTTTCCAGACAGACAACTGCAGAGCTGGTTGCATCAGACAAAACCAGTAAAACGTGAATCCATACAATGACTCAAGAAATGTCACCCCACTGGGAATTATTTAAAAAAAAAAAAAAAAAAAAAAATCAAACTTGAATAATATTCTCCTTCCTGGTCCTTTTTATAGCTGTAAACTGAGTGATCACCCTTACTGTAATAATAACTGAATAACTGTGCCAGAATCATTGTGCTGGCTTGGAAGGGATACCGGAAACCTGTTACCCAGAAAGCTCTGAATTACGGAAAGGCAGTCTCCCATAGACTCCATTTTATCCAAATTTTTAAAAATGATTTCCTTTTTCACTGTTGTAATAAAATAGTAGCTTGTACTTTATCCAAACTAAGATATAATTAATCCTTATTGGAAGCAAAACCAGCCTATTGGGTTTATTTAAAGTTTACATGGTTTTCTAACAGACTTGAGGTATGAAGATCCAAATTACGGAAAGATCCATTATCTGGGAAACCCCAGGTCCCGAGCATTCTGGATAATAGGTCCCATACCTGTAATATTATTAACACACTGGGCCCCGGGCTTTGAGCTCCTTGCTGCAGACAGGGGGATATTCCTATGAAATCTAGGTCACCACATTTAGCCCCTGTAGTCCCTTCCCGCTTAGCTAAAAGGGACCACTAGAAGCTACTGAACACAGAAGTGTGGCACTAATTGGAAGAGGTCCATGGTTAACAACTGTAAACCTTGGGTTGCCTTACAAATGGCACCCCCATTGATTTTCACTGCCCTTGAACCCCAACTACTGGCTCGAGAGCAACAAGTTCCTCACCAACATGTTTGTTTGGATTCCTGGCTTGGAGGAAAGTTTACTTGCATAGAAACCAGATGTACTGACAAACAGAGCCTCCTGTAGGCTGCCATTCCACATAGGGGCTACCAATAGCCAATCACAGCCCTTATTTGGCACCTCTGGGAAAGTTTTTTTCGTGCTTGTGTTGCTCCCAAACTCTTTTTACATTTGAATGTCTCTCGCAGGTATAAAAAGGTTGGGGACCCCTGTTATCAAAAACTAATTAGGATATAATGACCTATATTTTACCATAAATAGGTAGCAAAATCTATTCCTATAGGTCAGTGCTGTCCAACTTCTGTGGTACCAAGGGCCAAAATTTTACTGGCCTATGTGGTGGAGGGCCAATAATAGAAGTCAGTGTTGGCCACTCCCCCTTTTAAACCACACCCACTGTAAACCACACCCATATTACCACAAGAACTTTTAAGATCATATCCACATTAACGGTGGTAGCACACCAAAAAACCCAATGGTTGGTGCTCACTGCAGGGAAATCCCTCATCACTCATATGTGAAAAATTGAAGTTATGTTAAAAACATACCCTTAAATCCATATGCCTCATCCTCCACTGTGGATAATACAACAACCCCCCCCCCCCAACACATGATTTAACACCTTAGGGGCCCTTAACAACAATTTCCAAATGCTAACAAACCCCAAGAACAAACCCCTAACAGGCTTACATTCCACAGGTAGCGTAGGGCAAGCAGAGAATGGCACACACAAGCAGCACTGGGCAAGCAGAGAATGGCACACCCAAGCAGCACTGGGCAAGCAGAGAATGGCACACCCAAGCAGCACTGGGCAAGCAGAGAATGGCACACACAAGCAGCCTTGAGTAAGCAGAGAATGGCACACACAAGCAGCACTGGGCAAGCAGAGATTGGCACACACAAGAAGCACTGGGCAAGCAGAGAATGGCTTACACAAGCAGCACTGGGCAAGCAGAGAATGGCACACACAAGCAGCACTGGGCAAGCAGAGATTGGCACACACAAGAAGCACTGGGCAAGCAGAGAATGGCTTACACAAGCAGCACTGGGCAAGCAGAGAATGGCACACACAAGCAGCACTGGGCAAGCAGAGAATGGCACACACAAGAAGCACTGGGCAAGCAGAGATTGGCACACACAAGCAGCATTGGGCAATCAGAGAATGGCACACACAGGGAGGGAAGGCAGAACAGGAGACAGGGAAACCTATCATTCTAATATGTACTATATACAGTGATACAGTGCTGGTGCCCCATTAGCATTTTGAGTAAGGTGTGAACAATATGGGCAGTTTCAGTTTGGGTCTCAGGTGTGAACAGTACAGGCCTTTAGGATATAAACAATAAAGGTGTCACAAGTGTGAACAATACAGGAGGATCACAGGTGTAAACAATACAGGGGATTAGTCCAAATTTATGGTTTAAACAATGCAGGGGCTAGTTAATCTCTGTATTGATACCTTTTAAATTTTACATATGGTAAACAGACACAGCATGTGGGGGGGCCACAGAAGGGGGGTCGCGGGGTGCTTGCCGCCAGTTGGACAGCCCTGCTATAGGTTATATTGTTGTGTATTCATATACAGGAGAACAGCACATGTCCATGAACAGAATAAATGGTTAGATCCCATAAATACTACAATCACCAAGAAAATAGCATCCTCTGGTGGCCATATTATCATAGGAAAATGCCTGCTTGATTTGCTGGATTATCTCTTTTCTTTGAAAGTAAAGCTATGGGATCCGTTATCCCGAAACCCATCTTCCAGAATGCTCCGAATTACAGAAAGGCTTTAGACTCCATTATCATAAAATATTCAAAATTTTTCAAAAATGATTTCCTATTAATAGTTGTAATAATAAAACAGTACCTTGTACTTGATCCCAACTAAGATATAATTAATCCTTATATGAAACAGAACCAGCCTATTGGGTTTATTTAATATTTACATGATTTTCTAGTAGAGTTATAGTATGGAGATCCAAATTATGCAAAGATCCATTATCTGGAAAACCCCAGGTCCCGATAACAGGTTCCATACCTGTACCTTTAAAAGTGAACTTCCTTCATGTTACTCAGTAAGAAAAGCTCTGCATACAGTCATTTTAATTGACTATAATCACTAGCCTTCTACTCTGCAATAGAGCAAGCTGCGGTCATCTTGCTGCTGATCCCCTGTACCACCCTGGCAGGCACATGTATAGCATAGAACTTCTTTGTGATTACTGTTCTGTCCATTCGTCCAGCTTTATTTGCCCAAAGGGATGCCAAGTGGCATGTATCAAGATGGCAGTACACTCTTGCCTGGTGTATGTTTTAAAGAAAGGTAAGTGTTGGCCAGGGGTAGACCACTGATTTGAGGTTTAGGTCTTCTTTATTGAAAAACTAATCCAAAAAAATCTTTGCACAATGAAAGTAATTCTAAGCATTTTGCCTTTAAGATTTAGCATTATTGGGCAATGGGGTTTAGACAAGTTTAACAAACTTTAGTAAAATGTAAAAGTTTGCAGGCCCTCCCATTCCAGTTTATATAGATGTATTTGCCTGGTACTTACCACTTTGAGGTAAAGTCAACAAATTCAGCAGAAAACTTGTCTGCAGGCAGCTGTGGGGACGGCTCTTCAACCACCTGTTTTAGCTGTTGGAAGGGGGTCCCCCAGGAGTCATATGGAAACCGCAAAATGGCCATTTCAATCTATGGAACAGGAGAGGTCAGACATACACACCGCTTGACAACTGGCCATAGTTTCTCATTGATAACAAATCATATAGAATTATATTGAAACAGAGACTTTCTTTTCAGTTCTGTGCAGGTAAATGAAGAACAAGTCTGACGTTCTTTATGCAGGTGGCTTGCTTGCTTGCTAAAGCCTGGAGTCTGCTGCCATCTGCTGGTGTTGGGCATTAACGGGGAAACGTATTGAACATTGTAAATGAGAAAAAACTGCATAAACGAGAACATACTACATACATACAGTACATGCTTTGTAGTACAAACTTTGTAACTAAAAGTGTCTTTTTTAAGAAAGTTACAGTTCAGTTGTGCAAGAATATTTTTTCAGGGGGTTATATATTGAGAGTGCTGGGGCTAACTTGTTTAGTATGTAAATTAAGCCATGCTCACGTGCACCCAATAAGAAAGGTGAGGAGCGGCATTTCTGCTTGTTTAGTTTTAAAAGAAAACTTTATATTTTGGGGAGGTGGCTCTCTCCTTAAATGCTCGCTCTCTCAACCCCTGCCTAATGGTGTTTTTGGAAGAGATCATGCTAAATAAAGAGAAAAGCAGGTACATGGTCTGTCTCCCCCCAAAGGTAACACTTTATTTGCGTCAGCTTATGCATGCTTTGTACAAACTTTGTAACTAAAAGTGTCTATTTTAAGAAAGTTACAGTTCAGTTGTGCAAGAATATTTTTTCAGGGGCAGGGGGTTATATATTGAGAGCGCTGGGGCTAACTTGTTTAGTGTGTATATATATATATATATATATATATATATATATATATATATATATATATATAGTCATATTGTTAAACCGGCACTCACCGTCGATTAATCAGTTCCCGGGTGCTTCTTCAAAGGAAAGTATATAGCGTATTTAAGAGCACTCAGGGGTATTGTGAAAAAAGGCTTTTATTGGAGTATTACAATCTACCCCACATCAACGCGTTTCGGTTCTCTCTGAACCGTCGTCAGGTCTTTGCCTAAGACCTTTCTCAACACCATACACACTACATTTAAAAAAACAGTCTTGAGAAAGGTCTTAGGCAAAGACCGAAACGTTGACCTGTTTTTATAAGAAAAGATTTTTTAACCCTTCAAAGGTTCCTGGTGTGCACCTCGCTCCTTCGATATTTTTGTATACTGCTAATGAGAGTAGCACCTGGGTCATTTTCTATCGTGAGGTGTGCTGAACCCATTTGGACTAAGTTTATATATATATATATATATATATATATATATATATATATATATATATATATATATATATATATAATCCTCCGATGAAGAAGCTGCACTCACAGGTCTTACAAAAATATAAACGGTTCAAGAAGCACTAACGTTTCGGCTGTATCTCAGCCTTTGTCAAAGAGGTACAGAGATACAGCCGAAACGTTAGTGCTTCTTGAACAAACCGTTTATATTTTCGTAAAACCTGTGAATGAACTTGATGGACGTGTGTCTTTTTTCAACCTAACTTACTATGTTACTATATATAGTAACATAGTAAAAAAAAAAATAGAAAGCTCAGAATTACGGAAAGGCCATCTCCAATAGAATCCATTTTATCCAAATAATAATCAAGTTTTTAAAAAAAAAAGTTTTTAAAAATGATTTCCTTTCTCTCTGTAATGATAAAACCGTTCCTTGTACTTGATTCAAACTAAGATATAGCAGTGCTGTTATGCTATGCGAGCTTTCAAATGGGGGTCACTGACCCCATCTAAAAAACAAATGCTCTGTAAAGCTTATTCATATTCCAGTCTCTTATTCAAACCAATGCATGATTACTAAGGTAGTTTGTACCCTAACAACCAGATTGCAAACATTGCAAACTGGAGAGCCGCTGAATAAAAAGCAAAATGCCTCAAAAACTCCAAATAATGAAAAATAAAAAAAACAATTGCAAATTGTCTCAGAATATCACTCTCCACATCATACTAAAAGTTAATTTAAAGGTGAACAACCCCCCAAACCCTGCAACCCATGTCTATATACCCTGGAGAGACCCCTGCAATGGTGCTGCAGATGAAAAATAATAGGACCTTGAGCCTGTGTTGCTGTGAATGGGAATTAGCTGGCACACAACAGAAATTCTGCCTTAAATTCGACAAAATAATCCTACATACCATTGTAATTCCAAGGCTCCAAATGTCTGATTTCACACTGTATCCTTTCTGGTTCAGTTCTGGGTTTATTCTTTCAGGCTGCAAAAAATAAATTCAGGAAAATATTTTAAGGGGCACATCAGAAAGCAAATCCACATACGACTCAAAGCATGGGGAAAGATGCCCTCTATATCTTCTATATAAAGACTGGGCACAGAGCTTTGCTGATAGAGCTCAACTTCACTTACAGCCATATAGGGTTTGCAGCCGGCATCCATGGTCTTGGCTACAGAGTCAACAAGATAGCCACTGATTCCAAAGTCACACATCTTCACCTGGCCTTCTTTGTTTATCAGTACGTTGGAGGGTTTCACATCTGCAAGCAAATAACGCAAGCTTGTGTTTAGATAGAGGTCAATCGACGACATTCAAAAGAATATTTGATTAGGCACAGAGCATAGATACAACTTCCAGAAATGTCAGTCTTTTTATAGAATAAAATATGCTGGGTAAACACCTGATAAGATTCCAACAGACCTAGTGGCACGTGCACTAACAACATCATTGCAATGGGCAGAAAGGTAGTTACAAGCCCAGCTGGGCCTATAGTCAATATGTTCAATTAATAATAGACCAATCGCACTCCACTCAGAGATGACTCGATGAGGCTCATTTATAAATACTGGGCACATTTGCACCTTGGCAGTAACCCATAGCAACAATCAGTGGCTGGCTTTTTTCAGCAAGCTATGGGTTACTGCCCAGGTGCAAATTTGCCGCATGTTCATAAATGAGACCCACAGTTTCTGTTATTGAAGATGGTTAGGGTGGTGGCACACGCGGGAGATTAGTCGCCAAACCTTCTCTACTGCGGGCAACAAATCTCCGCAAATGCCTTCCCGCAGGCAAGAATACGAATCGCTGGTGCATGACTTCGTTTTCCGAAGTCGCCTCACAAGAATACTTCAGACGGCTTCGGAAAACCAAAGCGATACATATGCATTCCTGCCGGCAAGTCGGAGATTAGTTGCCTGCAGTAGCTAAGATTTGACGCTTGAAGACTAATCTCCCCGTGTGCCACCACCCTTAAAGGAAAACTATACCCCCCAAAGAATGTAGGTCTCTATAAAAAGATATTGCATAAAACAGCTCATATGTAAAATCCTGATTCATGTAAATAAACCATTTTCATAATAATATACTTTTCTAGTAGTATGTGCCATTGGGTAATCATAAATAGAAAATTGCCATTTTAAAAAATAAGGGCCGCCCCCTGGGATCGTAGGATTCACTGTACTCACAACCATACCAACAAACCATACATGTTAGGTCACATGAGCCAATTAACAGACAGAGTTGTGTCTTTTGCTTCCACACTTCTTCCTGTTACAGTTAGAGTTGTAGTATTTCTGGTCAGGTGATCTCTGAGGCAGCACAGAGACCATCACGAAAGGGTGGCTCAAGGCAAGAGATGTAAAAGGGCAATATTTACTTAAATATATATTCCAGTTTGGTAAGATTCTTTAAAATGCCACTTAATATGATATGAACTATCTGTTGCTTAAAGGGGAACAAAACCTAGTCGGCGCTAACCCCCCTCCCCCCTCCCCCTGGCCTACCCCTCCCGCTGGGCAAATGCCCCTAACTTGTTACTTACCCTTCTGCGCAGGTCCAGTCCAGGGAGTTCACAGGCGACATCTTCTTCCACGCGATCTTCTTCCTCCTTTGACCGGCGCATGCGCAGTAGGATCGTTTCGCCGGTACGATCTACTGCGCATGCGCGTGACTTTTGGCGCATGCGCAGTAGATCCATACCGGCGAAATGCTCCTACTGCGCATGCGCCAAAACGCCGGTCAAAGGAGGAAGAAGATCGCGTGGAAGAAGATGTCGCCTGTGAACTCCCTGGACTGGACCAGCGCAGAAGGGTAAGTAACAAGTTAGGGGCATTTGCCCAGCGGGAGGGGTAGGCCAGGGGGGAGGAGGGGCAATACACGGGAGGGGGGAGGGGGGTTAGCGCCGACGAGGTTTCCTTCCCCTTTAAGTGTTCATTTTGGGGGTATAGTTTTCCTTTAATATAGTTCATCCTATACACTTCCTTTAATCAGTGCCAGCACTTTTTAGACTATTGGGGGAATGTTATAAATGTCGGTAGTGGAAAAAATATTCGCAACGCGAAAAGTTATGCCTCTGTGCAAACAAATTTGCCTTTGTGCGAATTTAATATAGCTTTTTGCAAACCCGGAAACTGCTTAGCGACCACTTCCGACAGTGGAAGAAGGTTTGCGAATTTTATAGTTAGCACCAGTGTGCAGTGAATGTAATAAAAGTGGTTATGTTTGCTCCAAAAGATTAAGACACCTGCCACCACTTCTTAAAAGTGGGCAATGCACAATTAAAATTCCCAATGTAATAATAGTTTAAGAAGGAGTATTACATTGTATGTATGTATATTTTTATTTGTAGAGCGCTCCTTGCGGGCAAAGCACTATACAGCAATTGTGAATTTAGACTTTTTATTCTTATTTCTGCTAATTATTTTGCTCTTTGCGACTTTTATTACATTCCCCCATATAGGTACCATGTGTTGCCAGTAAACGGGCAGCACGGATCAAACGGCAATCTGGAATCTAAAGCATTAGCCTGGTGTAACTTTTATACCAATACCGTTGGTTCTACATTTCCCGTCCCATAAAGGGTAAAACTATTCCACAACCTTATAATTGCTAGGGATGCACTGAATCCACTATTTTGGATTCCGCCAAACCCCCGAATCCTTTGTGAAAGATTCAGCCAAATACCGAACCAAATCCTAATTAGCATATGCAAATTAGGGGTGGGAAGGGTAAAACATTTTTTACTTCCTTGTTTTGTGAAAAAAGTCACGCGATTTCCCTCCCCGCCTCTAATTTGCATATGCAAATTAGGATTCGGTTTGGCCAAATCCGAATCCTGCTGAAAAAGGCCGAATCCTGGCCGAATCCCGAACAGAATCCTGGATTCGGTGCATCCCTAATAACTGCAGAATTAAGTTAAAGAATTTCACCTTTATATAGCTTAGGAGGAACACTTTGCATAAATAGACAGCACCCAGCAGGAACTTTCTTAAAAAGCCTTTATTTCAAGGGCTTTATTCAGACGAAATACAGCACGAAATACAGCAACGTTTCAGGCTTCCATTAGCCTTTCCTCAAGCTTGAGGCTTTTTAAGAAAATTCCTGCTGGGTGCTGTCTATTTATGCAAAGTGTTCCTGTAATTTCGGCTGTTGGTGGCAGCCTGGGACGTGCACCAAAAGACTGTTGATGAAGGGTGAGTGCTGAACTTTTATCCTGTATAGCTTAGGAGGGACAAGTTGTTCCGAATCATTGCTTGTTAGAGGGGCAGTTCGCTTTCAAATTGACATTTAGCATGATGTAGACAGCGATATTCTGAGAAAGTTTGTAATTGGTCTTAATGTTTTTATTATTTTAAGAATATATATTTTTTTAATTATTTAGATTTTTGTTGCAACTCTCCAGTTTGGAATTTCAGCAGTGATTTGGCTTTAGGGTCCAATTTACCCTAGCAACCAGACAGGGGTTTGAACGAGAGACTGGAAGATGAAAAGGGGAGGGCCTAAATAGAAAGATAAATAATAGAAAGAAAAATTAAGAATAAAAAAGTAGCTTTAGAGAGCAAAAGTGACGACCAACTAAAAGTTAACGTAAAGGAACAGTAACACCAGACAATGAAAGTCTTTTAAAGTAAATAGAACGAACTATTGTACTGCACTAGGTAAAACTGGTGTGTTTGCTTCAGAAGCGCTACAATATTTTATATAAATAAGTTGTTGTTTTATTTTTGGTGTTACTGTTCCTTTAAAGGTGACCTACCCCTTTAAAAGTGAAATTAATTTTATGTCTCTAGTGCCCTGGTGTTTTCAGATAGCTATTAGTATAGTGGCGACACCCTTTCCAGTAAGCACTGGAAAAGTGATAACCTTAGCAGATTTCCTGCAGAGCTTTGACTTCTTGTTCTGCAGGAATCTCCTGGCCTCCTGTTGTACGGTTATTACCATAAATCAGGAAAACACAGTGTCATTCTGCATAAAGGGATGAATCGTGCAATAAAAATGATAGCACGCGGATTTGAAGTATCTGATGTTCTGTAAAGAAACAGGGCGTAAAACCAAACTGAACACATCTAGTAAAGTAATGAATAAGACTGGGGGAACCAGTTTTCCATTGCATCTGTCACTTCCTTATCCTCAGCCTGTAACCCGCATCAGCTCTCCATGTCCGAAAGCAAGTTGCATTTCCGGACTTCTGATAACTGCCAAAGCCTCCTATAAATGACAACTGTTTTACATTAATAATAAAAACATGTCCATAAAGCCAACGCAACTCAATTGCCTGCAGCACAGTTCTGTAAATAGGAGCAAAAAGCTTTTCAAAAGTGCTGATCTTACTACTCTAAAGCTGATCCTATGTCTAGAATCCCAGCCATAAAGCAAAGCAGATCCGCGGTTTCTTTTTGCCATCAAGTAACACAATAAGTTTATTCCCATTCACCTGCCAATAATATAGTTTACAACTCATTTTCCTAGACACATTACACATTGTAAGAAGGACAAGTATATGCCGAATGATCATGAGTGCATCCCTTTATGTCATTTGTATAATGAATGCTTAAAAACACTAGACACTCACCTCTGTGGATTACTGACAGTTTACTATGCAGATGTTCTAATGCTTTAACAATCTGGAGGGAGGAACAGAACACAGAATAAGTAAGGACAGGACCCTATTCTAATTCCATCCTACAGTGAAGGAAATTCACTGAAGTACGAAAGCTTTAATCAAATATTTATAAAGTTCCTGCAATTAGGAAATGCTTCAATGACCGCCGATTAATTCCCTGAGAGGTGCAATGTTGTTTTCCCTCCGGTTGAAGGTATAGGGCTCATTCACACCACAACCCATCGGGTTCAGGCACAATTCAGTTTATAATTATAATGCAGTCGTGTGATTTGTTCTGGCTAGTCAGAGTTAATCTTAAAAAGCAGATGAAAATATAACTTCTAAAAAGGTGTATTTAATCAAACTCTCTTTTTTGGTAATTGTTTTTTTCTCTTTTGAGCCCCTACCTAAAGAGTCACATACTTGGTGTTTTGATGTGGCTCCAGGGCACTTTCATTTCTAGTTATAAGCAGCTGTCTCAAACAGGGTACCAGGTATGGTGAGCCTAACTAGTAGGCTACAAGATACATGGGTACCCAGAGAATACCCGCAAAGTGGTTGGTTTCGGGCAAAAAGCCCCGGTTCCTTGGCCGAGCGGGCAATCCGAGGGTAACTCAGCTGGGTACCCAACAAAGGTGCAGGCTTTATTCCTCCCAGCCTTGTGGTTCTTCCAGTTTTTAAATTATTTGGGAAGATTCGGCACCAGAATGATGTCCCCCGGGTTGAAAGGTTAGTTGGCCTATTGTGGGTTGGGTAGCGGGAATATGTGGGACAAATTGCTGGTCGGGTACGGGTTTTTTAAAAAATGGACCCCCTACTACAAGGGAATCACTCTGATTGGATGCTTGGATGGATATTTCAGACAACAGCAATATCCAACCTCACATGGACCAATAGCTCCAAAAATGAAAATATTATGCTTCACATGCATTCTAATTACAGTTTATTTAACACTGCTGCTACATATGACTCTTGCCATGCTCTAACAGATGTTCTTAGTCACAGTTTCGATACCTTCCTAGGCATTCAAGCAATCCTGGAATGTTGCCCTGTGCAAGTTTAGCTTCAGCTTGCTACTTACCGAAACTGCTATTTTTCCTAGTATGTCCTCGGGGATGGTCAGGCCTTTGTCAATCACATTCTTGTAGAATTTATCCAGTGATGTGTCCATCAACTCCATGCAAATCCAGACATCCCCCTAGAAAATATATCATTTAACAAGAGCACTGGAACTGTGGCAATGGACTACTGCTAAGCCCTATCACTATCGGAGCAGATTAAGTTGCCCAACCCTATAAAGCCATTGGGGCATTTTGACCGAAGCTCTCTTCCAGCAGAAAGAGGCTGTAAAAACAACCCAATCTTCTGTGACCACTCCTTGTGTGTTTTAACAGTGAGCTCCATGATCGATGCACATGACAGACAGACCTCCATGCGCAAACACTGTATATGCCATTAGCTAAGATGTAGCCTGATCTGGTGAGGACCATAAGGTAGCAGGGAGAAAGACAGGGATGTGCCAGGAGGTAAGAACACCTCATATCACAGTCAACATTGTGCACGTTTAAAGCTCTACACTGTACTACTGCAGTGCAGCCTTGCACAGAACACCAATTTGCAGGGATCCCCAACCTTTTTTTACCCCTGAGCCACATTTATATGTTAAAAAAAAAAGCTGGAGAGCAAAACTAATAAGCAAAACATTCTTGGGGTGCCAATAATGGGCGATGCTTGATTATTGGTAGCCCCTATATGGACTAGCAGCCTACAGGAGGTTTTGTTTAGCAGTACACCTGGTTTTTATACAACCAAAACTTGCCTGGAATTCAAAAATAATCACCTGCTTTGAGGCCACTGGGAACAACATCCAACGGAAACATGTTGCTTACAAGCCACTGGTTGGGGATTATTGGCTGACACCGTGCATCATTGCCAAGCATACCAGCAATTTGTGGGGATTAAACTCAATAATACTTTCACCGCCTGGCCTCAGAATGAGTCCATGAGTCCACTTACAATTTAGTACTCTGTAATTAAGAGTCTGTTGTAGCATCTATGATTATGCCACAAGCAAAACAAACCAGATATTAACATACAATGACAGATCTCCCAGATACCTTTAATAAGTGGGTGAAGTGAGAGCTCAAAAGGACAGGGCTGACTTTGCACCTGAGGAAGGGGTTGTTCCCCCAAAGCTTGTGCTTTGAATTTCTGCAATAAAATGTGATTAAGGCAAAAGTTTCGGAACAAAGCTGGTGTGCTTCATCCCTTTACACATTTTGGCCAGGTGCAAACACGGGTGACTGCCCTGGGTCCTTTAAACTGGAGCAGTCATAGACAGACAGCATTTCAGATAGGATCAGCAGCACTTTTCATCCCCAAACTGTGGCCCTTTCATTAAGTACAACTCCATATATACATATGCTGCTAATACCTCTCTAAACAGGGCCCCATAAAACGTGACAGTAAAATGGCAGTCCACTGTTCGCATAGAGATATCCAAGTCCATCAGCAGCCTTTTCTGTTCCTGGCTGTTCACAGTAGCTCTGATGCGCTGCAGAGAGATGGGGAGAGAGGGTCAGTCTGGGCAATTAGAGAACAAAAGCATTATGCATATAAATACTGGTTACTAGCCCATCTTTTTTAATTTAGCTGCCATAAAATCTAACACAGCGGCCTTCTTTTGCAAACTGTGCAAGTCTAGTACAAAGTTGGACAGATGTGCCATATGTGCCATGTGCCACACAATAAGCATGCTTAGATTCTAAACTGAGATAATGATTACATTAATTAAATATAATCATTGATTACATTACATAAAATAGAGGACCATATTACAGTAAGTTTTTGGCACATGAACCCTTCTGATCACCAAAACACGGTGACAAATGTGCTAGGAGCTAGGAGGTCCCTTGCTTTTCAACTTGTTTATTAATGACCTGGAGGTGGGCATTGAAAGTACTGTTTCTATTTTTGCAGATGATACTAAATTGTGCAGAACTATAGGTTCCATGCAGGATGCTGCCATTTTGCAGAGTGATTTGTCTTAGTTGGAAAACTGGGCAGCAAACTGGAAAATGAGGTTCAATGTTGATAAATGCAAGGTTATGCACTTTGGCAAAAATAATGCAAGTTATACACTAAATGGCAGTGTGTAGGGAGTTTCCTTAAATGAGAAGGATCTAGGGGTCTTTGTAGATAACACGTTGTCTAATTCTGGGCAGTGTCATTCTGTGGCTACTAAAGCAAATCAAGTTCTGTCTTGCATAAAAAAGGGCATTAACTCAAGGGATGAAAACATAATTATGTCTCTTTATAGGTCCCTGGTGAGGCCTCATCTGGAGTATGCAGTGCAGTTTTGGACTCCAGTCCTTAAGAGGGATATAAATGAGCTGGAGAGAGTGCAGAGAGGTGCAATTAAACTGGTTAGAGGAATGGAAGACAAATTATGAGGGGAGACTGTCAAGGTTGGGGTTGTTTTCTCTTGAAAAAAGGTACTTGCGAGTGGACATGATTACACTTTACAAGTACAATAGAGGACATTATAGACAAATAGCAGGGGACCTTTTTACCCATAAAGTTGATCACCGTACCAGAGGCCTCCCCTTCAGACTAGAAGAAAAGAACTTTCATTTGAAGCAACGTAGGAGGTTCTTTACGGTCAGGACAGTGAGGTTGTGGAATGCACTGCCGGGTGATGGCTGATTCAGTTAATGCCTTTAAGAATGGCTTGGATGATTTTTTGGACAGACATAATATCAAAGGCTATTGTGATACTAAACTCTATAGTTAGTATAGGTATGGGTATATAGAATTTAATTAAAAGTAGGGATGGGTGTATGTATGGATGCTGGGTTTTCATTTGGAGGGGTTGGACTTGATGGACTTTGTCTTTTTTCAACCCAATTTAACTATGTAACTATGTAACTATCTCCCAGAAATGGGCAATAATGTATTTTCCTATGAAAGCTGTTGCGACTTGCCACCCCCACCACCACTATTCCCATCCGTGAAAAGTGAACTGCAGAAATCCATGCTGTTTTGATCATCAGAACAAATAGCAGCAGTCAGAACTCACGGTCAGCCCACCCGTCTCTCACCTTTACTGCCATTATCTGCTCACTGGGAACATGGCGCATCTTCTCCACGACTCCATAGGCTCCACGGCCCAGCTCTTCTATTGGTTCCAAGTCATCGGCCTTAACTTCAAAGTTCTAAAGAGACAGGACAGGATTGAGAAATGGATAGAATGAATTGGTACATGAAAATAAATGGTTACAGGGTAGATATTATTTATATGTTGTCCACAGAAGCCCATCCCTGGCAGCTACTACAGTTGTGCCACTCTGACAAAAATACCTCAAAATATCTGCTTTCTTGGAACTGAGCAGTTTTCTTGTTATATGATGAATCACTCCATGGGCCGAATGGGTGGATACCATACATGTGGCCTTGTATGACTAGGTCTCTATTGTTTCATTTGTGCTCTCTGCGATACAAGAGCCAATTTTCCAGTTTACTAAAATTGAATCATCAGTTTTGAGGAACCCCACTTTATTCCCCTGGTAAAATCTGGGTCACTGGTGTGTGGGGCAAGTTTCAAAATTTGCCTCATGGCAAGAGCAGTGCAGCCAGCTGCCAATGGTTTACAAAAGATGGTCTAACAAGATCCAAGACCCGAGGTCACCCATTCCGATTAGAAAAAAAGGGTTCCGCCTAAATATTCGGAGCTGTGAAGCTATGGAATTCTCTACCGGAATCAGTTGTACAGGCTGATACATTAGATAGCTTTAAGAAGGGGTTGGACGATGTTTAAGAAAGTGAGGGAATACAGGGTTATGGAAGATGTTTCATATTTCAAGTTGATTGAAATATGATTGCCATCTTGGAGTAAGAAAGGAATTTTTTCCCCCTCTTAGGCAAATTGGAGAGGCTTCAAATTGGGTTTTTGTCTAACTAACAGTTACTAACTAGCAGTTAGGCAGGTTATATATAGACTAAAGAGGTTGAACTATGTTACGAATATAGGGAGCTGCGTTGAACAGCTTTGAAGGCATGGATCATTACGGTTATAGAGCTACCAAACCTCTGGTACATTAAATATAGTACAGGTATTGGATCTGAAACCCATTATCCAGAAAGCTCTGAATTCCGGAAAGGCCATCTACCATAGACTGAATTTTATCCAAATAATCCAAATGTTTAAAAGCGATTTGCTTTTTCGCTATAATAATAATAAAACAGTTTATTGAACTTGATCCCAACTAAGATATAATTAATCCTTATTTGGAAACAAAACCCGTCTATTGGGTTTATTTAGTGTTTACATTACTTTCTAGTAGATACAAATTATGGAAAGATCCTTTATCCGGAAAGTCCCAGGTCCCGAGCATTCTGGATAACAGGCCCCATACCTGTATATGCAATGCAGCATTTCAAGTGATTTTAAGGCTTTAGTTCTTTTTCAGACATGATTAAGCAGTGGAATAGTAACACGGCACAGCTCTACCTACAGAAAACAGCATGATGTGCTACAATGTATGCAGCAGTGTATTCTATTAACGGCCCATTCCTAGCACAAGTAGTCTGGCTGAACATCCCACAACTCAGTTCTAGAGATGGGCCGAAAATTCAAGAAACGGTTACAAATTAGCCAAATGCAATGAAGTCTTTTTTTCCCCCACTCAACCTACTTGAGACCGATACATTGCTTTGGGGATGGCTGGGGATCCTGGGATGTATAGCTCAGCACGAGCTGTCGGACTGACTGCATGCTATACTTCCCTGCTTTACCTTTAGTTTGAAAGCCTGGGATCAATGGGGACAAGAAGAAGAACTGGTACAACCGGTTCTTAAATTTCATGACTTTCTTCCCTTTCTCCAGAATAATGTTATCCAGCAGAACTCCAGTCATGAGAGCATGGGGTGGGGGGTGGGGATGCGAATGTTACAGAAGCAATAATGTATGCAATAAAAACATGTTTTAAAGGGCAACTGTCGTACGGACTGCCTGGGCTGAAGTACAGTGAATATGCAGTTCATCAACACACGCCAGAAACATTACTCGATATATTTACTGCTACTAGGGGTGCTGTTTATTTCAGAGAGACGCGGCTAATTCAAGTAGCATGGCACAAATGTTAATTTTCAGAGAAGCATTATTTAATGTACACTGAAATATCTCCTCTAATAAGATTGGGCAGATCTTTATTGCGCAACACTGTTTTATTCTATTTAAAGTCGTGGTTCACCTTTAAAGGAGAAGGAAAGGCTAAAGCTGGCCATAAGCACAAAGATCCGATTGTACGAATCATCGTAAGATCGGACTTCCCCATCTCCCAACCTGCTACATGGACTTCTGTATCACACTTCCTGTTTTCAGATTAAACCTCCAGGATTTGGGCTTGAGCATGCTCAGTTTGCTCCTCTTCCCCTCCCTCCTCCCCTCCCTGCTGTAATCTAAGCCCAGAGCTATGAGTGAGCAGGAAGAGACTCAAGCAGGAAGTGATGTCACAGCAAGCTAATATGACAGCTGCTATCCTAAACAAACAGAGAGAGCTTCTAGAGCTGTTTAATAAATTCTGCAGAATAAATACAGTGTTATAGCTTGCACTATTGTGGCGATAAACTGCTTCTGTGGCTTTCCTTCTCCTTTAAGTTGACTTTTAGTATATTATAGAATGACCAATTCTAAACAACTTTTCAATTGACCTTCATTTTTTTCTTTTTTATAGTTTTTTTAATTATTTGCCTTCTTTTTCTGACTCTTTCCAGCTTTCAAATGGGGGTCACTGACCCCATCTAAAAAAAACAAATGCTCTGTAAGGTTACATATTTATTGTTACTGCTACTTTTTATTGCTCATTTCAGACCCTCTCCTATTCATATTCCAGTCTCTTATGCAAATCAGTGCACAGTTGTTAGGGTAATTTGGGCCCTAGCAACCAGATTGCTGAAATTGCAAACTACAGAGCTGCTGAATAAAAAGCTAAATAGCTAAATAACTCAAAAACCACAAATAATAAAAAATGAAAACCGATTGCAAATTGTCTCAATATGAATCCTCTCTACATCATACTAAATGTTAAATCAGAGGTGAACAACCCCTTTAACCTTGGTTAAGGTTGATTTGGACTAGCCGGCAGCAACTGAATGACAACTCCCATCATCCTCTGCTGACCACATCCTGTGGATTATTGCTTCATTCACAGAATTTCACAAAGAGGAAGAAGCAAACCGCAAAAGCTAACAATAGCCAAACATTCTTGCAAGCAGCAAGTATAAAGGCAGCGAGCTTACTAAGGATGGTCAGGCTGCCAAGCCTTGGTGGCACATCTTCTCCTAATTACCTACCTACCAGGTCTCCTTATACATGGACATTATATTTAAATGTATCATTATATCCACTGTCAGCCATCCAATCCCCTGAGTAATGCCAGAGGTCACCAGTGCTGGCAGTGAGAACTTGTCAGGATAAGGTCACAGGAAATCCCTACAATAGGAGAACCCTTGAATCCATAAAATAAGGGCAGACAAAAAAAAACCTGTAAGCATGCAAGCACATACGCATCTGTCAGATATGTCATTAACACTGTCTTAGCCAGTGGATTAAATCTCCCTCAAAATAGAGGTAACTGATATACAGGTATACTGTGGTGAGGCCCTGCCATGAGAACACGTTGTCACACTGTATTTTAAGTGTCTCGGTGCAAGGTAAATCATGCCACACATTTCCATTAATACACAGAAGCTCAGGAAACAGTTTTAAAAGTTTCCACCAGGCAGAGCCGGCCGGCTTGTGCTTCCGTAAACTCAGCAGGTTTCCTTCATATGAAGGAATTTTCTTGGATTAAGATTAAATGGTTTCCAAATGATTCTTGGCTGCCGAGCCCGGTAACAGTCTGCAAGCAGCCCGTTTAATGAACCAAAATGTAAACTTAGAACCTGCCGAAGTACTACCTGCAGGATTAACACCGCACGCTCCAACTGTCCTTTCTGAACCCAAACTGCCTGGAGTGGTGCCGTTCCAAATACAATCACTTCTCACACTCACCTTTTCCAAAATGCTCTTAACTTGTCTGGGACACAAACTACACCATCTCTTGGAGGGCTCCAGGCTCTTGGAAAAGTCGGAGTATTTATTTCTAATCATTCCTGCTCTTAGAAAATCTGATTTATCAGGAACCGCCAGTTAGCAAATATAATAATCTAAAATAACATAGTACAGATAGTTGAAGCTGAAAAATGACCCTCCATCAAGATGAAACATTTGGCACCTTGGTTTTTAGGAACTAAAACTTCTCTACCTTGACCAAGCTTTACACTTTACTCACCTATTATGGTTTAGATGAATGTATTGTTAACTCTTTGTATTTGTCAAATAGAAATATAATAAGGAACTGTGTGTTTTATATTTGCCTAGTTTGAAAATTAGCCTTGGCTAAATCAACCACTTCTTGTATGTATGAATGTATGTATAACTTTATATGTCAAGCGCTGTTAAGGAGCCACAGCACTGTACAGTGCATAAAAGTACGATATACATAAAATTATACATGGTGGAGACAAATCACATAATACATTTTTACAGAATCATAGGACAAATATCTTAAGTGCTATGTGGTAAGAGACGTAGTGGGAAGGAGGTCCCTGCCCCATAGAGTTTACAGTCTAAGTGGACGGGAGGTTAACATACAGGTACAAATTGGAGATGAAAAAGTGCACAAAGTAAGGCATGTCCACAAACATACTTATTGTCTCCCATAGCTCTCCCACTAGATTTCCCTAACAAGAAAGCAGAAAAGGGGCAAAGTCTGTCAGTCTATTGGGGCAAGCAATGGCATAATTGAATCAGGCAATAAGAGACCTATTCAAAGCAGTAACAATAAAGCAGGCTTATTTTATTGTGCATACAGAGAGAGAGTGACACCATAAACCTATGCATGCTGGTAATTTCATGCTAATGCCAGATTCCATGGCACTGAGAAAGTGGCACTGAAAAGGTTTAAACTAAGAAGTCTGCACTTTAGGAAAAGCTTTTTTCAGTCTTGTTAACTATTATCTGCACCACCATAGCGCACTAGTCTAAACTGCAGTACAGAAAACCAATAATAAAACATAGGTATTACTTACTATTTTTTAGTGCAGTGCTAATGTTTTTGTTTACTTATACCTTGTGCCAATGTGCCCATTATGCTTGGAATGTCACTTCATAGCATGCAAAACAGAGACACAGAGTATCCTTGTAGCTAACATGTGCCTTGACAAGGCATTATTTATAGGGTTAATTCACATTGTTCCCATGCTTTATTCTGAACTAAAATCCCATGCAACTGAATGCAGGCCCATGTGCTACCGCTTGCTTCTCTTTTTGTCAGAAGAGTAAATTGCACCATCCATTAACTGGCACAAACTTTCATGCCACAATCCTACACTGGGTCGAGCACTAGCAGAATACCCACAAAACGGTCAGAATATCCCTGATTCCCTGACCATGTGGGTAATCTGCGGGTAACCCACCTGGGTACTCGGCAAATGTGCATGATTGTTCCCTCCCTAGTGCTGTAGGAGGAATTGCCGCTGGAGTGATGTCACTGTCGGTCTACGATGAGGTCACCTCCAGGTTTGCAGAGCCCTGGTCAAAAGGTCATTTTAACTTTATAGGGTCCGGGTCGTATAGCGGTTCTTTGTAGGGGGATGTGTTGGGTAGCAGTTGCGTGTTGGGTTAGGGGTCAGTGAGTCTGGGTAGGACACGGATCATTCCAATTGGACCCATGCAGGACTCTACTACAATTATCCAGCTCCACGTGTTTGAGGCAGATGCAGTTTTACTGGAATTTTAGAAAGTGAGTAGTAAACATGGTACACTACACCACAATTTTGCACACCATTAGCAAATAGGGCCCCATTGGGTGTGCAGTTGGGAAACACACCCAATGAATAATGTTCCCACATGTGCATAAGGAGCTTTAAAAGAGCGAGATTGGACCAAATTGTACAGAAAACATAATGTTAAAACATTATTTAGCACACAAAAGGGGAGCAATTATGCACAATGCACTGTCTTTGTGATTGAGCCTGAATACGCTTGGTTTACTCAGCAAAACAAGATAATGAAACATCTATTTGCTCTCAAATGTCCCAATGGCCCAGAATAACAGGGTATTGAAAGCAAGCACTTATGACTTGCCCCATCTTTTTTCGCAGAATTTACAGCCTTCCCCAGTAGGTTGCTACTTTGTGCATTAGGCGCGCTCAGGGTCATCTCAGTTTATTCTGTGCTCTTGGTACTTGCTTTTCTTTGGTGCGCTAGTCATTTTATATTGCAGCGGTAATGTAAGATCGTTCTAGAGAGCTAATGCTAATTATTTATACATCATTTAGACAGTGCACTCTGTGTGCCACAAATTTTAAAGAAATATTGCCGTTCAATTTAATTTTTATACAGGCATTTACAAGGCTGTGTGCATAATTCTCTAACACAGATGAAGGCTTCACATAAATATATGTTTAAATAAACTAGAGTTTTGTTACTTTCATAATGTATAAGTACTAATGTATGGGACTGCTTTAGTGATTTTAAAGGGAATCTGTCATGGTTATTATTTCTAAATTACACATACATTGCAAATAATTCACTCTGCCATTTAAAATTTTATTCTTTAAGCTGCAATATGGCTTTTAGCTGCAATATGGGTGTGGAGGCAGCTATCACAGTGCATTGTGCCTGATTCTGAGCTTTTAAAAGGAGCCAACACTTCAGGGGAGTGGCTTTGAGACAGCTGTTTTCTCTCCCCTTCTCATTGTACTTTAATACGACCCAAGTCGTGACCCAAGCAGGGTTGAGTGCTATTCTCATGTCAAATTAAAGAAATTGGTGCGCAATGCCAATAATCGTACCATTATTAATCAAAAGAAAAAGTATCCAAAAATAATAATCAATAAAGGGAGAGAATACTCACAGTTCACCCCAGTCCATTGGCGCAAGAATCCAAAACATCAAAAAGTTGTGAGTTCTCTCCAAAAGTAAAGCAAATAATTTAT
This sequence comes from Xenopus laevis, assembly GCF_017654675.1. Classification (NCBI taxonomy): domain Eukaryota; kingdom Metazoa; phylum Chordata; class Amphibia; order Anura; family Pipidae; genus Xenopus; species Xenopus laevis. The sequence continues at coordinate 18,369,884 of NC_054388.1, read as the reverse complement.
TAGGACATACATATGGGTCTGTCCTGTTTCTGGATCCAGTGATCCCATAGGTTCATTGCTTTCTGATTTGCCCGATCACTTCTGGTAGGTTATTAAAATAATGTACTGCTGTCTTGGAAATACCCTTCATGTCTTTTAACAAAACATGCCCACTAGGGGTCGCTGACACTGTGGAGGATACACAAAGGCTTTTATTCTTAGAGACCAGGCAACACCATGTATGTGCCATTTGGAAGTACCAAGCCTTCCTATTAAATTATGAAGATCCCTAGCAGTAAGTAACTGAAAATAACATCAAAATGGTGAGAATGCAGAGAGACAAAGCAGACTAGTACTGTTCAGCCATAACATCTGTTTCGCTGTAAAACTGACTGGCAGCACAGTGTCTGGGTCCTAAGTTCAATTCAAGCCAGAGCACGATCTGCAATGAGCTTGTAAGTTTTTCCCAAAAACACAGGAGGTTAACGGACTGCCCAAAATAAAATTTGCAGTTCCTTTAATTTGCCTGTTGTGGGATCTTTCAGTATCCGCTGCTTTCTCCATGGTCAAATACCTCCACCTTGAGCTGTAGGTCTTGGGACATGTGCACTCTTGCCCCATGTATTGGCTGGTGAGATTATATACTTTGGTTCCCAAACAGGAATATTCTTTTTTAACCTTAGATTGTAAACTCCACTGGGGTAGGGACTGATGTAACTGATGTATAATCTCTGTAAAGCACTGCACAACATGAATAAAGGTTAATCATTTATTTGACGCTTTCTTACCTTTTCTCCTATGAGGATGCAGGCTTTAGAATCCAAGTCCCGTGGTGGCCTGTACGAAAAAGCAAGCAGACAGCAGACATTATTATAAAGCAATAAATCACTGTGTCAGACCCACTCATCCTCTCAGTTAGTCTGTTCCAGCTGTGAAGAAACAATACATTTTTCACAGGGTTGTGCATCTGACTCTATAGAATCCTGATCCCTTTGCAGTGTGGGCAGACGGCTTGCTGAATAGAGCAAAGGGAATGGGGATATTACACACGCTGGCTAAACCTTTTGTATGAACTTCCGCCCGCTCAATACTAGTCCTAGTGACAGCTGCAAGGCTAAATATTTTGACCCCCCCCATATAGATTTCTTTTACTGGTTTGATAGTGGTTTGCCCTCCATGAATGCAAAGATGGATCAATATTCTTAAACCCTAAATAGAAATGAAATAGAAAAATCTAGTGAAAAGAAACACAAAGTCGTTTAAAGCTCTTAAATCTGTCAGACTGGGAAATAGGAATAGTGGCAGTCAAGCTGCTGCACAACTACAACTGTACAGATCTCCTTTGACAGATGCTCAGAATGTTCGTTGTATAGCTGCTGCTGCATCCAAGTTCTTACCTACCCAGTTCAGTTAATCTTTTTAATGCCAAGTATTTGTGTAAGCAAGCATTCTTTTATCACGACAATCTGGACACTGGGGGGGGGGGGGGGGGGAGAAGCAGTTTAATGAAATTACGAGGACAAGATTTCATAGGATTTCATGCTGCAACTAAGCAACCAATATGGCAGCAAACAAATACTATTTAGCACAAATACAGAGCTGCCGGCATAGATCATTTGGTTTGATTAGGGCATCAATATAGTTATAATTTGCCTGACTGCCCCAATGCCATTATCCTTGCCTCTCCTGCTGAATCAACGTAAATAACACAAGTGATGCGACTGTCACCCTGAACAAGGTGGTTATTAAAGTCATCAATTGGTGCAACGTCATTTTAAGTGACGCAAATCCACACTCTGACCACAACTTCCCCAGTGGTGTTTGTTTTGATTCATCTGGCGCAAATCTGTGGAGGCCTGCAATTATAGTGAAATTGTGGCAAACCCCACTGTATTGTGAGTAAAGGGCATGGCTAGTTGCAAAAAAAAAAAAAATGCAAATTGCACTGCACCTGCTTTCGGAAATTACCCTTGGGCTAGGGACATATAGGGGCCAAAATCAGCTAGCTTAAATACACTGGCTGATTTCAGCCCTACTGCGGACTGTAGCCTCCTCTCCATCCCACATTCACAAGTGTTGAAACAAAAGCGACGCAAACAGATTTTGGCGGATTTCGTCTCAAAATAGAATTTCTTCACCAAAATACAAATCCGCTTCCAATTAAACACTTGTGAATGTGGAAGCAAAAGGAGGCAACTACCTGCAATTGGGATGGAATAAGCCAGTGGCCCATGTGTGGCCCTAGCATTAATAGCGGACTGGTCCCAAACCAGCGACTTATTGCAAAGAGTATCATTTTGGGCCCACCCACTGACAATAAGGTTCACAAAAAAGAGATTCAATATCAGCCAGTGTATGGCCACATATAGCTTCCTGTACAGAATAACATATGCCCACATTTTACGTTGTGTTTAACTTTTTATTTTACTTTGTTAGGAAAGATCTAATTCTAAGACATTTTTGGAATTGGTCTTTTTATAATTGTTTTTTTTTTTTTTATAATTATTATTTTGTTTTGCTTGGAATTTCATCTGCTGTTTAGTTGCTAGCGTTTAATTACAACAGCAACCATGCAGCAGTTTGAAAGTCAGAATGGATGGTGGTTAGAGCAGTCCCCTTCTGGAGGCAAAATATTTGTTTTACACAATTGTGGGACTCAACTTTAGCTATGTTTCAAATATTCTGCATACTTTAATAAGACTCAGCAGCCCTGGTCTGTAACACAGAATCACTGCCAGACTAGGAGTGTGTATATAACAAACAAGTGGGCTTAGTACAGCTAAATGACTACTCAATATTAAATACAATTCGTTCATTGTGAGTCAGGAGGCAGCTTCTTCCGGGAAAGCAGTAGTGAGCTTCCGGCAAGCCCTGGTCTCTCTACTGGTTCTATTCAGGCAGCAACTGGAATTCCAAGAATGCAGTAGGCCAGGAATCTCCCAGCTGCTTGAGTCAGCATTGCAGCACCTCCATTATTCTCTAAAGGGATCTACAGATATGTTTTATTATGCCACATAAAGTTTATCTCCTGAATGCTGGAGAAAAGGAGTGTACTCTATACATGTAGCTGTCACCCCTGCATGGCAGTTGGCATTCTGACTTCTACAAACTAAATCAGAGCAGCCCTATGTCTCCTGTTTAACAGAACAACCAGGCCTGTATTCTAAAATGACATATGGTGCTCTTGGGTCAGACCAAAAGCCTACACAGGTATACATTAAAAAAAAAAAAAAAAAAAAAAAAGAGAAGAATGGAAAAGCCCTTCTGTATATTTATTATTGATTTCACTGAAATGGGTTACTAAAGACTGATGCAAGAAATATTCATTTTATCCTCTTATGGAATAGTTCTGCTGTATCCTTCTGACAGCCATCAGGTTGGTCTACAATCAGGGCCGGATTTACATAGTGGGCGCCCCTAGGCCCACTACCGTTCGTCGCCCCTGTCCCCTCCAGGGGGACCGGAGCAATGGGGATCGGCACATGGGAAATTTAAAAAATTATTGTATCTCCAGTGCATCCCCAGTGTTTTTGAACTAATATGGGTGTGGTTGGGCAGCATGCCGCCCCCCTAAAATCCTGCTGCCCTAGGCCTGGGCCTAGGTGGCCTTTCCACAAACCCGGGCCTATCTACAATGGGACAGGGAAGTTCTGGACTGTATATTATAATAATGTTCCCATTCTTAGTATGACAAAGAGTTAAAACAGTTATGGTATGTTCCTAACCTTCGGCCTTTATGAATATAGATATATATTGTTAAAATACGGGGAAATTCATCTGTTGCATTGGAAATATTTGGATAAGAATGTTTTTGAACTAAGCAGTCATTCAAACCACCTTCAAAAGCATGCTAAAAGTGAATTCAATTGCGAACCGACATTTCAAATTGCCTGTTTTAATAACATACTCGTGGCATACCCTACCCTCGTATCCACATCAATGGAAGAGAATTTTAGGGCTTTTTTGTTGCGTTTTGCAAAATTGTCCTAAAGGGGATGTCCACCTAAAACCTTTTAACAACTTCTAAATATACATTCATTCCAAATTTTTAGTATATTTAGAGACAGGGTCGGACTGGGCCCCCGTCTCTTGTGGGCCCAGCCGGCCCATATCCGCACCCTGCGCCTCCTCTTGTCTTTCTGCCGCAAACAACCAGTCACGGCAAAAACAGTGAGCATGCGCACACGCACAGCGGAGCCGGAGGGGGGCCCTGAGGAAACAGCCCCGTTGGCCCCCGGGCCCCCCAATCTGACCCTATTTAGAAATAAGACACACAGGGTACTTTTTTTGCTGCCAATCCTGCTCCCTTGTTGGCAAAAAGGAAAAAAAAAACCTTTTCACTGCAAACCGTAGAACAATTTAGCCAAATAAACCTTCTTTCTTCTGTATTTCCATGTGACTCCATGTGAATTGTTTAACCGCAGTTGTTTCCTCAGTTCACAATGACAAGGTATTTTCAGCCACTTTGTTGCCAATGCTAGAAAGCTTCCCATGTAGCACTGCCCTAAAAGTTATTTGTAGTGTCTGTATGCCCGTTTGAGTCCACTGCTTTCCAGATTTAGACTCTTCAAACAATGTAAAGGACCAAAAGAAATAGCTACATTGTTTCAAGAGTTTTAACTAATGATCAGCTTTTCTGTGATTATAATTGCTTACCTCAGACCTAGGCTTGCGCTATTCTTCACTGAAAAATGCCCTGAATCAAGGTATTATTCTAGTGAGAGCAATGCCACCATCTTCTCGCTAGTCCCAGTGATCCCATGCGGCTGCCCTGGGTTGTGCATGTGCAGTAGAGTGAAATTGCAACTAAATCAGAAAAGCCATACTTCTACTCTACTGTGCTTGCGCATAAGCCAGAGTGACAAGTTGGGACAGGCAACAAGATGGCAGCAGGGTCTAAGGTATCAGTTTATAATCAGTGGCCTCATTTATAAACTTCACGCAGGGCAGAACGTTTCGCACAGTGAATATACAGTTAGGCCCATAAATCTTTGGACACAGACAACTTTTTCTAATTTTGGTTCTGTACATTATTACAATGAATTTTAAATAAAAAAAACTCAGATGCAGTTGAACTGCAGACTTTCAGTTTTAATTCAGTGGGTTGAAAAAAAAGATTGCATAAAAATGTGAGGAACTAAAGCCTTTTTTTAACACAATCACTTCATTATAGTGGCTCAAAAGTAATTGGACCATTGACTTAAAGGCTATTTCATGGGCAGGTGTGGGCAATTCCTTCGTTATGTCATTATCAATTAAGATAAAAGTTTCACGAAAGTTGAGAACAGACAGGACGCTGAAGCAGAGTTACTGCTGGTGTGCTAATTTATTATCCACACAACATGTTTCGGGCAACATATGCCCTTTTTCAAGTGTTTTTTTTTCAAGAAAAAAACATGGGGAATACAACCATTTGCAAATTAATATGCGCTGTGCAAACTTTATAAATGACCTTGACTGTGTTCTTTCCTACATTTTTTAGGGCCTGACATATGGGAGGGCCTCATCGCCCAGTGGGAAATCTCCTCTCCCATGGGCAATGAAGGGTACGACAATACCTCCTCCTTCAAATTAATTGGAATCGATGCATGTAAAACGTGGCAATCCCAGGTAATCTTTCAAAAATGCATCCTTCTTCATTTTCAGGCACTTAAAAAAGAAGGGACAGGTATTGTGGGGCACTTCATTACCCATGGGAGGGAAGATTTCCCACTGTCAAATAAAACAACCTGGCAGGACCCGTAAAGGGGTAGTTCAATTTTAAGTTAACTTTTAGTATGTTATAGAATGGCCAGTTCTAAGCAACTTTTCAGTTGGTCTGTATTATTTTTTTTTTTCGTTTTGTTTTTTTAATTACTTTCTCTTCTGACTCTTTCCAACTTCAAAAACAGATGCTCTGTAAGGCTACAAATGTATTGTTAAAGCTACTTTTTATTATTTGTCTTCTATTCAGGCCACTCCTATTCATATTCCAGTCTCGTGTTTAAATCAGTGCATGGTTGCTAGGGTAATGTGGACCCTAACAACCAGATGGCTGAAATTGCAAACTGAAGAGCTGCTGAAAATAAAGCTAAATAACTCAAAAACCACAAATGATAAAAAATGAAAACCAATTGCAAATCGTCTCAGAATATCAATCTCTACATCATACTAAAAGTTAACCCAAAGGTGAACAGCCCCTATAATTCATGTATATTAGAAAATTGCTTTAAAATGACATTTCCTTTCATACTAAAAAGACAGCTTTTGGGCGGAGATCCCCTTTAAGTTCCTTAGCAATCTACATTGCAGAGCACTCTGAAATGTTTCAGGCTAACAAAAAAAAAAAAAAAGCTGTGAATTACAGATTGACACAGAAACTAAGATACCTGGGCGAGGTTCTTTCTGTTTGAACTTCTCACTCTTTGAGTCACCTGAGTGTAAGGGCATTATCAGGAGTGCAAGGAACAAGTGCTCCCAGTTGATGACTGGGATGACACGTGCTAGTAAATAAAGAGTCTTGCTATAGACTTTTTTTCTGGTGTCATTTGCTTACCTAATGAATTAAATAGGGCAGGGGCAGCTTTGCCATCCGTATGGATTTTTTAAAGACATATTTAATAAAAAAAAAAAAAAAAGAAAAAAATAACATTTAAGGGTAACTCAATCAATCTCTGAATTTTTGAAGCAAACTATTTCCTGTTTGTTTTGTGGTCAGCTCTTGCCTGTAGTTTGCTAAGCAGCTATACAATATTACATGCACGTTTAATATTGTATGGATCCATAAATCTGTGTGTATGTATACTGTATGTATATTATAAAGATACGATTTCACTACAAAAACAGACTACATTGTGTGATGAAAACTGAGCCACAGAAGGAAGAGGGGAGTTGGGGTCAGTGGAGGGCCAGGGGTCAGCCATATCAGGCGAGACATATGAACAGGGGTTCCTTACACTGTTTGTGTGCAAATTTTTGTTCCATAACAAAAGGTTACTGGGAGTAAAAATGATCACAAAGAACCTACCACTTTAACAGCAAGGAATAGAATGAAATCTGAAGGGTAAATCTGCAAACTCCACAGGAACCCTTAACCCCATCAATGGCAAAGCCAAGTGGAATGTGTTCATTGCACACTCACAAAGATTCTGATGGAGAGCTGGCTCGATTGTAATTATGCTAACGCAATGCCATCTGCATACAAATTACTGTGAAGCCATTATTGCCAAAACAAAAATCAAAAAAGTCCCACTCACAGTCAGTTGGGTCAGTGGCCAACAGTGAGGCCCATGTAAGGCCATGGAAACATGGAAGTGGTAGATGGATGCTTTACACTTCCCAGTAATAAGTGTGGCCCTTAAAGGGGAACCCCCGGCTTCCAAACCAAAAATTGATACAGAGGCCCACATAACACAGAAACCCCTAATATACCCATCACCGTTTTTTCTTCAAAAAATGTAGATAAATGCAATTTTCTATGATGCAATCCAGCTGGTTAACAGTTCTCTTTCTGCATCATTTGAAATCTTGGCAGGGAAGGAGGTTACAAATTGTAACAACTTCTCCACAGTTTACAGACAGCATTCAGGAACTACATAACCCACAATGCATTGCACCATGATGTTCCTTTCCTTATTGAAATCATGTGCAGGGAATTGTGGGGTTTAAAGGATGCAGTCTAAGGACAGCTGGCTATTGAAACAAAGTAGCAGTAGTCAGCAAAGTAGTCAGACAGATCAGCAGAAGAGCAGGGGGCTAGGCTTAGGGAACTGTCAGAAACCATTAAAAGTCTGCATATTTTTAAATTGACGTATAGTGCAAAGTTGCTTGAAATTATGTTTACTTTTCAAAAAGCTTAAGTTATGTTTTTGTGGAGTTCCCCTTAAAGTAGCCAGATCTGTTCAATATGGCCATCTACAGGCATTGCTAAGAAGAAAATACTATACAATTTATCATATAGCTCATAATGGGCAGCATCCAGGGTCCTGGGGTCTTGATGGACCTTGAAGGAACAAATTATGACAGTGATATATAGGACTGTGATACTGCATTGTACACTAGGTGTGGTCCTGATTTCTCCCGTGCAGGCACAAGCTCAAATGTCTTGGTACAATGTTAGTCTAAACCTATCAAGTTTAAAGGAGGCATTTGGCCCAACTCCATAATTTAACTGCCGATTGATTTCTATGGGCTACTGGAGTATGACAATGCTTTGCCTTGTACTGCATGGACAATTAGAACTGTGCAGAAATACAAGGTGGATTCAGCCTAATACACACATACAACACCTCCAGCCCCTTGGGCTGCATTCCAACCAATGTTATGTGCAAATGGTGACGGGTTAATGTACTAGTTAATGCTATTCTGATTGGGGACGTGTGGGATATCAAAAGACACAAAATAATTTGCATATAATTGGTTCTTCTCCAGCAGCAGAGGCATCTCATTTGTGCCACACCACCAATTCTTAAATAATATATTTAATATCCCATGGGGCTACAATGTGTCAGATCATTTATTTTTAGTATTTATAGTATTTATATATGCAATTGGGGTGCAGCCATAAAGCAAAGTAAGGAGAAAATGTATCAAGACCCAAGGTGTTAAGTGCCCATGTCAGCTCGAAGGGAGTCACTTAAAGTGGTTGTTCACCTTTTAGTATGATGCAGAGATAATTTGCAATTGTTTTTATTTTTTTTTATAATTTGTGGTTTTTGAGTTATTTAGATTTTTATTCAGCAGCTCTCCAACTTGATCATGTTGTCCTCCAGTTCCTGGGACTATGGACCATTATTGAGCCCTCAAGTCACAAAGTGCTATTGTCTGGCCAACATTTACAATACAATGCCCAAGGACAATGCCTCTGATGGAATCTAAATACTCTTGTCCTTTCTTTGTAAAGATGAAAAGGGTGGTTCACCTTTATTTTATCTACTGGCAAATATAAATCAATGAATAACACTTTGTGGGGGGTCTAGATTTTTCCTCCTGTCTATTCTAAAATTGTAAGTTGATATGGTTGCACAGAGATAAGGTTTGGCATAAGCCTAAAGGAATGGGTCACCAAATCATTTAAAGGAGAAGGAAAGCTACGTGGGCATTTTATTGGCAATAGATTAGCTGCAATAGTGCAAGCTAGAATGCTATATTTATTCTGTAGAATGTTTTATCATACCTGAGGAAAACGCTCTAGAAACTCTCTGTTTGTTTAGGATAGGAGCTGCAGTATTAACAAGGTGTGACATCACTTCCTGCCTGAGTCTCTCCCTGCTCTGGGCTCAGATTACAGCAGAGAAGGGAGGGGGGGGAGGAGCAAACTGAGCATGCTCTTGCCCAGGGCAATGAGGTTTAAGATGAAGGCAGGAAGTCTGATACAGAAGCCCATGTGTACACAATAGAAGGAAAGAAATGCAGTGTTTCTTTTGACAGGGGACTCAGAGCAGCACTACTTTGAGGGTTTACTGGTATATTTAGATGGACCTTTCTGATAAGGCTTACTTAGTTTTAACCTTTCCTTCTCCTTTAAGCTGTTTCACTGCTCATCCAAGCAGCTTCTTCTAATAGATACCATGACCTGTATGGATGAAAACCTTCATAGACATAAGCCATGAGACCTTTCACCTGAGTATCTGACCAAAGGCCCCCATACACGGGCCGATAAAAGCTGTCGACCAAGTCGGCAGCTTATTGGCCCGTGTGTGTGGCAATCCGATGGGCGTTCCCAATTGATATCTGGCCAAAAGTCGGGCAAATGTCGATTGGGCAGGGTAAAAAATCCCGTCGGATCGCGGGCACATCTGTTCGTTGATGCGGTCCCGCGATCCGACCGCCTGTATTGCCTCCATTCCCTCCATGCCCTAGGGCCCATGATCAGATCAGCCCGATATCGCCCACCTCAATGTGGGCATATCAGGGAGAGATCCACTTATTTTACAACATTGCCAAATGAGCGGAACTCCCTCTGTATGGCCACCTTAAGAATATCTTCCAAGCTAAAGGCATCAATCTGAATGGAGGACTACAGCCACCAGGGCCTAAGTTCCAGTGCCTTCCTTGCTGACCTAATATCTATTAACCACCCCTCATAAGCAGATAATCTGTGCCCCTTACTGCATGAGCAACATTACAACTGGATGTCCATGTCTCTGCAGGAAGTAAAGCTCCCCATAGACGCGACGATTCTTCTTGCCGAACGACCGATTTTAGGGAAGCCCGACCAATCCTTCGAAATTATCGTGCGGTTAGTGGTATTCGAACAATCGTACATCTTACGATTTTTCGGCCGACATCTGTCGGGAAATTGATTGGCCAGGTCAAAAAATCTTTGTCGGTCCCAGTGCAATCTATCTATGTTTGCAGGGTCAAGTAGGCAGCTCCCCTTTGTTTTCCTGGCAAATTGGTCTTTTTAGTTGATGGTAAATTCATACGATCGTCCGATCGTTCTGAGAAGATCGTGGTCTCACGAACAGGATCTGATCTTTTAAAAATCTCAACATCTATGGCCAGCTTAAGCCCATGGACAACCCAATGCTGGCAGACTCAAAGCTACTGGATGTCCATGAAAGAAATTGATCTCAGTCAATCTTTGCTTATTATTTGGCTTCAGCACTGCAGACTTGTGGGAGCCTGCATCTAAGTGTTTTCAAGTCAAGACTCCCTGTGCTTGCACAACACAAAGAAAATGTTTTTAGTTTGTTTGAGTTTACAGAGCCCATGGCCATGTGGTACAACCATCCAATCTGCCATAAAGAGATACAAGGACTGATTTATGAACTAAGTTGCTCAGGTTTAACATGACCCAATTAGGTCTTTCATTTTCTGTTTGCTGATTGGTTGACAATGGCAAATGTACTAGTGAAATGATCATCATCGGCTCACCATCATCAAAACATAATAGTTACACTCGCTTGTGTGTGTGCGACTGACAACAATCGTCATTTTGCATCCTTTTGGGGGGGGGGGGGTGATTTGCGTTGACTAAAGTTCTCGCCATTTTTTTTATATCTGTCATTCAAAACATTATGGTCAGGCTGGACAACCAGACATTATTTTAATGCCAAAGAGGTCCGTTACATAAATAAAGCCTTTTCATGAAAAATATATTTTTCTAGTAGTATGTGACACCGAATAATCCTGTATTGTAACACTACCACTATAAGTACTAAAGTCCATCCCTCTGGCTGGTGTGAGGTAGTGAATGCAAAGGCAGGCATACATACATACATACATACATGCTAGAATATATCAGCCAATGAATGAACTCATCTGTGTCCTTTTCTCTCATGTCTCCTGTTTCATTTAGAACTTCCATTATATCCTGTCATGTGATCAAACAGTCCATCATAACATGGTGGCTCAGGGTAAAAGATGGCAAACTGCTGATGCGTATATGTCATTTTGTTAAGATTCTATTATGGGTCACTTATTATTATATCAATTTTCTGTTGGTTAAGCGTTCATTCTGACGGTATAATGTTTAATTTACCATGTGAACCTTTAGACAAAAAACACTAAGGAAATCTTGATACACACACACACACACAACATCCTTACGTTGGAGAGCTGACTTGTGGCTGGTCAAATGCTTCCCTTGGAATTTTCAGCCCTCGATTTCTCTTCTTGCCTAAAATCAAAAACAAAATATGTTAAGACGAAGAACACAATCTCGCTGAATTTATAATAACGTGCTTGTGCTAAAAATAAGCCCATGCTGAGCTCCGGTGTAACTGATGCATATGCACAGTACCAAAACACTTTACCCACTCACGATGGTATAGAGAATAATGTATCAGCTCTGTAAAACATAAGAAGTATAAAAGGCATAAGGCTGCAGACAGGCTACGGGTTATAGAACTCCAAGGTGGCTTCTAATATTCTTATACAGGCATGAGATCCGTTATCCGGAAACGCATTATCTAGAAAGCTCCTTGTCCTCCTTATTGGAAGCAGAACCAGCCAATTGGTTTTTTTTAAAGGGATTCTGTCATGATTTTTATGGTGTAGTTGTATTTCTAAATTATTTCTAAAATAGTTGTATTTCTAAATACTGCAACACTCTACCATATAAAATTTCTTTCCTAACCAAACAAGTGTATTTTTTTTTAGTTGTAATATTGGTGTGTAGGTACCATCTCAGGTCATTTTGCCTGGTTCTGTGCTTTCAGAAAGAGCCAGCACTTTAGGATGGAACTGCTTCACGTGTATAAAAATCGTCACTCGATTGGTTTTGCAAATATTTCGCCATTTCATGATTTTTTTGGAGTTTCGTGAATTTCCCATGAAACAAAACGAGACAGATTCGCCTATCACTAGCCCTGGGTGTTTTGATTTGCAGTTGCAATGCCCTAGACCTTGAAAGGTTTTAACAACCACCCCTTATTAAAAAAAGAAAAAAAATTGTACAGCCAATTAGTGACATTATGTAGAAAAAAAAAAAAAAATCAACAAGACCTGTATTGGCCATTTTGTGCATGGGGAAGGGATGTTTAACTTTATGGTATCGAATATTTTACTTAGAAATAATATTATATGATATAAATTACTATTATTGCTTATTATTTGATTGCTTCTAAAATTATAGAAACATTTAAAAGCATTGCCAACAACAGCTTGTGGCTAGGACTCTTTATTATATAAGAAGCGTGCAGAAAGGCAGTACAATGTGCCACACCTACCATAAATGACATGCTTAATCATCATGGCTATAACAGTGCAATGGGGTTATGAGCAACATTGAGCAACCATCAATTATGATAGCTTATAGAATGGGTGCAGACTCTGAGAACCAAATGTTACCAATTACATCACTAGGATGCATCTGTGCAGTTGGTCAGTTTTTAAAAAAAGAACAGAGGCACTGCTGCGGACGAAGAGTCCAAACCAGGGACTCTCTCTAGGAAATTAGAAGAGACAAGTACAGAAACAACTTCAGTAGAATATAATACACATACTTTATTACTATAGCCTATTGAATGAAGACATTCCCTATACAGGTAGGGGACCTGTTATCCAGAATGCTTGGGACCTGGGATTTTCCAGATAATGGATCTTTCCTTAATTAGGATCTTCATACCTTAAGTCTACTAGAAAATCATGTAAACATTAAATAAACCCAAAAGGCTGGCCCTGCTTCCAATAAGGATTCATTATATCTTAGTTTGGATCAAGTACAAGGTACTCTTTTATTATTACATTACAAATAATTTTTAAATATTTGGATTGGATAAAATGGAGTCTATGGGAGATGGCCATTCCGTAATTTGGAACTTTCTGGATAATGGGTTTCCTGATAACGGATCCCATACCCGTATCTCGTTTTACAAATCTTGTCTGTAGACAATTCATGTGCCTACAGAAATACGTATGGTAATATCATATTGGCCACATTACATTCTTTTTTTTTTCACTCTGTAGGAGGCAGTTCAGAAGACAAACCCCTGCTGATATCACAATAGGATTATTCCGATTGGTTGCACCTAAAATAATTATGATCAAATCAGCACTTAGTGTAAAAGTGTACCCAGAGGGCAGCTCATAAAGGCCTATTTCTTAGGTTTCATAGGACAATCAGCTGTTCATATAAAGTAGGGATGCACCGAATCCAGGATTCGGTTCGGGATTCAGCCTTTTTCAGTAGGATTTGGCCGAATCCTTCTTCTTGGCCGAACCGAATCCTTATTTGCATATGCAAATTAGGGGTAGGGAGGGAAATCAGGTGACTTTTTGTCACAAAACAAGGAAGTAAAAAAATATTCTCCTTCCTACCCCTAATTTGCATATGCAAATTAGAATCTGGATTCGTTTCGGTATTCGGCCAAATCTTTCGTGAAGGATTCGGGGGTTCGGCCAAATCCAAAATAGTGGATTCGGTGCATCCCTAATATAAAGGTATGGTATCTATTATTCAGAATTACTTGGGACCTGGGATCTATTAAAAAAGATATTTAAACTTTAATTATGCCTAATAGGATTTTTTCTCTCCAATAAGGATTAATTATATATCAACAGGTATTAAGTACAATGTATTGTTTTATAATTGCAAAGAAAAAGGAAATAATTACATAATTACATTAATAACATTTTTTTTTAATTATTTGATTTAAATGAAATCTATGGGAGATTGCATTCCCTTAATCCGAAGCTTTCTTGATTTGAATGCAAGCACTGATGTATTTTACAGCAACCTGTTACAATGAGAAAACCATAAGATATGCCATGAGCCTTACAACAAAATACTTGTAGCATGGGCAATTAATCCCCAAAAGTATGATTTCATAAGAACGTGCCCCGTTCTTGAGTTCTGAAATGTTTACAACCCAGTATAACCACAGCAGCCTGCCACCACAACTCCCTTTGGCCTGGTGATTTCTCAGGAACTTAAGGCATTCAAAATTGGTTCCACGAGTGCAGCAAAAATGTTGCAGAGACAGAGAAGGAGACCATGAAATGTTTTACGGGTACAGATAATCTTGGATCACCAGGATATGTATCCTGAAGCACAAACAAACTTTAGACTCGGAGATCATGTTATTTATAGAACAGAAGATAATCCAGCAAAAATATTTCCCAGCTATATTTTTTGCATTTTGGAGACCCAAGACCCACTGCCATGTCTCCGGCATGCTTTGGAGGGTATTTCAAGGGAAAGCTATGGCATCTGCCATTGCCACTTCCTATTCTGGAAGGATTTTCGGACCATGTGTGGATCATCCCGACAGGTTAGAAGATTTCCATCGGCTAACAGTAATATCTCTGCATGTATTGCCTATCGGTCTATATCAATGGTGACTATCACAATTGTCAGACATAACTTTCGTAGAACGGCTGTCACAGCCGGAACATTGTCTGATTTTTCTTTTACTACTTTATTTAATCAGAATGGTTAGTGTCAGGTCGGAAGAGTGCGATGCACGATCGTTCGTCAGATACAAGGCTAAAATATGTATGTTTATGGCAAGCTTAAGGCAATACTTCTCAATACAGCTCAGGAGTTGAACAGTATTAATGTAATATCAAGTGGACACAAATGGGCTGAAAAGCAATAAAAATTAACCTGCATGTAACCTGTAGGCTGCCAGCTAACAAGTCTCATGCTTGGTTTCCAAATTGTGAGGCTTATTCGATGGTGGGCCAGCCAGAATTTAATTAGAGCAAGATATGGAATGATATCATGTAAAAAAATGGATCATACCAGGGTCACTGTTTTGACAATTTTCTTATATATTACAAATTCCTGCCTAATTTCAAATACTGTACATGATCAGCAGCAGGGCCATATTCAGAGACTTCCCCACCACCTTTTTTTAGGATACTTACTGTGCTCCATGGGCCTAAAGTTGGCCATACACGATAAGATCCGCTCATTTGGTCAGGTTGCCAAACTAGTGGATCTTAACACAATATGGCCGCCAAAGGCAGAGCAATATCGGGTTAATCTGTTGATTCGGCCCTAGTGCCAAACGTCGGGATTGTAACGAAGGAAATGGGCTCTGATGGGTCGTAGGGCTGCATCAATTAGCCAATGCAGTCCTCGATTGCAGGAAAAATCAAACCTGCCTGATCGATATCAGGACGGTTTTTGGCCTATTGCTCGAGGAGTCAAGTCGGAAGCCCCCACACACAGGCAAGTAAGCTGCCGAAGGACAGATATCGGCAGCTTTAGGCTTAGTTGTCTCACGAGGAAACTTCGAGCAACTTCGGAAAACGAAGTGCCGCATGTGTCATAACGCAAGCGACTCTCATTACAGCCGGTGCAGGAGAAGAGGAAGCGGTTCAAGGAGATTAGTCGCCTTAAAGAAGAGGCGATTAGTCGCCAGTCGCTAAATCTCCCCGAATCGCCTGGTGTGGACTAAGCCTTAATCTGCTTGTATATGACCACTTTAAGGCTCTGTGCCCACAAACAACTATACTTTCCTGTGTGGTGCAGGTTCTTTTTAGGCAAACCAATTTATCCCACTTTGTCATGCTGGTATGGACATAAAACTAACTCAGGCTGCATGCCCACTGATACCAAACCCAACTCATTTTCCTTTAAATAGGACTCTAGTGGAAAATATGTGCAAAACTGCGCTATGATAACTGCAGCCCAATACCATATGTACTTTATTAGCCTAAGGGCATGGACACACATGCGGATTTACACCACATTTTTGGCACGGTCCACACCAAGGTCAAACTCTGTGTAAATACGCTTATCGGTATCTGTTTCCAGTACATACGTGCCGGTCAGCTTTTTTTTTAAAAAACCATGGCGAGGACCACTGCGAAAATCCGCATGTGTGTCCATGCCCTTATTCTGTAAAGAAGGCTGGAAAAAGTACACCTGTGCTGCTGGTCAGATTCCAGGATAGCACCACAGACTGTATTTTCTATAAGTGTGCTAAATGGGAATAGGGAGAAGTATACTAAATACCAGAGTCATGCAAGAGTGCCAATAAACACAAAGGTATGTTTGGTTGCTATGGGATACTGCACAGTTTTGCCCTCAGTTAAAGTCAGAACTTGCACCAGCAGTAAAATGTAACAGCCGCAATCTGTATCTTTTCCACTGAGTGCAAATTAAACAGGGGTGTCAGGTTTAAAGAATCCCTGGGCTGAGCACTTGAAATCAGATCAAAGATTCCAGTTTCCTACGCCTCAGCCATTGATGTAGAAGACGCTATTGTTAGTATGGGAAAAAAAATGCAAAATATATATATATATATACACACACACACATACATACATATATACACACACATTTACAAAAGGACCCGCAATCCCTTTGGAAATTTCTACATGTTGATTTGATCCTGCACCCATAAATATTGGCACAATCTGGAATTAAGAGTGCAATTGCTGAAATAGCAAATATATATATCTATATATATATATCTATATATCTATATATATATATATATCTATATATATATATATATATATATCTCTATCTATCTATCTATCTATCTATCTATATATATATATATCTATATATATATATACACACACACAGAAGGCTAAGCCAGTGCAAAGTATGTTATACTGTACTATTCGGTAACAGGTACACAGCATTGACAAACAAAACTACTGGGACAATGTGTTGCCAGCAACAGTGAGGTTAAAGGGTACGTTTAAGAACATGGGCACGTTTTCTAAACTAATTTTATATATTCTACAGTTCGATCAAGACAGTGGATTAATTTTCACAGTGAAATGTTAACCTGTGCGAGGCCTTAGATGTTTAACCTGCAGGCTGCTGTGAAACAAGTCCCAGCATGCCTAGACAGCGTATGGCTGCTGGGGGTGCTGGGAGATGTAGTGCTACAGCAACTAAAGGGACGTAGATCAATCCTTCCTTTCAGAGAGGCTGATTTAATGTGCAAGCGTACAAGAACATACAGTGTGTATACTCAGTACAGCTCTGCAGTGCAGCGGCGTCAGCTAGGCTAAAGAGTGCAGTAGTCCTGCTGTTTAAGATCTGTGCCAATCAATAATGAGCCTGACTGTGCAAAAGGCAAAGAAAGGGAACCCAGTAATCCCATCTGAAGAATGCACAGCTGAAATGCAAGCCCTGCCTTACACAAACTATTTCTGCAGAAGCCCCAGCACTCCAATCCTGCTATTAAAACCCATCTGCCCGCAGTGTGCCAATGCACTGAAATCATTCATGCAAAGCAATTAAAACTCTACAAGGATCCATTTGCAAAATGCACTTTCCAAGCTGCAGCAATGCAACTCTGTCCGGAGCAAGTTTGCAAAGACAAATATGCATTGAAAGAGGACATCAAAATATATGTATATATTATAGCTAAGTGTTTATTTAAATCACTGCAACCCTGCAGAAAAGCAGCCCTCCCTCCGCATTAATGTCCCTCATTCTGCAATATGCAAGAACCAATGCACCGATTGCAATGCATGCCAACGCTCTTGTGCATGAAGTTTGCACAATCCATGCTGCAGAATTGCTAAACTGAAAATAGAAAAAGGGGTAGGATCGATAACAAGAATCTAAAGCAATAAGAGACATAAAACGTTGCATGGAAAATTAGTAACAAAATAAAAGGGGGGGGGGGTTTAAGAGAGAGGCCTAAGAAGTGTTCCTGGTTTAATCAGACATATTGTCTTGCAGGAACTCTGCAGCAAAGGGCACACAGCAAACAGGAAATGCAACTCAACTGGGGAAAGCTCAAACTTCTCAGTGCATGTGTGTGGGATCAAATGCATGCATGCACTCTCCCCTACATGCAGTGGTTTTTGCATTTAAAGGACAGATTTGCAGTGATCTTACCTCTCGCCTGAGACATTCTCTCTCTCTGTCTCTCGGTCTCTCTCCTGTGCTGGGCTGGGGGAGGGGTGCACAAAAGACTTTGCCTCTCCCCTCTCTGTCTCACTAGTTGTACAACAAAGATGCAAACTGCAGGCTCCGAGTCTAGTTCGTGCAGGATCGGGCTGCTGCTGCTGCAGGACTCCTCGTTCGGCTGGATCTGTGGAATTGCACAAGTGCAAGCGGCAAATGCAAACTGGACAAATCGCCCTCCTCTTCTCAATGTCGCTCTTCTTTATTTTTTATTTCCTCACTCTCCCTGATATCCCCCCTTGCAGTTGCAGCCGAGACCCCGGGCTCTGCACCTACATGATGGGCCAGGGCTACCAGCAGAAAAGATCCAAACTTGGAACAGCGAGAGCTCAGCGCGCATGCGCTTTTCTGACGGCCGCCCCGAGGAATGATGGGAAGTGTAGTTCCAGACAGGAGGAGTGGGAGGTGGAGGAAGGAGTCATTACCTGATTAGTCACTTGTCCGTGTGTAGCTTTTTAATCACCTCTGCCCTGCAGTGTTCCCACTGGCTGAGGAGAACATGATTAGGCTGAGGGCAGTGCATACAAAGGAAGCAGCAGAAGGGTTATGTCTCACCAGCCAGATAAAACCGGTCTGAGGGGTTTCGATGGGCTGGCTTAATTTGGGGGCGGGGCTAAGTAGTAGAAAGGTACAAACAGGGGGGGCTCAGAACTAACTTGTGATTTTGTCCCCGGCAGAACCGCATTTTTCCCAAGAAACAAGTAAATAATGGAGAATGATAGAGAGACACTGGGATCACATGCTGCGCCCATAAAACGTGATTGTTTCTTTCCAAGCAGTCACCTCCCATCCTGCACCTTGTTCCCTAGACTGTAAGCTCTTTGGGGCAAGGTCCTCTTCCTGCTGTGTCTCATACCAGGGGTGGGCCGTGGACTAGAGTCCTGCGCGGGTCCTTTTTTTGGGACCTGTACCAAGGGTCGGACTGGGGGCCCAGGGCCCACCGGGACTAATGTCCTGGGCCCCCTCCGACCCCTTGCCTCCCCTAAGGGTCGGAGGGGGATGAAGGCACCGCTCGGCGTGCCTGCATGAAGGCGCCGCTCCTAAAACAACGGGTGATGCGCAGCACCTAAAAAAACTTGTTTTTTTTCCCCCGAATCTTATCGGGAGAGGGGACTGGCCCAGCGGGGGCCCATTAAGGGTTGGGGCCCACTGGGTTTTTTCCCGGTGTACGGGCCAGTCCGCCTGAACCCGCATTCTTACCAGCTTGGAACTGCAACCCGGACCCGCGACCCAATGACCATCAAGAATCAGGAAGTGCTGTCATTGTACACCGGAAGTGACATCATCGAAAATAGACCTGATCAGAACAAAAGGAGTAAAACAGGAAGTGCTGTCATTGTGACGTCATTGGAAGTAGCTGTGACCAGAAAAAAGGAGTAAATATCGCAATTGAGAAGACCCGCAAACCTGCAGAACCGCTGACCCGCGTCTTTACTCGCACCCAGAACTTTTCCCCTCAACCCGCAAGGTACCGCAGGTTATTGCGGGCAACCCGCGGGTACCCGACTTGTTGCAGGACTCTACCGCGGACAGTCTTGAACTGGGCCAGTGAGCCTAACGACCAATTAACGCAGCGCCCAAATTGGACACCGGCACTCCAGAATTGTACGCCGACCCCTCCCGACAACACCAGTTAGGGTTGCCACTTGGCCGGCCGGGTAAAAATGATGGCTTATCCCAATGTTATTAATAGGGAAAAATGATAAATATATAGGAAGGCCGGTATTTTTTTTCCAGAAAAGGTTGCTACCCTATCCCCATTCCTTTCAAAAAAAATTTGACTCTACACTGGTCCCCAGGCCAAAAAAGGTTGGGGACCGCTGTCTCATACCACATGTCACCTAGTGGCAGATTTATCAAGGGTCGAAGTGAATTTGAGCGAATTTTCGAAGTAAAAAAGTAATTTTTTGGATACTTCGACCATCGATTAGGATACTACGACATCGAATTTACTTCGACTTTGATTCGAAGTAAAAATCGTTCGAATATTCGACCATTCGATAATCGAAGTACTTTCTCTAAAAAAACTACGACTTCAATACTTCGCCAAATTAAACATGCCGAAGTGCTATGTTAGCCTATGGGGACATTCTCTAGACCATTTTTCCAAGTTTTCACAAATCGAAGTAAAATCGTTCGATCGAAAGATTTTACTTAGATCGTTCGATGGCCAAATTCGGTGAAAAATACTTCAACTTTGAAGTCGAAGTATTTCAATTCGATGGTCGTATTTCGAAGTATTTTTTACTTCGAAATTCGACCCTTGATAAATCTGCCCCCTAATCTCTGTTTATATTTACTTACTATAACACTTGTCTCAGTGTGTACTCCTACTGTATGCATGTACAGCGCTGTGTATCTTTGTAGCACTTTATAAATAATTATACATACATACAAGCATACCTTCCAACTTCCAATTTTTTTAACCGCATCTTTTATGGCCACACCCCCTAAATACCACATCCATTTTACAAAATTTGGCAAATTATGGATAGTTTGAACACATTTCTGGGAGCTTTAGGGCAAGGCCAGATATGGCGATTTTACGTTGTGTTTTTACAAAGCCACCCTTTTAACCTTGCCCACATAATTATCCTTGACTGTTGCCTCTGTCCATCCACTATATAACCCACCCACCCAATCACTTTCACGCTGATGCACGCTGCGTCTGCATCCGACAGTCGTGTCGCGTCGGATCAACTCTGCGACTTCATCTGACATTTCTTTCTCTTACCTTATTTCCGTCACATTTGATTTGTCGCATGCGTTTTGTCGTAGTGCGTCGGATTGCGCTGAAAACGTCTAGTTCTACCATAAAATGTGTAGAACAGGGCTCGGCTGAGGTCCCAAAACAAGCATCAGACCAGTTTTTGTAAACTAGATTAAATATTCTAAAAAGTGAGTGCGCTCTCCCCTCTTTTATAGATAACAGGTTCGCGTATACTCTCAATATATATATATATATATATATATTTATATTGCACCACAAACAACAGTTCATAAAAGCACTCACGGCCACGGTCCTCAATAGTATATTAAAGATTTTTACTCGTGCATGGTGATCAATGCGTTTCGGCTCTCAACGAAGCGTCGTCAATATACCTCCGTAAAAGAATAACTAAAATCATTATCTTTATCATTTATTTATATAGTGCCAGCAAGTTACACAGCACTTACAGAGTAAAAATTGGATCAGATGGACCGGATCCCAAAAAACTCCCAATCTAAAGGGTTAAATCGTATGCCACTGCCTGATCTTGCTTTTTGGAGCTGTGGATTGCGGAACTTTTTTAATTTTATGTATTCTTTGTCATTTAAACCTTGTCATCTCTAACAGATTTCTTTTCACCCCATAAATCTTTCTATATCAACTCCCAGCAATAATGGAAAAGACTTTAATGTCCGAAATGGATTCAGTCTTTATATCAGAAACAACACAGGGTCTATCTCCAGATACGTATTCTGCAACTTCGTATCAAGAAAGCCCACACTTGTATATTTGTCCTTATAGATATCAGCAATTATCTTGACACCAACTGCCAGACAAGGGGAGTGGAGTGCTAGCTGTGGGGCTCCAGTCACAACTGAAGACATTATCCGCTTTACATTTTTTGAACACTACATAGTAGGTGATAAATTATTAATTCTTTTTTATTGCTGATGTGCAGAGAACACATTTATCCTATACCACATATCAGGATGTGGCGCTCCTGCTGTCAGAAGCAAGCCATAGTTATATGCATAGTTCTATGCAGTCAGCTTGTGGTTTAAAGGACTTTAAACTTTTAGTATGATGTAGGGAGTGATATTCTGAGACAATTGGCAATAGGTTTTTCTTTTTTAATAATTTGTGTTTTTTTTATTTAGTTATTTAGCTTCTTATTCATCAGCTTTCCAGTTTGCAATTTCAGCAATCTGGTTGCTAGGGTCCAAATTCCCCTACCAACCATGCACTGATTTGAATAAGAGAATGAAATATGAATAGGAGAGCCCTCAATCGGAAGATGAGTAATATAAAGGTGCAATGACAATACATTTGTTTTTAAATGGGGGTCAGTCCATTGGCGAGTATGTAATACTAATTTATATAGATCTTGTTCTAAATATTGTAATGATGTACTAGTTTATTGTGCTTCTTTGAAGTATTTCATGTCATTCTTTAAAGGAATTGTTTAGTATAAAAATAAAAAGGAACAGTTCAGTGTAAAAATAAAAACTGGGTAAATAGGCTGTGCAAAATAAAAAATGTTTCTAATATAGTTAGACAAAAATGTAATGTATAAAGGCTGAAGTGACTGGATGTCTAACATAACAGCCAGAACACTACTTCCTGCTTTTCAGTTCTCTTGGTTTGCACTGATTGATTACCAGGCAGTAACCTAGCCACATGGATCATAACAGTTTGCTTTTGAATCTGAGCTGAATGCCGAGGATCAATTGCAAACTCACTGAACAGTTATGTCCCATGTGGCCCCCCTTAGAGTCGCTGACTAACTCAGAGTTAGAGAGCTGAAAAGCTGGAAGTAGTGTTCTGGCTATTATGTTACACATCCAGCCTTATTACATTACAATTTTGGCTAACTAACTATATTAGAAACATTTTTTATTTTGCACAGCCTATCTATTTACCCAGTTTTTGTTTTTACACTTAACTGTTCCTTTAAGCAGTAATTGTCAGCACTGTATTGGTAATAGGTGTGTGGGTGAAGGCATGTAGACGCCCCCCCCCCCCTCCACACCCTAACTTGTGTATCATTCAAATGTACAAGTAATGGATTGGCATGACATGCATGGCGCAACAGTGCTCTGCCCTTAGGTAGTCTGTAAGGGCAGGGCTTGCCTATGCCTCATGACTCTACACTCATTGCAACAGATTTTCCCTCAGGTATAAAGAGCATAAAGCAGTTTTATGTTTGTTAGATTAGCAAAAATGTTCTCCATTTTGCACCCGCACTTGGGCCCCCAGAGAAAATATAAATGCCCCTTGATGTAACAAGATTTTCTTTGAAAAAAAATTCAAATCAGTGGTGTGTTGAAATGTATTTTTGTGGTGCTAATTCATTTTTGCTGTTTTAGCTTTTATCCCTGGCCTGCTGTTCCTTTATTTTACAATACGCATATGTCGATATATTTATTTTTTGGGTTACCATTAGCTTAACCAGGAGTCTTGTGTCAGTTTTGTTTGTTCCATGTGGACTATAGATATTTTATTAAAAGAAAAAAAAAACTTGTACAAGTATGGGACCTGTTATCCAGAATGCCCGGAACATTGGGTTTTCTGGATAACAGATCTTTCTGTAATTTGGATCTTCATACAGCAAGTCTACTAGAAAATCATGTAAACATTAAAAAAAACCCAACAGGCTGGCTTTGCTTCCAATAAGGATTAATTATATCTTAGTTTGGATCAAGTACAAGCTATTGTTTAATTACTACAGAGAAAAAGGAAATTATTTTTAAAAATTTGGATTATTTTATTATAATGGAGTCGGGCTTTCTGGAGAATGGGTTTCCCATACCTGTAATTTGTTAGAAAATCCACAGGTCTAGTACAATAAAAAAAAAATAGGGATGAACCGAATCCACTATTTTGGATTCGGCCGTACCCCGGAATCATTTGTGAAAGATTTGGCCGAATACCGAACCGAATCCGAACCCTAATTTTCATATGCAAATTAGGGGTGGGAAGGGGAAATTTTTTTTACTTCCTTGTTATGGGACAAAAAGTCACGCGATTTCCCTCCCCACCCCTAATTTGCAAATTAGGATTTGGATCGGCCGGGTAGAAGGATTCGGCCGAATCCGAATCCTGCTAAAAAAGGCTGAATCCTGGATTTGCTGCATCCCTAAAAAAAAATCAATATAGAACATAGTCCCCTCATTCCAGAACATCATAAGGGTTCTAAAGAATAAGCAAAACTAAACTGGATTGCATTTGATTAGTTGGACATCTTCTAATCCTACACAGATTATTATTAAATAATAATTTAGATGTAAATAAAATCAAACAGTATTTCTATGATATTTTATTCATTTTTCATACATCATAATGAATTCGTTGCAAGCCTTCAACAATCCTTAGGACATTCTGTGAGTGATGACTGCTTCCCAGATGAACCTGTGTTACTTCTCGGAGAAAGAGAAATAAGGATGGAATGATCCAGCATCATTGATCCAGCATCGGCTTAAAAGAAAAAAAAGCATGGTGCTTGTGTGGAAGCTGCAGTCCAATGTCAACAATTAGAGTGTGCGCTGTTGGGAGGTGCAAAAGTTACATCAGCATTTTACTGAAGACTGCACTTATATCACAAGACATGCTGCAACTATGTATTGAAGAACAGGGTCGGACTGGGCCAATGGGACACCGGGACACCGGGAAAAAACCCAGTTCAGATCCGCTTCTTAATGCCACGACCTCCCTTTTTTGGGAGGTTGAGGTAAAAAAAAAGAATTGTGCGTGCGCTCAAACCCGGCGCCAGGCGTTTACGCACAAACCTGGCACGGTGCACTGGAGTGGAAAGGGCGGCCCTGGGGCAGTAGCCCAGGTGGGCCCTGAGCCCCCCAGTCTGACCCTGTTGAAAAACATTTCCTTGAATTCACTATTCAGAATTGAAGAAGAGTAACACTAAGGCAATTGGAGAATGATTTTTAAGGGGTATATCAATTTTAAAATATCAACAATGTATATAATTGTGTAATGTTTAAGGGAACTTTTACTATCCAACCCAGACTGCCAATCTGTAGGTTCTGGCAAATGCCAAAAGGGCTGCTATAAGATGCATTAGACAGTCACTATTGGTATATATATAATTAACCCTCGATATTCGACCCTTGATGCATCTGCCCCTAAATGTCAACACACACTGTAGCAGACAGCACCAACCGGAATATTTGTTTAAAAAGCCTTTATTGTGCTTTTCTTAGGCTTTGCAATCAGGACAGTTATAAAAATAAGTCAAAACAACTGGACTTGCTGTGTTTTTCATGAAGGTGTTTCACCAGTCATCCAATTGGCTTTCTCAATTCAGAATAACATTTATTTTGAACAGTTATTCTGAATTGAGAAAGCCAGTTGGATGACTGGTGAAATGTCTTCAAGAAAAACACAGCAAGTCCAGTTGATTTGACCTGGATGAATGAGAATCTTCACAATCACTATTGATGGGCTGCATTAGGCAGTTACTATTGGTGGGCTGCCAGAGGGCTGCATTAGACAGGTATTGGGGGGCTGCATTAGACAGTTACTTTTGGTGGGCTGATGGGGAGGCTCCATTAGACAGTCACTATTGGCGGGCTGGTGGAGGGCTGCATTAGACAGGTATTATTGGGGGGCTGCATTAGACAGTCCCTATTGGTGGGCTGGCAGGGTCTGCATTAGACAGTCCCTATTGGTTAGCTGTCGGGGGGCTGCATTAGACAGTCACTATTGGGGGACTGCATTAGACAGGCACTATTGGTGGGCTTGCGGCTGCATTAGACAGTCACTATTGGTGGGCTGGTGGGGAGGCTACATTAGACATTCACTATTGGTGGGCTGGTGGGGAGGCTGCATTAGACAGTTACTATTGGTGGGCTGTCGGGGGCTGCATTAGACAGTCACTATTGTTGGGCTGGTGGGGAGGCTGCATTAGACAGTCACTATTGGTGGGCTGGCGAGGGGCTGCATTAGACATTCACTATTGGTGGGCTGGTGGGAATGCTGCATTAGACAGTCACTATTGGTGGGCTGGCGGGGGGCAGCAATAAACAGTCACTATTGGAGGGCTGGTGGGGGGCTGCATTAGACAGTCACTATTGAGGGCTGCATTCGACAGTCACTATTGGCGGGGGGCTGCATTAGACAGTCACTATTGGGGGGCTGCATTCAACAGTCACTATTGGCGGGCTGGCAGGGGACTGTTTGAGTCCAGGCCTATTAAGTGGCAGAAATGCAAAAGTGTTAAATGGTACAGGAGTCACCCCTTTAGTGTTGATGCACATATATCTTCTCCCCTGGGGTATTGGGGGGTATGTAGCAAACGAGCCTTGTCCTTTACACAATGCAAGAGTTAACTAAATGTTTCTTAATCATTTTACTTTTTCTTAGGGGTTATACATAGAAGGGGCATATAGATCTTTTACAACTTGGACACATGGCATCCTTAGTCCCAATTTCCCATCTACTTCTGAGTGGTAAGACTTGTTTGCAGCAATATTCCGGATCCATGATGTTGGATTTAGAGAAGCCATTCACATGGCATTTGAAGATTTTTTATAATTCAATAAAATGTTTGAAAAGTCTAGTTGTCTTATTTATTAATTGGAACGGTGGGTGGAAATTGAAAAATAATTCCATGAATTTAGTTGATTTAAAAAATAAAAAAAAAGCTGCTGCTTCTGCTTTATATTTTTAGATTTTCTTTAACACCAACACATGAATACACAAAGGCTGCTTCATTGCTTCAGAGGACAGAATACTCATACATACTTCATAAAGTTACACACAATAGTTGGGATGATACAGAGCAATTAATGTGCTGGACATTATAATCAATCCTGAATCACTTATACTCCCCGGCGCTCTACATGCAGCATTGGATGAAAATCGGCACAAGAGCTGAGCCTCTTGCTGTTCCTGCCATGCTGGTCTTCCTTTGTTAGGGTTTTTAGAATTAGGATAATATATTTTAAATGAGGTGAGAAAGAGAGAGACATATGGAATAATTTTTTTAAATTAATTTGAGGTAAGCAGTTCTAAGAATATCAAAGAACATAAGAGGGGTAGATATAAAGAAAGATCAACGGTGACAGATAAAATCCTATGCCAAAAAGCTGCAGGCCTTAGTGCTCCAGTTGAGAGAGCAGAGACATGCAGCTTTTAACACTAGTGCTGCCTGTGGTACTTAGATTCTGATGTCTGATTATTCGTCGGATACAAGGCTAAAATCTGCACTTCTATGGCCAGCTTAAGGTAAGTGGTAAGGACAGGTAAGTGAATTCAAGTAAATAGATATCAACATGTTTTTGGAGGTTTGATCTATGTATATCCCTGCATCTGTTCAATCAATTTTAGAATATAAATAGTGAGCACTAGTATGTACAGTCAGGGCCGGATTTACATAGCTGGTGCCCCAAAGCCTGCTGTCATTCGTCACCCCTTTCCCCTTTTATTCGATCAAATTTTCATCAATGGGACTGGAGCAATGAGGATTGGTGCACAGGAAATTTAAAAAACTATTGTATCTTCTGCACAACCACAGTGTTTCTGAACCAATGTGGGTGTGGTTGGGCAGCATGTCGTCCCCTCTAGGCCCAGGCCTTGGTGGCCTCTCCGCAAATCCAGGCCTATGTACAGTTCTCCGTTTTTTGCCTGCATCCAACAATGTTGTGTTTCTGTACATCAGTATTAAGTTGGCCAATTCAATATCAATATGCAGAAACACTATGGGGCAGATTCACTAAAGGGCAAAGCGGCTAACGCTAGCGACTTTTCCCAGCGTTGCCACCTGCAGTGACATAGCCAATTCACTAACAGGTGCTAATTCGCTAGCAAACGGGACCGTTGCTAGCGTTCATTAGCACTCTATCGCTAGGCAACTTTTCGCTCTGGCGAACGACCATTACTCTGCAAATTCACTAAAGTGCAGATTTTACTAAACTTTACCTCTTTCGCCAGAGTTGACTTCACCACCTCAGACCAGGTGAAGTTCTTAAAAGAAGCTAGATCTTCCTCAATCTTCTGTCACTTACATCATATCCTGTGTGCCAAAAATGCATTAAAGTTACAAAAACGCTGGCAACTTTTCCTTTTTTGATGCAGAATTGCCTTCAAAAGTCCTGACTTAAACTTTTTTTGCCTGACTTAATCTTTTTTTGGGTAACCGGTTTGCTCCACACATTATATAACATATGGAACATTAATTTTACAGTGGGCTTCTTGTCTTTATTAAGGTTCCCTGGAAATGTATAAGAAAAAGTGATAACTTCAAGAATTTGCACCAACATTTAGGGGCAGGTTTATCAAGGGTCAAATTTCGAAATAATGGGAGTTTTTTTAAACTCCCATAACTTTGAAATTCAAATAAAAAAAGACCAACCAAAATTTATTAAAAAAAGTTGAAGTTTTTTTTTTTTTTTGCGGGTGAATAGACTGTATTCATTCGTTCCAATTGAAGTAAGATCGAATTTGCTTTGAAGTATTTTCAAAAAAAACCTTTGATTTTTCAAAGTCCACCATTTCACTCCATATAGGTTCAAGGAGGTCCCCCATAGGCTAAAACAGCAATTTGGCTGGTTTTAGATGCTGTATGGTCGAAGTTTTAAAGAGAAGTACATAATAAATGTAAAATTTTTCTCAAATTCTAATTGAATTTGTATTATTCCCTAGTCTAAGTGCACAAAAAGTAGCTCGAAATTCAAATTTTATTACTTTGAATTTTCAATTCAACTCTTGATAAATCTGCCACTTATAATAAAGACCTCCATTTAACTTTAAATTACCCCCATATGCAAATTGACCTAAGCAGAAAATTACTAGCAAATGAACCCTAGCGCGTCTTCGCTATGAAATGGTCGCACAGCCGAAGTAACACTAGCTAAAAGTCGCAGGCGTTCAATGCCCGGGATGAAACTTTGTATTTTAGTGAATTAGCATATTCGTAGTGCAATTGCGCCTGGCGAGGGGTGCAAAACTGACGCTGGCGAAAATTCACCTGCTAGTGAATCTGTCCCTATCTTTGGATGCAGAAACAGCACTGTTGTGAAAATGGAGACATGGATACTGATGCACAAAATGACTACTTCATTGGATGCAGGGAGTTGCAGAAAAGAAATTAAGATAAAAAAGCCTCAAGTACAATTTAACTACAGTATTATGCAGAAAATGGTCATGGCAGTTATGCTTCTTAAAAGACATTTAGGGGTTGATTTATCAAAAGTCGAATGTTACCTCAAATGACCTTGAAATTTGAATATATTATCTTATTTAAGAAAATACTCTAACGGATATTCCCGACCTGAATCAAATTCAAGTAAACTCAAACCAGTTTTTTCCCAGTAAACAACTCGAATATCAGGAAGGCAACTAACATCTTCAAATGGGTCACTGGACCTCTGATTTGACTTCTACATGTCCTCGGCAGTTTTTTTTTTTAAAAGGTAAGTTTTATTTCGTTTTAAACATACACACATAACAGACAGTCAAGCAGACCGGTTCATATAGATTATACATAGGCACATAAAATCGGCTGAACGTACAAGTCAACTACAAGCACCATAAAAGAAACATTGCTATGAGACAATAATGGACTTCTGGGATAATCGAACACCCAAGGGACCTCATCAAGAATATAGGATGAGTGGAACCACCTCTAGTATGACCCAGACGGTCTGCACAACCACCGTTCAGTCAGGGAGGTTCGGATCTATATCAGCCCATGAGCCCCATATTCTGTCGAATTTCGTAGGCGAGCCCCTGGATTCATAGGTAAGTTTGTAAAGGGGTAGGGCATTATTAACCAGCCGCACCCACGCTCTAAGAGAAGGGGGTAGGTTACCCATCCAGTGCATTGCAACAGTTTTCTTTGCATAGAAAAGGAGAATACGAAAGGCAATTCTGGGGTATTTGGCCGGGACCAGGTCTTCTAAGACCCCCAACAGACAAACGGAGGGGGTGATAACCCTCGGGAAGTCAAGGTTATCAGCTAGAAAGTTAACCACTCGCGTCCAGAAGTGTAAAATCAGTCGACATTCCCATAGTAGGTGAAAGAAGTCTGCGCCTGGTTGCTGACACCTCGGACAAATGTCAAGGGGGATTCGGCCCATTTGCTTGAGACGTACCGGGGTTATATACACATGATGTAAAATTTTATATTGGACCAACTTATCCTTGAGAGAGATAAGGCCGGTGTACACATTATCTATCGTCTCCTCCCAGTCCTCCTGTGAAAGACCCGTAATTTTATCAGTCCACCATGCTTGAGTAGTCAGAAAGGGTTTAGGGCCAGAGAGTAGAAGTCGGTGGTATAGCCGGGACACCAATTTGGAAGGGCTAGGGTCACGGAGGGTTTCCTCTATGGCCAGAGAAGACTGTTGGGGGGCAAGGGTACCAAATTGGGAGTAAAAAGCATGCCTAAGCTGAAGGTATTGAAATAACAAAAGAGGCGTCGGGTGGGTTTTACGCTGAAGAGCACAATATGTGGGAAACACCTGGGGATCAAGAAGGTCTTGTAAGCATTTAATGCCTCTGTTAGGCCAAAATATGAAATCCGGGAGATATCTGAAGTGAGGTAGGTATGAGTTACCCCACAAAGGTAGGTTTGGGGACAGTAACGGGGGAGCATGGCCCAAAATTTTAAGGGCTACCTGCCAAGATTTGTGAGGGGTGGTCAGAGTAGTTGGCAGGGGACTGTAATCCCTAAGGGAACGGTATGGAAAATGTCGGAGACCTTCCCAGGAGGCTACCAGGAGAGCCTGAAGCTGCGAGTTTGGGTTGTACGGGTCCGGATGAAAGCACCAATGCAGGTAGTAAAGCTGTGAGGCTAGATAATAGAGATAGAAATTGGGGAGAGCCAGGCCCCCCTCCTCACACGGGGCACATAACCGGGTCCAAGCAATTCTGGGTGTTTTATTATTCCAAAGAAAGGGGATCATGATCCGATTTAGACGCTTGAAGTAGTGTTTAGGGAGGTATATGGGTGCGTTATGGAGCAAGTAAAGGATTTTGGGAAGATAGATCATTTTAATAAGATTGACTCGGCCCCATAGAGATAAAGGTAACTTCGTCCAACGGGCTAATGTGGTGGTCAGATTGGTGAGAAGGGGGTCCAAGTTGAGGGAGACATACTTGGAAACATCTGCCTGGATTGTCACGCCAAGGTATTTGAACTGAGTGGCCCACTCTAGGGGGGTCTCGGCTGGCAAAGGTCGAGGTTGGTCAGGGTCAATGGGGAAGAGAACAGACTTGTCCCAATTCACTCGCAAGCCAGAGAAAGAGCCAAATCGGTTGACCAGGTCTAACAGGGCGGTAAGGGAGTCGTTAGGGTCGGCCAGGTAAATGATCCTCGGCAGTTTTTAGGTGACAAATCGTCAAATTCCAGTTGTTCCCAGGTATGATAAATTTCAATTCAAGTTTGGATTATTCCCAACTTGAATTTGAGAGTTTTGAATTTGAATTTGAATTTGAACCTTATTTAATCTGCCCCTAAACGATGTGCTTATTGTGAAAAAGCAGGGCAGGACGAGAACTGCACTACAGGAATGAGTGTGACTGATATAGGTGCCAAAATTACGTAACCAACAAAGTCGTCCACATCTGTACTCCCAGGCATCTCTCAGTGGATGCAGTTTTCTTGCAGACAGTGCCAGTGGCACCTGAGCACAATATTGTGGAATCCTGAACCAGAAGTGTTCAAAAAGGACAAGAGAAGTTATCATCCTAAATAAGACAAATTTGACCCAAAAAGTAGTTATAAAACAACAACTTCTATTTCTGAGTATTGTTAATGTTAAGAAAATTAGAGGAGGTGGTGAAGTCCTCAAGAATGATTTTAAAAAACTAGGTGTAGTTGAGGGCGAGGACTTCCAAGGTAATTTTTGCAGAGATATTACCTGAGGCACGAGCAACAGGAGAGTAGGGAGATTAATGCTTGGTTGGTGCAGGGAGGAGGGTTTTGGGTTTTTGGAGAACTGGGCTGATTTCTCAGTCGGCTTACAGGCTCTTTGCTAGGGATGGGCTGCACCTCAATGATGATGGTGCAGCTGTTTTGGGAGAGAAGATGGATAGAGGGTTGGAGGAGATTTTAAACTAGGCATGGGGGGGGGAGGGTTCAGTAAAAGATTCAGTGGAAAACAGGTTAGATGAGATAGTGGGCGAAGAAAGGGAAAATGGGGGAGGAGATTTGGCTGGGGATACTGTTAAGGATAGGGAGGACCACATGTCATATGTTCAATATGTTGCCAGTATTAAATGTATGTTTGCAAATGCAAGGAGTCTTACTTGTTAAATGGGAGAGCTGGAGCTGCTGGTGCTGGAGGGAAAAATTATGTGATTGGTGTGGCCGGAACATGGCTGAATGAGTCGCATGACTGGACAGTTAATTTCAGCGGCTATACTTTGTTTCGGAGGGACAGAGGCAATAGAAAAGGAGGAGGGGTATGTCTGTTTGTTAGGCAGGATTTAAAAGCATATATAAAGGAGGAGGTTATGTTAGAAAATGAGGGGGCAGAAGTCGTATGGGTGGAGTTCTTCACCAATTGTAAAGAGTCCAGCAAATTAATTGTAGGAGTATGCTATAGACCCCCTAATGTAAGTGACGAGGAGGATGCTAAGCTCCTGATGCAAATAGAAAAGGCTACTAGTTTGGGTAAAGTAATGATAATGGGGGATTTTAATTACCCAGATATTGACTGGAGCAACAGTACTGATTGGGGCATTAAGTTTTCAGCTAAAAACACAGAACAGAAATGGTTGTCATTTAAAATGATATTAAATCATTACTGTTCTCAATTTATTCCCTTAAGGAGTAAATGTAGAAGCTCTAAGAATCATCCTATGTGGCTTAATACAGAAGTAAAGAAGTTACTAGGAAAGAAGAGAAAGGCATTTAAAAACTACAAATCTGTTGGGACAGAAGCTGCATTTAATGAATATAAACACTGTAATAAATGTTGTAATAAATTTTGGCATTATGAGCAGCAATCAGCATGGCTTTTTGAAGGATAGGTCATGTCAGACAAATTTGATTGCTTTTTATGATGAGGTAAGTAAGATGCTGGACAGTGGGGGGGGGCAGTGGATGTGATCTATTTTGATTTTGCCAAAGCGTTTAATACTGTGCCTCACAAACGACTACTTTCTAAACTAAGGTCTGTTGGGCTTAATGAAGTCGTTTGCACATGGATAGGAAACTGGCTACAGGATTGGGTACAGAGGGTGGCTGTTAATGGTACATTCTCTACTTGGAGTAAGGTTCTTAGTGGGGTCCATCAGGGCTCGGTATTGGGTCCAATTTTATTTAACTTGTTCATTAATGACTTAGGGGAGGGTATTGTGAGTAATGTATCAGTGTTTGCAGATGACACAAAACTATCCAGCCCAATAAATTCCATCCAGGATGTGGCATCCTTGTAACAGGATCTTGACAAACTGGCAATCTGGGCAGCTAAGTGGCAAATGAGATTCAATGTTGATAAATGTAAAGTCATGCACCTGGGATGTAGAAATATCCAAGCCACTTATACCCTTAATGGGACTGCACTAGGCAAATCAATTATGGAAAAGGACCTTGGAGTTGTAGATGATAAACTGTAGCAAGCAATGCCAGCCAGCAGCATCAAGGGCAAATAAGGTCTTGAGCTGTATTAATAGTGTCACGGGTGGAGGGGGTCATTCTTCCACTGTATAGAGCACTTGTAGGGCCCCATCTAGAATATGTCGTACAGTTTTGGTCTCCATCACTCAAACAGGACATTATTGTATTAGAGAGGGTACAGAGAAGGGCAACTAAGCTGGTAAAAGGTATGGAAAATCTTAGCTATGAGGAAAGACTGGCCAAATTGGGGGTGTTCACGCTGGAGAAGAGGCGCTTAAGGGGTGATATGATAACTATGTATAAATATATAAGGGGATCGTATAATAATCTCTCTAATGCTTTATTTACCAGTAGGTCTTTCCAGCTGACACAAGGTCATCCATTCCGATTAGAAGAAAAGAGGTTCCGCCGAAATATTCGGAAGGGGTTTGTTACAGTGAGAGCTGTGAAGATGTGGAATTCTCTCCCTGAATCAGTGGTACAGGCTGATACATTAGATAGCTTTAAGAAGGGGTTGGATTGCTTTTTAGCAAGTGAGGGAATACAGGGTTATGGGAGATAGTTCATAGTCCAAGTTGATCCAGGGACTAGTCCGATTGCCATTTTGGAGTCAGAAAGGATTTTTTCCCCATCTGAGGCAAATTGGAGAGGCTTCAGATGGGTTTTTTTGCCTTCCTCTGGATCAACTAGCAGTTAGGCAGATAAAAAAAAAACTAAAAGGTTGAACTTGATGGGCGTGTGTCTTTTTTTTCAACCTTACTTACTATGTTACTATGTATTGACTAAGTGGATAAATGTAGATGTGGATAAAATGTATATATCTCCTTTATTGCTTGAGGCCAATTCATCTGGGAGAGTACATGCCTGGTTTGAATATGAAACGCACAAGCAATATGCTGTACAATACATCTCTTATATTTGGACATAAGGATCTAGACATTTGGACCAAAATTATAACTAGGGACAGGAATTCAGGAAAACAAGCAGAGTTACTTTTACCCAATTTGGAGTGAAATCAGTTTAGAATGCACCAAGAATGCTGGGTATTTAATAAAAAAATGCAATAGGGGCTACGCATGCAAATTCAGTTATGTTTTTGTATTATGTTCTGGTTCCAAACCAGTAGAATGCAAACAAAATGAAGGGCAGGGGAGTAGTGGCAAACCTTTAGCTCTTATCCCCCAAAGAGCTCCAATGCCAATTCTTAAAGATGCACTAAACACGCCAAGAAAAGACTGCTACGTTTTTTATTTGGTTTCACCATACCAATCACTAGGGAGGTCAAAAGCACACCGGAATTTAATCAGCCTATCAGGTTCTAGAACAAAAATAAATAAAAGATAAAATGCTGGATCAGCAATGGCGGATTTATGATGTGGGGGAGAGGCTAGGCTACAGCCACACTGCCTCTTTATAGGCTACTGCTGGGTCTGGGTATGTGCAGAACCAGATATGTGTGCACCTAAGCTCTCTACGTTGGGTAGGGTCGGACTGGGTCTCACCGCCGTTCCCCCAGGCTTTTGATATCCCTCCACTGATGTGCTGATGGTACTACAAATTTACGTGCGCTCAGGGGAGGGGGTAGGGTGGGTGGCGGTGGCCCTGTAGGGGGGGTGCGGGCGGCACAGCAGGACCCCATGGTTGTGCGGGTGGCACAACGGGGTCCCTATGGGGGATGCGGGGGCCCCTGGGACGGCAGCCCCGGTGGGTCAGGTTTGGAGCACACTAGTGATGTCAATGGATCTGCACACATCTGTGCACACACATGCACTTTTCCTGCCTTCTTCTCCCAGCTGGTGCACCAGACTGGACCCAGCAGTGCAGATAAAAATCATATTAAAAAAAATTAGAAATTGGCCCCACTGGGTCTCTAGGCTATAGCCTATTGTAACCTGTGCATTAATCCGCCCCCAAGGATCCTGCCTCTGCAAACTGCAAATTGGAGAAATCACTCTCCCCTTCTCAATGTCATTCTTTTTTTTATCTATACCCTCTTGCAGTTGCAGCCAAGAGCCAGAGCTCTGCACTTACATGATGGGCCAGTGGCTGCCAACAGTAGAAAATGACTATTATAGAGATGCTGAACATGCTGGTGTAATAAGTTTGGGATACATAGGCATTTCCAGCTGTATTTATTTTTATGGCTTTAAAGTCTTGCTTAAGGCTAGTGCTCACTGCAACACAAAAAGCCGTGCAGTAAAATGTTGCTAGGTAGCATGTTTTTTAGATACGTTTTTAATATATTAATTATTAATTCTGTTTCAACTATATGGATTCTAAAATCCGTTACAGTTAGTAAGGTGATGGCAGCAGTAACAAATTAAAAAGATTAATTTCAGTTGACATGGCAGTTATTTATTTCATGTGCATGTTAAAATCCCTTTATTGAAGCTGAAAGGAACTGCAAGTGCCATTGTCCAAGGTACTGTAGGTCTGAACTGAGATATAAAATTGGCCTTTGAATTTCAGCTACACAGAAGCCCAAACAGCCCCCACAAGCCAATTCATAGTGTCGGTGGCAACTTAAAGCAGCCCTCTGGCATTTGCTAGGATTTACAGTTTGATGGTCTGGGAGTATTTTGAGTACTGCCAGTGCAAGATTGAGTTGTAAACTCAAAAAATCTACTTTCAACTGAAATAATATCTATGCTTATCAACGTTGGTACTGTTTTTTGGCCTTTATTGTTGGCCTGGAGATCAGATGAACCAAATATGGCCCTGTGTATAGGTTGCTGGATCAGGCAAAGGTCTGCTGGTTTGGTGCTGTGTAGCCACAGGGTCAGCCATTCAAAGCTGAAAAAAGAGCAAAAGCACAGGAAATACAGATGATAACAGAGTCACCCTGTAGCCTACAGCATGAGAACTTCTGTTATCTACTGTGTATCCTGTGCTTGAATGGCTGCCCCCATGGCTAGACAGCAGCTTGTTTATATAAACTATAGTAATGTTTCTGAAGCAAACACACCAATTTTACCAAAGCAAGGCAACATTAAATTATATTGTCATTCCTTTAAAACACTTTTTTTGTTGGTGTTACCGTTCCTTTAATGCAGCCAATGATTCTGGAGAGCTGTGGATAAGTTATGCAGAGCTTTTACAAAAACAAACCAGGTGTTTCTGAAATACAGGTCCCAGCATGATAATATGTTAAAGCTTGTTGGCCTGTGCAGTACAGCAATTTGAACGTATGGTTAAAAACAGTGACAAATTATAGATTCGCTTTAACATATAATCTGTAAGCAGAAAAAGAATTGTCACAGTTATTGGCACACTCAACATAATATTTGGTAGTACAAGTACGGGATCCGTTATCGGAAACACATTATCCAGAAAGCTCCAAATTATGGAAAGGCCGTCTCCCATAGACTCTATTATAATAAAATAATCCAAATTTTTAAAAATGATTTCCTTTTTCTCTGTAATAAAAAAACAGTACCTTGATCCCAACTAAGATATAATTAATCCTTATTGGAAGCAAAACCAGCCTATTGGGTTTATTTAATCTTTACATGATTTTCTAGTAGACTTAAGGTATGAAGAGCCAAATTATGGAAAGATCTGTTATCTGGAAAACCCCAGGTCCCGAGCATTCTGGATAACAGGTCCCATACTTATAAACAGAGTCAGACTGGGCCAGCCCAGACCCGTTCACCGTGCTAATCTTTCTGCCACGAACCTCCTTTTTCGGGCAGGTCATGTGCGGTGTGGCGGCAGCTCGCTAGAGAACCCGGCAGGGGACCCGGAGGGGGGCCCTGTGACAGCAGCCCCGGTGGGCCCCTGGCCACCCAGTCCGACCCTGCCTATATTTCCTTTGGAAATAATAAGTGAAGTTAAGTGTTTTCTACAGTAGAATATGTTTTCTACATCTCTACAACCCGGTTATGCCAGAAGTGAAGGGATGTCTTCTCCCAACTGTAGTTTTCAGATCTGTCCAGATATGTCCGATGTGATTTAGATGTGGATTCATTCCTGGTCACTATATGATAGTTCAGTGTTTTGTTCTTTTACCCTTCCTGGTGTTTTTGAAGTGTAATTGGGTCACTGTTCTCCTCCTTCTTTGAAGGCTTCATTTAATTTCCCTGTAAACAAAGATTTTATGCTTTACCAAAAAGCTATACTTTATAATCTCATTTGTCCACAGATCTTCCAGAAATATTGTGGCTTGTTCAAGTTTGTTTTTTGGTGAACCTAGTTGAGCTTTCTAATAATTCTCAGCAGTGAGGTTTTCCTTATTCTTCTACCATAGAGTCCACCATCATTAAGCTGGGGATGGATTGTGTGCAATGAAATGTAACTTTTATCTGAAGATCAACTTGAATTGGTGTGACAACTGACCAAAGTTCTTTCATCACAATTCAACCAGTGCTTCTCTGCAGTCTTTGATAAATGTATCTTTAGAGTCCATATCCGAGGACAACAATTCCAGTGACCCTAAAACATTGTGTATGGTGTGTGCAGAAGCTCATAGTTGATCCAGGGACTAGTCCGCCATCTTGGAGTCAGGAAGGATTTTTTTCCCCTCTGAGGCAAATTGGAGAGGCTTCAAATGTTATTTTTTTCGCCTTCCTCTGGATCAACTAGCAGTTAGGCAGGTTATATATAGAGTTAAAGGGTTGAACTTGATGAATGTGTGTCTTTTTTCAACCTAACTTACTATGTTACTATGTAAGGTCTCTGGAGATGGACCTGTAACCTTGGGATTGCCTGTGCTGTCTTTCGTTTCTTTATGTGCAGGGTGTAGCACACAGACACTACAAACTGAATTAATGTGTGCTCCTTATATTGCAGCCACTTGCAACTCATTACAGTTTACTTTAATATTTGTACACATATTAGATCTGCCAAAAAAGCCTTACTCATTTCGTGCCTCCCTGGGGCACTTAGTCATAGGCTGAATGAGAGAATTACTTAAAACAACAAGGGATAAGTGTTTTGGATCACATGGATGCTTTTTCACGCTTGAAACATGTTGTGATCAAATAAAGTATTAGCAGAGTCTGTGGATCGTGTGCTCCATGCTATGCCTCGTTGTTTTAAGTATTACGTTGGTCTGGCTAGTTCGACCTAACAAGGAAAGAGAGCAGTAAGTGGATATCGTTTGGACAAAGTTCTTTACACAGAATGAGACAATTACCACCAAAAATAATTACATGAATATTATTCATTATTAAATGAATTACAGCCAATCAAAATGCTTTTTTTGCCTGATCTCAACTGTAAAATCTCACTTTCTGCCCAAACCTGGATTATGCTTTTGTGTGACCTCTCTGCTTCTTTTGACTTTCATTTCCTGGTCCCGATGGCCTAAAAATATTATAAATATACTGCAGTGCAAATTTAAACAGCAATGTACATACACTTTGTCAGGTTCATTGAATATCTCATTTTTTGTGGGATCCATGGGCAGGAAGATTTGGCACAGCCAAACCCAGACTTCCCTGAGTCCAGTAAATGAATCACCGAGAAGCTCCACTTCAGATGAAGTACCTTCATGTAAATCTTTTTCCTAATGGAAGCATTTTTGGAACTGGGAGGCAGTGACTCATTTCTCCTTTCAAGAAGATACTCATATGTTTTACATATTGTGTTGCCCATAAAATGATTCACGTATCTCCTCCGAGAGTCTTTTACCATAATCCAACTGGCACTGAATGCCCTGTAACATTCAAATTAAACATTCCATAAATAGAGACTAAGCTCTCATTCAACATGGACCTGCCTACACACATCTACTCCAGAGCAAGGGAGACACATCCGGTGACAGTTCTGGCTCTCCTAGTGTGGCTCTTCAATTGGAAGCTTTCTAGCCAAGAACTTAGAAGTCAGAGAGAGAATTCTGCCAGAATATGTTATTTTAAGTGAACTGCTGGAAAAAAGAAATAATGTTACATTTTCCTCCAAAGGAATTTTTTTTTTTTTTACATTTCAAATATATACAAATGATTAAAATTTTGCCCCCCTAATGTAGTTTATATCGAGCATGTTATTTTTCCCCCCACAGACCATTCTGAATGTTTGGCTTACTGTATAGGCAATACTAATATACCCACCATAAACAGGTATAGGATTATGGGCCCCATTAAAAAACAAAATTGTCAAAACTAGCCGTAGTCTGTAATTTTTTCGCAATGCAGGGATTTTGGCAGAAAACAGGGTCATAGACCCAGACGCTACAAGATGTTGCATCTGCCAATAGGTGTAAGCAATGTAAAAATATAAAGGCAGTATTTGTGCCTTGAATAAGTTGCATGTGTGGCATTATGGGTGTCATGCAAGTATGGGCCTTTAAATGCAAGTTACTTAGTTATTAAAAAGGTAACTGTGTACCCCTGTGCGTCTAATACATTAAGGGTAAGGACACACGAGGAGATTCAGGGAGATTTTGTTGCCTGGCTACTAATCGCCTCGTCTTTTTAGCAACTATC
The DNA here is from genome assembly GCF_017654675.1 of Xenopus laevis. NCBI lineage: Eukaryota > Metazoa > Chordata > Amphibia > Anura > Pipidae > Xenopus > Xenopus laevis. The sequence goes on along the minus strand of NC_054388.1, from coordinate 18,329,877 downwards.
TCCCTGAACTGCCTCAGCGTTTTTCCCCATAGGCTACAATGAAAAGTTGCCTGCGTTAATGCACACACGGCGATGCGTTTTCAATAGTTGCCCAAAGTTGCCTCAGTGAGGCAATTTCAGGCAACTATTGAAAACGCATCGCCGTGTGTGCATTAACGCAGGCAACTTTTCATTGTAGCCTATGGGGAAAAACGCTGAGGCAGTTCAGGGAGATAGTTGCTCAAAAGACGAGGCGATTAGTCGCCAGGCGACAAAATCTCCCTGAATCTCCTCGTGTGGACTAGCCCTTAAAAACAGGTGCAAGGGAAATTCTGACATTGTCTGGCATGTTGTGCGATACCTAATCCTTTCCAGTTCGTCAGTTTGCCTTTACTGTATTACACTTATATCTTTCAAAATGTATTTTAGATCAGCCAACTAATTGCCGAAATTAGATGGTGGCAGAAGGATAATCTTTTTTTTAGCAATAATATAACCCAAATATAATCTTTTCAGAAATAATATTATGGATGTAAAAGTTAGTTAAGTCTTAGAAGCCTATTGTCTAAATGATTTACACACTTTAGTGTATCTGTGTAATCTGTGGTGGGTGGCACAAAAAAATTAAAAAGAGATATAATTGGTTGATTTCATGGATGAAGACCAAGACTACCATAATTGGGTAACAGGCAAGAGTGTCGTTGGCAGTGCTAGGCCAAGCTGACTAGGAACCCCGGCAGCCACCTTGCCCCACCTCGGACGAACGATCGTCTCGGCTGTATTATTCGCAAAATTGATCAGATGAGTTTAAAAATTTTAGTCGTTCAGGGATAAAATCCCTCTTTGCATTTGCATGTCAGGATCAGTCCCGGATTTGTGGGAAGGCCACTTAGGCCCGGGCCTAGGGTGGCAGGATTTTAGGGGGGCGGCATGCTGCCCAACCACACCCACATTGGTTCAAAAACACTGGGGATGCGCTGGAGATACAATCTCCATGACAATTTGCATGAATAAAGGGTAGGGGACAGGGGGGACAAACGCCAGTGGGCCTAGGGGTGCCCGCTATGTAAATCCGGCCCTGGCCAGGATTGTAGCACAAGCCAACGAACATATACGGAAGGCCCCGAATGTTCTTTGCTGAAAGCTTCATTTGTAACCATATGAACTATGTAAAGAAATAAATTGGTGCTGACTGCAGGAATATCACCCTATCACCTCATATGTAAAAGAAGTTTATTATGCCATAGCAAGACATAAATCCATATGTATGCATGGAGCAGGAAAGGAGAAACTGACTATATACTACAGACAGTGACACAATGCTAGCACCACTACTCGTTTGTTGAACAACGTTCATCCGTACACGAAGCAAACAATAGGGTTATATCTGTTCATATAATCGTTCTCCGTGGATGGCATATCGTATGGTAAAATAATCGTCAAACGATTGTTTATCGATACGATCGTTAATCGCTGAACGATAAAAGTATGCCCGTGTATGGCCACCTTAATTTCCCTACCAAAGGCACACAAACATTTGGATAAGTGCAAAAAAGCCTGTTAATTTAACATTTGTTTATGTTTTTAGGGTGTTGTAATTAACCAGATCATATCTTGGAAGCCCAAACGTGAGAACAAACACCACATGAGAAGAGCCCTGGTCACAATCAGACCTAATACTCCAGTACTATGAGTAAACAAGGATTCCTTTGTGTTCTGTGCAAATGGGGTTAATGCCCCCTCCCATCAGGTAAGATGAGCAAGGACCACAACTAAGAATTGAGTCTCTCAATTGGCTTCTAGGACCATGGTCCTTTCTACCTTGGCTAGAACAGCAATTCGGTTATAACCATGGTAAGCTGATACTACCTAAAACCAATTTGTGAAAAATGCCCTGTGATCCTGGTCACCTTTTTGGCTCTAAGATATGCAGAAGTCTAAGTGGAGAGAGAACTTTTTTACCAACAAATGAGGTCTCTAGCAAGATCTAGACAACCAACATATAGCAAGAAACCGAAGAAACCTCAGCCTGCCAGATCCCAAAAGAGAGGCAAAAATAAAAAGCACTGTAGGTTGCATGTTGATTCTTTCTTCCTCGTCCTACCTAGTGGAATTGGGAGTCAATCCTACATGTGCTGCTGTATGGAAATGATGGTAAGTTACATTTTTATTTAAATTTTGTTTTACCCTGTCACTGAAATATAGTGACGAGATGCCAAGAATCGTGTTCTCCTACAGCCCAAAACTTAAAAGACCACCTTCAATTTGTAAGGAATACCCTTGGGCAGCACTGGTTCTTACAGTGCACACCTTCCATTTATTTTGTTACAATGAAAACTCCATGCTGATAGGCCAGAATCTAACTTAACCCCTAGTGCTGCTAGAATTCCTACCCACTAAATCAATGTGCTGCACTTCAGTACTACTGCAGTATATATATGGTGAAATATATAATATTGTACCATGCTGACACCTAAAGATAATACAGCAATATTTCTGTATGACAAATAATATACAGGTATTGGATCAGTTATCCGGAAACCCATTATCCAGAAAGCTTGAATTACTGAGAGGCCTTCTCCCATAGGGGCAAATTCACTAACAACCGTAGTTTCGCCAGGCGCAACTTCGCCGCGCTTCGCTGCATTCGCCACACTTCGCCAGGCGTAGTTTCGCCAGCGCTTCGCAAATTCACTAAAATCCGAAGTTGCGCACAGGGGTAGCCCTACGTAAGGTTGCGAAGTTGCGAAGTTGCGCTAGCGTTCATTCGCTATGTAAAGTGAAGTTACGCTAGCGAAGGGTAATTTGCATAGGGCGCAAAATTCAAATTTCAATGGAGGAATACGTATCAGCACTACAAATGCCTAGAAAACCTTCAATTCATCAAATAAAAATTTTATTTTGCCCTACACATGTGCCCACTGTCTAGGTAAGTTGACATGAGTCAGGAAATGTAGGGGGGAAGGAGGGGAGCCCCAAAAAATTTTTCGATCTTTTTCAGCCTATCACCCATAATGTAGAAAACACGCCAGCGTTTTTTGGGACTTAGAAAAAATTTTGACTTTTTTTGAAACAATCCCTATCTACTCTTCGCCCGGTCTGAGGTGGCGAAGGGAGTCTAGCGTAAAAGGTAGCGTTCAGTACACTGCGCGCGTTAGTGAATTTGCGTAGTTACGTCGCTAGCGAAAATTCGCCAGGCGTAAGGGTGCAAAGTCACACTAGCGAAACTACGCCAGCGTTCGTGAATTTGCGCAGTAACGAAAATGCCAAACGCTAGCGAATTAACGCTAGCGTTCGGCGCTTCGGTGCTTAGTGAATTTGCCCCATAGACTCCATTTTATCCAAAGAACCTACATTTTTAAGAATGATTTTTCTCTGTAATAATAAAACAGTACCTTGTACTTGATCCAAACTAAGATATAATAAATATATATTGGAAGCAAAATCAGCCTATTCGGGTTTTTTATGCTTACATGAATTTCCAGTAGATTTAAGGTATGAAGATCCAAATTACAGAAAGATCCATTATCCAGAAAACCCCAGGTCCAAGCATTCTGGAGAACAGGTCCCATACCTGTACTAAAGAGGTGCACTGTGCAGTTTCAGCTGAACATGTAACATGCAAAGAAGAAAGAACAATAACCATATTTCTCAGGAACCCTGCGCTTTACATTTCTTCTTTAAAAGTGTAATAATTGTATTTTTATTATTATTATTTTATTAATAATAACAATTATTATTATTAATAATTGTAGGCTACAAAAAGAAAGTTATAGATTTTCTCTGTAATACGGATTACCATTCCTTAAGAGTACCAAAAAACATTTCAACATTAAATAAACCCAATAGGATGTTTTTGCCACCAATATGGATTTCTGTAGCTCAATTATCATCAAGTGCAAGGTACTGGTTTACTATTACAGGGAGGAAGGATATTAATCAAATTTAAACAAGACACAGTAGGACATGGCAATGTCATATTGTCTCCATTTACTGGTTAATACACCAACATACTGTATTCCATATGCTATAGAACAAAAATGTCTGCATTACTTCAATAAGGCATGATAGTTACTTGGGATAGTTACATGGTTAAGTTGAGTTTAAAAAAGACATCAAGCTCAACCCCTCTAAATGAACCCAAGTGCACACTTATACAGACTGATACCTAGCCTTGGATATATTGATGAGGCAGAGAGAAGTGAATGCACTGAAATCATCGCTTCCGGTTTCTGCATTTAAAAGAATATTTTCCACTTGTGTGTTGGGCTACACAGAGCTGTGTGGAGTGGAGAACAGTCTCAAACAAGTGGAAACTGTTCTTTTAAATGCAGAAAAAGGAAGCGATGATTTCAATTCACTTCTCTCCGCCTTATTAATATTCATTAGGAGGAGAGAAGGGGAGGGAACAATAGTGTGCCTCAGCCTAAAGGTAGCCATACACTATAACCAGTGGCGGAACTACCGGGGGAGCAGGGGGTGCGAGCAGGCCAGGGCCTTCACCCCCTCAGGGCCCCCCGGCAGTCTGCGTGCCGATGTGCAGCGCATATTCCCGGCCAGTTCTGGGTGTACGGGGGGGGGGGCGGGGGCCCGGCTGCGCGTCCTGCGCCAGGGCCCGCCCACCTCTAGTTACGCTTCTGACTATAACAGCGGTCCCCAACCTTTTTTAGCTCAGGATCCAGTGTAAAGGAAACATTCTTTGCAAGGACCAGGGGGCGGCAGCGGCAACTGCGTGTCCAATTTGGGCATACCAGAGTCCAATTCGAGGCGCCGGCATTAATTGCAGGCTCGGCTTGGCGGTCCAGTTTAGGACTGTCTGCAGCCGGTTCTGGCCATGGCCCAGTGTTTGGGGACCGCTGCACTATAAGATCTGCTCTCCCCTGATATGCTCACCATCGTGCTAATCTGATCGTTCAGCCCTAGGCCGAACGATTGGATTACAATAATGGGAATAGATGGCGAAGGGAAGAGGGCCGCGTCAACTAACTGATGTAGTCCTCGACTGCAGGTAAAATCAAACCTGCCTGATCAATAACTGGAAGATATTTGGGCAGATATCGGGGAAGCCCATCAGTAGGCCCCATACACAGGGTCAGATTTCCTGCGCAGGTGGCCCTATGCCACACGGGCCTAGCCAGGCCTGGGTTTGTGGAGAGGCCACCAAGACCTGGGCCTAGGACGGAAGGATTTTAGGGGGCGGCATGCTGCCCAACCACACCCACATTGGTTGAAAACACTGGGGATGTGCTGTAGATACAATCATTTATTTAATTTCCCATGCATCAATCCCCATTGCTCCTGTCCAGATGATAAAAAATTGGCACAAAAAAAGGGAAGGGGACGGGGCAATGAACAGCAGTGGACCTAGGGGCGCCTGCTTTATAAATCCGGCCCTGACCTAGCGCACATACGATGTGCGAAGTACTGGGGAACTGCGCATCCCTAGTGCTCCTCAAAAAGCAGCTGTGCACTTCCCAGCTGTGATCACAGTGTACATTGCCACTAGAGCTGTTTCTTCATCTCTTTTTTGTTGTATTTCATTTACTGTTCTGGTTTCTGAATTGTGAATTATATTTTCTTTATAATAAATTGCTTGTTTTTTGCAGCTACCGGAGCTTCTAACGATTCATATTCTTTAGGGGCCCCAAATCTGAGCAGCAAGCATACGTCAGCAGCAACAGGGGCAAGGAACGTATTGCTTATTTATTAAGAGCATAGATTCATGCATAGCTTTCAAGTATGAAGATGAAGATGGCCAGGTTTTGAAGAAAAGTTGTTTAAAAGGGATATGCATGTATTAATATATAAGGGGCCCATATAACAAAGTGCTTTATTCCCCAGTAAATCTTTACAAGCAACAAAAGGATATTATAGTGTATAAAAATATGGTTTCATCTAAAATTGTGAGAATGATGTGAATTTGTGGAAACCACTCTCTGAATCTGTTGTAATGGCAGATACATAAGATAGCTTTAAGAAAGGGTCTTGAGCCTATTTAATATAATGGTCATCCAAATACTAGTCATTTTGGGGTCAAAAGGTTTTTTTCCATTTCTAAAGAGAAGCTCAAGATGTTTATTTTGCCTTGCTCCAGATTCACTAGAATCTTTTTACTATGAATACTTTAATACTATGAACTACTGGCTTCTCAAGGAAAAGCACTAAAAAAGTCCTTGTGTTGAAATGACCTTGTAACATATTTCCATTACTATCCCATCATTGCAAGGACAAGTTTGTAGAGTTCCCCAAACCTAAATGTACAGAGGGAGTTTACCCTTCACAAAATGTTACCAAAATTTAAAAGTCGCACATACAACTTGTGATGAGATTTTTTTCCAAAGGAAGACAAACCCTTCATTTTGTTTTATCCCACCACCCCAGTTATAATATGTAGAGAAAAACTGGACATTTGGGGAGTTATTTATCAAAGGTCGAATTTTAAGCGTAATGTGACATTTTTTAAACTCTAAAAAATTCGAATTTATTCACAATTCGAATGAAAAAATTTGAAAGTCTAAAATTCAATCCATTAATCACAATCTGAAAATTTGAATCCAGTTTTCCTCCGAAAAAAAACCCTCGACTTTTGCATGTCAAATTTTCTTTGACGTACAACATTTTTTTTTTCTTGCAACATCTTACAGTTCAAGGAACCTCTGCCATTGACTTCTACATGAACTTGGCAAGATTTAGGTGGAGAATAGTCATATTAGAACTGTTTCCAGGGTCCAGGTGTGATAAATCTCACATTCTAATTCAAATTCAGTTGATGCTTTTAAATTCAAATTTGTGTGTTTGGACCAAAAAAAAACCTTGAAAATTCAAATTTACCATTCGGACCTTAGTAAATCTGCCCCTTAGACTCCTTCCTTTTAAGGTGGGTGATCACTTTAAACCCACATTTGACATTGCTGCAGTATTTTATGTATTTTCACATGGCAGAGCCTCTGGGCTGTTACAGAAGTTCATTATATAAGATACAACATTCTTAGCCTCATTCTTAGGCTTTAATTTATCTAAGTGTTTAAAGGAAAACTATACCCCCCAAACAATGTAGGTCTCTATTAAAGATACTGAGTAAAACAGCTCATGTGTAAAACCCTGCTTCATGTAAATGAACCATTATCATAATACTATACTTTTTTAGAAGTATGTGCCATTGGGTAATCATAAATAGAAAATTGCCATTTTAAAAAATAAGGGCCGCCCCCTGAGATCGTAAGATTCACTGTGCACACATACAAACCACATGTAAGGTCACATGAGCCAATTAACAGACAGAGTTCTGCCTTTTGCTTCCTCACTTCTTCCTGTTACAGTTAGTGTTGTAGTATTTCTGGTCAGGTGATCTCTGAGGCAGCACAGATAGAGTCACGAAATGGTGGTTCAAGGCAAGAGATGTAAAAGGGCAATATTTATGTAAATATATATTCCAGTTTGGTAAGATTCTTTAATATGTCATTCAATTTGATATAAACTATCTGTTACTTAAGTATTCATTTTGGGGGTATAGTTTTCCTTTAAGTAAAGGTACTGATTTCTGTATGGTGGCAGCAGCAAATCCCTGTACATGTAATACAAAAATCACTTTGGGGAGGATTCAGCAGGTAAGGCTGCAGGAAGGATTAGGGTACAGTTACACAGCACCAAGCAACAAACATTCCCTGCCAGTACAGTGCAAGACAGAGGGACTGAGCCAGAAATCTGCAGCAGGATTGGGTTCCACCACCAATGTAATTAAGAACTGTGACAGAGACAAGGATCAGCAGCAGGGATGTGTTCTCTCACACTAATGACTGACTGAGGCAGGTGGAAGGGCTTCTGGAGCAAGGCTGAGTGTCAGGAATTGAGCACTGGCATGCCTCTGGAAATACTCCAACTTGCCAAAGGATATATGTATTTCATGTATATTTGTGTATGCGTGCACCTGCATAGATACATACACATAGAAAAAGCAAATGCAGCGATTACTCCAGATCTGATTTATGTGTTCTAAATATGATTTGTTGGGATCAGGACAAGAACTAGGGTAGGCACAGTAGGCATGTGCCTAGAGCACAAAGCTGGGAGGGGGGTGCCAGGCACATGGACTCTGCCTCCTTTTTAATGTGCATTTGTGTGAGTTCATTTTGATGCACGTGCCTATTGAGCGAAGAAAACAGCCAGGTTGCCTAGGGCGCCTGGCATGCCTGGCCCGGTGCTGGTTTGGATAAATATTAAATAACCTAAAAACAATTTTTACCTGCAATTGTTTCATCAGCATATCAGCAACAGGCCGGATTTGTGCCAAGGCCACAAAGGCAGCAAAATATTAGGGCCATCCCAAAGTGCGTTGGGAACACAGAGTCCCCCAGCGCTATGGCTCATGCTCGCGGGGTGGGGTGCCCTCAGACGTCAGGTGCTAGGCCCATGAGGTCAGGGCGCAACATAGGGAAATCCAGCCCTGATCAGCAATCTTATTATTGACAACCAACCACAAAATAACTAGGCAAGAATGCTTAAAGGGATACTGTCATGGGAAAACATGTTTTTTCCTAAACACATCAGTTAATAGTGCTGCTCCAGCAGAATTCTGCACTGAAGTCCATTTTTCAAAAGAGCAAACAGATTTTTTTTATATTTAATTTTGAAATCTGACATGGGGCTAGACATATTGTCAGTTTCCCAGCTGCCCCCAGTCACGTGACTCTGATAAACTTCAGTCACTCTTTACTGCTGCACTCCAAGTTGGAGTGATGTCGCCCCCTCCCTCCCCATCCCCCCCCAACAGCCTAACAAATGCATGACTGACACCAGCCCTGCAAATTGCAGCTTGTGTTCAAAATAAAATGTGTATTTTATTTTCCAGGTATACCAAACCCAGCACCATTTGTTTACTGGATTATGGGGGAGTCAAATCCATGACCCAAAGGTCAGGGGGTTATTTTTTTATGAGTAAATAATAATCACATCATATTGTATGGCCTATACTTCTTAAGGTGGCCATACACAATGTAGCCAAACGAGCAGATCACTCCCGATATGCCCACATTGAAGTGGGCGATATTGGGCTGATCCGATCGTGGGCCCTAGGGCCTACGATCAGATCAGAACCGAGGCCAAACGGGTGGTCGGATCACGGGACCGCATCAACGAAAACATGCGCCCACAATCCGACGGGATTTTTTAACCTGCACGATCAGCATCGGGCCGACTTTCGTCCAAATATCGATCGGGAAAGCCTGTCGGGGGCTCTACACGTGGGCCGATAAGCTTTTATCAACCTGTGTATGGGGGCCTTTAGTGATTATAAGATACATTTATGGAAATATGGATTTGAATAATGGATGCAAATTTTTCAGTTTTCATATTAGATTACAAAATAAATCTTTAAATAATATTTGAAACCACTGTGGGAAGTCTGCAGTGACACTGCCATCTGCTACTTCATGTTGTGGTGGTGGCCAAGATATCCTACAGCCTTTGGAAATAACAAACACTTGATAGCAGTTGTACAGTTGTACAAACACAAAGTAGTGCTACACAATCCTCACCGCTTTTTGTAGCGTCCAGTGCCGACTGTGACTCTGTCTGCTCAGGTCCAATCCATACTTCCAAACATATTTCAGCAACACTCCGATATAGTGAAAATTCAATTTATTTGTGCAACAGGTGAAGCAACGTTTCGGGCTTAACCAGCCCTTTATCAATCCATCCTTTTGTAGAGAGAAGACCAAATGCAATGTCAGGCTGGGCCAGCGAGACATGGGGGCAGGGGTGGGTGCTAGAATGGATGCTGGACCCTTCAGTTTGCACAGAGGGCCCTTAAAGTAGGAGGTGCCCCCATCCAACCATGATCAGCCCCATCAGTCCCATTCCGATGCATGTGGAGGAAGCACTGAGATGGAGATAATAAAGACAAGACACCTAAAAATGAGAAAAGTGATGTGAGTATTTTATGACAGGGTAAAAAGTACTTCAGACCAACAATATTTCACCATATATTTTAGTTGCCCAAAACTAAATGTCTGACAGCAATATTCCATCATTGTGTGAATTGAATGTGCTCCATATGGCACTTCTGCACAGCAAGAAGAATGTGACCTCTCACAAGATAAAATATGGCACAGCATAAAAAAGAATATGGCTATATATATATATATATAGAACTTATAAAGTTTCAGCTTGTCAATAGCAGCAATGATCCAGGATTTGAAACTTGTCACAGGGGGTCACCATCTTGGAAAGTGTCTGCGACACACATGCTCAGTGGGCTCTGAGCAGCTGTTGAGAAGCTAAGCTTAGGGGTCATCACAAATTATCCAGCAGAAAATTAGGTGTGTCTGTAATATAAACTGATGCTAGTTGCACTGGTTTCTGTGCTGCCATGTAGTAATTATCTGTATTAATTACTAATCAGCCTTATATTGTGACATTTCTATTCTATGTGTACTGTGTATTGTGAGTGGATCTCTAAGCTCAGTAAGTGACAGCAGCACAGAGCATGTGCAGTGAATCAGCAGAAAAGAAGATGGGGAACTACTGGGGCATCTTTGGAGGCACGGATCTTTACTGCTAAAGGGCTATGGTTGCCTTGGGCTGGTACAGAAGCTCAAAACATAATTTGTAGCTACTTCTTTAGTTAAGATTTAGTTCTCTTTTAAGGTCATAGCTTGTACCATATCCCTGAATTGATACTGACATATTACTAAGTATCTAATATAATAATTGCTCCACTTTGTGAAAGGATAGGAATAATTTTTATGCTACGGCCACACAGGGCCAAAATAAGCCTGCAGACCGATTTCAGCCCCTACTACGGGCAGTAGCCTCCTGTGTTAGGGGTTGAAATCTGCCTGCGGATTTCAGCAGGCTGATTTCGGCCCTGTGTGTCCCTAGTCTTAGCATTGTAGACAATAAAGGCTTACTGAAATTAGGTTTTAGTACAAACTTTATCCAAGGACTAGTTCCGTCTTGGAGTCAGGAAGGAATTTTTCCCCATTTGAGCCAAATTGGAGAGGCTTCAGTTAGGTTTTTTGCCTTCCACTGGATCACCTAGCAGTTAAGTAGGCTTTAGGGTAGGATTGGCTGGAGTTAGAAAAGGAAAGAATACTGTGGGTTAGGGAATGAGGTGTGAATGGTGTGTGAATGGTCAGTAACAAGGGTTGGAGCCTTGACTTGGCGTTGCAGCTCACATGTTTAACCATTTGCTAATTCAACCCATTTCAATATACTGTGTCTGGCATACAGTATAAGCACATTGGACAAATGGGGCATGACATACACAGCTAGGCAGAGTCCCCCAAGCTCTATCCTGTCTCTAATGATTAATAGAAAATGTCTATTGTCTACTGCAACTTGGCATGTCATTGCTCTCGCCAGCTGTGCTGTGCTCAGAATGGGAAGGGAGCTCCCCCAATATCCAGCACAGGGCCACATACAATGAAAGCTTTTGTTGGCTCAAAAAAAGAAACCCCTCCCCTTCATTACAGATGCAAATTTTTCTCTTCTAGCTGGTTTTATTCTCCTTTAAAAAATGCGTACTATATTGAAGTCAGGGGTAAAAATATCAGTCACTATAAAATTAAATTAATCTATTTGCAACATCTTCATCCAGCACAGCGCCCAGTTACTCTTGGAAACCCCCAGTGCTGATGGATCTGGCGCGGTTGGGGGTCTGCATCCATCTGCGAAGTCCCGAACAGCTGATATACGGAAGTGCCGAAAAGCCGAAGGACCCGAAGCCACAAAAACAGCCGAAGCCAAACTCCTGAAGCGGCGGAAAGACCCAAAGTCACGAAAACAGTCGAAATTGAAGTCCTGAAGCCAGTGTCGGACTGGCCCGGCGGGATACCGGGAAAATACCCGGTGGGCCCAGACCCTAGTGGGCCCCCGCCAGGCCAGTCCCCCTCTCCGAAACAGTTTTTAAAAAAATAATAAAAAAAATTTCAGCGCATCGCAGCGCCGTTTGCGCATGCGCGCCGTTTCCGTTTGCGCATGCGCGATACGCCGCCTGGGCAATTATGCCGAGCGGCGATTCGCCTAACAAGTAGGTAGCGGGGGCCAGAGGGGGGCCCTGGACACCAGTCCCGATGGGCCCCCCAGTCCGACCCTGCCTGAAGCGGCGAAAAGACCCAAACTCACGAAAGGAGGCAAAGTTGAAGTCCTGAAGCCTTGAGTTCAATTTGTGTGTGTGTTTTTTAATCCCCTGGCCACCAATGTATTATTTTAATATTCTATAGGCCCCTGCCACCAATGTTTTTATAAAAAATATTTTTTGGGGCCCCAATTTTTTTTAACTCGTAAGAGGGGCCCTGGCGCCAATGTTGTTTTAAAAAACATTTTTTGGGGCCCCAATTTTTTTTAACTTGTGGGTCCCTGGCACCAATGTTTTTTTAAACTTATAAGGGGCCCTGACCATCACATAGTAACATAGTAACATAGTAAGTAAGGTTGAAAAAAAGACACATGTCCATCGAGTTCAACCTTTTTTTTTTTTTTTTAACTACCTATCTGCCAGTTGATCCAGAGGAAGGCAAAAAAAAAAAAACATCTGAAGCCTCTCCAATTTGCCTTAGAGGGGGAAAAATTCCTTCCTGACTCCAAAATGGCAATCGGACTAGTCCCTGGATCAACTTGGACCATGAGCTATTTCCCATAACCCTGTATTCCCTTACTTGCGAAAAAGCTATCCAACCCCTTCTTAAATTTTTATAACTTGGTTGTGGGGGGGTTACTTTTTTAGCGCTGATGTCTGTGTGGTCTTTTAACTGTGATGTGGAGTGGGCGGGATCTGGGGTGGGGCTTGGGCACCAGTGTGGGCGGGGCCCATGGGGGACCCAAAATGTTGTTGTACGGGACCCCGTGATTTTTAATGGCAGCCCTGTAAGGATATTATAAGTTACAACGAATGATGAACAAATATGGATGATAGTAGTATAAACAAAAACTTTTCTGGTCTCTGTTCAACTCACCAGGTGTAAGAGGAGGTCCAGGTACACCGCCCTGAACCTTCAGCTTAGGGGAGCAGACAATGGCAAACAAAATTAGCAGGCACTTCCAATAGGTAACTTTATTCCGATATACAAGGTGTCAGCCTTACTCGTTTTACATCACACTGATACTTAAGCATAGCCTATGATTAAGTATCAGTGTGATATGAAACGGGTAAGGCTGACACCTTGTATCCCGGAACAAAGTTACCTACATTTTGACAAGTCTGCCTGGGGGAGTGATCTTTGGAAGTGCCTGCTCATTTTTTTTGCCGATATTATAAGTTACCGAGGAGTTTCATGAGCATATAAAAACACGAGGCCTGTTTTTATACAGGTCATGGAACTCAGTGGTAACTTCTAGTATCCTCATATTTTGCAACAGGAGTACTTTATTTATTATAATATACAAGTTTCAGTGAGAAATTACATCACTACTCACTGTTTGTAACTGATGACATTTATAAGGATATAATTTACAGGATATTCATGTTTTTTGTGTATTATATAAATATAGAAACCTTTACCCTGGGACTAATTCAATCCGACTATTTGTCACCTTAAACCTGCAGAGAAAAACTCGATTTGAGCTTGGATTCGAATTGAGTTTGGACATACCTCCCAACTGTCCCTTTTTCAGAGGGACAGTCCCTCTTTTGACAGATCAACCTGAGGTCCCTCATTTGTACTGGAAAGTCCCTCTTTTCTCTGCACTGAACAGCCAGAAAAAGAAACAAAGTTTCTAACTTAATTGGCTTTTGGCAGAGAGGCCAGTACAGCTAACAGGTGCAACTGAGATACTTTGTAACAATTTTGAGATAAGAAAATAAGTAATTTTAACAGTTTAGATAAGGAGAAATATTTTCAAATTTTTTAATGAACATGGTAATTACGGGGTGTGGCCACAAAAATGGGTGTGGTTAAAAAAATTGCCGCACTACATGCAGAAAACATTTTTGTCCCTCTTTTTACTTCCAAAATGTTGGGAGGCATGAGTTTGGATTATTCCCAATTCTAATTCGTGAGTTTTGACAAGAAAAACTATTCGAAAATAAAAATTGAAATTTCCTATATGACCCTTAAAGGGGTTGTTAACCTTTGAGTTATCTTTTAGTATGATGCAGAGAGGGATATTCTGAGACAAAATGCAATTGGTTTTCATTTCTTTATTATTTGTGTTTTTTTAGTTATTTAGCTTTTTATTCAGCAGCTCTCCAGTTTGCAATTTCAGCAATCTGGTTGCTAGGGTCCCCTGGTAACCATGCATTGAATTGAATTGAATAAGAGAGCGGGATATGAATAGGAGAGGCCTGAATAGAAAGATGAGTAATAAAAAGTAGCAATAATAATATATTTGTAATCTTACAGAGCATTTGTTTTTGAATGGGGGCCAGTGACCCCCTATTTGAAAGCTGGAAAAAGTCAGAAGAAGATGGCAAATAATTCAAAAATTATACAAAATAAATATTGAAGACCAATTGAAAAATTTCTTAGAATTCTATGGCATGCTACAAGTTAACTTAAAGGGATACTGTCATGGGAAAAAAATGTTTTTTCAAAATGAATCAGTTAATAGTGCTGATCCAGCAGAATTTTGCACTGAAATCCATTTCTCAAAAGAGCAAACAGATTTTATTATATTCAATTTTGAAATCCAACATGGGGCTAGACATATTGTCAATTTCCCAGCTGCCCCAAGTCATGTGACTTGTGCTCTGATAAACGTCAATCACTCTTTACTGCTGTACTGCAAGTTGGAGTGATATCAGGCCCTCCCTTCCCCCCCCAGCAGCTAAACAAAAGAAAAATGGGAAGGTAACCAGATAACAGCTCCCTAACACAAGATAACAGCTGCCTGGTAGATCTAAGAACAGCACTCAATAGTAAAAACCCATGTCCCACTGAGACACATTCAGTTACATTGAGAAGGAAAAACAGCAGCCTGCCAGAAAGCATTTCTCTCCTAAAGAGCAGGCACAAGTCACATGACCAGGGGCAGCTGGGAAATTGACAATATGTCTAGCCCCATGTTAGATTTCAAAATTGAATATAAAAAAATCTGTTTGCTCTTTTGAGAAATGGATTTCAGTGCAGAATTCTGCTGGAGTAGCACTATTAACTGATGCGTTTTGAAAAAAACATGTTTTCCAATGACAGGATCCATTTAAAGATGAACCACCCCTTTAATAAATCTGCCCCTTGTATTTGCATGTCTTATTGTTAGGCACTTGCAATGTAACAACCACTAGATGACACTGTTTATTCTATATTGCCTCTTCCTTGTATAAATGCTGAGCATTTTTATTTATCAGCAGACTACAATGTCCCTTGAGCAGTGCCCAACCGCTTATCATTTTTCAAATCAGCTTCTGTACAGGCTATAAATAAAATGCACTTTAAGGTGGGCAGCCTAAAGAGAGTGCCCTTTTAATGGGTGGTCCACCTTAATAATATTTAGTATGCTATGGAATGGCCAGTTCTGAGTAACTTTTCAATTGGTCGTCATTTTTTTTTCTTTTTTTTTATTTTATAATTACTTGCCTTCCAACTCTTTACAGTTTTCTTTACAGAAACACATGCTCTTCTATTGCAACTTTTTATTACTCATATTTCTATCCAGGCCTCTCCTATTCATATCCCAGTCTCTTTTTCTAATCAGTGGTTGCTAGGGTAATCTGGATCCTAGCAACCAGATTGCTGACTTCGGAGACAAACTGGAGAGCTGCTAAATAACTCAAAAACTGCAAATAAAAAAAATGAAAACCAATTGCAAATTGTCTCAGAATATCACTCTCTACATTATATTGAATACATATGAACTCACTTTTAGTGCTTTTAGTATGATGTAGAGAGTGATTTTCTGAGACAATTGGTTTTCATTTTTTATTATTTGTGGTTTTTAAACTATTTAGCTTTTTATTCAGCAGCTCTCCAGTTTGCAATTTCAGCAATCTGGTTGCCAGGGTCCAAATTACCATAGCAACCATGCATTGATTTAAATAAGAGACTGGAATATAAATAGGAGAGGACGTCAATAGAAATATGAGTGATATAAAGTAGCAATAACGATAAATGTGTAGCCTTGCAGACTGTTTTTTTTAAATGGGGTCAGTGACCCCCATTTGAAAGCTGGAATGATTCTGAAGGCAAATAATTAAAAAACTATAAAAAAGAAAATAATGAAGGCCAATTGAAAAATTGCTTAGAATTAGCCATTCTATAACATACTAAAAGTTACTGTAAAGGTGAACCAGAGTTGGAAATAGGGGTGGGCAGACGCATGTGCCTAGGGCACAAAGGTGGCAACTCTTTTTGTCCCATTACTGGGATATTTTAATGATTGGAGTGACACAAACTCCCTATTGAAACTAGGACAATGTTGTGCCCATATTATTATGTTATTACATATTAACTTTGCTGCTGTTCTTTTTGCAGAGAAAACAGGACATGAATTAAGAGAACAATATAATTCTAATTCTGTGATGTGTTTTTAATGGAGAACCCAGGGCATTAAGGGGCTTATTTGATGAAGCAGACCATCATAGGAGTGTACTCACTGACATATGATAATCAGGCAAGTTAGAGACTGATTTTTCAGCATTTATATAACAACATTAAAAAAAGGGTTACAGGTATGGGATCTGTTATCTGGAAACCGTTATCCAGATAGCTCCGAATTACAGAAAGGCTGTCTCCCATATCCATTTTATCCAAATAATCCAAATTTTTTCAAATAATTTCCTTACCTCCCTCCCCTGCCCTTCCTCCCTCCCATTTGTTGCCCTCTGTTACAGAGCATGTGCGCTTGCGCTTAGGGTTGCCACCTGGCCGGTATTTTACCGGCCTGGCCGATAAAAATGAAGCTCCATGCCAATATTAATAGGAAAAAAGAGCAAGAATATAGGAAGGCCAGTATTTTTTTACCAGAAAAGGTGGCAACCCTACTTGCCACCTGTTCGGTTTTGACCCAGACAACCCGGTATTTTGAAGGGCTGCCCTTGTCAAAACTGCCTGCCCCGTTTTTCAAATTAGGAAAACCAGGTAGGATTTCCTATGATTGACACGGCGATTGGCCAATCGTTGAGTCATAGCCCTGACCCCCCAACATTACTGCCCTCCCCCTCCGTATCACGGTCACGTTCCCTGTTCGGTCTCCGGGCTAAAAGGTGGCAACCCTAGCTTGTGCACATGCATGCCAAGGGGGCGGGGTTAGTCAACCTGGTTGCCTAGGGTGCCCGGTGGGCTCGGCCCTCGGTGGCGGCATAGCAGGCTTAGAAACGACACTCCCTAGGCTACAGGCTCCCATTGAAGTGATCAATCTGTATATGATGATGGAATATTTTAAGACCCATATTACCAATTCAAAACCACAAAAACACCTTATTTATACCTTATACTTGACAATTTAATCCCACTGTCCCCAACCAGCCACTATTTCTCTTGAGAACTTACAATAACTTTTGTTTATGAAGGGCTGTTCAACTATTTCCTAAACTGGCCAATCCCAGTGAGGGGGTGGGAGGGAAGTGCAACCTGGAAGTGACAACAAAGGAAAAAGGAAGTGGTTGTTGATGCTGTAAGTGAAAAGACTGAGGGGCATGGTTCTCATGAGACTGTGCCCAGCCTGGGAGACTGCCACATATTACCGTGCCCACCTTGACTGGCCTGTTCTATGGAGTGGCTTTATAACTGTACTCACACAAGACAATACAGCCTATATACAGAAAGCACAATGGCTTGCTGATGCTGCCCTCTTGTGGCTACTGATGAGACTACACCTTTATCTTTAGGTTGCACTGCTGAATTTTTACAATATTCTCTTTTCTGTCAATAAAGCATAAAACTTCAAATCTGTTGACTGGTCTATGAGACGGCACAGCCCTGGCGTGACATCACACTTTAATCTGCATATTTACGGTGAAATATTAAAAAATAAATGGAAACCACAAAAATGTCACTGTTTTTTTTTTTAAAGTTTTATTGGGTTTTACAAAAACAAGCAAGATATAACATTTGTCCATTGAAGGACTATAACACAAACTTATACAGCTTAGAGAGTTAGGTGAATTTGATGATGGAGAATACAGCTGTTATTAGAACTAAGTAAGAAAACAAAAGTAAAACAAATCAAATTTTAATAGACAAAATCAACAATAAAATATCTTTTAGGGTGGTGGCAGACGGGAAGATTAATCACACAGAGATAAATCTTCTCTAATGCTGCACCGTGAATCATATGATCCCAGGAGGCGGCCCTTAATTTTTGAAATGCCAATTTTCTATTTATGATTACCCAATGGCATATACTACTAAAAAAGTATATTATTATGAAAATGGTTTATTTAATGGTT
This sequence comes from Xenopus laevis, assembly GCF_017654675.1. Taxonomy (NCBI): domain Eukaryota; kingdom Metazoa; phylum Chordata; class Amphibia; order Anura; family Pipidae; genus Xenopus; species Xenopus laevis. The sequence goes on along the minus strand of NC_054388.1, from coordinate 18,311,576 downwards.
TTACATGAGAGGTTTTATGCAATAAGAAATACATTGTTTGAGGGGTATAGTTTTCCTTTAACTGGGCCTTGGTACCTTCTGTTCAGGTATAAGAGCAGGACTATGCAAATCTCTCAAAGTGGGGACATCACAGAAAGGCATGTGGGATGAATTCAAGGTCATTCATTAGGTTATCTGAATTTTAGGGAGGTATGGAAGATATGTCATATATAAGACATCCCCCTACTTCACTATGGGGTTCTGCAACTATAGAAACACACAAGCTGCAAGTCAATGAATACACCAAGCTAACCAAGTATTGAATACCAATATTCGTGTACATAGCATCAAGTATTGGGGTTAGGATGAAAACCTTTCTGCGCTAAACCAGCTTCCATTTTGAAGTCAGAATGCCCTGCCTTTTCTTATTTACATAAATACAATGGAAACAAGAGGCAGACCATGTGCAGCAGTACTGAAAGCCACACTGCCCTGGCTCTTACTGGATACAACTGCCCATCACACTACCTGAGTTGCATCGGGAAAAACAAGCTCCCTTAGATACGTGACTAACATGGCTACATGTGCAATTGACTGATGGAAGGAACCAGACAAACCCAAGACGAAAGTTGAGCAGGCAATTGACAAACTTTACATTTTCACAGTTTATTACAGGGCATAATAAAAGCATAAGTATTCGCATACAGGGAGACCTAAAAACAGTGCCCTCCAGGCCATATAATATAGTATTTACATAACTCCCCCAATGAGCAGAGCTGTGCCCGGATTCATGCCACTATTTAAAGGACACTTGTTTGTACAATAGACTGTATGGTCCAGGGCATGAATAGGTAACCACCACCCGAAATCTGGATTTGGCTTAGTAGAGGGAGCACATCAGCACTTAAACCTGTCCGAGAAGTTAAAGGATGTGGCGACAGTAAGTAGGCTGTGCCTTGTACCCCTGAAACACAGGAGAGAAAAAAAAAAGTTTACTATTTGTGTACAGTTCATACCATGTGCCCCCCTCAGCAGTCAGAGCAGTTCATTCTTTATGGGTGTGTTGGGTACCAATGAGCACAAGGTTAGTTGGTTGGTTGGTTCATGGACAAATCAGAATTGACATGAGGTGGTCTAAACAAGGTCATTGGATGGCAAACCATCCCCACACCTAACACACAGTCTTGGCTTACCCTGCCTCTGCAGCATACACAGTTCTGCACTTACCAGCTCTTGCCTCAGCTGATTGATCTCTTCCCTTTCTTCCTCTTCCCGTTGCTTTCAGGTCTCTTCTTCCAAAAGAAGAGCTTCCATCTCTGCCAAGCACTTCTCAAACTCCTGGCGCTCCTTGGCCCTTTTTTCTGTAGCCAGCTCAAAGCCTTCTTGAATCATGGAACCAGAAAGGCTATCTACATTTAGAGAAGAGAAAGATACAGCTGGAATATGGGCAATCAGTCAATGGCCATGATAGGAAACGCTCATAACAAGACAGATCAATGCCATGCTGCGGTCAACTCCAAAGTTATAAATCCAAATTTTTAGCCAAATGGTAAAATACTGCTCCTCCAACGTATGAACTATACAGAGGCATGACCAGCTCCATCATACCAACCACTGAGACTGTCCACCTTTAATGGGTACTGGCCCAGAATACATAGTATTGCAAGATGCAACCATGGAGGATGTTCAGATTCTCCATTTAGGAAAGCCACATTTTTTCCTGATAGTCTGTAAAAGGAGACATTTTATATAGATCTTTTAAAATAATATCCCCCTTCAGTGCAAAGTGCAGTGATGCAAAAACAACCTTAAAAAAGAAAAACCTCTCTGAAAAACCATTATGTAAGAGCAGATGAGATACTCCAGGTTGAAATGAAGAATGGGAGAGTCTATTCTCCCACAGAAAAGTGTTCATTGACAGCCAGTACTTTTTCAGGCCTCTATTTTTACTCAGTTCTCTTATCTTTATCAGAGCTTTCTTTGATTTTTCTTGTTTTAGTATCCCCTCACCTTTTCTTTATTTTGTTTCACTGTTCTCTCTTTGTTATCTACCTCTCACTATGATCCAGTTCACTTTTCCCTTTCTGTGCCGTTGGATTTTTTTCTCATGCACCCCTGCCCTCCCTTATTGAAAGCAAAGATAGAAGCGGCCTATAATGATCCTTGGTGGTCACGAGCCAAATGACACCATGACATAAATAAACCTGCCATAAGAATTTTCAGTGCCGTTCCATTCAGGTGTTTCTCAATGGTGTGTCTCCCTGTCTGCTAAAGCTGTGGTAATTAAAAGCATTTGACTTCCGGTCAGATTGGGTGCTATTCTTATTCAGATCCTCAGGACTCTCCATTTAGCGTGGGATCCGACCTGAAGTCATATGCTTAGGTTATTGCAGGTTAAGCAGACAGGGAGACAACAGATAAACAACGGGTAGATTTCTGTTTGTCTGACTGCTTGGACTGTCATGATTCCAGGTGAAATTCTGTTAGTATAAAGAGAGCAAGTGGACTAGTCCACACAGCGATCTAGCAAGATGGGGTCCCCAGCTTAAGTCATTCCAGCACCATATTTTACTGGCTGCAATTTTTTTCTATCTTAATGGGTAAATGCCAGTGTTCCTACTGAATAGGATAAGAGCAGAAGTAGGAAACCCAAGTGCTATTCAGGATTTCTAACAGAAAATAAAATTGGGAAGGTTATGCCAAATATAGCTCTACCTTCAATTATTAGCAATATAGTATCCATATGAACAATGTTCAAAATTAAGGTTCATGTCCCTGTTGAAGAGTAACACCAAAAAATGAGTATTTTAATGGAATGCCAATACAATGTACCGTTGCCCTGCACTGTTAAAAACTGGTGTATTTGCTTCAGAAACACTACTACAGTCTATATAAACAAGCTGCTGTGTAGGCATCGGAGCAGCCATTCAATCACAGGACACGTAGTAGACAACAGAAGTTCTGAAGAATCCCATTGTATACTACAGAGCTTCTGTGCATCCCGTGCCTTTTCTCCTTTTTTCAGCTGGAACTATAAACTATAGTTGTGATTCTGAAGCCAACACACCCATTTAATGTTTTGAGAAACCTTTTCCATGTGCACCTATGGCTTTGAACGAATGTTAGAATGTGATGTAGGAAAGCACATCATTTTTAATTCATAATTCTCTTATATCCCCCCTTAAACCAGCTCCAAATGCAAAACTATCTTTTGGAATGGTTGGATGGAGACATTGAACAACCACAAAGACTTTGTATAGAATTATTACAATGTTTAGATTGTGGGTCAGGTGACAAATGTGAGAAAAATCACTTTCATAAAAGCAAGGGATATCAAATAGTGTTTTGGGTAAACTGGCAAGTATATCTATTTGCATTGTATGTTATGTTTCCGGTGTATGTTTAAGTATTTCATTTGTTCATTTGATAAAGATTCCCTCCTATGTGTATAAACAAATATATAGGGAAGGAATGTGCAGGGCACACAATGAGCTACACGCATAAAAAGAGGGGATTGAACAATGCATTTTCCCAAAAAAGGGGCTTTGGTTACAAAGTTATAATAATAAAATTGATAAGCCACCAAAGTTCAAGATAAACCATCTGGTGATCCTGTTTAGCTCCTATGTTGCACTTCTATCTTTTACTTAGCCTTGCTTTCTCCCACAACCCTCTTTTATGTGCAGACAATAAGCTAAATTCTCATGTTGTATTGGATCAGGGAAATAAAGTTACTCTCACTAATATGTACACACCTGCTCCAGATATGGCAACTTTCATGGAATGCTCAATTTTCTTGAGATTCTCTTGTATTTCCTTCTGAAGCGCATGCATTTTCTCGAGCTCTTGTTCTTCTGAATTTTTAGACTTCCCCAGAATGTTCCTCCTCCTGAAAACAAACCTGTATGTCTTATGGAAATAGGTCACGGACACTTGTCCACTCTAAGGTTGAACAACTCTATGGTAAGTTTACAGTGCAAATCATGAAGGCTGAAATTAACACTCAGTGGCTGGCATAGCGCAGAGACATACTTCAGCACAGTTGGAGTTGAGGGCATGGTCAGCTGGGCTTTATGTTTTGGAGTGGTGGTGCCGTGATGGCTGCTTGTGGGTTGGCCCCTGATTACTGTCTTTAGTACTGGACCTGCAAAAGAAAGTAGTAGCAAATGAGTGCACCCCTTACAACAACAGTCACATCTTTTTTTAGAAACATACACAACACAGCAGATTCCACTAATGGCTCAGAATAATCTAAACCTCCCAAATGGTCAAATATGCCAAGTTGGGAGAGTTAGTCTTATTGGCCATCAATTTGTAATTCTTTGCTTCACTGCATATCTAACAATACTGTCAGCATCACTGGGCTCCTGTACCAATATAGAGCCAGTGGTCCCCTTCCAGCAAACATGGGAATCTTAAAGGAGATAAAGCATAAATAAAAATACCCCTCAAACTTGCTGGCAATGACAGATATGGCTTCACTCTGGGTTAAAAAAAAATCATATCCTCAAGATGCTACAGTTCCTGCCTGTGTTTCAAATGAGCAGTGAGGTGCCTGCCAGAAATACAGTAGGAGGAGGAGGAGGATAGCCCATTACACCCCTGCTTTCACACAAGCAAATTCAGGATTCAGTTCCCTCAGGTGACACCCTATCAGGTGACACCCTAGAATGTGTTTTTAATGTATTCAGGGAAATACAACTTGGAATTACAAAGGAGGCACAAGTAGAGTGTGGTCAAAGTAGGAGAATGAGGGGAGAACTCGGATGAGGTTCAATAGCAGCTATGTTAGTGCAAAAACTTTTCTGAAGGCATGTTAGGTGGCAACTTAAAGGGTATGGCCCTGGCCTAATTCTTTGCAGAGTCAAGCTCAGCGCACCATCCCATCTCTTTGTACAGTTAACATCCCAAAAGCAAGTCTAACCAAAGCAAGTCAAACGCCCCATACTTCTTTAGAACATGCAAATATATTAGCACTGCACTCGGCACAGAGGTCCCTTACACTCCCAGCAGAAAAGCCTGAGTATTTGTCACTTACCAGCATTTACACAAGTCTCGGAAAGTGGTTTCTGGTCTGGGGGAATATTTTCTGAATTGGTCACTTGGTCTAAAGAACAGGAAATGGAGACAGATGACATGTGGCAGACAACTCAATAATATGTAGCACACCCTTGAGTGTACTTTTGCTATGTATTAAGGCGGTGTGTGTGACCAGGCTAAAACTGCTTGTAGTGTGCCCCGGACCCCCACTGTACCCGTGCAACTCCCTGCAACTGGTGTAGATCAATGCAGCAGGATAATCAGCCAGACAAGTTTCTTTGCAGTAACATAAACTTGTTTATTAACAGAGAACTGTTGCAATAGAGTAGTTCACCGGTACTTAGATTTTCACAGGCATAATAGGATAGCTTCAAAGAGCAATATTCCCTCCAGGGGGTACAAGGTACAGCAGATGAGCTAATATTCAATATGTATCAAAGTTACAGCAACAAGAGACTTGGGAGATAGTTACCACTCTCACTGGGCACTATCCCTCTGGATGAAAACTAAAGCTTGGGTTTCTCAGCCTGGGGTCTTGTATCTTGGCACTCGACTTGGTCCTCACCTCACCCACTGTATTCAGCCTGGGGTCTTGCATCTTGGTACCCTATCTGGTCCTCAACTCACCCACTGTAGTCCCTGCTCTAGTGGTTCACATACCACGGGGTCCTAACCCCACTATTTCTCCTCATTGGAGCCACATCTGCTCACTAGCTACCCTGTGCTGACTCTCACTCCTAGAGTGACTATTACTGTATTCACTATCACTAACTCACACTTAACTAACCTCACCGGCAGACCTGGACCTGTAGTACCTCCCAGTGAGGCAAAGTCCCAGGACAGACCCAGACCACATGGTGCTAAACCCCTTTATCCCATAGTGCCACCTAGTGAACAAACTCCGTGAACTAATGTGGACCCAGCAAAGGACATAGCTGCCTGAGTTAACTAAAGGACCCTTAGGTGTCCAAATACTAAAGGGGAACTGCCTGAGTAATTTAACCCAAATCTCAGGGTCCCTACATATATAAACCTGTCCCATGACAAAGACTGCCATTATGTTGAGCTTCTGTTTTTGTCAGTGTGGTTTTATTGAGGTGTGCAAGAGAGCAGGACTGCTTCTCCCAGCCTAACATTGTCCATTAGAATTAATATTCCTTATCAAAGATTCATGAGCTGAACCCCCACATCTCCTAACTGGGGTCCCACTTATCTAAACAGCATGTAAACATGTGCTGAACTTGTAGCCAATCACTATCAAGATATAAACATAAAACATGATTAGCTGTAAACTCACTTTTTTATTTCTGGGATCAGAGGTGAGTGGAGCATTGATACACGGGGGCATTAAGGGAAATAATGGCAGAAATGAAGGAAATCGCTATTTGAGTGTGACACTGGCTAGTGCCTGGGATATTAGCCTTGGTTTTGTGTATATTCTAATAGAAAATATCATTATGGGAGGAATGGGGAAACAGGCAGACTACAGACAACTCAGGATAAATACACAGAAGTACATCCTGGCATTTGGCCGCACGGACAACTGACAGTTAAATAACGGATTTCTCACTTTCATTTCTGGGATCAGAGGTAAGTGGATGCACAGCACACACTGGGGGACAATTTATGGAAAATAATGATATAAATGAAGAAAATCACTACTAAATAGAGTCACTAGGTGGCGCCTGGGATATTAGCCTTGGTTTTGTCATTTTAATAGATTATAGGAGAGTTGGGGTTGGGGGAAGGAACAGGGATGCAGGGAGACTCCACACCTGTCAGGCTAAATACAGAAAGTATCAAATAATATTTGGGATTCCAATTGCTTTACATTTAAAATAAGTATAAAATAACATTTGGGATTCCAATTGCTTTTTATTTAAAATAAAAGCAAGTTAAGAAATAATAAAAAGTCTAAAAACTCCTATGTTAACCTATAACAGGGGTCACTATGGCAACATCTGGAGTGACATTTGCTGTTCAGGTTTCTCCTCTAATGCTATTAATATTTATATTTCTTTCTGTATCTCACTTTTTATATAACATTTACTACTTAATAAAGCTGTTAAGGGAAAGTTAAGAAATTATTAAGGGGAGAAGTCTGAAATCTCCCATGTTCCCATATAACAGGGGTCACTGATAGTGTTTGGAGTGACAGTTGACAGTTGGCCACTTGCTGTTCAGGTTTCTCCTCTAATGCTATTAATATTTATATTTCTCTCTGTATCTCACTTGGTATATAACATTTACTTATTAAAAAGCTTTTCAGTAAAAGTTAAGCAATTATTAAGGGCAAATGTCTGAAATCCCCATGTTCCCATATAACAGGGGTCACCCAGTGTTTGGAGCGACAGTTGGCCACTTGGTGTTTCCCCTCCAATACTATTAATATCCATATTTCTCTTTAGTTCTCACTTTGTATATAAAACTGACTTCTTAAAAAGCTTTAAAGGAAAAAGTTTTGGAGCTGCAACTTCCCAGTCACTGTTACTTATGTCCTGAATGTCCCAGCATCCCTTGTCACACCTGCAGCCTGTAGTCTTATAGCTCTTAATGAACTACAAATCCCAGCATCCCTTGTCAGACCTTGAGCCTATAGTACAAATCCCAGCATCCCTTGTCAGACCTGCAGCTCGTGGTCTTCTAACTGTTACTGAACCTCAAATCCCAGAATCCCTTTTCAGACCTGTAGCCTATAGTACAAATCCCAGCATCCCTTGTCAGACCTGTAGCTTATAGTACAAATCCCAGCATCCCTTGTCAGACCTGTAGCCTATAGTAAAAATCCCAACATCCCTTGTCAGACCTGTAGCCTATAGTACAAATCCCAGCATCCCTTGTCAGACCTTGAGCCTATAGTACAAATCCCAGCATCCCTTGTCAGACCTGTAGCCTATAGTACAAATCCCAGAATCCCTTGTCAGACCTGTAGCCTATAGTACAAATCCCAGCATCCCTTGTCAGACCTGCAGCTCGTGGTCTTCTAACTGTTACTGAACCTCAAATCCCAGAATCCCTTGTCAGACCTGTAGCCTATAGTACAAATCCCAGAATCCCTTGTCAGACCTGTAGCCTATAGTACAAATCCCAGCATCCCTTGTCAGACCTGTAGCCAATAGTACAAATCCCAGAATCCCTTGTCAGACCTGTAGCCTATAGTACAAATCCCAGCATCCCTTGTCAGACCTGTAGCCTATAGTACAAATCCCAGAATCCCTTGTCAGACCTGTAGCCTATAGTACAAATCCCAGCATCCCTTGTCAGACCTGCAGCCTGTAGTACAAATCCCAGCATCCCTTGTCTGACCTGAAGCCTATACCCTTCTAACTGTTACTGACCTACAAATCCCAGCATACCTTATTAGACCTGTAGCCTGTAGTACAAATCCCAGAATCCCTTGTCTGACCTGCTGCCTATAACCTTCTAACTGTTACTGACCTACAAATCCCAGCATCCCTTCTCAGACCTGTAGCCTATAGTACAAATCCCAGAATCCCTTGTCTGACCTGCTGCCTATAACCTGCTAACTGTTACTGACCTACAAATCCCAGCATCCCTTGTCAGACCTGCAGCCTGTAGTTTTTTAGCTGTTACAGATCTACAAATCCCAAAATCCCTTTTCAGACCTGCAGCTTGTGGTCTTCTAACTGTTACTGAACTACAAATCCCCGCTTCACTTGTCAGACCTGCAGCCTGTAGTACAAATCCCAGCATCCCTTGTCTGACCTGAAGCCTATACCCTTCTAACTGTTACTGACCTACAAATCCCAGCATACCTTATTAGACCTGTAGCCTGTAGTACAAATCCCAGAATCCCTTGTCTGACCTGCTGCCTATAACCTTCTAACTGTTACTGACCTACAAATCCCAGCATCCCTTCTCAGACCTGTAGCCTATAGTACAAATCCCAGAATCCCTTGTCTGACCTGCTGCCTATAACCTGCTAACTGTTACTGACCTACAAATCCCAGCATCCCTTGTCAGACCTGCAGCCTGTAGTTTTTTAGCTGTTACAGATCTACAAATCCCAAAATCCCTTTTCAGACCTGCAGCTTGTGGCCTTCTAACTGCTACTGAGCTACATATCCCAGCATCCCTTGTCAGAACTGCAGCTTATGGTCTTCTAACTGTTACTGAACTACAAATCCCCGCATCACTTGTCAGACCTGCAGCCTGTAGTACAAATCACAACATGCCTTATCAGACCTGCAGCCTGTGGTCTTCTAACTGTTACTGAACTACAAATCCCAGCATCCCTTGTCAGGCCTGTAGCCTATAGTACAAATCCCAGCATCCCTTGCCAGACCTGCAGCCTGTAGTACAAATCCCAGCATCCCTTGTCAGACATGCAGCTTGTGGTCTTCTAACTGTTACTGAACTACAAATCCCAGCATCCCTTACAGACCTGCAGCCTGTAGTACAAATCCCAGAATCCCTTGTCAGACCTGTAGCCTATAGTACAAATCCCAGAATCCCTTGTCAGACCTGTAGCCTGTAGTACAAATCCCAGAATCCCTTGTCAGACCTGTAGCCTATAGTACAAATCCCAGCATCCCTTGTCAGACTTTTAGCCTGTAGTACAAATCCCAGAATCCCTTGTCAGACCTGTAGCCTATAGTACAAATCCCAGCATCCCTTGTCAGACCTGTAGCCTATAGTACAAATCCCAGCATCCCTTGTCAGACCTGTAGCCTATAGTACAAATCCCAGAATCCCTTGTCAGACCTGTAGCCTATAGTACAAATCACAACATGCCTTATCAGACCTGCAGCCTGTGGTCTTCTAACTGTTACTGAACTACAAATCCCAGCATCCCTTGTCAGGCCTGTAGCCTATAGTACAAATCCCAGCATCCCTTGTCAGACCTGCAGCCTGTAGTACAAATCCCAACATCCCTTGTCAGACCTGTAGCCTATAGTACAAATCCCAGCATCCCTTGTCAGACTTTTAGCCTGTAGTACAAATCCCAGAATCCCTTGTCAGACCTGTAGCCTATAGTACAAATCCCAGAATCCCTTGTCAGACCTGTAGTACAAATCCCAGAATCCCTTGTCAGACCTGTAGCCTATAGTAGAAATCCCAGCATCCCTTGTCAGACTTTTAGCCTGTAGTACAAATCCCAGAATCCCTTGTCAGACCTGTAGCCTATAGTACAAATCCCAGCATCCCTTGTCAGACCTGTAGCCTATAGTACAAATCCCAGAATCCCTTGTCTGACCAGCTGCCTATAACCTTCTAGCTGTTACTGACCTACAAATCCCAGCATCCCTTGTCAGACCTGCAGCCTGTAGTTTTTTAGCTGTTACAGATCTACAAATCCCCAAATCCCTTTTCAGACCTGCAACTTGTGGTCTTCTAACTGCTACTGAGCTACAAATCCCAGCATCGCTTATCAGGCCTGCAGCCTGTAGTTTTCTAGCTGTTACAGATCTACAAATCCCAGCACCCCTTGTCAGACCTGCAGCTTGTGGTCTTCTAAATGTTACTGAACTACAAATCCCAGCATCCCTTGTCAGACCTGTAGCCTGTAGTACAAATCCCAGCATCCCTTGTCAGACCTGTAGCCTGTAGTACAAATCCCAGCATCCCTTGTCAGACCTGTAGCCTGTAGTACAAATCCCAGCATCCCTTGTCAGACATGCAGCTTGTGGTCTTCTAACTGTTACTGAACTATAAATCCCAGCATCGCTTATCAGACCTGCAGCTTGTGGTATTCTAACTGTTACTGAACTACAAATCCCAGCATTCCTTGTCAGACCTGAAGCCTATAGTACAAATCCCAGCATCCCTTGTCAGACCTGTAGCCTATAGTACAAATGCCAAAATCCCTTGTCAGACCTGTAGCCTAAAGTACAAATCCCAGCATCCCTTGTCAGACCTGTAGCCAATAGTATAAATCCCAGCATCCCTTGTCAGACCTGCAGCCTGTAGTACAAATCCCAGCATCCCTTGTCAGACCTGTAGCCTATAGTATAAATCCCAGCATCCCTTGTCAGACCTGCAGCCTGTAGTTTTCTAGCTGTTACAGATCTACAAATCCCAGCATCCCTTGTCAGACCTGCAGCTTGTGGTCTTCTAACTGTTACTGAACTACAAATCCCAGCATCACTTGTCAGCCCTGCAGCCTGTAGTACAAATCACAACATGCCTTGTCAGACCTGCAGCCTCTGGTCTTCTAACTATTACTGACCTACAAATCCCAGCATCCCTTGTCAGACCTGTAGCCTATAGTACAAATCCCAGCATCCCTTGTCAGATCTGCAGCCTGTAGTACAAATCCCAAAATCCCTTCTCAGACCTGCAGCCTATAATCTTTTAACTGTTACTGACCTACAAATCCCAGCATCCCTTGTCAGACCTGCAGCCTGTGGTATTCTAACTGCTACTGACCTACAAATCCCAGCATCCCTTGTCAGATCTGCAGCCTGTAGTACAAATACCAACATCCCTTCTCAGACCTGAAGCCTATAATCTTTTAACTGTTACTGACCTACAAATCCCAACATCCCTTGTTAGACATGCATCTTATAGTTTTATAGCTGTTACTGAACTACAAATGCCAGCATCCCTTGTCAGACCTGCAGCTTGTGGTCTTCTAACTGTTACTGAACTACAAATCCCAGCATGCCTTGTCAGACCTGCAGCCTGTAGTACAAATCCCAGAATCCCTTGTTAGACCTGTAGCCTATAATCTTTTAACTGTTACTGACATACAAATCCCAGCATCCCCTGTCAGACATGCATCTTGTAGTTTTATAGCTGTTACTGAACTACAAATCCCAGCATCCCTTGTCAGACCTGCAGCTTGTGGTCTTCTAACTGTTACTAAACTACAAATCCCAGCATCCCTTGTCTGACCTGCTGCCTATAACTTTCTAACTGTTACTGACCTACAAATCCCAGCATTCCTTGTCATACATGTAGCTTGTGGTCTAACTGTTACTGAACTATAAATCCCAGATCGCTAATCACACCTGCAGCTTGTGGTATTCTAACTGTTACTGAACTACAAATCCCAGCATTCCTTGTCAGACCTGAAGCCTATAGTACAAATCACAGCATCCCTTGTCAGACCTGAAACCTATAGTACAAATCCCAGAATCCCTTGTCAGACCTGTAGCCTGTACTAGTCCTATTACTGTGATATCATGAAGTTGAGAGGCTGCATGTCAGCAGGGACTGGTAGTGATGGGCGAATTCATTCGCCAGGCGTGAATTCGCGGCGAATTTGCGCGATTCGCGCCGAGCGAATAAATTCGCGAAACGCCCGCGAAAATTCGCGGTAAAAAAAACGGGCGCCGGCATAGAAAAAACGGGCGCCGGCGTCAAAAACGAGACGCCGGCGCCATTTCGCAAATTTTTCGCCGTTTCGCGAAATTCGCGAATTTTCCGCCGAAGCGAAACGGCGCAAATTCGCCCATCACTAGGGACTGGTCCTCATATTATAATAGACGGAAGAATGGATGGTGCCAATATAGGGAAATGCTGCAACCTGTTTAATTTCAATTCATTTAAAGGGGAACTTTGCTTTAATGCAGTTGATGCAAAAGAAAAAACTGATGATAAATTTTGTTTTTTGCCAGTGGAAATCAGATCTTAGAATTGATGGTCAGAATAAAAATAACAGATAAAACACATAAACAATATATATATAAGTTTAGGGTTTGTTTTTGGTACAATGGGAGAATTGGTTGAGGGAGTGAATACTTATATAAGGCAGTGAATCCTGATATGTATAGCAGAGAGGGTTGGTGCATGTGAGCTTACAATCTCTTCTTTCTTTCTGTGTCCCCATACAGTGAAATTTCCGAGCGACCAAGCGTTTTCATAGCGTTTTCGAAGCGATTTTCAGAGTGATTTTCCAAGTGATTTCACAACGATTATTTTATAGAGATATTCAGTGATATTCCATCAGATTTTTGGCGTTTGGAAAAAACACCTTTGACGTCAGCTGATATCTCTTTATAACCCAACAGCTCTTTTAAGAGCTAAAAAACTTAGGCGCAATGCTATTCTGCGCCCCCTGGAGGAAGGTAAGTCAACTGCTACTGTTTTATCTGAATTTAGGGTTTTGCTGAATAGAGAACAGGTACAGATAAAGTATAGAATGTAATAGACTCTTTCTCTTCTCCTTCAGCTACAGGCGGAATCCAGACCCCTCTCCGAGACTTATGAGGTGAGTAGAAAGGAGGGTAAAACACTCGCCGCTACTGCCGGAAGTGAGACATGTTTTGTACCCTGGGGAATATTATGTTATCAATAAAATCCTTCTTTTTTCTATTTTATTTTCCAGCCTCCTGATGGTCGGCTGACCAAGGATGTGCTTGCTGGAGTGGGCGGCACTGGAGACGTCTACAAGGTAAGTTACCAACCAATTCCTAGAGAGTAGGGGAACTGAACAAGATTGTGATCACTAGACACAATCACACAATGATTTAGGCAGACATATCAAGCTTCTGGTTTGGGGGCTGCATTAGACCCTCTCTTTCCTACTTGTATGTAAGTCAACCTTTCTGTCTGTATTACAGGGACGACACCATCGTAGAGGAGTGGTAGCGGTGAAGATCGCCAACATCAGCCGAGTACTGTATCTTTATAATTCCAATCACTATATATCAATCCTATTTGTGTAGATGCCTATGTGAGTTAAAGGGATTTCTATTATTCCACACCAGGATGAAGAGTCAGTCTGCAGGGAGCTGAAATTTCTCCAGCAGTTCGGCGGCCACAAAAACATCGCCTCTTACTATGGAGCCTACTACAGGGCTCCACTCACGGAGTGCTCATCGGAGCTCTTGGAAGTAAGAAATGATTTACTGTATCATGTTCATTCCTCTTGTACCAAAGCAATCTCCACTGGAAGTGATACAATACATGACCTTAAATAATTTCTGTATATTGCAGATTGTTCTTGAATACTGTGGTGGAGGCTCTCTGTACAACCTCATCAGCAAGACCAATGGCCAATCCCTGAAGGAGACCTGGATTGGCTATGTCTGCAAGGAGGTTTTAAAGGTAAGGCCAGATTTACCCCTTAAGGACTCTTTTTTAATTGCATAAATTACATATACAATCTCTTTGTTGGGGATGTTTAGTCTTATATCTGTTATAGTCTTGTAACCTACATCTCAATTTCCCCAGGGGCTGCACCACATCCACAAGAACGGGGCCGTTCACAAAGACATCAAGAGCCCGAACATCATGCTCACAGAGACGGCCAAAGTGAAGATCAGTGAGTAAAACTTACAGTTATAAGAGTAATGGATGGTGGGGAGCTTCTGTGAATATGGAGTCAGGGGGTTTCATAATTCAGGTTTCTATCTTGTGGTTATTTTCCATGAATGGATTCTATCTGTCATTTCAGTCGACTTCGGACACAGCTGGGACCTGGACCCGCAAACTGGATTGTGCCACGAAGCGGAAGGGACTCCACACTGGATGGCACCCGAGGCCATAAGGCAGAAGGGCCAGCGCCTGGCGTACGACACCAAAGTATGTTGTACTTATAATACTTGTAACACCACGGAGCATTTACTTATCAGTGTTAATGGGACATAGAAGCAGTCATTTTCTCATTGACAGAAAGGAGTTTTTCGGAAACATTGGGTTTCTTAACTTTTTGCACAATGTGTTTGTTTTAATATATTTGCTCATTTGCATTGTGACGCTGGTGTTATGTACGGTAACTGCTATTGTTTGTAATGGAGATGTATTGCTGTATACACTTTTATATATAATAAAGCATTTTTTTACTTTTACATATACCATGGTGTGTTCATTTACTAGGGGGTGCATTGGGCTATTTTAAGTTGTATTCTGTTCTGTTTTGCCCATAATTGAGCTAAGGAGAATGCCGTGTACTTTTGCACAGATGATAATATATGTATAATTTTCTAAAAGAGAATTGTATAAGTGCAGCCTTTTTACTTAGATTTTATTAAACACCCACTAACCCAATTCTCTCCTTCTAATGCTCTTTGGTGTGTCTTTTGCAGTGTGACATCTGGTCGCTGGGGATAACCGCCATCGAAATGGCTGAAGGAAAACCACGTAAGTGAATCACAACAATTGTGGCGCTACTTTATTTTATACATTGAGCAGCAGAGGTTCTATATCAGAATGGGAGGAATTTGGGGTGATTTGCTATTTCCAGCAAACAAGAACTTTTTCTATAGATTAAATAAATAACTTCTAGACATGTTTGATGGAC
Organism: Xenopus laevis; assembly: GCF_017654675.1. NCBI lineage: Eukaryota > Metazoa > Chordata > Amphibia > Anura > Pipidae > Xenopus > Xenopus laevis. The sequence goes on along the minus strand of NC_054388.1, from coordinate 18,296,347 downwards.
CTGATATATATGTTTTTCACTTTCAGCATACACAGGGCAATATCCAGTTGAGGACCTGATAATTGAAGCCCAACCACCAAAGCTTCAATCAAACACCTGGTGAGTCTGTCCCAGCTCGTGTCACTGTAAATTGTACCTGTGCTTGCAGACATGGAACTCCCCACATTTTCTTATTAACACTTGGGACATTTGGCAACTCCTATAACCACTTAGCCGCTTCCACAGTCTGCCCTCACCATGCCCCTTGTCTGTACAAATTTATGATAATGGGGAGATTTCAGTCTCAGCTCAGGGGGTGTGTATTTTGTTTAAATACCTCCTAAATATAAATAGAGGGTTTGAAAGCTATAGGAGACAATAGATAGATAGAGTGACAGATAGAAAGATAGATAGAGGGATAGAGAGAGAGAGAGAGAGAGAGGGGGGATAGATTTAAAATCTCTGTTTTTTCCAGGTCACAGCATTTTGTGTCCTTCTTGGAGTCCTGTCTGAAAAAGGACCCTTTGGAGAGAGCGAGTGCTGAAGAACTCCTGCAGCACCCATTTGTCATCCAACTACCACCTAAGAAGATCGTCAGGGCTGAGATTGAAGAACATCTCCGGACTCTGCAGAACCTGCCGGCCAAGAAAGGTGAGGGAATCCATTATATTTGATACGACTGCACCATCTCACAGTGTAACTCAACAGCTGCAAGAGTTGCTTTTATTATAATGACACTGGGAATAATAAACATGTTTTAAGGGGTATTTAAAGGATAAGAAAACATTTAAAATAAGTGAATGTGAAATTTATGAGAGTGCTATTCTAAGCACTTTTATAATTTACATTCATTATTTATTTAGTTTTTATTCCAAGATATTAAGGGATACATGTACTGTTAATATGAATGAATTTTGTTACAACAGCGCCACCTGCTGGTCAGTTTCCAACCAGTCTGACCACAAAGTAGTCAAGGAAGTTGTCAGGAGAAAGAAAGAGGCTGCTCTGATGTTCTTATGCTTAGGAATACAATTAGAAACCTTTCTCACATCTTTCCTAAGCAGAAGAACATCAGAGCAGCCTATTTCTTTCTCCTGACAACTTCCTTGACTACTTTGTGGTCAGACTGGTGGGAAAATGACCAGCAGGTGGCGCTGTTGTAAAAAAAATCATTCATACATTTATCCCTTAATATCTTGGAATAAAGACAAAACAAATAATGAATGTAAATTGCAAAAGTGCTTAGAATAGCACTCTCATCAATTTCAAATTCACTTATTTTAAAGGTTTACTTATACTTTAATATTATATTTTAGTATAATGGTGACAATGGTGTTGTAAGACAATGTGCATTTGTTCTTCAGTCTTTATTTTTTTTGTTTATGAAATCATATACAAGCTCTAATTAGTATTCATGAATCACAAATATGATTTTTCCCTATACAGGACTGAAGGGAGTTGCTCTCTCAAAGCTGCGGCGTGCTTATGACTTCTGCACACAGACATCGGCAGAACAAGAAGCAGCTCTGCAAATGGCCCTGGAGGGCTTCTCCTGTTATTGATATTGTGGCCAATAACATCAACAGCCCAGAATGAGTTTCCTGAATCACAGCAGAGGAAAAAGAAACATCCACAGGGTAAGGTCCCATCTCCATTCAGTACAATGGTTCTCGGCTGGTAGACAAATAGCAACTTGATCCCCTGCTGCCTGGTGGGTGTCTACATTGGTAGGACCCAAATCCTCACTGTGCACAAGAGGTGGGTTTCAGCTAGAAGATGCTCAAGTTTACATTTCTTGGTCACAATCCTCCCCAAAATCAAGGTTTTCTGTGCTGATGGACATTAGCCTCACTGCAGCAGCCACACAATAACACAACAGGGTAGAATGCGATTGAGAAGGCTCAGGCATTATTTCCTATTCCCATAGCCAGTGCATTTATTTCTAAAAGGAGCATCAGCCTGGAAGAAAAACTCCCTAACATGTTGGAACCCCTAATGAATAAGACTTGTGCATGAATGCCATGCCTCTGAATGAGAATTAATGATGATCTATTACTGACTGATATTTTTTTCTCATACAGATCCAGTGGCGTCTGCAGCTCCACCAGCAACATCTCCTTTCAAGCTGATGCAGTTCAGCAAGTGGTAACTTCAAGATTCCTGCAACTACACCAGCAGGAACTTTATCTCCTTCTGTAGCTCTATGATTGTATTCTTTTCAGACTACCACATCTCCACCAGTGGGTCACTTTGAGGTGCCATAGTTCCATCCATCTTCCTTTTTTTGCAGACTACTACAACTCCAATATCTTGCCTTAAGCATCTACATTTTCACAGAACCATAGCTCTGGAGCTGTCTCCACTAGCAGCATTCACATTTTCAAACACCATAGCTCCACTATTAAGACCTTAATTTTCATTAGTATCCAATTACCAATCTACCCAAGGACTTTTCATTTAACTTTAGCTCCACCACCAGCCCTTATCCCATATTTTACCTCTACCCACAAGCTCTGTCCTTGTGCTAACAGACCTCCACCAATATCTTCTTTTATTTACATATCATCAAGAGTTTCTCCCTTGCCCTTCTTCCTGCACCTCCATTGGTTCTTCCATTCCACCAATACCAAGACATTTAGTCACCACCACACAGCACACACTAAACTGATGCCCCCTACACAGAGGCTTCTCTTCTCCACTTTTTTCTTTTGCCTCCCCCGTGCAATCTCCTAACACCAATTCCTCTGTTCTTCTGTTCAAATTCTTTCCTTTCTAAATTCTATCCTTTCGAGCCTTCCACTCAACAACCAGTCACATCCCCTACTCTAAACCCTGATATAAACTCTTAGTACTGATACTCACATAAACTCATAGCACAAGTTGATCCAGGGACTCGTCCGATTGCCCGTTGGGAGTCAGGAAGGAATTTTTCCCCCTCTGAGGCAAATTGGCTCTGGCTTCAGATGGGGTTTTTGCTTTCCTCTGGATCAACTACTAAATAGGAAGATCCCTTTTTACACTAAAACTTGAACATAATGGATGTGAGTCCTTCCCAACTTAAATTAGTATGAATTAATCTAAAATGCATAAATATAACATCCAATTTATAAATAAATATGTTAATACACATTTCATTGGTGTTCTTGCATTTTTTATAGTTCTATAGTATTGCCAGGGAACATTACAGAGGAGGGAGACCTCTAGTGCAAGGGAAAAGGCTCACTGAAAAGTGAAGGTGGAATCAAGAGGCAAGGGTGGGAGAAATTGGTGAAATGAGATGCTAAGGATAATTAAATATAAGAAGGGGATAAGCGAGGTCTGGACCCAGTCGAACTGATCTGCACTGATGTCAGAGGTTTGTTTAATCAATCACATACAAATGATATATAGTCAGCAGGCCTGGACTGAGAGTCAAAATAGGCCCTGGCATTTCAGGTACACAGAGGCCCAAACAGCCCCCACCAGCCCACTAAATACTGATTTTCTATGGCATCTTATAGCAGCCCCTCTGGCATTTGCCAGAACCCACAGATTGCCAGTTCGGGTCTGATAGTCAGTACAGCAGCCCCCCCTGCCCTGATATTAATCCATGCAGTTTATGTTTAGTCCTGGATTTACTTGCCCTTTAAGAGACATGGTGGTAGACAGGAATATATTCATATTCCAGTTTCTTATTCAATTCAATGCATGGTTGCCAGGGAGATTTGGACCAGATGGCTGAAACTGCAAACTGGAGAGCTGCTGAATAAAAAGCTAAATAACTGAAAATCCACAAATAATAAAAATAATAAAAAATGAAAACCAATTGCAAATTGTCTCAGAATATCACTCTCTATGTCATACCAAAAGTTCATTTAAAGGTGAACAACCCCATGAGACAGGGAGGAAAGCAGAGAACTCAACAGCCTGATTGTGCCGGTTACTTTTATTCTTGCCCAGAGCCTGCCGGAGATGGTTCTATAGCTGAATAAGGGAACCAGACCAACTGAGAGGTTGCAGAGAGAGGCCTGGGGGAAAGAAACATCATTATTATCCTTTATAAAGTGCATGGATTCTCCAGTAGAACTGATTTTCCTATCACAGTGGCACAAGCACAGTTGGTTCCATTCAGGAGGCATCTTAAATCTCCAGGGCTTGGGCTTGAGCATGCTCAGTTTGCTCCTCTCCCTTTTCCCCTCTCCCTCCTCCCCTCCCTGCTGTAATCTGAGCTGAGGTCCACCCCTAGGAGCACTGGACGTAGGGAGGACGGTGACTGCAGGGGATCGGTGGCCAGAGAGTCAGGTGGGCCAGGCGGTGAGTCCAACAGCATGGCATCAGGGACACTCGATGCTCAAGGTTTCCTGCAAGTGCTGAAATACTTTTTAGGGAGATGGGAGGCAAGGGAGCCCCGGGAGGGGGTGGCCAAGGTGTGGGTCAGAAGTGAGGACAGGGTGGCTGGAGAGCCTAGCAGGAATGAGTCTGCGGCACCCGAGGGAAATAGGCACTCCGCTAGGACAGCAGAAGTGGTGGCGACAGAGGGAGTTGGTGTGGCTGGTCAAAGCGAGCAGGGGGTTACAGGAGTCAATGAGCAGCCGGTACTGGGAATCATTCCGGAGGCTGCCCAGAGGGGGGCTTATGTGTCCTTTGCAGGCCCCCTAGGCTCACATGTTAGGAAAGAGGTGAAAGAGAAGATTTGGAAGGGGGAATTTGTAGAAATATTTTCCCTCCTTCCTTTAGAGGAATCTGTGGAGTTCAAGGACGAGGAAAAGAAAGATGGGAAAAAAGAGGATGAGGAGAGGAGCAAGCGTTATAGGAAGATCCCCAAGACATTCGGCAACTGGCTTAGGGCATTCTGCATCTTAGCCAGCATCACTGGCGAGAAACGGCCGGAGCATTGTTCCCCTCTTTTTTGCTATGTAGATGGTATTTGGGAGGCGTACAGGGTTTACGGTGGCTTGGCTTGGTGGCATTATGACCAGCAATTTTCATCAGAGGCTGGTGGCCAAACCAGGGATGAGATGGGATCAATTGGATATGCGCTATGGTTACGTCTGATGACAGCACAGAAGGCTCACCCCTTTCAGAGAGGTGCCAGTGGGGCTTTGCAAGGAGCCTCCCCGGCAATTAACAAACCAGGCTATTGCTGGCAGTTTAATGAAGGGCAGTGTAAGTGGGCCAACGCTCAAGTATGAACATGAGTGTTCAGGTTGCGGAGGAGCCACCCCTAAGCCAGATATTTCAAGAAGGGAAAGGGAGGGGCCAAGCCGGCCGAGGTTCACTAAGGGGAAGACCCCGGTGAACCTCAACGCGATGCGGCCGTGGTTAGACAGGTACGTTAGACGGGGTGATGCGGAGACTTTGAAGGAGGGTTTCCTCCGGGGGTTCAGGATACCGTTTCAGCCTAGGGCTGGGGGGGCAGTTCATGGGAATCTTAAGTCAGTGGCTGGGCAAGCTAAATTTCGCTTGCCGGGTGATTGTGATGTGCAGGGTGTTCTGTCGCAGGCTGGGCAGATTGTTGTCTGGGGCAGTGGCACCTCATCACCATGTCCGTTTGACAAAAGAGGTCAGATGCGATTTTGGAATCTGGCGGCGTTTTTTGTACGTATTCAATGGCAAATTGATATTTCACGATCGGGAAGTAACTAGTACGAAGTTGCAATTGTTCACGGATGCAGCGGGGATTCACGGTTTTGGGGCATATTTGGAGGGGAGATGGTGCGCAGAGGAATGGCCGGGGGAGTGGGCCGGATTAGGTCTGACGAAGAATCTTTGTTTTTTGGAGCTGTTTCCCATTGTTATTGCTCTTTTCATTTGGTGGGATAGCTTGAGCAACAGGAGAGAGATATTTGTATCGGACAATTTGGGGGTGGTCCAGGTGATCAACAGGCAGTCGGCTTCCTCGGCTGAGGTGGTGCGACTTTTGCAAGTTCTGGTTTTATGCTGCTTACAACTTAATGTGGGTTTTAGGGCAGTGCACATTCCTGGGGTTCAAAATGAGATTGCTGACACTTTGTCTCGATTCCAGTGGGACCGTTTTCGACAATTGGCTCCACTGGCGCAGGAGGAAGGACACCATTTCCCGACGTGCCTGTGGCAACTCGGGATGAAAGGATTGGAGGGTTGGTGAGATCATCAGTGGTCGAGTCCACATAGGCAGCGTATGGTAAGGTCTGGAGTGAATGGGAGCGGTTGGTACAATGGGCTTCAGGTACACACTCACCGCGGGGTAGGCAGGAACTAATGCTGTGGTGGGTATGCTGGATGGCTGAGCAAGGTCGATCTGTAGCCCAGATTGGCATTCTTTGGCGCTTTTCGGATTGGGGAGTTGGTAAGCCGCAGCAAACGGGCACCTGGGGGTCTTCAGAGGTGGGATGTGGAATTGTGTCAAGAGTATGTGGGACTTTGGCTCCGCAGGTCTAAGACAGATCAATTAGGCAAGGGGCAGCAAGTGGTGCTATATGCCTTAGAAGGGGGAACAATTTGCCCTTACGGTAATGTTCAACAATTTTTGGTCACTCGGCCAGGACGGGACGGCCCCTTCTTAATTCATGAAGATGGCACGCCGCTGACCAGATTTGGAGGAGTTGGGTGTGGCCCCACTGGAGTATGGATGACATTCTTTTCGAATTGGGGCTGGTACAGAGGTGGCACGTCTTGGCCAAGGTGAGGAGGTGGTAAAGAGGATTGGGAATCACGGAGATTTCGGAATTATGTACGCCCAACATTGTTAAAATAATGTTTACTTACGGGGTTGGTTGTTGTCAAAGAATGAAGATAGAGTTAATCCACAGTTAGTTGTGGTGATTGTTATTTTTGGTGATTGTCAGCGTGTGTGGTTCGTGGGACATTCCTTTGTGAGCCAGGCAGAAAGGATAGCTGCAGTTCGGAAAAGTAGTAAGCAGCTGGGCTTCTCGGAACGCCAGGTTGAGGTAAAATGGTTTGGTTTTTTGGGTCTTCAATGGCCTGACTTATTCGATAGACTGATGGAAACAGTAACGACAGAGGAGCACCCCCATGTTCTGGTATTACATGCAGGGGGTAATGATATGGGAATTATGAGTCAAAAAGATATGGTAAGGTTGGTTAAGTTTGATATTGATAAGATTTGTTCATTGTTCATGGGAGTGGTGGTGGTATGGTCGGAGATGGTACCTCGCCTAATATGGCGGTGGGCACGGGATCATTCCGCAATGGAAAGGAGCAGGATGAAGCTGAACAAGTTGCTTAGCACCTTCATCAGAAGGTCTGGTGGGGTTGTGGTAAGACATAAGGAGTTGGACAGTGCTATGCCGAGTTATTACAGGAGGGATGGAGTACATCTGTCAGATGTGGGCATGGATATATTTACTCTTAATTTGTAGGTTGGGGTGGAAAAAGCCTTTCAGTTACTTGGTGGGGTGGCGTGGCCGGCATAAGGGGGTTAAGCCGACAGCGCAGTGGCGGTGTGGGGCTGCCCTAATGGGTAGCCAAATAAGGGGGGCTAGAGTCTTAAGGTGAGATTGGCGTGATACATCTGTAAACTCTGGGAATTTCTTGATACGAAGACCCCTGGGTATCTGACCCATCAAACCGGGGTTCACTTTCAGGAAGGGGAAGAGTCTGGGTACACAATTGTCTCCCAGTCTCTTCTCAGATGTCAATAATACTAGAAAATCCACCTGGCTGGATGTGAAAGGGTGTTATAGATGTGGGAGGCCACGGTGCCGTGTCGTTTTATGAATCCTGGCCCACGCACTTATAAGATGAACTTTTATGCAAACTGTGGCACTAAGAATGTAGTTTATCTAGTCTCATGTATATGTGGTGCACAGTACGTTGGCAAAACCATCAGACCAGTAAGGAAAAGGATTTCTGAGCACCTACGAGGTGTATCCAAAGGGGAAACTTGCTCAGAAGAGGCGAAACATTTATTAGAAGTGCATGGGGGTAAATCTTGCATTACATTTCAGATAATTGATCTAATAACCCCGGGAGTTAGAAGAGGAGATATGGAGAAGCACCTTTTAAAGAGGGAGGCTTATTGGATCTACACCTTGGGCACTATCACTCCGGTGGGTCTCAATAGGGAATGGAAGATTAGTCTTTCTGTAGATTGATGTAGTCTACACCTACACCCTCACCACATTCCATTGTTTTTCCATTTCCCAATGTCAGTTGTTCTTAATGGAACACATTCGAATATAGATGTGTGCTATTTATATTACATACATATATATTTATATTCTATATTAGTGTGGGTTAGCTTGTTCTTTAAACAATATAATTTTTATATTATAGGCTAGCACCATTTTGTTAATGTGTTCTCCAAACTGTACACTGCTATATTACACAGCTGTATATATGTATAAATAGTCCATGGCATTTTGATATTTTGCATATTTTGTATAATTTATTATACACATTTGTCAGCAGTAATTACTATAATGATAGAGTCCTAGCCCAGAGCTATAAGTGAGCAGGGAGAGACTCAGGCAGGAAGTGATGTCACACCAAGCTAATACTGCAGCTGCTATCCTAAACAAACAGAGAGCTTCTAGTTAAATATAAATATAGTATTCTAGCTTGCACTATTGCAGCTAATCTATTGGCAATAAAATGCCTCCGTAGCTATCCATCTCCTTTAAAGGACAACGAAAACCAAAACATCAATAAAGTTCTATGTTAAAAGTCTAGTAGACTCATAACTTACAGAATGTAGTTAATGCTGTCTCCCTTGTGTTTAGTAGTAGGAATAGAGCTCTGCTCAGAATGTAGCGTTGGACTACGGTGACGTCACTGATTTTCCAGGAGCTTCCTCACAACTGCCCGAGGCAGCCTTGAGGTGCATTGGGCCCAATTATATCATATTGCGCATGCTTTAGAGGCGCAGCCTTTCACGCTCCTGGGGAAGTTTTTTTTCCACGCATGTGCAATACGTATGTAGAGGGAAAAGGATCGTCTACTCCTTTAGCAAGATGGCAGCCGCGTTTAAAAGCATGAACATGAAACCTGATTTTTTGATTTTGAATTTGCATAGGTAAGCTAAAAATATAGCGATTAAGTACAACTTTAAGAGAACTTCAGAGGGAAATAGGTAATACATTTTGCCTTTCTTTCCCCTGTAAGGTTACCTAAGAAATATTGTTTGTTAAATAAAGCAATATACATTTTCAAATAAATCAGTATTTATGTATTTTCCATGGAACAGAATGCTAACAATGCTTTTATGGATGTAGATCATAATGGGACAAGTTCACTAAAAGTTGACCTCGCAAGTATGGGCACTCCTGCATTAGGGTATCATTTAAGAAATTCCAATACACAAGGATACACAAGACCTTCTTGTGAGCTTCTTTAGATGTGGGGGGAAAAAGAGATGCATTTACTCACCATAAAAATACTTCTTTCTCCTCCAAAACAACAGGGGAAGTGTTGGAGATGAAAGTAAGGATCACATGTACATGGGGGGGGTCTGAGCTACTTACTGGCATACGACCATGGGTCGCAGTATATGAGTCAGACTAAGAGAAGCCTAAAAGTGAGATATAGGGAACATAGGTCTAAAAGAGTGATAAATTGTATGGTTTCTCAAAACATACAGTATATGTGAGGGTAAAAATGCAGATTTATAGGGAACTATAGTGACGAGAATTAGAAACATTATTAGCTACAAATCCTGCTCATAATGAAATGTCTGATTTTTTAATGATTTAAACATAAGGTGTGTATTTATATATTCTAATGTTATCAATATATTGGAATATTACCTTTTCAGGTGGTTTATTTGTACTTAATGTTTCACGTGTGCTTATTATATCGACTATATATGGTTTTACTTTGCCACTTTTTTTCCTCATCATCCTTACCCGATTTTTACTGCTGAGAACTTTCACCACAAGGTTCAGGCCAGTGGACTTTTCTGTGCAGAGATGGACTTCTTCAAAGCGCCCCCTTGCACACAAACAAAGACTGATTATTTCCAGGGATTTGGGCAGAATGGGAGAGAAACCATATGTGACTTTCACAGTCTGTTTAGAATATGTGTGGAATAGTAAGGCTTCACAGTAAGGCTGTGATAGGGGCTTTTGATTATAAGCTTCACTGGGACAGGGACAAGTGGGAATGTGATAGGGACCTAAGATTGTAAACTGTCAGGGGCAGGGATTGATGGTAAAGTAATAGGGGGCATAGATTGTAAGCTCACTGGGGCAGGGTAGATGGGTTATGTGATAGGGACCTTACAATGAAAGCTCCACTAGGCATGGACTGATGGGAATGGAATAGGTACCTTAGATTATAAGATCAATGGTGCAGGGAGAGATGCAAATATGATAGGGACCTAAAATTACTACATCACTGGGGCAGAGGCTTATGGAAATTTGATAGGGTCCTTCAATTGTAAATGCCAATGGGCAGAGATAAGTAGGAATGTGATAGGGAACTTATAGATTGTAAGCTCCACTGGGCAGGGACTAGTGGGAATGTGATAGGGACCTTGGATTGTAAGATCCACTAGGCATAGACTAATGGGAATGGGATAGGGGCCTTCAATTATAAGCTTTTTGGGATAAGGACTCATGAGAATATTATACAGACTATAGATTGCAAGCTCCACTGTACAAGGACTAGTGGGAATGTGACAGGGAATTAGACTGTAAACTCCACGGGGGCAGGGACTGATGGAAATGTGACAGGGACCTCAGATTGTAAACTTCACTGGGGCAGGGACAGGAAGAAATGTATACTTGCCAAAATTTATATTTCCCTCCTGTATTTCTACTGCTTCTGCTACTAGTAGGACAGTGGAGAAAAAAAGCTTTAATAGTTTATCACCCTATTTGCGTACTGTGATAAAGTTACCTCTCTGTGCATTCTATATCCATCCCTGGTGTGTCCTGCGTTTTCCTGCCCCCACTAGGACTGGGAGAGACTGTTAGTTGTGTTCTCTGGATCTGCTCTTCCACCGTGTCCTTACAAGGCAGTAGAGGGGTCAAAGTAGAGGGACGGTTCAGTCCTCAGTGTTAGTACCCCCAATTTCTTGGCTTCATGGTCTTGAGTCCTGTTGGTCCTGTAAAGCCTTCCTCCTCTGTTTGACTGGACTGGCTGGAAGGAAACCCAGTGTCTTCGAACCCAACTGTTGCCCTGTAAAACAAAATTACTTTTAGATACCTATTATTTGTATTAAATTTGGAGTGGATAGCCTCTTATAAATAACTAGTGCCATCCTGGACCTAGTACAGTAGGGGGGCATAACTGCCTGTTTCTAGTAGAACTGTGTCTAGTAATCAAGGGAATAGTATTAACTGGTTGCCCTGAGGAGAGACAATGCATTGGATTCTCACAACTTGCACCTGCCCTGGCTATGTAATTTATATAATCCCTCTAATGTTTACCAGACATAGTCCATGGTCAGAGGATTCCACCTTGGCACAAAGTTTAGAGCTTGTGAATTCAATTTGTGATTGGCACAGTCACTATGTCACTTGCCCCATATATCTGGGACTCTCAGAGCTCAGAGAAATGTGATCCCCGGGAGGAGGGGGGGAAGAGGAGCAGAAGGAACCAGCATTCATGTATAAAAGCCAACATATCAGCTTTGCCTTATACACCAGATATGCAACATGGGGGGTTTCTAGGCCAAACCAAAAAGCACAGCCAGCATTTCTAGAAAATCTCTTCATTAAAAGCAGGGCATTTTAATCTGTAGGTGTTGAAACAAAACTGGGTTTAGGGTGGGTCACCATGACCCCCCTCCCCAAAATGCAGTGAGTTTTCTTTTTGCAGTAGATCATAGCACCTATAGGTACACTGATAATTATTTCTAGGAATCTAGTAATTACAAATGTGACAAACACCTTTATAGGCATAACGCCGCCTCTTCCCTCTTGATCACAAAATCAGGTAGGGCAATTTTATGGCACAGTCATAGAGTCAAGAGTGAGTGACACCTACCTCACCCTAGAAAGGCCTATATCCAGGCTGCTTAGAGTATCATATGGGTAGGCCACTTCTGGTAGAAAAGAGGCTGCTCAGAGTTCCTCCTCAGGAATAGAATGTCATGGTATCAACAGGAGCAAATACACTGGGATTCATCCTGCTCACTATATTGATGCTGCTACAGTCCACTGTACAATGGAAGACAGGCTCTTCTTGTATTAAGTCCACTAGTAAATATAGGAGAATTGCATGTACAGCACAGTAAGGACAGTTCTAGTGGGTGGGCAAGGAGCTTGTTCAGTGAATTGATGGCAGTTCCAGTGGGTAGGCATGGAGCTTGCTCGGTGCAGTGACGGCAGTTCCAGTGGGTAGGCAAGGAGCTTGTTCAGTGAATTGATGGCAGTTCCAGTGGGTAGGCATGGAGCTTGCTCGGTGCAGTGACGGCAGTTCCAGTGGGTAGGCAAGGAGCTTGCTCAGTGCAGTGACTGCAGTTCCAGTGGGTAGGCAAGGAGCTTGTTCAGTGAATTGATGGCAGTTCCAGTGGGTAGGCATGGAGCTTGCTCGGTGCAGTGACGGCAGTTCCAGTGGGTAGGCAAGGACCTTGTTCAGTGAATTAATGGCAGTTCCAGTGGGTAGGTGGAGCTTGCTCTGTGCAGTGACGGCAGTTCCAGTGGGTAGGTGGAGCTTGCTAAGTGCAGTGATCAACTTGCTGTTGTGGCTCTTCTGAAACAGGGGCATATTTTAGCTAGATTTTGGGTACGCCCCCGAAACGTTGTAACCTGTTTGGCTTGGCATTAAACACGGGTAATAACCCTTGAGCAGATTTCGTGTGCTGGATTCATTTTATTCGCATATTTTGGCTAGATACAATGTGGGTGGGCACTGTATCCACAGGAAACTACTGAGCTGAACCTAGGGTTGCCACCTGGCCGGTATTTTACCGGCCTGGCTGGTAAAAATGATGGTTGATCCCAATGTTATTAATCGGAAAAAGATATATATATTTTTTTCCAGGAAAGGTGGCAACCCTAGCTGCACATGTTACAAGGAGATCCTGGGTGTTAGAACTTGCCATTCTTCCTGCTGAATTTACTGCCCATGTGACCAATCCACTGTAACAGGTGGATGGGTCAGGGTCTTCCTAAACCTTCCCTTGGGTTACTATCCACTGGTTTTGGTACCCGGGCAAGGGGTCCAACTCCCAGCAACTCCCGATAGGCACAATATAATTAGACTCTTTATCCTCAGGTGGGGCCCTCGCTTATGGTATGGAGGAAGGGATTACCACACTGGTATAAGCACACACAGTAGTCACTCTTGATCAATTAAACTTTGGGCGCCAGTGGTTTTTTCTAAACACTTGTGTCCCTAACCTGGCGTCAATGTCACCGCAGGGTACTAACCCTTCACTGCACTCCGCGTTGAAGCCTTAGCTGCTCACTAACTTTCCTGAAGTGATCTGTCACTCCTATAGTGACTTATTATAGTTTCTGACCTGACACTCACTTACTTCTATACTGAGGCCTACCTTCACCTCAGGCCCGAATAGCACACCCACTTCCAATGTGTGCACTGGACAGAGCCAGAACAAATGGCAACATCCCTTTTTATAACCTCTGGGGAACTACTCCCCCTCCCCTATGGGAAAAGGACCCAGCCTAGCTGGCCAACACTTTCACTGGGGCATGAAAAACCTTTACCCTTTTCTATAGTGACATCTACTGGCCAGTCACTGAACTGCCAAAAGAATACGTTCACATTGGAATAATGAAACCAAAGAACATAAAGGTTAGCAAAACCTTTACCCTCCTACACCATCTTCCTTGAAGCACCAGTCTCCCACCCAGAGTGCTGCCCATGCAGATCCATTTCACCGTTGCTCTGCCCCACAGTCTCCACGAGAATATAAATCTCAATAATCACCCTGATCAGTGTGCACAGTGTGACTGACAGTTTTGTTTACCCTGGAAGGGACGTGGGCACTATGATATACAGAAGTAGCTGTTGCACATCATTAGTGTCCACCAGTCAGTTACTTGCCCAACCTGGGAGGGGCAGTGGCATCTTGAGGAGCTGAGGGAATGGACAACAGTCCAGGCCTCTGTTCTTACATCAAGCTAGTTCAGCTCTCTGTATTACCAACCTGTGAAAAGTGCTGCAGCTCCCCTATCATTTAGTTCCCCTATAGTGGCACATATATAAGGGGGAGTTAAGTGCAGGAAAATTGACGTCTTGTACTTTCAAGCAGAAACGACAGAACTACTCTCGTACTTGAATCTGCATTCTGCATTGCCCAAAGCTGGTAGCAACCTCACTTCTTGGGCTAATTGTGCCCCAGAGCTTGACGTTCTATTTGACAGGTAGTGACCTTTCCAAGCAGAAAGTTGGCACCAAACCATCAAGTTCCGTGGGCTGACACCTCCTCTGCTTTATATGCCCCAGATGAATTGTGTGGGGGGACCCCAATAACCCTACAGTGCACTGGCTGCTGCCAACACTGCTTAAAGGAAAACTATACCCCCAAAATTAATAATTGAGCAACAGACAGTTTATATCAAATTAAGTGGCAAATTACAGAATCTTACCAAACTGGTACATATATTTAAGTAAATATTGTCCTTTTACATCTCTTGCCTTGAACCACCATTTCGTGATGGTCTTTGTGCTGCCTTAGAGATCACATGATCAGAAATACTACAACTCTAACAAGAAGTGTGGAAGCAAAAGACAGAACTCTGTTAATTGTGACCTAACAAGTATAGCTTGTTTGGTATGTTTATGTGCACCGTGAATCATATGATCCCAGGAGGCGGCCCTTAATTTTTGAAATGGCAGTTTTCTATTTATGATTACCCAATGGCACATACTACTAAAAAAGTATATTATTATGAAAATGGTTTATTTACATGAAGAAGGGTTTTACAAGAGCGGTTTTATGCAATAAAAAAAATACATTGTTTGAGGGGTATAGTTTTCCTTTAACTGGGCCTTGGTACCTTCTTTTAGATATAAGAGCAGGACTATGCAATTCTCTCAAAGTGGGGTACATCATAGAAAGGCATGTGGGCTGAATTCAAGGTCGTTCATTAGGTTATCTGCATCTGGGAGGTATGGAAGATATGTCATATATAAGGCATCCCCCTACTTCACTTTCACTATGGGGCTCTGCAACTATAGAAACACACAAGCAGCAAATCAATGAATACACCAAGCTAACCAAGTATTGAATACCAATATTTGTGTACATAGCATCAAGTATTGGGGTTAGGATGAAAACCTTTCTGCGCTAAACCAGCTTCCATCCTCTGCAAGATGACATTTTGAAGTCTGAATGCCCTGCCTCTTCTCATTTACATAAATACAATGGAAACAAGAGGCAGACCATGTGCAGCAGTACTGAAAGCCACACTGCCCTGGCTCTTACTGGATGCAACTGCCCATTATACTACCTGAGCTGCATCGGGAAAAACAAGTTCCCTTAGATACATGCAGGGCCGCCATCAGGGGGGGCACAGGGGGTACAAGTGTACCGGGCCCGGGCCTGAAGGGGGGCCCGGCAGTGCTGAACTTTTCGAAAGAGCCGGGCCCCCCTTACAAACACCAAAGCCATGATCCGCACCTCACAGCGCCTCACAGCTACTGACTGAGCCAGAACGCGCCTGGGCTGGCGCACACCCGACTCACGCCCCTCAGCTGAGAGATCCGCCCACTACAGCACCGCGACCAATTAAGGCTGTCTTGGAGCGCCCCCGTCACGCCCACCTCAGCCATTAGGAGAGAAACTGCTTCTATTGGTCACCTCGGTATAACAGGTCTATACAAGTGTTGGCTGTTCCGCCCTATCTTATCTGCAGTCGAGGAATATGTTGCGTTACACAAGGATATTCAGCTCCGCCCATTGCAAGAGAAGTAGGTACAGGTACAGGAAATGTATCTGCTCATTGGCTCCTTCTTCTACACTGGCTGTAAATATGTGGTGAAAACGTGTCGCCAGCACCCCAAGTCTCAATGTGTTTGTGGTACCGACACCCCAATGTGTTACCAGTGATCTCCCAATAAAACCAGTTCTCTGGCCCCACCAGCTGACTGTCCAGCCGCTTCTGTGGTACCAACGCCTCAGTATAAACAGTCCGACTGCAGCCAACATTTTGTACTTCTCTGTGGTACCGACTCCCTGTATGACCAGTCTTGTGGTACCAACCCTTAGTATAACCAGTCCTGAGGTACCAGGACCGCCATCAGGGGGGCACAGGGGGTACAAATGTACCGGGCCGGCCCTGAAGAGGGGCCCGGCAGTGCTTAGAAAAGAGCCGGGCTCCCTTACCAGCGCCAAAGCTGTGCCGCCCTTCCGAAGTCCCGAACAACTTGAATGCGGAAATGCCGAACAGTTGAAGACCAATGTCACGAAAGGGGGCGAAGTTGAAGTTCAATTCTACTGAACACCAATGTAGGTTTTTTTTTTAATCCCCTGGCCACCGATGTATTATTTTAATACTCTATAGGCCCCTGCCACCAATGTGTTTTTTTTATTTTTTGGGGCCCCAATTTTTTTTATCTTGTATGGGGGCCCTGGCGCCAAGGTTTTTTTTAAAAATATTCTTTGAGGCCCATTTTTTTTTAACTTGTAAGGGGGGCCCTGGCACCAATGTTTTTTTTTTAACTTAAAAGGGGGCCCTGACCATCAATAGCTTTTTATAACTTGTGTGAGTGTGGGGGGGGGGTTACCTTTTTTAGCGCGGATGTCTGTGTGGTCTTTTAACGGTGATGTGGAGAGGGGGGATCTGGGGTGGAGCTTGGGGGCATGGCCCAGGGGGCCCCAAAAATTTAGTTGTACGGGGCCCCGTGATTTCTAATGGAGGCCCTGGATACGTGACTAACATGGCTACATGTGCAGTTGACTGATGGAAGGAACCAGACAAACCCAAGACAAAAGTTGAGCAGGCAATTGACAAACTTTACATTTTCACAGTTTATTACAGGGCATAATAAAAGCATAAGTATTCACATACAGGGAGACCTAAAAACAGGCCCCTCCAAGCCATATAAAATAGTATTTATATAACCCCCCCCCAATGAGCAGAGCTGTGCCCGGATTCATGCCACTATTTAAAGGACACTTGTTTGTACAATAGACTGTATGGTCCAGGGCATGAATAGGTCACCACCACCCAAAATCTGGATTTGCTTAGTACAGGGAGCACATCAGCACTTAAACCTGAACGAGAAGTTAGGGGATGTGGGGACAGTAAGTGGGACGTCACTGGCTTTAACTTCCACAGCTTTGAACTTCCTGATAGGCTGTGCCTTGTGCACCTGAAACACAGGAGAGAAAAAATAGTTTAATATTTGAGTGCAGTTCATAACATGCGACCCCATCTGCAGTCAGGGCAGTTCATTCTTTATGGGTGTGTTGGGTACCAATGAGCACAAGGTTAGTGGTTAATGGACAAATCAGAATTCCCATGAGGTGGTCTATACAAGGCCATTGGATGGCAAACCATCCCCACACCTAACACAGTCTTGGCTTACCCTGCCTCTGCAGCATGCACAGTTATGCACTTACCAGCTCTTGCCTCAGCTGATTGATCTCTTCCCTTTCTTAATCATCCCGTTGCTTTTGGGTCTCTTCTTCCAAAAGGTTCTTTTGAGCTTCCATCTCTGCCAAGCACTTCTAAAACTCCTGGCGTTTCTTGGCCCGTTTTGCTGTAGCCAGCTCAAAGCCTTCTTGAATCATGGAACCAGAAAGGCTGCAGCTGGAATATGGGCAAGCAGTCAATAGCCATGATAGGAAACGCTCATAACAAGAAAGATCAATGCCATGCTGCTGTCAACTCCAAAGTTACAGGTGTGATGGAATTTTTAAACACTGCTCCTCCAACATATGAACTATACATTTTGTAATACGTATGAACCATACATATTGCAAGCTGCAACCATGGAGGATGTTCAGATTCACCATTTAGCTTAGGAAAGCCACAGTTTTAACTGATAGTCTGTTAAAGGAGACATTTTATACAGATCTTTTAAAATAATATCCCCCTTCAGTGCAAAGTGCAGTGATGCAAAAACAACCTTAAAAAAGAAAATCCCCTCTGAAAAACCATTATGTAAGAGCAGATGAGATACTCTAGGTTGAAATGAAGAATGGGAGTGTCTATTTTCCCACAGAAAAGTGTTTATTGACAGCCAGTACTTTTTCAGGCCTCTATTTTACTCAGTCAGTTCTCTTATCTTTATCAGAGCTTTCTTTATTTTTCTTGTTTTAGTATCCCCTCACCTTTTCTTTATTTTGTTTCACTGTTCTCTCTTTGTTATCAACCTCTCACTCTGATCCAGTTCACTTTTCCCTTTCTGTGCCGTTCCATTCCATTCAGGTGTTTCTCAATGGTGTGTCTCCCGGTCTGCTAAAGCTGTAGTAATATAAAGCATTTGACTTCCGGTCAGATTGGGTACTAATCTTATTCAAGGACTCTGCAATTAGAAAAGCGTGGGATCTGACCTGAAGTCAAATACTTTAGGTTATTGCAGATTAAGCAGACAGGGAGACAACAAATAAACAACGGGTAAATTTCTGCTTGTTTGTCTGACAGCTTGGACTGTCATGATTCCAGATGAAATTCTGTTAGTATAAAGAGAGCAAGTGGACTAGTCCACACAGCGATCTAGCAAGATGGGCTCCCCAGCTTAAGTCATTAGGTGCCTCCCAGCAGCATTTTTAACCGGCATTTACTTAATGGATAAATGCTGGTGTTCCTACTGAATAGGATAAGAGCGGAAGAAGGGAACCCAATTGCTATTCAGGATTTCTAACAGAAAATAAAATTGGGAGAGTATGCCAAATATAGCTCTACCTTCAATTATTAGCAATATAGTATCCATATGAATAATGTTCAAAATTAAGGTTCATGTTGAGGAAGAGTAACACCAAAAAAACAAGTGTTTTAATGGAATTCCAATACAATGTACAGTTGCCCTGCACTGATAAAAACTGTTGTATTTGCTTCAGAAACACTACTATAGCTTATATAAACAAGCTGCTGTGTATGCATGGGGGCAACAATTCAAGCACAGGACACGTAGTAGATAACAGAAGTTCTGAAAAATCCCATTGTATACTAGGGAGCTTCTGTGTATCCTGTACCTTGTCTTCTTTTTCCAGCTGGAACTATAAACTATAGTTGTGTTTCTGAAGCAAACACGCCCCAGTGCAGGGCAACACTAAATTATAGTTTTATTACTTTTAAAAACACTTTAATTTATTGGTGTTACTGTTCCTTTAAGTACAAGCTTTATTCATTGCATTCATGTTGCACAAGGGGTTTGTACTGCCCTTAAGAGGAAATACCCATTGCTACATTAATACTGCCTGGACACCCCAGAGGCTATTAAGCTCAGATTGATGAAAAGCCTGGTGTTGGCAGAGCAAGAATCTTTGAAATGTGATCTTAACCACTCAGTGAATTTCCACACCCCACTTTACAGACACAAGACTCCTCACCTGTAAAGCTGGCCATAGATGCCAAGATCTAATCGTACGAATCGAGGATTTGTACGATTAACAGACCTTGTGTGGAGAGTCCCAACATTTTTTGTCCGGCGGAGATCGGTCGTTTGGTCGATCAGACAGGTTAAAAGATTTCTGTCGGCTGCGGGTAATATCTCTGCATGTATCGCCGATCGTACGATTTTCAGAGGGAGACTGTCGCTAGATTTGGTTGGACATAACTTTCATACGAATGCTGTCAGGGGCAGAACATCATACTTTATTTGATCGGAATGGTTAGTGGCAGGTCGGGAGATGGGGGAAGTCCGACTGTACGTTGATTCGTACGATCGGATCTTTGCGTCTGTGGCCAGCTTAAGGCTCCTACTTTCCTTCTTGGGAACAAAAGGTTCTTGGTGGACAACAGTGTTGGGCCGCGCCATAAACACAACCTTGTGTGTGCTTCAGCTCTTCTTTGATCTGACCAATAAAAATGAAGTAAGGAGGGTGCCAGCACTCTTCCCCAGCATCACTCAGATGAATGTAAGGACTATTGTGCTCGCCTGGTGCTGCCAGGGCTGCAATATGGTGGCTGTGCGTTTGTCATCTCAAGCTGAAATGGCTCCTCCTGGGTGGGCATCTTCACCTTCTTCTCAGGAAGGCTGATGTGATCGAACTGTGGCAGCCGCTGATCTTTGAACTTAGGGACCTCAAGGAAAAGATCCAGAGTTGAGCTTTGCAAGACTGTACCCATATTGCTCAGCTAACTGTACATGGCACACACACTCAGCAGCACATAGGTCCATTACTGCTGTGTGCTCAGGAGATCCCACCCTTATTCTTCCACACTCACCTCCTCTTTGCGAAGTTCATCCAATCGCTTCTCTTTCTGCAGCTGCCGCTCCTTGTCTCACTCACAAAAGGAAAAGGGACACGCCTCCACTTGTTTCTGTTCTACAAGTTTGGGCTTGAATGGGACCCAGTAGTGTGGTATTTGAGTGGCTTTAATAACTGGCACCTCCTCTTCCTGCCAAAAACAGAAATGCTCCTAACACATAGTAAAGGTGCCCATACACTGAGAGATCCGCTCGTTTGGCAATGTCGCCAAACGAGCGGATCTCTCTCTGATATGCCCACCAACCCAACAATTGGATCCTAACGAATAGCAATGGGCGGTCGGATCGCGGGACCGCATCAACGAATAGATGCGGCCGCGATCCGACGGGATTTTTCGTCCCATCCGATCGAGATCTGGCCGACTTTCGGCCATATCTCGATCGGTGAAGCCCATCGGCGGGCCCCATACACGGGCCAATAAGCTGCCGACACGGTCTGTCGGCAGCTTTTATCGGCCCATGTATGGCCACCTTAAGACTATCATCACCATTGTGCACCCAGTGATGTTCCTCTAGCACCAGCACTAAATCCCAATACAGACAAAGCTTCCAGTCTTTTCCCACATACATAGTTTGAAGTCAGTTAATCCGCACAAATAGATTGGTATCACATTAACTGTAACTTACACTCTAGCACCCTGTACCTGGAATCAGCCCCCAACCTCCTGCAACAGCAGCTTTAGCTGGCAGCCCAAACTTGTGTCGTGATCTTTTACGCTTCAGCGCAGGATCCACTAATTGAATCCCAGTGCCTCACCTTCTCTTCCTGTGCCGGAATGCGTACCCTGTTCTTCAGAGCAAAAGCAGGAGACTGAGGCACAGTCACTGAGAGAAGCTTCTTCTGGGGGACGACAGGTAAGATTAGGTGGTCCTGGGGCAGCCACTCTGTAAAGGGTGGACCACCACATCTGCCAAAATTTTGGAAGGTCAAGGTCTAGAGTGGAAGGAAAAGACCTCTTCTTCCCCTTCATCTTTCTTCTCCCGCTGCTGGATTCTCTTCTCTATTTCCAAGTCAAAACCAATGGCTTTAGGGGTTTCCTTGACAGAGGGCTTCTTATGGAGGACTGGACCCTCTTCCAGGATTCTAGTGTCCACAGCGCCGATTCGTACCTTAGGGCCGCCTGAGGCGGCTCCTGCAATGCCGCCCCCCCTCGCCGACTTACCTGTCGGGAGGGGAGTCAGGAACACTAATGCGGAGAGCGCAATTGCGCTCTCTCGCATTCGTAAAGCAGAATTTCCGGTTTAAAAACCGGAAATTCGGCTCTTGAAGGTGCAGGAGCGGCTTTTTGCCGCCCCTGGAAACCGCTCCGGCGTTGCCGCCTGAGGCGAGCGTCTCAGCTCGCCTCATTGGCGGCACGCCCCTGAGTGTCCAGCTCCTTAGCCTTACATTTGTACCTGACACAAAGACACAAGGTCACACACTTGCCCCAGGATCATTACTGCAACATATGGTACTCTTATGTTGGGCTCATATACCGGATAGAGCGCTACACCCATAGCCAGAACAGTAGGTAATCTTGCCCAACACTTACTGATGAATCATGTCTAGTTCCTCAGCTTCCAGCTCTGCAGCACTTTTACATGTGGTTGGCCGATGACGCTGTTTGATTTGGAGCAGTGGGGTCTTTGGGTTGGTCAGTTTTGGTTTGAGCATCTTCACTGGAGAGGGTCTTATAAGAGGAAGAGACCAGTCAACATGTACATTATAACCAGACACATTTCTTGGAGCTCCGGGGCATCCTCCGTATAATATTGCTATCATAGCACTTTATTTTACCAGAATGAAGAAAAATTTGAAAGCCCAGCCTGCTGGGTCAACTCCGAAGCCAGTTGGAGGAAAGCGCAATAAGGACATTGAAAACATTTTTGGGAAACTGCCTGAGGATTCGGAGCATACGGAGGATTCCAATATGGCGGACGAAGCAGCCCTGGGCCCTGATACCGCGTCACTAAACGATAAGTCGGACCAGTCCTCCCTGCAGTCATTGATTTCTGACCTACCTAATAAGTCGGATTTGGCACAGCTTTTGGTGGATATCAAATCCTCTATAAAGCAGGAAGGATCCGCAGAAATGGTAAAACTGTCCGGTCGACTTACCACACTTGAAACCTCGCAGACGGCCCTACAAGGGAAAACAACACGCTTGTCGTTGAAAATAACTGAACAAGAACGACAGATATATATGTTCAGGAGATCTATGGAGGACATGGAGAACAGGAATCGTCGTCGTAACATAAGGATTAGAGGGATATCGGAGAATGTGAGCTTGCCGGAAAACCACCAACGCATGAAGGATCTTTTCCCGACAGCTTCTAAACCTGGATAAAGAAGCTTCCATCCGAATAGACAGGTTTCACAGAGCAATGTCGGGCAGACAAGGGAAGCCCAGGGATGTTCTGTGTCGCCTACACTATTTTACGCAGAAGGAAGAAATTCTGCGCAAGGCCAGAGAAACAGGAGAACTAAAGATTGGAGAGGACAAGATTGAACTTTTCCAGGACTTAGCATTCTCGACCATTCTACAGCGCAGGCTCCTGAAGGATGTCACAGGAGCGCTAACAGCACGTAAAATCCTTTATAGATGGGCATACCCATTTGCCCTGGGGGTCCGTTACAAAGGCGACTGGCTTCACCTACGGGAACCCAATGATGCGGATCACTTCTGCACTGACTTGGACATCGTCAAACCGGACCGCACAGACTGGTTTAATTATGCATACGGGCCGAGGGCTAAGAGGCGTTTGTGGTTTTTTGTAACAGCCTTGGTAGCCAGGAACTCGGCTGTGTCTCGAAATGGATGATTCTCTCCATTGATCTGACCACTGTATGGTATGAGCCTTTGTTGAGTAATATTGACTCTAACTTTATTCTTAGTTATGGATTTTAATATCCTGCTGTTATTATTTGTTGCTCATGAAGAGTTGCTAAGGTTTAATCACCCACTTGTTAAAATATTTAAACTGAGTTTTCTTTAGAGGATACCAACTGGTATTATTTGTGTTCATTATTATTATTGCCCTAGATCCAGCTTACCTCCTAAAGGCTTCAATGTAAGGCCCTTACTGTTTCTATTTATTGAAATAAGAGATCAGAGGGATTCATGGACAAGATCATTTGCTTCCTGGCTTGTTTTTCAATTATTGTTATTCAGTTATTGATATGGTAATATAGATTAATGAATATGCTGGGAATTGTTATGCTTAGTATTGTGAACCAGCTACTGCTCATAGCATAAGAGTTATCAAAAAAGGGGAAAAAAGAAAAAAAATACATAAAATACAACATTTTATTACAAAAATAACCAAAAATCTTTAAAAATGTTTATATATATGTGTGTGTGTGTGTGTATATATATATATATAGATATATATATATATATATATATATATATATATATATATATATATATATATATATACAGTATATATATATATATATATATATTTATTTATTTATATATATAAATACATAAATAAATGAAAAAATAGAAACACAAGAAACACTAAAATGTTTTGATGGCAATTTGCCACGTTTCAAGCTAGAATGTACTGAAGCACCATCCTATTTCGGTTGTTATCAGATACACCACCCCAATACGCTCATTACCAGCTTATAACTATACGGAAGTAACGGCTAGTCCTCCTTCCGTTGGTAAGAGCTTACTTACACCCTACCCCGCTTAACAGGAGGTGCTTTTCCCTCCTGATCCAACTTCTCTCTTCTCTCTGAATTCTCATATCCTATTCCTACTATTCTTCCATCTATACTTCCTACAATAGTACTATGAGTATGCCGAATCAATCCGTTCCTGATAAGAAACAAATACAAGTGAATATAGTCAGTATTAACGCAAATGGACTCAACTCACCTCATAAACTTATTCTTTTAAGCTCCGAACTAAGATGTCTTAAGGCACAGGTGGCCTTTGTACAGGAGACCCATTTTAAGACATCTTGTGTTCCTACATGGTCTAATAGATATTTTCCAGAAATGTATTGCAGTTTACCATAACAGAGCAAGACTAAGGGAGTGGCTATTTTATTTGGGAAAAATTTTCACTTTCAGGTTCTCTCTACAAAAAAGGACCCGGATGGGAGATTTGTTTTTGTGAAAGGGACTTTGGGGACTCAGATGTTCACTTTTGCAGCCATAAACCTGCCCAATGAACAACAAGATAAAGCTTTTCATATAATAACGGAGGCCTTGTTGAGTATTATGGAAGGAATCTTGGTTCTTGGCGGGGATCTAAATGTCCCTCTTAACCCCCACATTGACTGCTCCACAAGCAAATCCAGTGTTTCTTCTGGGATTGTCAGGAATATAATTAAAGATTTACATAGGCTACAGTTAGTAGATGCTTGGCGACTCCTTAAATCTCAAGAGAAAGATTACACCTTCTTCTCTGCCAGGCATAACCGTTACACCAGAATAGATTATGTGTTCCTTACACAACACTATTTGGGGGACCTTAGTGACGCAAATATATATACCCGCTCGTGGTCTCATGCACCAATCAGCATCGCTCTGACCCTAAATACAGAGTCCCACCACAGGGGGACTTGGCGTTTAAATGAGTCTATGTTGAAAGACACTTCCACACTAAATAAAATTAAATCTGCCATTAAGACATACTTCAAGGAAGATATAACTGAGGATGTTAGTCCGGTGACAATCTGGGAGGCGCATAAATGTTATATTCAGGGGATTTTAATCCAACTAGGTTTCAGGAGAAAACAAGCACACAAGCATAAAAATTTATTGAAAGAAATCAGAAGGGTAGAAGCAGCTAATAAACATATGCCCAAAGCAGAGCTTTTTGCAAAATTAGTCTGTCTACCCACAGATTTAGCTAATCATCATAATTTATTTGCTGAAAAAGTTGTCACAAGAATGAAACATCGATTTTATGAACATGGGGATAAATGTAGTTATTGGCCCGCCTTTTAAAAGCTAGGGTAACCAGAAATCATATACATTGTTTACAGTCCCTTGAAAAGGGAAAAGTGCATAGTAGCCCTCAGATAGCCCAAGAATTCCATAGATATTACACCAAGTTATATCAAATACAGACTCCCACAATAATGGATGACCTTCCCCAAGCCATGGCTTTAGAGAAATTCCTTAATACACTCCCGATTACACAATTTTTCCCGGTGCAACAGCAAGCCCTAGAAACAGATATTTTGCAGAAGAACTTTCCCAAGCAATAAGTTCATCTCCGGGCGGAAAAAGCCCTGGCCCGGACGGCTATACGTCCACGTATTATAAAGAATGTTCGGAACTACTCATTCCGCACATGGTGCAGGCATTTAATGCTTTACAAAAGAAAGCCCAGTTCTCACACCACTCTCTAGAAGCCCATATCTCCCTGCTCTTAAAAGCCAATAAAAACCCAGAAGATCCCGGAGGCTATAGGCCTATCTCCTTAATTAACGTAGACGCAAAATTATTAGCCAAGATAGTCGCTTCTAGAATACAATCGGCTTTTGGCCACTTGATAGGATTGGACCAAGCAGGCTTTGTACCTGGAAGGGAAACTAGAGATAATATCAACAAATTGATTAATATTCTACATCATGCTGAGCTCAAGAAAACACCCCTTATGTTATAAAGGCCTTTGATAGAGTCAGCTGGGCCTATATGTTTGCTTGTCTCAATAAATTTGGATTTGGGGATAGCCTTTGTCAATGGATTAAATCCCTATATAAAGGCCCAGTGGCTCGAGTCAGGGTGAATGGAGTGTTTTCGGACTATCTTACAATTAAAAATGGTCAAGGCTGCCCTCTTTCACCTACACTGTTTGTCTTGGCTCTGGAACCTTTTCTAAAAACAGATTCGTCAACACCCGGATATCCACGGGGTTAAGATAAGACATAAACATTATAAGGTAGCAGCATATGCTGATGATTTGCTATTTTTTTTAACGAATCCTAAACTTGAATAAATTATTTGAAGCTTTTGGTAAGATTAGTAACTTTAAAGTCAACTTTAATAAATCCATAGCCATGAATGTCTCTCTCTCAGAGCGTATAATTCAAGAACTTTCCCCAAACTTCCCGTACAGCTGGGCGAAAGGGCAATTTTCCTATTTAGGAATACTTATTAAAAAGGAATATAATGAGTGGGTGGAAGTTAATTGTAAAGCTCCATTTACTAGACTGAACAAAGATATACAGAACTGGACCAAACAACCTCTGTCCTGGTTAGGGAGAATCAATGTTGTAAAGATGAACGTTATGCCAGGTCTATTGTATTTATTCCAGTGTGTACCATTGCCATATCCAAGCAACTGGATTAAGACTTTTCAATGCATTATACTTAAATTTATTTGGAAGGGTCAACATCCAAGAATCAAAACCACCACGTTGTTCAGAAGCAAGGTAGAGGGGGCCTAGCACTCCCTGATGGTGCCCGTTATCTAAAGGCTGTGCAATTAGCTAGGATAATTGATTGGTCCCATCATTTAGACAACAAAGATTGGGTAGAAATTGAACAGCAATCAACTGCTACACATTTGATACATTTCCCATGGATTGACAAGGTAAACCAGAGAATACTACATAATTCCCACCTCTTATTAAAAGGTACACTGGCTACATGGGACGCTGTGAAGGGGAAATCTAAATTCACCACTTTTCCCTCACCTCTCACTCCTATTACCAATAACCCAGCATTCCCCCCAGAACTTAATTGCCATAACTTTAAAGAATGGCTCGTAGAGGGTCATTTGCAATTCATACATATTATGGAAAGAGGTCAGCTTGCTGACTTAGATCTTCTTAGACAAGCTAGACCTAACAGCAAACTAAAGAATTTCCAATACTACTAACTTAGACATTTTACTCATATATGGGAGGCAATGGAAAGATGGGGAGACCCCTCTCCCCATTCGAGAAGTTATGTAATAATACTTCCCCCCCCACCAAAACATGGGATTTCCTACTTATATGATATGCCAGGTGCATTAGGAAAGAGGAAACAATTACCCTTTATAAAGTCATGGGAACAGTGCTACGCAATATGTTGGCGCTATATAAATACATGTTAATAAATAATAAAAACGGGATCTTAAAATGGATGGAACTGAAGAAGGTATGAGACAAGGAATAGTGAATTTAATGTTTAGTTTGAGGTGTTGAAAGATTCAAGAACTAAATTACAAGCTCTTAAGTAGATGGTACTACACTCCACATAAATTGAGATCAATATATCCCGCAGTGAGTAATGTAAGTTTGAGATGCAAATCGGAGATTGGCACACTCCTTCACATTTTCTGGGAATGCCCCAACCTTACTAATTACTGGTCATTAATCCTTCAGTTGTGTGCACAGATCTTAGGTAGAGTAATACCCGAGTCACCAGCCCGAGTTCTCCTCTTTTGGGAAGAAGACCATGCAGAAAATGTTCCAGATTCTACATTAGAAAGGCATTTACTTAATGTGGCTAACATACTAATACATAGACTATGGAAATCTTCTACTTCTCCTAAGCCTAAAGAGTGGATAGATAAAGTGAATGAAATAGTTAGGTTTGAAGAATTATCTTCCTACAATGGGAAACAACATGCAGATTTTAGGAATGTTTGGACATGGTGGTTCTTGTTTAGGGATTCTTCTGAGTATGAAGAACTTATGAATATTTAGGAACATTGGTTTTGAAATAATATTGTAACCAGGTAATAGTACACAGATTGTATAATGCAAGGTCTGAAAATGTGAGATTTGTGCCATGTACTATTGTAATACTGTTTCCCTCCCCTCTCCTCTTTTTCCTTCTGTACCCCTACCCCATACCATAATTTTCTGAATGATCAATAACAATTTATAATACAAAAAAAAAATGTACGTTATATATAGTGAAATTTAAACTAATCATCCCTCCATCTCCTTCTGGCGGCTGCGCAGGTGGTAATGTGCTGGAGTTCTTCTGTAGAAGGCAACCACCTGCTCAGCAGTGAAGACAAAGTCTGAATCCTCCTCATGTTTACGTTTGCCCTTGGACAGGTTGAAGGGTTTTGGGACGGTGTGTCCTCCTTTGGTAACCTGGACTTATGGGTACAGCCCAAGAAAATTACATTTATGCTCTCCCACACCTAGGTCACAATAAATACTATAACCTCCACAGTCCTAAACTCACTGGTGATGTTGGGTGTTTTCTTAGCGCCAAAGCAAAGTCAACCTCCTTGTAGCCATCTCCCTCAGGCTGATTGCCATTACGCTTGAGTCGATCATCCATTTTAAAGTGAAAATCCACTGGTTTTGTGACTGAAATGAAGTTCTTCACTGGCTGACCTGAGACACAGAAGGCAGGGGTGATACCATGCAGTGGATGCAAAGCAAATAAGCTACATCCTCACACTCTACGGCAGTGATCCCCAACCAGTAGCTCGTGAGCAACATGTTGCTCTCCAACCCCTTGGATGTTGCTCCCAGTGGCCTCAAAGCAGGGGCTTATTTTTGAATTCCAGGCTTGGAGGCAAGTTTTGGTTCCATAAAAACCAGGTGTACTGCCAAACAGAGTCTCAATGTAGGTTGACAATCCACATAGGGGCTACTAAATGGCCAATCACAGCCTTTATTTGGCACCCCAAGAACATTTTTCATGCTATTGTTGCTCTCCAACTCCTTTTACTTCTGAATGTTGCTCACGGGTTCAAAAGGTTGGGGATCCCTGCTCTACGGGAAACACTTCATCTCTGTTCCATATGCATACCGAGAAGGTGCATTTTGCCAAGAGAAATCTGGCTCTCGCACACCCTTGTGTGCTGTCTGGTGCACAATGGTAGAGGTTCAGCTACCCCAAATCCAATCTAGAAGTCAAGCAATCCAGAGGCACACAAGCAAGGAAAACCTTGCACGTTTATTGCGGTATAGCAGTGCAACGTTTCGGGGTCTGGCCCCTTTATCAAGCAAGGTGTTCCTTGCTTGCATCAGTTCTGTGTGCCTCTGGATTGCTTGACTTCTGCATTTTGCCAAGACCCAGAGAAGCGGTTTTATTATAGGCTCAGTTGGGCCTATGGACACTTTGTAGATTGTATCTTGTGTTTAAATCAAGCAAGAGCAGTTGATTACTCGTGGCTTACATCAGGCCCGGACTGATAATGTATCAGTTCGGGCAAATGCCCGAGGGGCCGCTCTACCCTGCATTCTAGTGGGCCGCCCGCTGCCTAATTAGATGCGGTGCTCGCTGCACTTGCCAGCTAGTAATCACTCACACCAACGTACACGGCACGGTGGGACAGCTAATTAACTTATCTTTCAGCCCGTACCACGGACGGTAGGAGCTTTTACTTTCTTTCCCCCCCCCCTCCCGTTTGCAGTCCTACCAGTGCCTGTGAACGTTTCGGAACTCCCTGTCATTGCTGATCTATTCATGCTCCTGACACTGACTTCTGTTATCCTGTGAAAGAGATAGGTGCAAGCAGGCACGCAGCAGAAGTCTGACCCCTGTGACCTAGGAGGAAGTGATCAGCGGTGACAGAAGAATTTGAAGCCCCCCACAGACTGAACATCCATGCTGCACTGAAGCCGAGTTATAAATTATTGTAAGAGCCGGCTGTAAACTTTATGTTCATGAAGAGGGGGAGTTTATGATTTTGGAATTATATTTACAGAAAAGTAGAGGCTAACAAAGAGCAAACAGTACCCCACACTATCTTTTATTCTAAAATGAATTTAAAATTATACAGTACCCTTGAGGTGCATCAATCAGTGTTTCGTATTTAGTGTAATCGATTCAATACTAACTTAGCGACCAATTAATTTATCGATAAAAACCATCAATTAATTTATGAATTCATTTAATCAATTTGTAGTTCATTAATTAAAGTGCATTCAATATACAATCAATTAACTATGAATTAATTTTAGATCATCAAACAATTAAGGTGCCAGTGCTAATAAATATCAATTTTAAAAAAGATTTTTTTTAAAATAGCTTTTAACCATTTGCAAGCAAAATAATAGAAATAAAAGAGATTGAAAAGTATAATAGGAGAGGCTGCCAAACAGAATGCAGTGTTTAGTTTAAAGACAGAGCAGGGAAATCATAAACTTAATCAATGTGGGGCAGACAGGTGAGAAGGGACGAAAAAAAAGGGAGACGAGTGGGAGGCAAATCAAGAATAATGACAAATGCAGAGATTAAACGAAGAATGGTATTTGACCTAGTGAGTATTTATATGTTTTCTTTCATTAGTATTGCTGAACAGTAGCCTAACCTACCTAACTGCTAGTTGATCCAGAGGAAGGCAAAAACCTTCCTTATTGACTGTGAGGTGCTGACTTAGGAAACAATCATTTCAAGCTGGCAAACCACTGGTGCTGCCTTCTACTTGTCTTTCTACCTGCTGTATTGCTCTGTGGGCTTGGTAGGGTTGGGGTGGAGATTAAGAGCTTAGCAGAAGAAGCAACATGTAAAAGTGGGGAAATATAAAGCTTTTGGGCAAGGGTAAAAAATACACTTATGTATTATAAGGGATAATGAACCCCCTACTGTAACCAACGTAGGGCCGGCACTCTTGAATAAAGTGTTCATTTGCTTGGGTGCACAATCAATAAATTATCTCCATATTTTATATATACATATATAAAATATATGTGTGTATTTGTAAAACACCAGCATGCATTTACGTGTGGGCTGCTTTAATTTTTTTGCCTGGGCTGCTTTTTACTCCCAGTCCGGCCCTGGCTTACATTATTGCAATATGGCACAGCAGGATATTTTTTAAGGTGGCTTAAAGTTCTCCATGCAGTGGTTAAACTAATGGCTGACAACTTTTGAGGTGGGAGCTGTTGTAAGGCAAGGGTGCCCTTTAAAAGGAACAGTAACACCAAAAAATAAAAGTCAATATAATGTACTGGTGCCCAGCACTGACAAAACCAGTGTGTTTACTTCAGAAAAACAACTATAATTTATATAAACAAGGTTCTGTGTAGCCATGGGGGTAGTCATTCAAGCATAGGACACATAGCAGATAACAGATAAATTCTGAAAAATCCCATTTTATGTTGGATTACAATACTACGAACGGGCTCTGCAGGACGGTCGCAGGACCGCATCAACTAGCAGTTGTGGTCCTGGATCATACGGAAAATCAAGCTTGACCGATCGATATTTGGCTGATTTTTGGCCTGATATCGATCGGGAGGACCCGTCGGGAGACCCCACACATGGGCAGATAAGATGCCGAATCTGTCTAAAGGATCGATATCGGCAGCTTTAATCTGCCCATGTATGGCCACCTTTACTTAGCCTTGCATTCTCCCACAACCCTCTTTTATGTGCCCACAATAAGCTATAGTCTCATGTTGTGTTGGATCAGGGAAATATAATTACTCCCACTAATATGTACACAACTGCTCCAGATATGGCAACTTTCACGGAATGCTCATTTTTCTTGAGATTCTATTCTATTTCCTTCTGAAGCGCATGCATTTTCTCAAGCTCTTGTTCTTCTGAATTTTTAGACTTCGCCAGAATGTTCCTCCTCCTGAAAATAAACCTGTATGTCTTATGGAAATAGGTCACGGTCACTTGTCCACTCTAAGGTTGAACAACTCTATGGTAAGTTTACAGTGCAAATCATAAAGGCAGGGCAGTTCAAGAAGAATCAGAAGTCAAACTTGCACTGGCAGAAACACACAACACAGTAGATTCTAAGCCAGTGCTGGATGGATGTAAGCAGGGGGACCAGAGACCACGATGAGAGTATAATTTGTCTGTGTATGTTCTATGAGCAAAGTACATTGATGACTATGTGAGGCTCAGCCTTGTCTGTCTAAAAGGCAATTAATTACAAGTTACCAGCAAAGTACCATGATGGACATGGATTTAATTTAAAACTCCGCTGCACAAGGAATTTCCCAGTTTCCTGCAAGTAAGCAGCCAGGGTTACTGGGCCCCAGCAAAGGATGGCATCAATTTATTCCTAAAGAATTGTAAATGTGGTCACTGGAGCTGATGCAGTTTCATTAGCCTATAGGCATACATACCCTTTTAGTTTTTTGCATGGTGAGTATTCAGATTGTGCGGTTTCTGTTTCCAGATGGGTCTCCTTCATTTTTAGGAGGATCTTCTGCCGATGTTTCTTAGACATCTGCCTGGCTGACCTGTTGTAGGGAGAGACAGTGATAGAACAGATAAATGAGAAGAGCCAGATAAGTTATGACATAGCAGAAACAGTCCAGTCAGTAGTCACTGTCTTAAAGGGGAACTAGACCCCTAAACATTATAGGACTTGAAAGATAAAGCTTATGTGAAAATGCTTCATCTAAATATACAGTAGCATTCTATCCGTTGATTGGACGATGGAGCCCTTTGTACTCCCACATTTTTTCCTGTTAGTCAGAGCCACCTGAAAAGAAATAACGCAGTTCTCGGAAAGGCCATCATAAAATGGGGGCTCAAGGCCAAAGGGTAATATTACACACATTACAGACCAATTGATTCCATATAAAGTATGGTACTCGGAGAATTGAGCGTGCATGCAAATGTATCAAACTATTTCTCCATAAGGGCAGCCCAACTACATGAATAAATTAGACAAGCTGAAAATAGCTGTGGCATTGCTTCTTTTAGCACAACCAACAGAAATGCATTCAACTCAATCCACTAATGGCTCAGAATTATCTAAACCTCCCAAATGGTCAAACATGCCAAGATGGGAGAGTAATTCTTAGTGTCCATCAATTTGTAATTCTTTGCTTCACTGCATATCTAACAATACTGTCAGCATCACTGGGCTCCTGTACCAATATAGAGCCAGTGGCCCTTCCAGCAAACATGGGAATCTTAAATGAGATAAAGCATAAATAAAAATACCCCTCAAACTTGCTGGCAATGACAGATATGGTTTCACTCTGGGTTAAAAAAAACCATATCCTATAGATGCTACAGTTTCTGCCTGTGTTTCAAATGAGCAGTGAGGTGCCTGCCAGAAGTACAGTAGGAGGAGGAGGAGGATAGCCCATTACACCCCTGTTTCACACAAGCAAATACAGGCTTCAGTTCCCTATCAGGTCACACTCATATGTTTTTAATGCATTCAGGGAAATACAACCTGGAATTACAAAGGAGACAAAGGAGACACAAGTAGAGTGTGGTCAAAGTAGGAGAATGAGGGTGAGAACTCGGATGAGGTTCAATGCCTGTTAATATTAGCAATACAGGTTACAAGGACTACACCCACAAACAGCCACAAACAGGTCCCTTATACTTATTAGTTTGTAATGCATCGCCCAATTAACTTCCAGCCTACGTGAAAAACATAGCAGCTATGTTAGTGCAAAAACATTTCTGAAGGCATGTTAGGTGGCAACTTAAAGGGTATGGCCCTGGCCTAATTCTTTGGAGAGTCAAGCTCAGCACACCATCCCATCTCTTTGTACAGTTAACACCCCAAAAGTCTAACCAAAGCAAGTCAAATGCACCATACTTCTTTAGAACATGCAAATATATTAGCACTGCACTCGGCACGGAGGTCCCTTACACTCCCAGCAGAAAAGCCTGAGTATTTGTCACTTACCAGCATTTAATGCGGTTTCTGGTCCGGGGGAATATTTTCTGCATTGGTCACTTGGTCTAAAGAACAGGAAATGGAGACAGATGACATGTGGCAGACAACTCAATAATATGTAGCACACCCTTGAGTGTACTTTTGCTATGTATTAAGGCGGTGTGTGTGACCAGGCTAAAACTGCTTGTAGTGTGCCCCGGACCCCCAGTGTACCCGTGCAACTCCCTGCAACTGGTGTAGATCAATGCAGCAGGATAATCAGCCAGACAAGTTTCTTTGCAGTAACATAAAATTGTTTATTAACAGAGAACCATTGCAATGGAGTAGTTCACCGGTACTTAGATGTTCACAAGCATAATAGGATAGCTTCAAAGAGCAATATTCTCTCCAGGGGGTACAAGGTACAGCAGATGAGCTAATATTCAATATGTATCAAAGTTACAGCAACAAGAGACTTGGGAGATAGTTACCACTCTCACTGGGCACTATCCCTCCGGATGAAAACTAAAGCTTGGGTTTCTCAGCCTGGGGTCTTGTATCTTGGCACCCGACTTGGTCCTCACCTCACCCACTGTATTCAGCCTGGGGTCTTGCATCTTGGTACCCTATCTGGTCCTCAACTCACCCACTGTAGTCCCTGCTCTAGTGGTTCACATACCACGGGTTCCTAACCCCACTATTTCTCCTCATTGGAGACACATCTGCTCACTAGCTACCCTGTGCTGACTCTCACTCCTAGAAGACTATTACTGCATTCACTAACTCACACTTAACTAACATCACCGGCAGACCTGGACCTGTAGTACCTCCCAGTGAGGCAAAGTCCCAGGACAGAACAAGACCACATGGTGCTTAACCCCTTTATCAAATAGTGCCACCTAGTGGACAAACTCCGTGAACTAATGTGGACCCAGCAAAGGACATAGCTGCCTGAGTTAACTAAAGGACCCTTAGGTGTCCAAATACTAAAGGGAAACTGCCTGAGTAATTTAACCCAAATCTCAGGGTCCCTACATATAGAAAACTGTCCCATGAGAAAGCCATTATGTTGAGCTTCCGTTTTTGTCAGTGTGGTTTTATTGAGGTGTGCAAGAGAGCAGGACTGCTTCTCCCAGCCTAACATTGTCCATTAGAATTAATATTCCTTATCAAAGATTCATGAGCTGAACCCCCACATCTCCTAACTGGGGTCCCACTTATCTAAACAGCATGTAAACATGTGCTGAACTTGTAGCCAATCACTATCAGGATATAAACATAAAACATGATTAGCTGCAACTCACTTTTTTATTCCTGGGATCAGAGGTGAGTGGAGCATTGATACACGGGGGCATTAAGGGAAATAATGGCAGAAATGAAGGAAATCGCTATTTGAGTGTGACACTGGCTAGTGCCTGGGATATTAGCCTTGGTTTTGTGTATATTCTAATAGAAAATATCATTATGGGAGGAATGGGGAAACAGGCAGACTACAGACAACTCAGGATAAATACACAGAAGTACATCCTGGCATTTGGCCGCACAGACAACTGGCAGTTAAATAACGGATTTCTCACTTTCATTTCTGGGATCAGAGGTAAGTGGATGCACAGCACACACTGGGGGACAATTTATGGAAAATAATGATATAAATGAAGAAAATCACTACTAAATTGAGTCACTAGGTGGCGTCTGGGATATTAGCCTTGGTTTTGTCATTTTAATAGATTATAGGAGAGTTGGGGTTGGGGGAAGGAACAGGGATGCAGGGAGACTCCACACCTGTCAGGCTAAATACAGAAAGTATAAAATAATATTTGGGATTCCAATTGCTTTATATTTAAAATAAGTGCAAGTTAAGAAATAATAAAAGTCTGAAATCTCCTATGTTAACATATTACAGGGGTCACTATAGCAACATCTGGAGTGACATTTGCTGTTCAGGTTTCTCCTCTAATGCTATTAATATTTATATTTCTCTCTGTATCTCACTTTGTATATAACATTTACTTCTTAATAAAGCTGTTAAGGGAAAGTTAAGAAATTATTAAGGGGAAAGTCTGAAATCTCCCATGTTCCCATATAACAGGGGTCACTGACAGTGTTTGGAGTGACAGTTGACAGTTGGCCACTTGCTGTTCAGGTTTCTCCTCTAATGCTATTAATATTTATATTTCTCTCTGTATCTCACTTTGTATATAACATTTACTTATTAAAAAGATTTTCAGTAAAAGTTAAATAATTATTAAGGGCAAAAGTCTGAAATCCCCATGTTCCCATATAACAGGGGTCACCCAGTGTTTGGAGCGACAGTTGGTCACTTGGTGTTTCCCCTCCAATACTATTAATATCCATATTTCTCTTTAGATCTCACTTTGTATATAAAACTGACTTCTTAAAAAGCTTTAAAGGAAAAAGTTTTGGAGCTGCAACTTCCCAGTCACTGTTACTTATGTCCTGAATGTCCCAGCATCCCTTGTCACACCTGCAGCCTGTAGTCTTCTAGCTCTTAATGAACTACAAATCCCAGCATCCCTTGTCAGACCTGTAGCCTATAGTACAAATCCCAGCATCCCTTGTCACACCTGCAGCCTATAGTACAAATCCCAGCATCCCTTGTCAGACCTGTAGCCTATAGTACAAATCCCAGAATCCCTTGTCAGACCTGTAGCCTATAGTACAAATCCCAGCATCCCTTGTCAGACCTGTAGCCTATAGTACAAATCCCAGCATCCCTTGTCTGACCTGAAGCCTATACCCTTCTAACTGTTACTGACCTACAAATCCCAGCATACCTTATTAGACCTGTAGCCTGTAGTACAAATCCCAGAATCCCTTGTCTGACCTGCTGCCTATAACCTTCTAACTGTTACTGACCTACAAATCCCAGCATCCCTTGTCAGACATGCAGCTTGTGGTCTTCTAACTGTTACTGAACTACAAATCCCAGCATCCCTTGTCAGACCTGTAGCCTATAGTACAAATCCCAGAATCCCTTGTCTGACCTGCTGCCTATAACCTTCTAACTGTTCCTGACCTACAAATCCCAGCATCCCTTGTCAGACCTGCAGCCTGTAGTTTTTTAGCTGTTACAGATCTACAAATCCCAAAATCCCTTTTCAGACCTGCAGCTTGTGGTCTTCTAACTGTTACTGAACTACAAATCCCCGCTTCACTTGTCAGACCTGCAGCCTGTAGTACAAATCACAACATGCCTTATCAGACCTGCAGCCTGTGGTCTTCTAACTGTTACTGAACTACAAATCCCAGCATCCCTTCACAGGCCTGTAGCCTATAGTACAAATCCCAGCATCCCTTGTCTGACCTGCAGCCTGTAGTTTTCTAGCTGTTACAGATCTACAAATCCCAGCACCCCTTGTCAGACATGCAGCTTGTGGTCTTCTAACTGTTACTGAACTACAAATCCCAGCATCACTTGTCAGACCTGCAGCCTGTAGTACAAATCACAACATGCCTTGTCAGACCTGCAGCCTGTGGTCTTCTAACTGTTACTGAACTACAAATCCCAGCATCCCTTACAGACCTGCAGCCTGTAGTACAAATCCCAGAATCCCTTGTCAGACCTGTAGCCTCTAGTACAAATCCCAGCATCCCTTGTCAGACCTGCAGCTTGTGGTCTTCTAACTGTTACTGAACTATAAATCCCAACATCGCTTATCAGACCTGCAGCTTGTGGTATTCTAACTGTTACTGAACTACAAATCCCAGCATCCCTTGTCAGACCTGTAGCCTATAGTACAAATGCCAAAATCCCTTGTCAGACCTGTAGCCTAAAGTACAAATCCCAGAATCCCTTGTCAGACCTGAAGCCTATAGTACAAATCCCAGAATCCCTTGTCAGACCTAAAGCCTATAGTACAAATCCCAGAATCCCTTGTCTGACCTGTAGCCAATAGTACAAATCCCAGAATCCCTTGTCAGACCTGTAGCCTATAGTACAAATCCCAGAATCCCTTGTCAGACCTGTAGCCTGTAGTACAAATCCCAGAATCCCTTGTCAGACCTGTAGCCTATAGTACAAATCCCAGCATCCCTTGTCAGACCTTTAGCCTGTAGTACAAATCCCAGAATCCCTTGTCAGACCTTTAGCCTATAGTACAAATCCCAGAATCCCTTGTCAGACCTGTAGCCTATAGTACAAATCCCAGCATCCCTTGTCAGACCTGTAGCCTATAGTACAAATCCCAGCATCCCTTGTCAGACCTTGAGCCTATAGTACAAATCCCAGCATCCCTTGTCAGACCTGTAACCTATAGTACAAATCCCAGCATCCCTTGTCAGACCTGCAGCTCGTGGTCTTCTAACTGTTACTGAACCTCAAATCCCAGAATCCCTTGTCAGACCTGTAGCCTATAGTACAAATCCCAGCATCCCTTGTCAGACCTGCAGCCTATAGTACAAATCCCAGCATCCCTTGTCAGACCTGTAGCCTATAGTACAAATCCCAACATCCCTTCTCAGATCTGCAGCCTATAGTACAAATCCCAGCATCCCTTGTCAGACCTGTAGCCTGTAGTACAAATCCCAGCATCCCTTGTCAGACCTGTAGCCTATAGTACAAATCCCAGCATCCCTTGTCTGACCTGAAGCCTATACCCTTCTAACTGTTACTGACCTACAAATCCCAGCATACCTTATTAGACCTGTAGCCTGTAGTACAAATCCCAGAATCCCTTGTCTGACCTGCTGCCTATAACCTTCTAACTGTTACTGACGTACAAATCCCAGCATCCCTTGTCAGACATGCAGCTTGTGGTCTTCTAACTGTTACTGAACTACAAATCCCAGCATCCCTTGTCAGACCTGTAGCCTATGGTACAAATCCCAGCATCCCTTGTCAGACCTGTAGCCTATTGTACAAATCCCAGAATCCCTTGTCTGACCTGCTGCCTATAACCTTCTAACTGTTACTGACCTACAAATCCCAGCATCCCTTGTCAGACCTGCAGCCTGTAGTTTTTTAGCTGTTACAGATCTACAAATCCCAAAATCCCTTTTCAGACCTGCAGCTTGTGGTCTTCTAACTGCTACTGAGCTAGAAATCCCAGCATCCCTTGTCAGAACTGCAGCTTATGGTCTTCTAACTGTTACTGAACTACAAATCCCCGCATCACTTGTCAGACCTGCAGCCTGTAGTACAAATCACAACATGCCTTATCAGACCTGCAGCCTGTGGTCTTCTAACTGTTACTGAACTACAAATCCCAGCATCCCTTGTCAGGCCTGTAGCCTATAGTACAAATCCCAGCATCACTTGTCAGACCTGCAGCCTGTAGTACAAATCACAACATGCCTTGTCAGACCTGCAGCCTGTGGTCTTCTAACTGTTACTGAACTACAAATCCCAGCATCCCTTACAGACCTGCAGCCTGTACTACAAATCCCAGCATCCCTTGTCAGACCTGTAGCCTATAGTATAAATCCCAGCATCCCTTGTCAGACCTGCAGCCTGTAGTTTTCTAGCTGTTACAGATCTACAAATCCCAGCATCCCTTGTCAGACCTGTAGCCTGTACTACAAATCCCAGAATCCCTTGTCTGACCTGTAGCCAATAGTACAAATCCCAGAATCCCTTGTCAGACCTGTAGCCTGTAGTAAAAATCCCAGAATCCCTTGTCCGACCTGTAGCCTATAGTACAAATCCCAGAATCCCTTGTCAGACCTGTAGCCTGTAGTAAAAATCCCAGAATCCCTTGTCAGACCTGTAGCCTATAGTACAAATCCCAGCATCCCTTGTCAGACCTGTAGCCTATAGTACAAATCCCAGAATCCCTTGTCAGACCTGTAGCCTGTAGTACAAATCCCAGCATCCCTTGTCAGACCTGCAGCTTGTGGTCTTCTAGCTGTTACTGAACTTCAAATCCCAGCATCCCTTGTGAGACCTGTAGCCTGTACTACAAATCCCAGCATCCCTTGTCAGACCTGTAGCCTATAGTATAAATCCCAGCATCCCTTGTCAGACCTGCAGCCTGTAGTTTTCTAGCTGTTACTGAACTACAAATCCCAGCATCCCTTACAGACCTGCAGCCTGTACTACAAATCCCAGCATCCCTTGTCAGACCTGTAGCCTATAGTATAAATCCCAGCATCCCTTGTCAGACCTGCAGCCTGTAGTTTTCTAGCTGTTACAGATCTACAAATCCCAGCATCCCTTGTCAGACCTGTAGCCTGTACTACAAATCCCAGAATCCCTTGTCTGACCTGTAGCCAATAGTACAAATCCCAGAATCCCTTGTCAGACCTGTAGCCTGTAGTAAAAATCCCAGAATCCCTTGTCCGACCTGTAGCCTATAGTACAAATCCCAGAATCCCTTGTCAGACCTGTAGCCTGTAGTAAAAATCCCAGAATCCCTTGTCAGACCTGTAGCCTATAGTACAAATCCCAGCATCCCTTGTCAGACCTGTAGCCTATAGTACAAATCCCAGAATCCCTTGTCAGACCTGTAGCCTGTAGTACAAATCCCAGCATCCCTTGTCAGACCTGCAGCTTGTGGTCTTCTAGCTGTTACTGAACTTCAAATCCCAGCATCCCTTGTGAGACCTGTAGCCTGTACTACAAATCCCAGCATCCCTTGTCAGACCTGTAGCCTATAGTATAAATCCCAGCATCCCTTGTCAGACCTGCAGCCTGTAGTTTTCTAGCTGTTACAGATCTACAAATCCAAGCATCCCTTGTCAGACCTGCAGCTTGTGGTCTTCTAACTGTTACTGAACTACAAATCCCAGCATCACTTGTCAGACCTGCAGCCTGTAGTACAAATCACAACATGCCTTGTCAGACCTGCAGCCTGTGGTCTTCTAACTATTACTGACCTACAAATCCCAGCATCCCTTGTCAGACCTGTAGCCTGTAGTACAAATCCCAAGATCCCTTCTCAGACCTGCAGCCTATAGTACAAATCCCAGCATCCCTTGTCTGACCTGCAGCCTGTAGTTTTCTAGCTGTTACAGATCTACAAATCCCAGCATCCCTTGTCAGACCTGCAGCTTGTGGTCTTCTAACTGTTACTGAACTACAAATCCCAGCATCACTTGTCAGACCTGCAGCCTGTAGTACAAATCACAACATGCCTTGTCAGACCTGCAGCCTGTGGTCTTCTAACTATTACTGACCTACAAATCCCAGCATCCCTTGTCAGACCTGTAGC
Organism: Xenopus laevis; assembly: GCF_017654675.1. NCBI lineage: Eukaryota > Metazoa > Chordata > Amphibia > Anura > Pipidae > Xenopus > Xenopus laevis. The sequence continues at coordinate 18,255,429 of NC_054388.1, read as the reverse complement.
CTATAGTACAAATCCCAGAATCCCTTGTCAGACCTGTAGCGTATAGTACAAATCCCAGCATCCCTTGTCAGATCTGCAGCCTGTAGTACAAATCCCAACATCCCTTCTCAGACCTGCAGCCTATAATCTTTTAACTGTTACTGACCTACAAATCCCAGCATCCCTTGTCAGACCTGCAGCCTGTGGTATTCTAAATATATCAGGTTGTATCCAAGGACAAACTTTGGTTTCTATTCTAACTGCTACTGACCTACAAATCCCAGCATCCCTTGTCAGATCTGAAGCCTGTAGTACAAATACCAACATCCCTTCTCAGACCTGCAGCCTATAATCTTTTAACTATTACTGACCTACAAATCCCAGCATCCCTTGTTAGACATGCATCTTATAGTTTTATAGCTGTTACTGAACTACAAATCCCAGCATCCCTTGTCAGACCTGCAGCTTGTGGTCTTCTAACTGTTACTGAACTACAAATCCCAGCATGCCTTGTCAGACCTGCAGCCTGTAGTACAAATCCCAGAATCCCTTGTTAGACCTGTAGCCTATAATCTTTTAACTGTTACTGACCTACAAATCCCAGCATCCCTTGTCAGACATGCAGCTTGTAGTTTTATAGCTGTTACTGAACTACAAATCCCAGCATCCCTTGTCAGACCTGCAGCTTGTGGTCTTCTAACTGTTACTGAACTACAAATCCCAGCATCCCTTGTCTGACCTGCTGTCTATAACTTTCTAACTGTTACTGAACTATAAATCCCAGCATCGCTTATCACACCTGCAGCTTGTGGTATTCTAACTGTTACTGAACTACAAATCCCAGCATTCCTTGTCAGACCTTAAGCCTATAGTACAAATCCCAGCATTCCTTGTCAGACCTGAAACCTATAGTACAAATCCCAGAATCCCTTGTCAGACCTTGTAGCCTATAGTACAAATCCCAGCATCCCTTGTCAGACCTGTAGCCTATAGTACATATCCCAGAATCCCTTGTCAGACCTGCAGCCAATAGTACAAATCCCAGAATCCCTTGTCAGACCTGTAGCCTGTAGTAAAAATCCCAGAATCCCTTGTCAGACCTGTAGCCAATAGTACAAATCCCAGAATCCCTTGTCAGACCTGTAGCCTGTAGTAAAAATCCCAGAATCCCTTGTCAGACCTTTAGCCTGTAGTACAAATCCCAGCATCCCTTGTCAGACCTGCAGCTTGTGGTCTTCTAGCTGTTACTGAACTTCAAATCCCAGCATCCCTTGTGAGACCTGTAGCCTGTACTACAAATTCCAGCATCCCTTGTCAGACATGTAGCCAATAGTATAAATCCCAGCATCCCTTGTCAGACCTGCAGCCTGTAGTACAAATCCCAGCATCCCTTGTCAGACCTGTAGCCTATAGTATAAATACCAGCATCCCTTGTCAGACCTGTAGCCTATAGTATAAATCCCAGCATCCCTTGTCAAACCTGAAGCCTGTAGTTTTCTAGCTGTTACAGATCTACAAATCCCAGCACCCCTTGTCAGACCTGCAGCTTGTGGTCTTCTAACTGTTACTGAACTACAAATCCCAGCATCACTTGTCAGACCTGCAGCCTGTAGTACAAATCACAACATGCCTTGTCAGACCTGCAGCCTGTGGTCTTCTAACTGTTACTGAACTACAAATCCCAGCATCCCTTACAGACCTGCAGCCTGTAGCACAAATCCCAGCATCACTTGTCAGACCTGCAGCCTGTAGTACAAATCACAACATGCCTTATCAGACCTGCAGCCTGTGTTCTTCTAACTGTTACTGAACTACAAATCCCAGCATCCCTTGTCAGGCCTGTAGCCTATAGTACAAATCCCAGCATCCCTTGTCTGACCTGCAGCCTATTGTACAAATCACAACATGCCTTGTCAGACCTGCAGCCTGTGGTCTTCTAACTGTTACTGAACTACAAATCCCAGCATCCCTTACAGACCTGCAGCCTGTAGTACAAATCCCAGTATCCCTAGTCAGACCTGTAGCCTGTAGTACAAATCCCAGCATCCCTTGTCAGACATGCAGCTTGTGGTCTTCTAACTGTTACTGAACTATAAATCCCAACATCGCTTATCAGACCTGCAGCTTGTGGTATTCTAACTGTTACTGAACTACAAATCCCAGCATTCCTTGTCAGACCTGAAGCCTATAGTACAAATCCCAGCATCCCTTGTCAGACCTGTAGCCTATAGTACAAATGCCAAAATCCCTTGTCAGACCTGTAGCCTAAAGTACAAATCCCAGCATCCCTTGTCAGACCTGAAGCCTATAGTACAAATCCCAGAATCCCTTGTCAGACCTAAAGCCTATAGTACAAATCCCAGAATCCCTTGTCAGACCTGTAGCCAATAGTACAAATCCCAGAATCCCTTGTCTGACCTGTAGCCAATAGTACAAATCCCAGAATCCCTTGTCAGACCTGTAGCCTATAGTACAAATCCCAGAATCCCTTGTCAGACCTTGAGCCTATAGTACAAATCCCAGCATCTCTTGTCAGACCTGTAGCCTGTAGTACAAATCCCAGAATCCCTTGTCAGACCTGTAGCCTGTAGTACAAATCCCAGAATCCCTTGTCAGACCTGTAGCCTGTAGTACAAATCCCAGCATCCCTTGTCAGACCTTTAGCCTGTAGTACAAATCCCAGAATCCCTTGTCAGACCTGTAGCCTATAGTACAAATCCCAGAATCCTTTGTCAGACCTGTAGCCTATAGTACAAATCCCAGCATCCCTTGTCAGACCTAAAGCCTATAGTACAAATCCCAGCATCCCTTGTCAGACCTGTAGCCTGTAGTACAAATCCCAGCATCCCTTGTCAGACCTGTAGCCTATAGTACAAATCCCAGCATCCCTTGTCAGACCTGTAGCCTATAGTACAAATCCCAGCATCCCTTGTCAGACCTGTAGCCTATAGTACAAATCCCAGAATCCCTTGTCAGACCTGTAGCCTATAGTACAAATCCCAGCATCCCTTGTCAGACCTTGAGCCTATAGTACAAATCCCAGCATCCCTTGTCAGACCTGTAGCCTATAGTACAAATCCCAGCATCTCTTGTCAGACCTGCAGCTCGTGGTCTTCTAACTGTTATTGAACCTCAAATCCCAGAATCCCTTGTCAGACCTGTAGACTATAGCAGGGTCGGACTGGACATGGGGGGGCCCATCGGGTAACTATACTCCGGGCCCCCCGTGCGCATGCGCGAACGGGTCGCCGCACGCCAGCGCGCATGCGCGAACGTCTCTGCGCACGCTGGTGTGTATGCAAACGCCGGTGCGCATGCGCGAACACCAAAGCGCATGCGATACCGGCGCAACGATTAATTTTTATTTGGGTGCCAGAACATTGGGGGAGGGGGATGGGCCGGCGGGGGCCCATGAAGGCCGGGGCCCACCGGGTATTTTCCCGGTTTCCCGCCGGCCCAGTCCGACGCTGGCCTATAGTACAAATCCCAGCAACCCTTGTCAGACCTGTAGCCTATAGCACAAATCCCAGCATCCCTTGTCTGACCTGAAGCCTATACCCTTCTAAATGTTACTGACCTACAAATCCCAGCATTCCTTTGTCAGACCTGTAGCCTATAGTACAAATCCCAGAATCCCTTGTCTGACCTGCTGCCTATAACCTTCTAACTGTTACTGACCTACAAATCCCAGCATCCCTTGTCAGACATGCAGCTTGTGGTCTTCTAACTGTTACTGAACTACAAATCCCAGCATCCCTTGTCAGACCTGTAGCCTATAGTACAAATCCCAGCATCCCTTGTCAGACCTGTAGCCTATAGTACAAATCCCAGAATCCCTTGTCTGACCTGCTACCTATAACCTTCTAACTGTTACTGACCTACAAATCCCAGCATCCCTTGTCAGACCTGCAGCCTGTAGTTTTTTAGCTGTTACAGATCTACAACTCCCAAAATCCCTTTTCAGACCTGCAGCTTGTGGTCTTCTAACTGCTACTGAGCTACAAATCCCAGCATCCCTTGTCAGAACTGCAGCTTATGGTCTTCTAACTGTTACTGACCTACAAATCCCAGCATCCCTTGTCAGACCTGCAGCCTGTAGTTTTTTAGCTGTTACAGATCTACAACTCCCAAAATCCCTTTTCAGACCTGCAGCTTGTGGTCTTCTAACTGCTACTGAGCTACAAATCCCAGCATCCCTTGTCAGAACTGCAGCTTATGGTCTTCTAACTGTTACAGATCTACAAATCTCAGCACCCCTTGTCAGACCTGCAGCTTGTGGTCTTCTAAATGTTACTGAACTACAAATCCCAGCATCACTTGTCAGACCTGCAGCCTGTAGTACAAATCACAACATGCCTTGTCAGACCTGCAGCCTGTGGTCTTCTAACTGATACTGAACTACAAATCCCAGAATCCCTTACAGACCTGCAGCCTGTAGTACAAATCCCAGCATCCCTTGTCAGACCTGTAGCCTGTAGTACAAATCCCAGCATCCCTTGTCAGACATGCAGCTTGTGGTCTTCTAACTGTTACTGAACTATAAATCCCAGCATCGCTTATCAGACCTGCAGCTTGTGGTATTCTAACTGTTACTGAACTACAAATCCCAGCATTCCTTGTCAGACCTGAAGCCTATAGTACAAATGCCAAAATCCCTTGTCAGACCTGTAGCCTAACGTACAAATCCCAGCATCCCTTGTCAGACCTGAAGCCTATAGTACAAATCCCAGAATCCCTTGTCAGACCTAAAGCCTATAGTACAAATCCCAGAGTCCCTTGTCAGACCTGTAGCCAATAGTACAAATCCCAGAATCCCTTGTCTGACCTGTAGCCAATAGTACAAATCCCAGAATCCCTTGTCAGACCTGTAGCCTATAGTACAAATCCCAGAATCCCTTGTCAGACCTGTAGCCTGTAGTAAAAATCCCAGAATCCCTTGTCAGACCTGTAGCCTATAGTACAAATCCCAGCATCCCTTGTCAGACCTGTAGCCTATAGTACAAATCCCAGAATCCCTTGTCAGACCTGTAGCCTATAGTACAAATCCCAGAATCCCTTGTCAGACCTGTAGCCTGTAGTACACATCCCAGCATCCCTTGTCAGACCTGCAGCTTGTGGTCTTCTAGCTGTTACTGAACTTCAAATCCCAGCATCCCTTGTCAGACCTGTAGCCTGTACTACAAATCCCAGCATCCCTTGTCAGACCTGTAGCCAATAGTATAAATCCCAGCATCCCTTGTCAGACCTGCAGCCTGTAGTACAAATCCCAGCATCCCTTGTCAGACCTGTAGCCTATAGTATAAATCCCAGCATCCCTTGTCAGACCTGCAGCCTGTAGTTTTCTAGCTGTTACAGATCTAAAAATCCCAGTATCCCTTGTCAGACCTGTAGCCTGTACTACAAATCCCAGCATCCCTTGTCAGACCTGTAGCCTATAGTATAAATCCCAGCATCCCTTGTCAGACCTGCAGCCTGTAGTTTTCTAGCTGTTACAGATCTACAAATCCCAGCATCCCTTGTCAGACCTGCAGCCTGTAGTACAAATCCCAGCATCCCTTGTCAGACCTGTAGCCTGTAGTACAAATCCCAACATCCCTTCTCAGACCTGCAGCCTATAGTACAAATCCCAGCATCCCTTGTCTGACCTGCAGCCTGTAGTTTTCTAGCTGTTACAGATCTACAAATCCCAGCGTCCCTTGTCAGACCTGCAGCTTGTGGTCTTCTAACTGTTACTGAACTACAAATCCCAGCATCCCTTGTCAGACCTGTAGCCTATAGTACAAATCCCAGAATCCCTTGTCAGACCTGTAGCGTATAGTACAAATCCCAGCATCCCTTGTCAGATCTGCAGCCTGTAGTACATATCCCAACATCCCTTCTCAGACCTGCAGCCTATAATCTTTTAACTGTTACTGACCTACAAATCCCAGCATCCCTTGTCAGACCTGCAGCCTATAGTACAAATCCCAGCATCCCTTGTCAGACCTGTAGCCTGTAGTACAAATCCCAGAATCCCTTGTCTGACCTGCTGCCTATAACCTTCTAACTGTTACTGTCCTACAAATCCCAGCATCCCTTGTCAGACATGCAGCTTGTGGTCTTCTAACTGTTACTTAACTTCAAATCCCAGCATCCCTTGTCAGACCTGTAGCCTGTACTACAAATCCCAGCATCCCTTGTCAGACCTGTAGCCAATAGTATAAATCCCAGCATCCCTTGTCAGACCTGCAGCCTGTAGTACAAATCCCAGCATCCCTTGTCAGACCTGTAGCCTGTAGTTTTCTAGCTGTTACAGATCTACAAATCCCAGCATCCCTTGTCAGACCTGTAGCCTGTACTACAAATCCCAGCATCCCTTGTCAGACCTGTAGCCTATAGTATAAATCCCAGCATCCCTTGTCAGACCTGCAGCCTGTAGTTTTCTAGCTGTTACAGATCTACAAATCCCAGCATCCCTTGTCAGACCTGCAGCTTGTGGTCTTCTAACTGTTACTGAACTACAAATGCCAGCATCCCTTGTCAGACCTGTAACCTATAGTACAAATCCCAGAATCCCTTGTCAGACCTGTAGCGTATAGTACAAATCCCACCATCCCTTGTCAGATCTGCAGCCTGTAGTACAAATCCCAACATCCCTTCTCAGACCTGCAGCCTATAATCTTTTAACTGTTACTGACCTACAAATCCCAGCATCCCTTGTCAGACCTGCAGCCTGTGGTATTCTAACTGCTACTGACCTACAAATCCCAGCATCCCTTGTCAGATCTGCAGCCTGTAGTACAAATACCAACATCCCTTCTCAGACCTGCAGCCTATAATCTTTTAACTGTTACTGACCTACAAATCCCAGCATCCCTTGTTAGACATGCATCTTATAGTTTTATAGCTGTTACTGAACTACAAATCCCAGCATCCCTTGTCTGACCTGCTGCCTATAACTTTCTAACTGTTACTGACCTACAAATCCCAGCATCCCTTGTCAGACATGTAGCTTGTGGTCTAACTGTTACTGAACTATAAATCCCAGCATCGCTTATCACACCTGCAGCTTGTGGTATTCTAACTGTTACTGAACTACAAATCCCAGCATTCCTTGTCAGACCTGAAGCCTATAGTACAAATCTCAGAATCCCTTGTCAGACCTGTAGCCTATAGTACATATCCCAGAATCCCTTGTCAGACCTGTAGCCTGTACTAGTCCTATTACCGTGATATCATGAAGTTGAGAGGCTGCATGTCAGCAGGGACTGGTCCTCATATTATAATAGACGGAAGAATGGATGGTGCCAATATAGGGAAATGCTGCAACCTGTTTAATTTCAATTCATTTAAAGGGGAACTTTGCTTTAATGCAGTTGATGCAAAAGGAAAAACTGATGATAAATTTTGTTTTTTGCCAGTGGAAATCAGATTTTAGAATTGATGGTCAGAATAAAAATAACAGATAAAACACATAAACAATATATATATAAGTTTAGGGTTTGTTTTTGGTACAATGGGAGAATTGGTTGAGGGTGTGAATACTTATATAAGGCAGTGAATCCTGATATGTATAGCAGAGAGGGTTGGTGCATGTGAGCTTACAATCTCTTCTTTCTTTCTGTGTCCCCATACAGTGAAATTTCCGAGCGACGAAGCGTTTTCATAGCGTTTTCGAAGCGATTTTCAGAGTGATTTTCCAAGTGATTTCACAACGATTGTTTTATAGAGATATTCAGTGATATTCCATCAGATTTTTGGCGTTTGGAAAAAACACCTTTGACGTCAGCTGATATCTCTTTATAATCCAACAGCTCTTTTAAGAGCTAAAAAACTTAGGCGCAATGCTATTCTGCGCCCCCTGGAGGAAGGTAAGTCAACTGCTACTGTTTTATCTGAATTTAGGGTTTTGCTGAATAGAGAACAGGTACAGATAAAGTATAGAATGTAATAGACTCTTTCTCTTCTCCTTTGCCACAGGCGGAATCCAGACCCCTCTCCGAGACTTATGAGGTGAGTAGAAAGGAGGGTAAAACACTCCCCGCTACTGCCGGAAGTGAGACATGTTTTGTACCCTGGGGAATATTATGTTATCAATAAAATCCTTCTTTTTTCTATTTTATTTTCCAGCCTCCTGATGGTCGGCTGACCAAGGATGTGCTTGCTGGAGTGGGCGGCACTGGAGATGTCTACAAGGTAAGTTACCAACCAATTCCTAGAGAGTAGGGGAACTGAACAAGATTGTGATCACTAGACACAATCACACAATGATTTAGGCAGACATATCAAGCTTCTGGTTTGGGGGCTGCATTAGACCCTCTCTTTCCTACTTGTATATAAGTCAACCTTTCTGTCTGTATTACAGGGACGACACCATCGTAGAGGAGTGGTAGCGGTGAAGATCGCCAACATCAGCCGAGTACTGTATCTTTATAATTCCAATCACTATATATCAATCCTATTTGTGTAGATGCCTATGTGAGTTAAAGGGATTTCTATTATTCCACTCCAGGATGAAGAGTCAGTCTGCAGGGAGCTGAAATTTCTCCAGCAGTTCGGCGGCCACAAGAACATCGCCTCTTACTATGGAGCCTACTACAGGGCTCCACTCACGGAGTGCTCATCGGAGCTCTTGGAAGTAAGAAATGATTTACTGTATCATGTTCATTCCTCTTGTACCAAAGCAATCTCCACTGGAAGTGATACAATACATGACCTTAAATAATTTCTGTATATTGCAGATTGTTCTTGAATACTGTGGTGGAGGCTCTCTGTACAACCTCATCAGCAAGACCAATGGCCAATCCCTGAAGGAGACCTGGATTGGCTATGTCTGCAAGGAGGTTTTAAAGGTAAGGCCAGATTTACCCCTTAAGGACTCTTTTTTAATTGCATAAATTACATATACAATCTCTTTGTTGGGGATGTTTAGTCTTATATCTGTTATAGTCTTGTAACCTACATCTCAATCTCCCCAGGGGCTGCACCACATCCACAAGAACGGGGCCGTTCACAAAGACATCAAGAGCCCGAACATCATGCTCACAGAGACGGCCAAAGTGAAGATCAGTGAGTAAAACTTACAGTTATAAGAGTAATGGATGGTGGGGAGCTTCTGTGAATATGGAGTCAGGGGGTTTCATAATTCAGGTTTCTATCTTGTGGTTATTTTCCATGAATGGATTCTATCTGTCATTTCAGTCGACTTCGGACACAGCTGGGACCTGGACCCGCAAACTGGATTGTGCCACGAAGCGGAAGGGACTCCACACTGGATGGCACCCGAGGCCATAAGGCAGAAGGGCCAGCGCCTGGCGTACGACACCAAAGTATGTTGTACTTATAATACTTGTAACAACACGGAGCATTTACTTATCAGTGTTAATGGGACATAGAAGCAGTCATTTTCTCATTGACAGAAAGGAGTTTTTCGGAAACATTGGGTTTCTTAACTTTTTGCACAATGTGTTTGTTTTAATATATTTGCTCATTTGCATTGTGACGCTGGTGTTATGTACGGTAACTGCTATTGTTTGTAATGGAGATGTATTGCTGTATACACTTTTATATATAATAAAGCATTTTTTTACTTTTACATATACCATGGTGTGTTCATTTACTAGGCGGTGCATTTGGCTATTTTAAGTTGTATTCTGTTCTGTTTTGGCCATAATTGAGCTAAGGAGAATGGTGTGTACTTTTGCACAGATGATAATATATGTATAATTTTCTAAAAGAGAATTGTATAAGTGCAGCCTTTTTACTTAGATTTTATTAAACACCCACTAACCCAATTCTCTCCTTCTAATGCTCTTTGGTGTGTCTTTTGCAGTGTGACATCTGGTCGCTGGGGATAACCGCCATCGAAATGGCTGAAGGAAAACCACGTAAGTGAATCACAACAATTGTGGCGCTACTTTATTTTATACATTGAGCAGCAGAGGTTCTATATCAGAATGGGAGGAATTTGGGGTGATTTGCTATTTCCAGCAAACAAGAACTTTTTCTATAGATTAAATAAATAACTTCTAGACATGTTTGATGGACCTGATATATATGTTTTTCACTTTCAGCATACACAGGGCAATATCCAGTTGAGGACCTGATAATTGAAGCCCAACCACCAAAGCTTCAATCAAACACCTGGTGAGTCTGTCCCAGCTCGTGTCACTGTACATTGTACCTGTGCTTGCAGACATGCAACTCCCCACATTTTCTTATTAACACTTGGGACATTTGGCAACTCCTATAACCACTTAGCCGCTTCCACAGTCTGCCCTCACCATGCCCCTTGTCTGTACAAATTTATGATAATGGGGAGATTTCAGTCTCAGCTCAGGGGGTGTGTATTTTGTTTAAATACCTCCTAAATATAAATAGAGGGTTTGAAAGCTATAGGAGACAATAGATAGATAGAGTGACAGATAGAAAGATAGATAGAGGGATAGAGAGAGAGAGAGAGAGAGAGGGGGGATAGATTTAAAATCTCTGTTTTTTCCAGGTCACAGCATTTTGTGTCCTTCTTGGAGTCCTGTCTGAAAAAGGACCCTTTGGAGAGAGCGAGTGCTGAAGAACTCCTGCAGCACCCATTTGTCACCCAACTACCACCTAAGAAGATCATCAGGGCTGAGATTGAAGAACATCTCCGGACTCTGCAGAACCTGCCGGCCAAGAAAGGTGAGGGAATCCATTATATTTGATACGACTGCACCATCACACAGTGTAACTCAACAGCTGCAAGAGTTGCTTTTATTATAATGGCACTGGGAATAATAAACATGTTTTAAGGGGTACTTAAAGGATAAGTAAACCTTTAAAATAAGTGAATATGAAATTGATGAGAGTGCTATTCTAAGCACTTTTATAATTTACATTCATTATTTATTTAGTTTTTATTCCAAGATATTAAGGGATACATGTACTGTTAATATGAATGAATTTTGTTACAACAGCGCCACCTGCTGGTCAGTTTCCAACCAGTCTGACCACAAAGTAGTCAAGGAAGTTGTCAGGAGAAAGAAAGAGGCTGCTCTGATGTTCTTCTGCTTAGGAATACAATTAGAAACCTTTCTCACATCTTTCCTAAGCAGAAGAACATCAGAGCAGCCTCTTTCTTTCTCCTGACAACTTCCTTGACTACTTTGTTGTCAGACTGGTGGGAAAATGACCAGCAGGTGGCGCTGTTGTAAAAAAAATCATTCATACATTTATCCCTTAATATCTTGGAATAAAAACAAAACAAATAATGAATGTAAATTGCAAAAGTGCTTAGAATAGCACTCTCATCAATTTCAAATTCACTTATTTTAAAGGTTTACTTATACTTTAATATTATATTTTAGTATAATGGTGACAATGGCGTTGTAAGACAATGTGCATTTGTTCTTCAGTCTTTATTTTTTTTGTTTATGAATCATATACAAGCTCTAATTAGTATTCATGAATCACAAATATGATTTTTCCCTATACAGGACTGAAAGGAGTTGCTCTCTCAAAGCTGCGGCGTGCTTGTGACTTCTGCACACAGACATCGGCAGAACAAGAAGCAGCTCTGCAAATGGCCCTGGAGGGCTTCTCCTGTTATTGATATTGTGGCCAATAACATCAACAGCCCAGAATGAGTTTCCTGAATCACAGCCGAGGAAAAAGAAACATCCACAGGGTAAGGTCCCATCTCCATTCAGTACAATGGTTCTCAGCTGGTAGACAAATAGCAACTTGATCCCCTGCTGCCTGGTGGGTGTCTACATTGGTAGGACCCGAATCCTCACTGTGCACAAGAGGTGGGTTTCAGCTAGAAGATGCTCAAGTTTACATTTCTTGGTCACAATCCTCCCCAAAATCAAGGTTTTCTGTGCTGATGGACATTAGCCTCACTGCAGCAGCCACACAATAACACAACAGGGTAGAATGCGATTGAGAAGGCTCAGGCATTATTTCCTATTCCCATAGCCAGTGCATTTATTTCTAAAAGGAGCATCAGCCTGGGAGAAAAACTCCCTAACATGATGGAACCCCTAATGAATAAGACTTGTGCATGAATGCCATGCCTCTGAATGAGAATTAATGATGATCTATTACTGACTGATATTTTTTTCTCATACAGATCCAGTGGCGTCTGCAGCTCCACCAGCAACATCTCCTTTCAAGCTGATGCAGTTCAGCAAGTGGTAACTTCAAGATTCCTGCAACTACACCAGCAGGAACTTTATCTCCTTCTGTAGCTCTATGATTGTATTCTTTTCAGACTACCACATCTCCACCAGTGGTGTCTTTGCTTCATTTTAACTCACTCCACCCACACACATCTCCACCTCACTTTGAGGTGCCATAGTTCCATCCATCTTCCTTTTTTTGCAGACTACTACAACTCCAATATCTTGCCTTAAGCATCTACAATTCACAGAACCATAGCTCCAACATTCATATCCACCTCTACAGCTCCACTAGCAGCATTCACATTTTCAAACACCATAGCTCCACTATTAAGACCTTAATTTTCATTAGTATCCAATTACCAATCTACCCAAGGACTTTTCATTTAACTTTAGCTCCACCACCAGCCCTTATCCCATATTTTACCTCTACCCACAAGCTCTGTCCTTGTGCTAACAGACCTCCACAAATATCTTCTTTTATTTACATATCATCAAGAGTTTCTCCCTTGCCCTTCTTCCTGCACCTCCATTGGTTCTTCCATTCCACCAATACCAAGACATTTAGTCACCACCACACAGCACACACTAAACTGATGCCCCCTACACAGAGGCTTCTCTTCTCCACTTTTTTCTTTTGCCTCCCCCATGCAATCTCCTAACACCAATTTCTCTGTTCTTCTGTTCAAATTCTTTCCTTTCTAAATTCTATCCTTTCGAGCCTTCCACTCAACAACCAGTCACATCCCCTACTCTAAACCCTGATATAAACTCTTAGTACTGATACTCACATAAACTCATAGTACAAGTTGATCCAGGGACTCGTCCGATTGCCCGTTGGGAGTCAGGAAGGAATTTTTCTCCCTCTGAGGCAAATTGGCTCTGGCTTCAGATGGGGTTTTTGCCTTCCTCTGGATCAACTACTAAATAGGAAGATCCCTTTTTACACTAAAACTTGAACATAATGGATGTGAGTCCTTCCCAACTTAAATTAGTATGAATTAATCTAAAATGCATAAATATAACATCCAATTTATAAATAAATATGTTAATACACATTTCATTGGTGTTCTTGCATTTTTTATAGTTCTATAGTATTGCCAGGGAACATTACAGAGGAGGGAGACCTCTAGTGCAAGGGAAAAGGGTCACTGAAAAGTGAAGGTGGAATCAAGAGGCAAGGGTGGGAGAAATTGGTGAAAGGAGATGCTAAGGATGAATAAATATAAGAAGGGGATAAGCGAGGTCTGGACCCAGTCGAACTGATCTGCACTGATGTCAGAGGTTTGTTTAATCAATCACATACAAATGATATATAGTCAGCAGGCCTGGACTGAGAGTCAAAATAGGCCCTGGCATTTCAGGTACACAGAGGCCCAAACAGCCCCCACCAGCCCACTAAATACTGATTTTCTATGGCATCTTATAGCAGCCCCTCTGGCATTTGCCAGAACCCACAGATTGCCAGTTCGGGCCTGATAGTCAGTACAGCAGCCCCCCCTGCCCTGATATTAATCCATGCAGTTTATGTTTAGTCCTGGATTTACTTGCCCTTTAAGAGACATGGTGGTAGACAGGAATATATTCATATTCCAGTTTCTTATTCAATTCAATGCATGGTTGCCAGGGAGATTTGGACCAGATGGCTGAAACTGCAAACTGGAGAGCTGCTGAATAAAAAGCTAAATAACTGAAAATCCACAAATAATAAAAAATAATAAAAAATGAAAACCAATTGCAAATTGTCTCAGAATATCACTCTCTACGTCATACCAAAAGTTCATTTAAAGGTGAACAACCCCATGAGACAGGGAGGAAAGCAGAGAACTCAACAGCCTGATTGTGCCGGTTACTTTTATTCTTGCCCAGAGCCTGCCGGAGATGGTTCTATAGCTGAATAAGGGAACCAGACCAACTGAGAGGTTGCAGAGAGAGGCCTGGGGGAAAGAAACATCATTATTATCCTTTATAAAGCGCATGGATTCTCCAGTAGAACTGATTTTCCTATCACAGTGGCACAAGCACAGTTGGTTCCATTCAGGAGGCATCTTAAATCTCCAGGGCTTGGGCTTGAGCATGCTCAGTTTGCTCCTCTCCCTTTTCCCCTCTCCCTCCTCCCCTCCCTGCTGTAATCTGAGCTGAGGTCCACCCCTAGGAGCACTGGACGTAGGGAGGACGGTGACTGCAGGGGATCGGTGGCCAGAGAGTCAGGTGGGCCAGGCGGTGAGTCCAACAGCATGGCATCAGGGACACTCGATGCTCAAGGTTTCCTGCAAGTGCTGAAATACTTTTTAGGGAGATGGGAGGCAAGGGAGCCCCGGGAGGTGTGGGTCAGAAGTGAGGACAGGGTGGCTGGAGAGCCTAGCAGGAATGAGTCTGCGGCACCCGAGGGAAATAGGCACTCCGCTAGGACAGCAGAAGTGGTGGCGACAGAGGGAGTTGGTGTGGCTGGTCAAAGCGAGCAGGGGGTTACAGGAGTCAATGAGCAGCCGGTACTGGGAATCATTCTGGAGGCTGCCCAGAGGGGGGCTTATGTGTCCTTTGCAGGCCCCCTAGGCTCACATGTTAGGAAAGAGGTGAAAGAGAAGATTTGGAAGGGGGAATTTGTAGAAATATTTCCCCTCCTTCCTTTAGAGGAATCTGTGTAGTTCAAGGACGAGGAAAAGAAAGATGGGAAAAAAGAGGATGAGGAGAGGAGCAAGCGTTATAGGAAGATCCCCAAGACATTAGGCAACTGGCTTAGGGCATTCTGCATCTTAGCCAGCATCACTGGCGAGAAACGGCCGAAGCATTGTTCCCCTCTTTTTTGCTATGTAGATGGTATTTGGGAGGCGTACAGGGTTTACGGTGGCTTGGCTTGGTGGCATTATGACCAGCAATTTTCATCAGAGGCTGGTGGCCAAACCAGGGATGAGATGGGATCAATTGGATATGCGCTATGGTTACGTCTGATGACAGCACAGAAGGCTCACCCCTTTCAGAGAGGTGCCGGTGGGGCTTTGCAAGGAGCCTCCCCGGCAATTAACAAACCAGGCTATTGCTGGCAGTTTAATGAAGGGCAGTGTAAGTGGGCCAACGCTCAAGTATAAACATGAGTGTTCAGGTTGCGGAGGAGCCCACCCCTAAGCCAGATATTTCAAGAAGGGAAAGGGAGGGGCCAAGCTGGCCGAGGTTCACTAAGGGGAAGACCCCGGTGAACCTCGACGCGATGCGGCCGTGGTTAGACAGGTACGTTAGACGGGGTGATGCGGAGACTTTGAAGGAGGGTTTCCTCCGGGGGTTCAGGATACCGTTTCAGCCTAGGGCTGGGGGGGCAATTAATGGGAATCTTAAGTCAGTGGCTGGGCAAGCTAAATTTCGCTTGCCGGGTGATTGTGATGTGCAGGGTGTTCTGTCGCAGGCTGGGCAGATTGTTGTCTGGGGCAGTGGCACCTCATCACCATGTCCGTTTGACAAAAGAGGTCAGATGCGATTTTGGAATCTGGCGGCGTTTTTTGTACGTATTCAATGGCAAATTGATATTTCACGATCGGGAAGTAACTAGTACGAAGTTGCAATTGTTCACGGATGCAGCGGGGATTCACGGTTTTGGGGCATATTTGGAGGGGAGAGGTGCGCAGAGGAATGGCGGGGGGAGTGGGCCGGGTTAGGTCTGACGAAGAATCTTTGTTTTTTGGAGCTGTTTCCCATTGTTATTGCTCTTTTCATTTGGTGGGATAGCTTGAGCAACAGGAGAGTGATATTTGTATCGGACAATTTGGGGGTGGTCCAGGTGATCAACAGGCAGTTGGCTTCCTCGGCTGAGGTGGTGCGACTTTTGAAAGTTCTGGTTTTATGCTGCTTACAACTTAATGTGGGTTTTAGGGCAGTGCACATTCCTGGGGTTCAAAATGAGATTGCTGACACTTTGTCTCGATTCCAGTGGGACCGTTTCGACAATTGGCTCCGCTGGCGCAAGAGGAAGGACACCATTTCCCGACGTGCCTGTGGCAACTCGGGATGAAAGGATTGGAGGGTTGGTGAGATCATCAGTGGTCGAGTCCACATAGGCAGCGTATGGTAAGGTCTGGAGTGAATGGGAGCGGTTGGTACAATGGGCTTCAGGTACACACTCACCACGGGGTAGGCAGGAACTAATGCTGTGGTGGGTATGCTGGATGGCTGAGCAAGGTCGATCTGTAGCCCAGATTGGCATTCTTTGGCGCTTTTCGGATTGGGGAGTTGGTAAACCGCAGCAAACGGGCACCCGGGGGTCTTCAGAAGTGGGATGTGGAATTGTGTCAAGAGTATGTGGGACTTTGGCTCCGCAGGTCTAAGACAGATCAATTAGGCAAGGGGCAGCAAGTGGTGCTATATGCCTTAGAAGGGGGAACAATTTGCCCTTACGGTAATGTTCAACAATTTTTGGTCACTCGGCCAGGACGGGACGGCCCCTTCTTAATTCATGAAGATGGCACGCCGCTGACCAGATTTGGAGGAGTTGGGTGTGGCCCCACTGGAGTATGGATGACATTCTTTTCGAATTGGGGCTGGTACAGAGGTGGCATGTCTTGGCCAAGGTGAGGAGGTGGTAAAGAGGATTGGGAATCACGGAGATTTCGGAGTTATGTACGCCCAACATTGTTAAAATAATGTTTACTTACGGGGTTGGTTGTTGTCAAAGAATGGAGATAGAGTTAATCCACAGTTAGTTGTGGTGATTGTTATTTTTGGTGATTGTCAGCGTGTGTGGTTCGTGGGACATTCCTTTGTGAGCCAGGCAGAAAGGATAGCTGCAGTTCGGAAAAGTGGTAAGCAGCTGGGCTTCTCGGAACGCCGGGTTGAGGTAAAATGGTTTGGTTTTTTGGGTCTTCAATGGCCTGGCTTATTCGATAGACTGATGGAAACAGTAACGACAGAGGAGCACCCCCATGTTCTGGTATTACATGCAGGGGGTAATGATATGGGAATTATGAGTCAAAAAGATATGGTAAGGTTGGTTAAGTTTGATATTGATAAGATTCGTTCATTGTTCATGGGAGTGGTGGTGGTATGATCGGAGATGGTACCTCGCCTAATATGGCGGTGGGCACGGGATCATTCCGCAATGGAAAGGAGCAGGATGAAGCTGAACAAGTTGCTTAGCACCTTCATCAGAAGGTCTGGTGGGGTTGTGGTAAGACATAAGGAGTTGGACAGTGCTATGCCGAGTTATTACAGGAGGGATGGAGTACATCTGTCAGATGTGGGCATGGATATATTTACTCTTAATTTGTAGGTTGGGCTGGAAAAAGCCTTTCAGTTACTTGGTGGGGTGGCGTGGCCGGCATAAGGGGGTTAAGCCGACAGCGCAGTGGCGGTGTGGGGCTGCCCTAATGGGTAGCCAAATAAGGGGGGCTAGAGTCTTAAGGTGAGATTGGCGTGATACATCTGTAAACTCTGGGAATTTCTTGATACGAAGACCCCTGGGTATCTGACCCATCAAACCGGGGTTCACTTTCAGGAAGGGGAAGAGTCTGGGTACACAATTGTCTCCCAGTCTCTTCTCAGATGCCAATAATACTAGAAAATCCACCTGGCTGGATGTGAAAGGGTGTTATAGATGTGGGAGGCCACGGTGCCGTGTCGTTTTATGAATCCTGGCCCACGCACTTATAAGATGAACTTTTATGCAAACTGTGGCACTAAGAATGTAGTTTATCTAGTCTCATGTATATGTGGTGCACAGTACGTTGGCAAAACCATCAGACCAGTAAGGAAAAGGATTTCTGAGCACCTACGAGGTGTATCCAAAGGGGAAACTTGCTCAGAAGAGGCGAAACATTTATTAGAAGTGCATGGGGGTAAATCTTGCATTACATTTCAGATAATTGATCTAATAACCCCGGGAGTTAGAAGAGGAGATATGGAGAAGCACCTTTTAAAGAGGGAGGCTTATTGGATCTACACCTTGGGCACTATCACTCCGGTGGGTCTCAATAGGGAATGGAAGATTAGTCTTTCTGTAGATTGATGTAGTCTACACCTACACCCTCACCACATTCCATTGTTTTTCCATTTCCCAATGTCAGTTGTTCTTAATGGAACACATTCGAATATAGATGTGTGCTATTTATATTACATACATATATATTTATATTCTATATTAGTGTGGGTTAGCTTGTTCTTTAAACAATATAATTTTTATATTATAGGCTAGCACCATTTTGTTAATGTGTTCTCCAAACTGTACACTGCTATATTAACACAGCTGTATATATGTATAAATAGTCCATGGCATTTTGATATTTTGCATATTTTGTATAATTTATTATACACATTTGTCAGCAGTAATTATTATAATGATAGAGTCCTAGCCCAGAGCTATAAGTGAGCAGGGAGAGACTCAGGCAGGAAGTGATGTCACACCAAGCTAATACTGCAGCTGCTATCCTAAACAAACAGAGAGCTTCTAGTTAAATATAAATATAGTATTCTAGCTTGCACTATTGCAGCTAATCTATTGGCAATAAAATGCCTCCGTAGCTATCCATCTCCTTTAAAGGACAACGAAAACCAAAACATCAATAAAGTTCTATGTTAAAAGTCTAGTAGACTCATAACTTACAGAATGTAGTTAATGCTGTCTCCCTTGTGTTTAGTAGTAGGAATAGAGCTCTGCTCAGAATGTAGCGTTGGACTACGGTGACGTCACTGATTTTCCAGGAGCTTCCTCACTACTGCCCGAGGCAGCCTTGAGGTGCATTGGGCCCAATTATATCATATTGCGCATGCTTTAGAGGCGCAGCCTTTCACGCTCCTGGGGAAGTTTTTTTTCCACGCATGTGCAATACGTATGTAGAGGGAAAAGGATCGTCTACTCCTTTAGCAAGATGGCAGCCGCGTTTAAAAGCATGAACATGAAACCTGATTTTTTGATTTTGAATTTGCATAGGTAAGCTAAAAATATAGCGATTAAGTACAACTTTAAGAGAACTTCAGAGGGAAATAGGTAATACATTTTGCCTTTCTTTCCCCTTTAAGGTTACCTAAGAAATATTGTTTGTTAAATAAAGCAATATACATTTTCAAATAAATCAGTATTTATGTATTTTCCATGGAACAGAATGCTAACAATGCTTTTATGGATGTAGATCATAATGGGACAAGTTCACTAAAAGTTGACCTCGCAAGTATGGGCACTCCTGCATTAGGGTATCATTTAAGAAATTCCAATACACAAGGATACACAAGACCTTCTTGTGAGCTTCTTTAGATGTGGGGGGAAAAAGAGATGCATTTACTCACCATAAAAATACTTCTTTCTCCTCCAAAACAACAGGGGAAGTGTTGGAGATGAAAGTAAGGATCACATGTACATGGGGGGGGTCTGAGCTACTTACTGGCATATGACCATGGGTCGCAGTATATGAGTCAGACTAAGAGAAGCCTAAAAGTGAGATATAGGGAACATAGGTCTAAAAGAGTGATAAATTGTATGGTTTCTCAAAACATACAGTATATGTGAGGGTAAAAATGCAGATTTATAGGGAACTATAGTGACGAGAATTGGACACATTATTAGCTACAAATCCTGCTCATAATGAGATGTCTGATTTTTTAATGATTTAAACATAAGGTGTGTATTTATATATTCTAATGTTATCAATATATTGGAATATTACCTTTTCAGGTGGTTTATTTGTACTTAATGTTGACTATATATGGTTTTACTTTGCCACTTTTTTTCCTCATCATCCTTACCCGATCTTTACTGCTGAGAACTTTCACCACAAGGTTCAGGCCAGTGGACTTTTCTGTGCAGAGATGGACTTCTTCAAAGCGCCCCCTTGCACACAAACAATGACTGATTATTTCCAGGGATTTGGGCAGAATGGGAGAGAAACCATATGTGACTTTCACAGTCTGTTTAGAATATGTGTGGAATAGTAAGGCTTCACAGTAAGGCTGTGATAGGGGCTTTTGATTATAAGCTTCACTGGGACAGGGACAAGTGGGAATGTGATAGGGACCTAAGATTGTAAACTCTCAGGGGCAGGGATTGATGGTAAAGTAATAGGGGGCATAGATTGTAAGCTCACTGGGGCAGGGTAGATGGGTTATGTGATAGGGACCTTACAATGAAAGCTCCACTAGGCATGGACTGATGGGAATGGAATAGGTACCTTAGATTATAAAATCAATGGTGCAGGGAGAGATGCAAATATGATAGGGACCTAAAATTACTACATCACTGGGGCAGAGGCTTATGGAAATTTGATAGGGTCCTTCAATTGTAAGTGCCAATGGGCAGAGATAAGTAGGAATGTGATAGGGAACTTATAGATTGTAAGCTCCACTGGGCAGGGACTAGTGGGAATGTGATAGGGACCTTGGATTGTAAGATCCACTAGGCATAGACTAATGGGAATGGGATAGGGGCCTTCAATTATAAGCTTTTTGGGATAAGGACTCATGAGAATATTATACAGACTATAGATTGCAAGCTCCACTGTACAAGGACTAGTGGGAATGTGACAGGGAATTAGACTGTAAACTCCACGGGGGCAGGGACTGATGGAAATGTGACAGGGACCTCAGATTGTAAACTTCACTGGGGCAGGGACAGGAAGAAATGTATACTTGCCAAAATTTATATTTCCCTCCTGTATTTCTACTGCTTCTGCTACTAGTAGGACAGTGGAGAAAAAAAGCTTTAATAGTTTATCACCCTATTTGCGTACTGTGATAAAGTTACCTCTCTGTGCATTCTATATCCATCCCTGGTGTGTCCTGTGTTTTCCTGCCCCCACTAGGACTGGGAGAGACTGTTAGTTGTGTTCTCTGGATCTGCTCTTCCACCGTGTCCTTACAAGGCAGTAGAGGGGTCAAAGTAGAGGGACGGTTCAGTCCTCAGTGTTAGTACAACCAATTTCTTGGCTTTATGGTCTTGAGTCCTGTTGGTCCTGTAAAGCCTTCCTCCTCTGTTTGACTGGACTGGCTGGAAGGAAACCCAGTGTCTTCGAACCCAACTGTTGCCCTGTAAAACAAAATTACTTTTAGATACCTATTATTTGTATTAAATTTGGAGTGGATAGCCTCTTATAAATAACTAGTGCCATCCTGGACCTAGTACAGTAGGGGGGCATAACTGCCTGTTTCTAGTAGAACTGTGTCTAGTAATCAAGGGAATAGTATTAACTGGTTGCCCTGAGGAGAGACAATGCATTGGATTCTCACAACTTGCACCTGCCCTGGATATGTAATTTATATAATCCCTCTAATGTTTACCAGACATAGTCCATGGTCAGAGGATTCCACCTTGGCACAAAGTTTAGAGCTTGTGAATTCAATTTGTGATTGGCACAGTCACTATGTCACTTGCCCCATATATCTGGGACTCTCAGAGCTCAGAGAAATGTGATCCCCGGGAGGAGGGGGGGAAGAGGAGCAGAAGGAACCAGCATTCATGTATAAAAGCCAACATATCAGCCTTGCCTTATACACCAGATATGCAACATGGGGGGTTTCTAGGCCAAACCAAAAAGCACAGCCAGCATTTCTAGAAAATCTCTTCATTAAAAGCAGGGCATTTTAATCTGTAGGTGTTGAAACAAAACTGGGTTTAGGGTGGGTCACCATGACCCCCCTCCCCAAAATGCAGTGAGTTTTCTTTTTGCAGTAGATCATGGCACCTATAGGTACACTGATAATTATTTCTAGGAATCTAGTAATTACAAATGTGACAAACACCTTTATAGGCATAACGCCGCCTCTTCCCTCTTGATCACAAAATCAGGTAGGGCAATTTTATGGCACAGTCATAGAGTCAAGAGTGAGTGACACCTACCTCACCCTAGTAAGGCCTATATCCAGGCTGCTTAGAGTATCATGTGGGTAGGCCACTTCTGGTAGAAAAGAGGCTGCTCAGAGTTCCTCCTCAGGAATAGAATGTCATGGTATCAACAGGAGCAAATACACTGGGATTCATCCTGCTCACTATATTGATGCTGCTACAGTCCACTGTACAATGGAAGACAGGCTCTTCTTGTATTAAGTCCACTAGTAAATATAGGAGAATTGCATGTACAGCACAGTAAGGACAGTTCTAGTGGGTGGGCAAGGAGCTTGTTCAGTGAATTGATGGCAGTTCCAGTGGGTAGGCATGGAGCTTGCTCGGTGCAGTGACGGCAGTTCCAGTGGGTAGGCAAGGAGCTTGTTCAGTGAATTGATGGCAGTTCCAGTGGGTAGGCATGGAGCTTGCTCGGTGCAGTGACGGCAGTTCCAGTGGGTAGGCAAGGAGCTTGCTCAGTGCAGTGACTGCAGTTCCAGTGGGTAGGCAAGGAGCTTGTTCAGTGAATTGATGGCAGTTCCAGTGGGTAGGCATGGAGCTTGCTCGGTGCAGTGACGGCAGTTCCAGTGGGTAGGCAAGGAGCTTGCTCAGTGCAGTGACTGCAGTTCCAGTGGGCAGGCAAGGAGCTTGTTCAGTGAATTGATGGCAGTTCCAGTGGGTAGGCAAGGCGCTGCAGTTCCAGTGGGTAGGTGGAGCTTGCTCAGTGTAGTGACGGCAGTTCCAGTGGGTAGGCAAGGACCTTGTTCAGTGAATTAATGGCAGTTCCAGTGGGTAGGTGGAGCTTGCTCGGTGCAGTGACGGCAGTTCCAGTGGGTAGGTGGAGCTTGCTAAGTGCAGTGATCAACTTGCTGTTGTGGCTCTTCTGAAACAGGGGCATATTTTAGCTAGATTTTGGGTACGCCCCCGAAACGTTGTAACCTGTTTGGCTTGGCATTAAACACGGGTAATAACCCTTGAGCAGATTTCGTGTGCTGGATTCATTTTATTCGCATATTTTGGCTAGATACAATGTGGGTGGGCACTGTATCCACAGGAAACTACTGAGCTGAACCTAGGGTTGCCACCTGGCCGGTATTTTACCGGCCTGGCTGGTAAAAATGATGGTTGATCCCAATGTTATTAATCGGAAAAAGATATATATAGTATAAAAATATATAGTAAGGCCGGTATTTTTTTCCAGGAAAGGTGGCAACCCTAGCTGCACATGTTACAAGGAGATCCTGGGTGTTAGAACTTGCCATTCTTCCTGCTGAATTTACTGCCCATGTGACCAATCCACTGTAACAGGTGGATGGGTCAGGGTCTTCCTAAACCTTCCCTTGGGTTACTATCCACTGGTTTTGGTACCCGGGCAAGGGGTCCAACTCCCAGCAACTCCCGATAGGCACAATATAATTAGACTCTTTATCCTCAGGTGGGGCCCTCGCTTATGGTATGGAGGAAGGGATTACCACACTGGTATAAGCACACACAGTAGTCACTCTTGATCAATTAAACTTTGGGCGCCAGTGGTTTTTTCCCTGAGTCTAAACACTTGTGTCCCTAACCTGGCGTCAATGTCACCGCAGGGTACTAACCCTTCACTGCACTCCGCGTTGAAGCCTTAGCTGCTCACTAACTTTCCTGAAGTGATCTGTCACTCCTATAGTGACTTATTATAGTTTCTGACCTGACACTCACTTACTTCTATACTGAGGCCTACCTTCACCTCAGGCCCGAATAGCACACCTACTTCCAATGTGTGCACTGGACAGAGCCAGAACAAATGGCAACATCCCTTTTTATAACCTCTGGGGAACTACTCCCCCTCCCCTATGGGAAAAGGACCCAGCCTAGCTGGCCAACACTTTCACTGGGGCATGAAAAACCTTTACCCTTTTCTATAGTGACATCTACTGGCCAGTCAGTGAACTGCCAAAAGAATACGTTCACATTGGAATAATGAAACCAAAGAACATAAAGGTTAGCAAAACCTTTACCCTCCTACACCATCTTCCTTGAAGCACCAGTCTCCCATCCAGAGTGCTGCCCATGCAGATCCATTTCACCGTTGCTCTGCCCCACAGTCTCCACGAGAATATAAATCTCAATAATCACCCTGATCAGTATGCACAGTGTGACTGACAGTTTTGTTTACCCTGGAAGGGACGTGGGCACTGTGATATACAGAAGTAGCTGTTGCACATCATTAGTGTCCACCAGTCAGTTACTTGCCCAACCTGGGAGGGGCAGTGGCATCTTGAGGAGCTGAGGGAATGTACAACAGTCCAGGCTTCTGTTCTTACATCAAGCTAGTTCAGCTCTCTGTATTACCAACCTGTGGAAAGTGCTGCAGCTCCCCTATCATTTAGTTCCCCTATAGTGGCACATATATAAGGGGGAGTTAAGTGCAGGAAAATTGACGTCTTGTACTTTCAAGCAGAAACGACAGAACTACTCTCGTACTTGAATCTGCATTCTGCATTGCCCAAAGCTGGTAGCAACCTCACTTCTTGGGCTAATTGTGCCCCAGAGCTTGACGTTCTATTTGACAGGTAGTGACCTTTCCAAGCAGAAAGTTGGCACCAAACCATCAAGTTCCGTGGGCTGACACCTCCTCTGCTTTATATGCCCCAGATGAATTGTGTGGGGGGACCCCAATAACCCTACAGTGCACTGGCTGCTGCCAACACTGCTTAAAGGAAAACTATACCCCCAAAATTAATAATTGAGCAACAGACAGTTTATATCAAATTAAGTGGCAAATTACAGAATCTTACCAAACTGGTACATATATTTAAGTAAATATTGTCCTTTTACATCTCTTGCCTTGAACCACCATTTCGTGATGGTCTTTGTGCTGCCTTAGAGATCACATGATCAGAAATACTACAACTCTAACAAGAAGTGTGGAAGCAAAAGACAGAACTCTGTTAATTGTGACCTAACAAGTATAGCTTGTTTGGTATGTTTATGTGCACCGTGAATCATATGATCCCAGGAGGCGGCCCTTAATTTTTGAAATGGCAGTTTTCTATTTATGATTACCCAATGGCACATACTACTAAAAAAGTATATTATTATGAAAATGGTTTATTTACATGAAGAAGGGTTTTACAAGAGCAGTTTTATGCAATAAAAAAAATACATTGTTTGAGGGGTATAGTTTTCCTTTAACTGGGCCTTGGTACCTTCTTTTAGATATAAGAGCAGGACAATGCAATTCTCTCAAAGTGGGGACATCATAGAAAGGCATGTGGGCTGAATTCAAGGTCGTTCATTAGGTTATCTGCATCTGGGAGGTATGGTAGATATGTCATATATAAGGCATCCCCCTACTTCACTTTCACTATGGGGCTCTGCAACTATAGAAACACACAAGCAGCAAATCAATGAATTCACCAAGCTAACCAAGTATTGAATACCAATATTCGTGTACATAGCATCAAGTATTGGGGTTAGGATGAAAACCTTTCTGCGCTAAACCAGCTTCCATCCTCTGCAAGATGACATTTTGAAGTCAGAATGCCCTGCCTCTTCTCATTTACATAAATACAATGGAAACAAGAGGCAGACCATGTGCAGCAGTACTGAAAGCCACACTGCCCTGGCTCTTACTGGATGCAACTGCCCATTATACTACCTGAGCTGCATCGGGAAAAACTAGCTCCCTTAGATACATGCAGGGCCGCCATCAGGGGGGGCACAGGGGGTACAAGTGTACCGGGCCCGGGCCTGAAGGGGGGCCCGGCAGTGCTGAACTTTTCGAAAGAGCCGGGCCCCCCTTACAAACACCAAAGCCATGATCCGCACCTCACAGCGCCTCACAGCTACTGACTGAGCCAGAACGCGCCTGGGCTGGCGCACACCCGACTCACGCCCCTCAGCTGAGAGATCCGCCCACTACAGCACCGCGACCAATTAAGGCTGTCTTGGAGCGCCCCCGTCACGCCCACCTCAGCCATTAGGAGAGAAACTGCTTCTATTGGTCACCTCGGTATAACAGGTCTATACAAGTGTTGGCTGTTCCGCCCTATCTTATCTGCAGTCGAGGAATATGTTGCGTTACACAAGGATATTCAGCTCCGCCCATTGCAAGAGAAGTAGGTACAGGTACAGGAAATGTATCTGCTCATTGGCTCCTTCTTCTACACTGGCTGTAAATATGTGGTGAAAACGTGTCGCCAGCACCCCAAGTCTCAATGTGTTTGTGGTACCGACACCCCAATGTGTTACCAGTGATCTCCCAATAAAACCAGTTCTCTGGCCCCACCAGCTGACTGTCCAGCCGCTTCTGTGGTACCAACGCCTCAGTATAAACAGTCCGACTGCAGCCAACATTTTGTACTTCTCTGTGGTACCGACTCCCTGTATGACCAGTCTTGTGGTACCAACCCTTAGTATAACCAGTCCTGAGGTACCAGGGCCGCCATCAGGGGGGCACAGGGGGTACAAATGTACCGGGCCGGCCCTGAAGAGGGGCCCGGCAGTGCTTAGAAAAGAGCCGGGCTCCCTTACCAGCGCCAAAGCCGTGCCGCCCTTCCGAAGTCTCGAACAACTTGAATGCGGAAATGCCGAACAGTTGAAGACCAATGTCACGAAAGGGGGCGAAGTTGAAGTTCAATTCTACTGAACACCAATGTAGGTTTTTTTTATAATCCCCTGGCCACCGATGTATTATTTTAATACTCTATAGGCCCCTGCCACCAATGTGTTTTTTTTATTTTTTGGGGCCCCAATTTTTTTTATCTTGTATGGGGGGCCCTGGCGCCAAGGTTTTTTTTAAAAATATTCTTTGAGGCCCATTTTTTTTTAACTTGTAAGGGGGGCCCTGGCACCAATGTTTTTTTTTAACTTAAAAGGGGGCCCTGACCATCAATAGCTTTTTATAACTTGTGTGAGTGTGGGGGGGGGTTACCTTTTTTAGCGCGGATGTCTGTGTGGTCTTTTAACTGTGATGTGGAGAGGGGGGATCTGGGGTGGAGCTTGGGGGCATGGCCCAGGGGGCCCCAAAAATTTAGTTGTACGGGGCCCCGTGATTTCTAATGGAGGCCCTGGATACGTGACTAACATGGCTACATGTGCAGTTGACTGATGGAAGGAACCAGACAAACCCAAGACAAAAGTTGAGCAGGCAATTGACAAACTTTACATTTTCACAGTTTATTACAGGGCATAATAAAAGCATAAGTATTCACATACAGGGAGACCTAAAAACAGGCCCCTCCAAGCCATATAAAATAGTATTTATATAACCCCCCCCCCAATGAGCAGAGCTGTGCCCGGATTCATGCCACTATTTAAAGGACACTTGTTTGTACAATAGACTGTATGGTCCAGGGCATGAATAGGTAACCACCACCCAAAATCTGGATTTGCTTAGTACAGGGAGCACATCAGCACTTAAACCTGAACGAGAAGTTAGGGGATGTGGGGACAGTAAGTGGGACGTCACTGGCTTTAACTTCCACAGCTTTGAACTTCCTGATAAGCTGTGCCTTGTGCACCTGAAACACAGGAGAGAAAAAATAGTTTAATATTTGAGTGCAGTTCATAACATGCGACCCCATCTGCAGTCAGGGCAGTTCATTCTTTATGGGTGTGTTGGGTACCAATGAGCACAAGGTTAGTGGTTAATGGACAAATCAGAATTCCCATGAGGTGGTCTATACAAGGCCATTGGATGGCAAACCATCCCCACACCTAACACAGTCTTGGCTTACCCTGCCTCTACAGCATGCACAGTTATGCACTTACCAGCTCTTGCCTCAGCTGATTGATCTCTTCCCTTTCTTAATCATCCCGTTGCTTTTGGGTCTCTTCTTCCAAAAGGCTCTTTTGAGCTTCCATCTCTGCCAAGCACTTCTAAAACTCCTGGTGTATCTTGGCCCGTTTTGCTGTAGCCAGCTCAAAGCCTTCTTGAATCATGGAACCAGAAAGGCTGCAGCTGGAATATGGGCAAGCAGTCAATAGCCATGATAGGAAACGCTCATAACAAGAAAGATCAATGCCATGCTGCTGTCAACTCCAAAGTTACAGGTGTGATGGAATTTTTAAACACTGCTCCTCCAACATTTGAACTATACATTTTGTAATACGTATGAACCATACATATTGCAAGCTGCAACCATGGAGGATGTTCAGATTCACCATTTAGCTTAGGAAAGCCACAGTTTTAACTGATAGTCTGTTAAAGGAGACATTTTATACAGATCTTTTAAAATAATATCCCCCTTCAGTGCAAAGTGCAGTGATGCAAAAACAACCTTAAAAAAGAAAATCCCCTCTGAAAAACCATTATGTAAGAGCAGATGAGATACTCTAGGTTGAAATGAAGAATGGGAGTGTCTATTTTCCCACAGAAAAGTGTTTATTGACAGCCAGTACTTTTTCAGGCCTCTATTTTTACTCAGTCAGTTCTCTTATCTTTATCAGAGCTTTCTTTTATTTTTCTTGTTTTAGTATCCCCTCACCTTTTCTTTATTTTGTTTCACTGTTCTCTCTTTGTTATCAACCTCTCACTCTGATCCAGTTCACTTTTCCCTTTCTGTGCCGTTCCATTCCATTCAGGTGTTTCTCAATGGTGTGTCTCCCGGTCTGCTAAAGCTGTAGTAATATAAAGCATTTGACTTCCGGTCAGATTGGGTACTAATCTTATTCAAGGACTCTGCAATTAGAAAAGCGTGGGATCTGACCTGAAGTCAAATACTTTAGGTTATTGCAGATTAAGCAGACAGGGAGACAACAAATAAACAACGGGTAAATTTCTGCTTGTTTGTCTGACAGCTTGGACTGTCATGATTCCAGATGAAATTCTGTTAGTATAAAGAGAGCAAGTGGACTAGTCCACACAGCGATCTAGCAAGATGGGCTCCCCAGCTTAAGTCATTAGGTGCCTCCCAGCAGCATTTTTAACCGGCATTTACTTAATGGATAAATGCTGGTGTTCCTACTGAATAGGATAAGAGCGGAAGAAGGGAACCCAATTGCTATTCAGGATTTCTAACAGAAAATAAAATTGGGAGAGTATGCCAAATATAGCTCTACCTTCAATTATTAGCAATATAGTATCCATATGAATAATGTTCAAAATTAAGGTTCATGTTGAGGAAGAGTAACACCAAAAAAACAAGTGTTTTAATGGAATTCCAATACAATGTACAGTTGCCCTGCACTGATAAAAACTGTTGTATTTGCTTCAGAAACACTACTATAGCTTATATAAACAAGCTGCTGTGTATGCATGGGGGCAACAATTCAAGCACAGGACACGTAGTAGATAACAGAAGTTCTGAAAAATCCCATTGTATACTAGGGAGCTTCTGTGTATCCTGTACCTTGTCTTCTTTTTCCAGCTGGAACTATAAACTATAGTTGTGTTTCTGAAGCAAACACGCCCCAGTGCAGGGCAACACTAAATTATAGTTTTATTACTTTTAAAAACACTTTAATTTATTGGTGTTACTGTTCCTTTAAGTACAAGCTTTATTCATTGCATTCATGTTGCACAAGGGGTTTGTACTGCCCTTAAGAGGAAATACCCATTGCTACATTAATACTGCCTGGACACCCCAGAGGCTATTAAGCTCAGATTGATGAAAAGCCTGGTGTTGGCAGAGCAAGAATCTTTGAAATGTGATCTTAACCACTCAGTGAATTTCCACACCCCACTTTACAGACACAAGACTCCTCACCTGTAAAGCTGGCCATAGATGCCAAGATCTAATCGTACGAATCGAGGATTTGTTACGATTAACAGACCTTGTGTGGAGAGTCCCGACATTTTTCGTCCGGCGGAGATCGGTCGTTTGGTCGATCAGACAGGTTAAAAGATTTCTGTCGGCTGCGGGTAATATCTCTGCATGTATCGCCGATCGTACGATTTTCAGAGGGAGACTGTCGCTAGATTTGGTTGGACATAACTTTCATACGAATGCTGTCAGGGGCAGAACATCGTACTTTATTTGATCGGAATGGTTAGTGGCAGGTCGGGAGATGGGGAAGTCCGATTGTACGTTGATTCGAACGATTGGATCTTTGCGTCTGTGGCCAGCTTAAGGCTCCTACTTTCCTTCTTGGGAACAAAAGGTTCTTGGTGGACAACAGTGTTGGGCCGCGCCATAAACACAACCTTGTGTGTGCTTCAGCTCTTCTTTGATCTGACCAATAAAAATGAAGTAAGGAGGGTGCCAGCACTCTTCCCCAGCATCACTCAGATGAATGTAAGGACTATTGTGCTCGCCTGGTGCTGCCAGGGCTGCAATTTGGTGGCTGTGCGTTTGTCATCTCAAGCTGAAATGGCTCCTTCTGGATGGGCATCTTCACCTTCTTCTCAGGATGTGATCAAACTGTGGCAGCCGCTGAGCTTTGAATTTAGGGACCTCAAGGAAAAGATCCAGAGATGAGCTTTCCAAGACTTTTCCCATACTGCTCAGCTAATTGTACATGGCACACACACTCAGCAGCACAAAGGTCCATTACTGCTGTTTGCTAAGCAGATCCCACCCTTATTCTTCCACACTCACCTCCTCTTTGTGAAGTTCATCCAATCGCTTCTCTTTCTGCAGCTGCCGTTCTTGTCTCACTCACAAAAGGAAAAGGGACAAGCCTCCACTTGTTACTGTTTGAGCTTGAATGGGACCCCGTAATGTGGTAATCGAGTGGCTTTAATAACTGGCACCTCCTCTTCCTGCCAAAAACAGAAATGCTCCTAACACATAGTAAAGGTGCCCATACACTGAGAGATCCGCTCGTTTGGCAATGTCGCCAAACGAGCGGATCTCTCTCCGATATGCCCACCAACCCAACAATTGGATCCTAACGAATAGCAATGGGCGGTCGGATCGCGGGACCGCATCAACGAATAGATGCGGCCGCGATCCGACGGGATTTTTCGTCCCATCCGATCAAGATCTGGCCGACTTTCGGCCATATCTCGATCGGTGAAGCCCATCGGCGGGCCCCATACACGGGCCAATAAGCTGCCGACACGGTCTGTTGGCAGCTTTTATCGGCCCATGTATGGCCACCTTAAGACTATCATCACCATTGTGCACCCAGTGATGTTCCTCTAGCACCAGCACTAAATCCCAATACAGACAAAGCTTCCAGTCTTTTCCCACATACATAGTTTGAAGTCAGTTAATCCGCACAAATAGATTGGTATCACATTAACTGTAATTTACACTCTAGCACCCTGTACCTGGAATCAGCTCCCCAACCTCCTGCAACAGCAGCTTGAGCTGGCAACACAGATTTGTGTCTGGATCTTTTACGCTTCAGCGCAGGATCCACTAATTGAGTCCCAATGCCTCACCTTCTCTTCCTGTGCCGGAATGCGTACCCTGTTCTTCAGAGCAAAAGCAGGAGACTGAGGCACAGTCACTGGGAGAAGCTTCTTCTGGGGGAACGACAGGTTAATATTAGGTGGTCCAGGGGCAGCCACTCCATAAAGGGTGGATTTGCAACTACTCACCACCACATCTGCCAACGTCTAGAGTGGAAGGAAAAGGCCTCTTCTTCCCGTTCATCTTTCTTCTCCCGCTGCTGGATTCTCTTCTCTATTTCCAAATCAAAACCAATGGCTTTAGTGGTTTCCTTGACAGACGGCTTCTTATGGAGGACTGGACCCCCTTCCAGGATTCTAGTGTCCAGCTCCTTAGCCTTACACTTGTACCTGACACAAAGACACAAGGTCACACACTTGCCCCAGGATCATTACTGAAACATATGGTACTCTTATGTTGGGCTAATATACCGGAGAATAGTGCGCTAAACCCATAGCCAGAACAGTAGGTAATCTTGCCCCACACTTACTGATGAATCATGTCTAGTTCCTCAGCTTCCAGCTCTGCAGCACTTTTACATGTGGTTGGCCGATGATGCTGTTTGTTTTGGAGCAGTGGGGTCTTTGGGTTGGTCAGTTTTGGTTTGAGCATCTTAACTGGAGAGGGTCCTATAAGAGGAAGAGACCAGTCAACATGTACATTATAACCAGACACATTTCTTGGAGCTCCGGGGCATCCTCCGTATAATATTGCTATCATAGCACTTTATTTTACCAGAATGAAGAAAAATTTGAAAGCCCAGCCTGCCGGGTCAACTCCGAAGCCAGCTGGAGGAAAGCGCAATAAGGACATTGAAAAAATTTTTGGGAAACTGCCTGAGGATTCGGAGCATACGGAGGATTCCAATATGGCAGACGAAGCAGCCCTTGGCCCTGATACTGCGTCACTAAGCGATAAGTCCGACCAGTCCTCCCTGCAGTCATTGATTTCTGACCTACCTAATAAGTCGGATTTGGCACAGCTTTTGGTGGATATCAAATCTCTATAAAGCAGGAAGTATCCGCTTTTCAGTCAGAAATGGTAAAACTGTCCGGTCAACTTACCACACTTGAAACCTCGCAGACGGCCCTACAAGAACAACAGATATATATATATGTTGAGGAGATCTATGGAGGACATGGAGAACAGAAATCATCGTCGTAACATAAGGATTAGAGGGATATCGGAGAATGTTAGCTTGCTGGAAACCCGCCAACGCATGAAGGATCTTTTCCGACAGCTTCTAAACCTGGATAAAGAAGCTTCCATCCGAAAAGACAGGTTTCACAGAGCAGTATTGAGCAGATAAGGGAAACCCAGGGATGTTCTATGTTGCCTACACTATTTTACACAGAAGGAAGAAATTCTGCGCAAGGCCAGAGAAACGGGAGAACTAAAGATTGGAGAGGACAAGATTGAACTTTTCCAGGATTAAGCATTCTCGACCACTCTACAGCGCAGGCTCCTGAAAGATGTCACAGGAGCGCTAACAGCAAGTAAAATCCTTTACAGATTGGCACACCCGTTTGCCCTGGTGGTCCGTTACAAAGGCGATTGGCTTTACCTACGGGAACCCAATAATGTGGATCGCTTCTGCACTGCCTTGGACATTGTCAAACTGGACCTCATAGAATGGTTTGATTATGCATACGGGCCCCACTCTGCAACCACCGCCGAGGGCTAAGAGGCGTTTGTGGCCTTTTTTGTAACAGCCTTGGTAGCCAGGAGCTCGGCTGTGTCTCGAAATAGATGATTCTCTCTTTGTTCGGTAATATTGACTCTAACTTTATTCTAAGTTACGGATTTTAATATCCTGCTGTTTATTATCTGTTACTCATGAAGAGTTGCTAAGGTTTAATCACCCACTTGTTAAAATATTTAAACTGAGTTTTCTTTAGAGGATACCAACTGGTATTATTTGTGTTGATTATTATTATTGCCCTAGATCCAGCTTACCTCCTAAAGGCCTCAATGGAGGGCCCTTATTGTTTCTATTTATTGAAATAAGAGATCAGAGGGATTCATGGACAAGATCATTTGCTTCCTGGCTTGTTTTTGAATTCAGTTATTGATATGGTAATATAGATTAATGAATATGCTGGGAATTGTTATGCTTAGTATTGTGAACCAGCTACTGGTCATAGCACATATATATATATATATATATATATATATATATATATACATAAATAAATGAAAAAATAGAAACACTACAATGTTTCGATGGCAATTTGCCACGTTTCAAGCTAGAATGTACTGGAGCACCATCCTATTTCGGTTGTTATCAGATACACCACCTCAATACGCTCATTACCAGCTTATAACTATCTGGAAGTAACGGCTAGTCCTCCTTCCGTTGGTAAGAGCTTACTTACACCCTACCCCGCTTAACAGGAGGTGCTTTTCCCTCCTGATCCCACTTCTCTCTGAATTCTCATATCCTATTCCTTCTATTCTTCCATCTATACTTCCTACAATAGTACTATGAGTATGTCGAATCAATCCGTTCCTCATAAGAAACAAACACAGGTGAATATAGTCAGTATCAACGCAAATGGACTCAACTCACCTCATAAACTTATTCTTTTAAGCTCCGAACTAAGACGTCTTAAGGCACAGGTGGCCTTTGTACAGGAGACCCACTTTAAGACATCTTGTGTTCCTACATGGTCTAATAGATATTTTCCGGAAATGTATTGCAGTTTACCACAACAGTGCAAGACTAAGGGAGTGGCTATTTGATTTGGGAAAAATTTTCACTTTCAGGTTCTCTCTACAAAAAAAGATCCGGATGGGAGATTTTTTTTGTGAAGGGGACTTTGGGGACTCAGATGTTCACTTTTGCAGCCATATACCTGCCCAATGAACAACAAGATAAAGCTTTTCATATAATAACGGAGGCCTTGTTGAGTTTTATGGAAGGAATCTTGGTTCTTGGCAGGGATCTAAATGTCCCTCTTAACCCCCACATTGACTGCTCCACAAGCAAATCCAGTGTTTCTTGTGGGATTGTCAGGAATATAATTAAAGATTTACATAGGCTACAGTTAGTAGATGCTTGGCGACTACTTAAATCTCAAGAGAAAGATTACACCTTCCTCTCTACCAGGCATAACCGTTACACCAGAATAGATTATGTGTTCATTACACAACACTATTTGGGGGACCTTAGTGACGCAGATATATATACCCGCTCGTGGTCTCATGCACCAATCAGCAGGCGCATAAATGTTATATTCAGGGGATTTTAATCCAACTAGGTTCCAGGAGAAAACAAGCACACAAGCATAAATATTTATTGAAAGAAATCAGAAGGGTAGAAGCAGCTCATAAACATATGCCCAAAGCAGAGCTTTTTGCAAAATTAGTCTGTCTACCCACAGATTTAGATAATCATCATAATTTATTTGCTGATAAAGTTGTCACAAGAATGAAACATCGATTTTATGAACACGGGGATAAATGTAGTTATTGGCCTGCCTTTTAAAAGCTAGGGTAACCAGAAATCATATACATTGTTTACAGTCCCTTGAAAAGGGAAAAGTGCATAGTAGCCCTCAGATATTTCTGAAACAGATATTTTTGCAGAAGAACTTTACCAAGCAATAATTTCATCTCCGGGCGGAAAAAGCCCTGGCCCGGACGGCTATACGTCCACGTATTATAAAGAATGTTCGGAACTACTCATTCCGCACATGGTGCAGGCATTTAATGCTTTACAAAAGAAAGTTCTCACACCACTCTCTAGAAGCCCATATCTCCCTGTTCTTAAAAGCCAATAAAAACCCAGAAGATCCCGGAGGCTATAGGCCTATCTCCTTAATTAACGTAGAAGCAAAATTATTAGCCAAGATAGTCGCTTCTAGAATACAATCGGCTTTTGGCCACTTGATAGGATTGGACCAAGCAGGCTTTGTACCTGGAAGGGAAACTAGAGATAATATCAACAAATTGATTAATATTCTACATCATGCTGAGCTCAAGAAAACACCCCTTATGTTATTATCAACTGACGCCGAAAAGGCCTTTGATAGAGTCAGCTGGGCCTATATGTTTGCTTGTCTCAATAAATTTGGATTTGGGGATAGCCTTTGTCAATGGATTAAATCCCTATATAAAGGCCCAGTGGCTCGAGTCAGGGTGAATGGAGTGTTTTCGGACTATCTTACAATTAAAAATGGTCAAGGCTGCCCTCTTTCACCTACACTGTTTGTCTTGGCTCTGGAACCTTTTCTAAAAACAGATTCTTCAACACCCGGATATCCACGGGGTTAAGATAAGACATAAACATTATAAGGTAGCGGCATATGCTGATGATTTGCTATTTTTCTTAACGAATCCTAAACTTGAATAAATTATTTGAAGCTTTTGGTAAGATTAGTAACTTTAAAGTCAACTTTAATAAATCCATAGCCATGAATGTCTCTCTCTCAGAGCGTATAATTCAAGAACTTTCCCCAAACTTCCCGTACAGCTGGGCCAAAGGGCAATTTTCCTATTTAGGAATACTTATTAAAAAGGAATATAATGAGTGGGTGGAAGTTAATTGTAAAGCTCCATTTACTAGACTGAACAAAGATATACAGAACTGGACCAAACAACCTCGGTCTTGGTTAGGGAGAATCAATGTTGTAAAGATGAACGTTATGCCACGTCTATTGTATTTATTTCAGTGTGTACCATTGCCATATCCAAGCAACTGGATTAAGACTTTTCAATGCATTATGCTTAAATTTATTTGGAAGGGTCAACATCCAAGAATCAAAACCACCACGTTGTTTAGAAGCAAGGTAGAGGGGGCCTAGCACTCCCTGATGGTGCCCGTTATCTAAAGGCTGTGCAATTAGCTAGGATAATTGATTGGTCCCATCATTTAGACAACAAAGATTGGGTAAAAATTGAACAGCAATTAACTGCTACACATTTGATATATTTACCATGGATTGACAAGGTAAACCGGAGAATACTACATAATTCCCACCTCTTATTAAAAGGTACACTGGCTACATGGGACGCTGTGAAGGGGAAATCTAAATTCACCACTTTTCCCTCACCTCTCACTCCTATTACCAATAACCCAGCATTCCCCCCAGAACTTAATTGCAACGACTTTAAAGAATGGCTCGTAGAGGGTCATTTGCAATTCATACATATTATGGAAAGAGGTCAGCTTGCTGACTTAGATCTTCTTAGACAAGCTAGACCTAACAGCAACCTAAAGAATTTCCAATACTACTAACTTAGACATTTTACTCATATATGGGAGGCAATGGAAAGATGGGGAGACCCCTCTCCCCATTCGAGAAGTTATGTAATAATACTTCCCCCCCCACCGAAACATGTGATTTCCTACTTATATGATATGCCAGGTGCATTAGGAAAGAGGAAACAATTACCCTTTATAAAGTCATGGGAACAGAATCTTAAAATGGATGGAACTGAAGAAGGTATGAGACAAGGAATAGCGAATTTAATGTTTAGTTTGAGGTGTTGAAAGATTCAA
This sequence comes from Xenopus laevis, assembly GCF_017654675.1. NCBI lineage: Eukaryota > Metazoa > Chordata > Amphibia > Anura > Pipidae > Xenopus > Xenopus laevis. The sequence goes on along the minus strand of NC_054388.1, from coordinate 18,218,697 downwards.
GAACTAAATTACAAGCTCTTAAGTAGATGGTACTACACTCCACATAAATTGAAATCAATATATCCCGCAGTGAGTAATGTAAGTTTGAGATGCAAATCGGAGATTGGCACACTCCTTCACATTTTCTGGGAATGCCCCAACCTTACTAATTACTGGTCATCAATCCTTCAGTTGTGTGCACAGATCTTAGGTAGAGTAATACCCAAGTCACCAGCCCGAGTTCTCCTCTTTTGGGAAGAAGACCATGCAGAAAATGTTCCAGATTCTACATTAGAAAGGCATTTACTTAATGTGGTACTAATACCTAATCACTAATGTGATACTAATACATAGACTATGGAAATCTTCTACTTCTTCTAAGCCTAAAGAGTGGATAGATAAAGTGAATGAAATAGTTAGGTTTGAAGAATTATCTTCCTACAATGGGAAACAACATGCAAATTTTAGGAATGTTTGGACATGGTGGTTCTTGTTTAGGGATTCTTCTGAGTATGAAGAACTTATGAATACTTAGGAACATTGGTTTAAAATAATATTGTAACCAGGTAATAGTACACAGATTGTATAATGTCTGAAAATGTGAGATTTGTGCCATGTTCTATTGTAATACTGTTTCCCTCCCCTCCCCTCTCCTCTTTTTCCTTCTGTACCCCTACCCCATACCATAATTTTCTGAATGATCAATAACAATTTATAATACAAAAAAAAAAATGTACGTTATATATAGGGAAATTTAAACTAATCATCCCTCCATCTCCTTCTGGCGGCTGCGCAGGTGGTAACGTGCTGGAGTTCTTCTGTAGAAGGCAACCACCTGCTCAGCAGTGAAGACAAAGTCTGAAGCCTCCTCATGTTTACGTTTGCCCTTGGACAGGTTGAAGGGTTTTGGGACGGTGTGTCCTCCTTTGGTAACCTGGACTTATGGGTACAGCCCAAGAAAATTACATTTATGCTCTCCCACACCTAGGTCACAATAAATACTATAACCTCCACAGTCCTAAACTCACTGGTGATGTTGGGTGTTTTCTTAGCGCCAAAGCAAAGTCAACCTCCTTGTAGCCATCTCCCTCAGGCTGATTGCCATTACGCTTGAGTCGATCATCCATTTTAAAGTGAAAATCCACTGGTTTTGTGACTGAAATGAAGTTCTTCACTGGCTGACCTGAGACACAGAAGGCAGGGGTGATACCATGCAGTGGATGCAAAGCAAATAAGCTACATCCTCACACTCTACGGGAAACACTTCATCTCTGTTCCATATGCATACCGAGAAGGTGCATTTTGCCAAGAGAAATCTGGCTCTCGCACACCCTTGTGTGCTGTCTGGTGCACAATGGTAGAGGTTCAGCAACCCCAAATCCAATCCAGAAGTCAAGCAATCCAGAGGCACACAGAACTGATGCAAGCAAGGAAAACCTTGCACGTTTATTGCGGTATAGCAGTGCAACGTTTCGGGGTCTGGCCCCTTTATCAAGCAAGGTGTTCCTTGCTTGCATCAGTTCTGTGTGCCTCTGGATTGCTTGACTTCTGCATTTTGCCAAGACCCAGAGAAGCGGTTTTATTATAGACTCAGTTGGGCCTATGGACACTTTGTAGATTGTATCTTGTGTTTAAATCAAGCAAGAGCAGTTGATAGGGTTAATCATGATTACTCGTGGCTTACATTATTGCAATATGGCACAGCAGGATATTTTTTAAGGTGGCTTAAAGTTCTCCATGCAGTGGTTAAACTAATGGCTGACAACTTTTGAGGTGGGAGCTGTTGTAAGGCAAGGGTGCCCTTTAAAAGGAACAGTAACACCAAAAAATAAAAGTCAATATAATGTACTGGTGGCCAGCACTGACAAAACCAGTGTGTTTACTTCAGAAAAACAACTATAATTTATATAAACAAGGTTCTGTGTAGCCATGGGGGTAGTCATTCAAGCATAGGACACATAGCAGATAACAGATAAATTCTGAAAAATCCCATTTTATGTTGGATTACAATACTACGAACGGGCTCCGCAGGACGGTCGCAGGACCGCATCAACTAGCAGTTTGGTCCTTGATCATACGGAAAATCAAACTTGACCGATCGATATTTGGCTGATTTTTGGCCTGATATCGACCGGGAGGACCTGTTGGGAGACCCCACACATGGGCAGATAAGATGCCGAATCTGTCTAAAGGATCTATATCGGCAGCTTTAATCTGCCCGTTTATGGCCACCTTTACTTAGCCTTGCATTCTCCCACAACCCTCTTTTATGTGCCCACAATAAGCAATTCTCATGTTGTATTGGATCAGGGAAATATAATTACTCCCACTAATATGTACACAACTGTTCCAGATATGGCAACTTTCATGGAATGCTCATTTTTCTTGAGATTCTATAGCATTTCCTTCTGAAGCGCATGCATTTTCTCAAGCTCTTGTTCTTCTGAATTTTTAGACTTCGCCAGAATGTTCCTCCTCCTGAAAATAAACCTGTATGTCTTATGGAAATAGGTCACGGACACTTGTCCACTCTAAGGTTGAACAACTCTATGGTAAGTTTACAGTGCAAATCATAAAGGCAGGGCAGTTCAAGAAGAATCAGAAGTCAAACTTGCACTGGCAGAAACACACAACACAGTAGATTCTAAGACAGTGCTGGATGGATGTAAGCAGGGGGACCAGAGACCACGATGAGAGTATAATTTGTCTGCGTATGTTCTATGAGCGAAGTACATTGATGACTATGTGAGGCCTTGTCTGTCTAAAAGGCAATTAATTACAAGTTACCAGCAAAGTACCATGATGGACATGGATTTAATTTAAAACTCCGCTGCACAAGGAATTTCCCAGTTTCCTGCAAGTAAGCAGCCAGGGTTACTGGGCCCCAGCAAAGGATGGCATCAAATTATTCCTAAAGAATTGAAAATGTGGTCACTGGGGCTGATGCAGTTTCATTAGCCTATAGGCATACATACCCTTTTAGTTTTTTGCATGGTGAGTATTCAGTGAGTATTCATGAGCGGTTTCTGTTTCCAGATTTGTCTCCTTCATTTTTAGGAGGATCTTCTGCCGATGTTTCTTACACATCTGCCTGGCTGACCTGTTGTAGGGAGAGGCAGTGATAGAAGAGATAAATGAGAAGAGCCAGATAAGTTATGACATAGCAGAAACATTCCAGTCAGTAGTCACTGTCTTAAAGGGGAACTAGACCCCTAAACATTATAGGTCTTGAAAGATAAACCTTATGTGAAAATGCTTCATCTAAATATACAGTAGCATTCTATCCATTGATTGGACGATGGAGCCCTTTGTACTCCCACATTTTTTCCTGTTAGTCAGAGCCACCTGAAAAGAAATAACGCAGTTCTCGGAAAGGCCACCATAAAATGGGGGCTCAATGCCAAAGGGTAATATTACACACATTACAGAACAATTGAAGCATCACAATTCCATATAAAGTATGGCACTCGGAGAATTGAGCGTGCATGCAAATGTATCAAACTATTTCTCCATAAGGGCAGCACAACTACCTGAATAAATTAGACAAGCTGAAAATAGCTGTGGTATTGCTTCTTTTAGCACAACCAACAGAAATGCATTCAACTCAATCCACTAAAGTCTCAGAATTATCTAAACCTCCCAAATGGTCAAACATGCCAAGATGGGAGAGTAATTCTTATTGGCCATCAATTTGTAATTCTTTGCTTCACTGCATATCTAACAATACTGTCAGCATCACTGGGCTCCTGTACCAATATAGAGCCAGTGGTCCCCTTCCAGCAAACATGGGAATCTTAAATGAGATAAAGCATAACTAAAAATACCCCCTCAAACTTGCTGGCAATGACAGATATGGTTTCACTCTGGGTTAAAAAAAACCATATCCTATAGATGCTACAGTTTCTGCCTGTGTTTCAAATGAGCAGTGAGGTGCCTGCCAGAAGTACAGTTGGAGGAGGAGGATGATAGCCCATTACATCCCTGTTTCACACAAGCAAATACTGGCTTCAGTTCCCTATCAGGTCACACTCATATGTTTTTAATGCATTCAGGGAAATACAACCTGGAATTACAAAGGAGACAAAGGAGACACAAGTAGAGTGTGGTCAAAGTAGGAGAATGAGGGTGAGAACTCGGATGAGGTTCAATGCCTGTTAATATTAGCAATACAGGTTACAAGGACTACACCCACAAACAGCCCTATACTTATTAGTTTGTAATGCATCGCCCAATTAACTTCCAGCCTACGTGAAAAACATAGCAGCTATGTTAGTGCAAAAACATTTCTGAAGGCATGTTAGGTGGCAACTTAAAGGGTATGGCCCTGGCTTAATTCTTTAGAGAGTCAAGATCAGCACACCATCCCATCTCTTTGTACAGTTGACACCCCAAAAGTCTAACCAAAGCAAGTCAAACGCCCCATACTTCTTTAGAACATGCAAATATATTAGCACTGCACTCGGCACGGAGGTCCCTTACACTCCCAGCAGAAAAGCCAGAGTATTTGTCACTTACCAGCATTTACAGAAGTCTCGGAAAGCGGTTTCTGGTCCGGGGGAATATTTTCTGAATTGGTCACTTGGTCTAAAGAACAGGAAATGGAGACAGATGACATGTGGCAGACAACTCAATAATATGTAGCACACCCTTGAGTGTACTTTTGCTATGTATTAAGGCGGTGTGTGTGACCAGGCTAAAACTGCTTGTAGTGTGCCCCGGACCCCCACTGTACCCATGCAACTCCCTGCAACTCCCTGCAACTGGTGTAGATCAATGCAGCAGGATAATCAGCCAGACAAGTTTCTTTGCAGTAACATAAAATTGTTTATTAACAGAGAACCGTTGCAATGGAGTAGTTCACCGGTACTTAGATGTTCACAAGCATAATAGGATAGCTTCAAAGAGCAATATTCCCTCCAGGGGGTACAAGGTACAGCAGATGAGCTTATATTCAATATGTATCAAAGTTACAGCAACAAGAGACTTGGGAGATAGTTACCTCTCTCACTGGGCACTATCCCTCCGGATGAAAACTAAAGCTTGGGTTTCTCAGCCTGGGGTCTTGTATCTTGGCACCCGACTTGGTCCTCACCTCACCCACTGTATTCAGCCTGGGGTCTTGCGTCTTGGTACCCTATCTGGTCCTCAACTCACCCACTGTAGTCCCTGCTCTAGTGGTTCACATACCACGGGGTCCTAACCCCACTATTTCTCCTCATTGGAGACACATCTGCTCACTAGCTACCCTGTGCTGACTCTCACTCCTAGAAGACTATTACTGCATTCACTAACTCACACTTAACTAACATCGCCGGCAGACCTGGACCTGTAGTACCTCCCAGTGAGGCAAAGTCCCAGGACAGACCAAGACCACATGGTGCTTAACCCCTTTATCACATAGTGCCACCTAGTGGACAAACTCCGTGAACTAATGTGAACCCAGCAAAGGACATAGCTGCCTGAGTTAACTAAAGGACCCTTAGGTGTCCAAATACTAAAGGGGAACTGCCTGAGTAATTTAACCCAAATCTCAGGGTCCCTACATATAGAAAACTGTCCCATGACAAAGCCTGCCATTATGTTGAGCTTCCGTTTTTGTCAGTGTGGTTTTATTGAGGTGTGCAAGAGAGCAGGACTGCTTCTCCCAGCCTAACATTGTCCATTAGAATTAATATTCCTTATCAAAGATTCATGAGCTGATCCCCCACATCTCCTTACTGGGGTCCCACTTATCTAAACAGCATGTAAACATGTGCTGAACTTATAGCCAATCACTATCAGGATATAAACATAAAACATGATTAGCTGCAACTCACATTTTTATTTCTGGGATCAGAGGTGAGTGGAGCATTGATACACGGGGGCATTAAGGGAAATAATGGCAGAAATGAAGGAAATCGCTATTTGAGTGTGACACTGGCTAGTGCCTGGGATATTAGCCTTGGTTTTGTGTATATTCTAATAGAAAATATCATTATGGGAGGAATGGGGAAACAGGCAGACTACAGACAACTCAGGATAAATTCACAGAAGTACATCCTGGCATTTGGCCGCACGGACAACTGACAGTTAAATAACGGATTTCTCACTTTCATTTCTGGGATCAGAGGTAAGTGGATGCACAGCACACACTGGGGGACAATTTATGGAAAATAATGATATAAATGAAGAAAATCACTACTAAATTGAGTCACTAGGTGGCACCTGGGATATTAGCCTTGGTTTTGTCATTTTAATAGATTATAGGAGAGTTGGGGTTGGGGGAAGGAACAGGGATGCAGGGAGACTCCACACCTGTCAGGCTAAATACAGAAAGAATAAAATAATATTTGGGATTCCAATTGCTTTATATTTAAAACAAGTATAAAATAACATTTGGGATTCCAATTGCTTTATATTTAAAATAAGTGCAAGAAATAATAAAAGTCTGAAATCTCCTATGTTAACATATTACAGGGGTCACTATAGCAACATTTGCTGTTCAGGTTTCTCCTCTAATGCTATTAATATTTATATTTCTCTCTGTATCTCACTTTGTATATAACATTTACTTCTTAATAAAGCTGTTAAGGGAAAGTTAAGAAATTATTAAGGGGAGAAGTCAGAAATCTCCCATGTTCCCATATAACAGGGGTCACTGATAGTGTTTGGAGTGACAGTTGACAGTTGGCCACTTGCTGTTCAGGTTTCTCCTCTAATGCTATTAATATTTATATTTCTCTCTGTATCTCACTTTGTATATAACATTTACTTATTAAAAAGATTTTCAGTAAAAGTTAAGCAATTATTAAGGGCAAAAGTCTGAAATCCCCCATGTTCCCATATAACAGGGGTCACCCAGTGTTTGGAGCGACAGTTGGTCACTTGGTGTTTCACCCTCCAATACTATTAATATCCATATTTCTCTTTGCATCAAAGGAAAAAGTTTTGGAGCTGCAACTTCCCAGTCACTGTTACTCATGTCCTGAATGGCCCAGCATCCCTTGTCACACCTGCAGCCTGTTGTCTTCTAGCTCCTAATGAAATACAAATCCCAGCATCCCTTGTAAAACCTGTAGCCTATAGTACAAATCCCAGCAACCCTTGTCAGACCTGTAGCCTGTAGTACAAATCCCAGAATCCCTTGTCAGACCTGCAGCCTGTAATTTTTTAGCTGTTACTGAACTAAACATCCCAATATCCCTTGTCAGATCTGCAGCTTGTGGTCTTCTAACTGTTACTCAACTTCAAATCCCAGAATCCCTTGTCAGACCTGTAGCCTATAGTACAAATCCCAGCATCCCTTGTCACACCTGTAGCCTGTAGAACAAATCCCAGCATCCCTTGTCAGACTTGCAGCCTGTGGTACTAATCCCAGCATCCCTTGTCAGACCTGTAGCCTATGGTACATAGGCATCCTATAAGCAGCCTATAGTACATTCCAGCATCCCTTGCTGGACCTGTAGCCTGTAGTACACATCCCAACATCCCTTGTCAGATCTGCAGCTTATAATCTTCTAACTTTTACTGACCTACAAATCCCAGCATCCCTTGTCAGACCTGTAACCTATAGTACAAATCGCAGAATCCCTTGTCAGACCTGTAACCTATAGTACAAATCGCAGAATCCCTTGTCAGACCTGCAGCTTGTGGTCTTCTAACAGTTACTGAACGTCAAATCCCAGCATTACTTGTCAGACCTGCAGCTTATGGTCTTCTAACTGTTACTGACCTACAAATCCCAGCATCCCTTGTCAGACCTGCAGCCTATAGTACAAATCCCAGAATCCCTTGTCAGACCTGTATCCTGTAGTACAAATCCCAGCATCCCTTGACAGACCTGCTGCCTGTAGTACAAATCCCAGCATCCCTTGTCAGACCTGCAGCCTGTACTACAAATCCCAGCATCACTTGTCAGACCTGCAGCTTGTTGTTTTCTGTTACTGAACTACAAATCCCAGCATCCCTTGTCAGACCTGTAGCCTATAGTACAAATCCCAGAATCCCTTGTCAGACCTGTAGCCTATAATACAAATCCCAGCATCCCTTGTCAGACCTGTAACCTATAGTACAAATCCCAGAATCCCTTGTCTGACCTGCAGCTTGTGGTCTTCTAACTGTTACTGAACTTCAAATCCCAGCATTACTTGTCAGACCTGCAGCTTGTGGTCTTCTAACTGTTACTGAACTACAAATCCCAGCATTCCTTGTCAGACCTGCAGCCTGTACTACAAATCCCAACATCCCTTGTCAGACCTGAAGATTGTTGTCTTCTGTTACTGAACTACAAATCCCAGCATCCCTTGTCAGACATGCAGCTTGTTGTCTTCTGTTACTGAACTACAAATCCCAGCATCCCTTGTCAGACCTGCAGCCTGTAGTACAAATCCCAGCATCCCTTGTCAGATCTGCAGCCTATAATCGTCTAACTGTTACTGACCTACAAATCCCAGCATCCTTTGTCAGACCTGCAGCCTGTACTACAAATCCCAGCATCCCTTGTCAGATATGCAGCCTATAATCTTCTAACTGTTACTGACCTACAAATCCCAGCATCCCTTGTCAGACCTGTAGCCTATAGTACAAATCCCAGAATCCCTTGTCAGACCTGTAGCCTATAGTACAAATCCCAGCATCCCTTGTCAGACCTGTAACCTATAGTACAAATCCCAGAATCCCTTGTCAGACCTGCAGCTTGTGGTCTTCTAACTGTTACTGAACTTCAAATCCCAGCATTACTTGTCAGACCTGCAGCTTGTGGTCTTCTAAGGGTTACTGAACTTCAAATCCCAGCATCCCTTGTCAGATATGCAGCCTATAATCTTCTAACTGTTACTGAACTTCAAATCCCAGCATTACTTGTCAGACCTGCAGCTTGTGGTCTTCTAACTGTTACTGAACTACAAATCCCAGCATTCCTTGTCAGACCTGCAGCCTGTACTACAAATCCCAACATCCCTTGTCAGACCTGAAGATTGTTGTCTTCTGTTACTGAACTACAAATCCCAGCATCCCTTGTCAGACATGCAGCTTGTTGTCTTCTGTTACTGAACTACAAATCCCAGCATCCCTTGTCAGACCTGCAGCCTGTAGTACAAATCCCAGCATCCCTTGTCAGATCTGCAGCCTATAATCGTCTAACTGTTACTGACCTACAAATCCCAGCATCCTTTGTCAGACCTGCAGCCTGTACTACAAATCCCAGCATCCCTTGCCAGATATGCAGCCTATAATCTTCTAACTGTTACTGACCTACAAATCCCAGCATCCCTTGTCAGACCTGTAGCCTATAGTACAAATCCCAGAATCGCTTGTCAGACCTGTAGCCTATAGTACAAATCCCAGCATCCCTTGTCAGACCTGTAACCTATAGTACAAATCCCAGAATCCCTTGTCAGACCTGCAGCTTGTGGTCTTCTAACTGTTACTGAACTTCAAATCCCAGCATTACTTGTCAGACCTGCAGCTTGTGGTCTTCTAAGGGTTACTGAACTTCAAATCCCAGCATCCCTTGTCAGACCTGCAGCCTGTACTACAAATCCCAACATCCCTTGTCAGACCTGAAGATTGTTGTCTTCTGTTACTGAACTACAAATCCCAGCATCCCTTGTCAGACATGCAGCTTGTTGTCTTCTGTTACTGAACTACAAATCCCAGCATCCTTTGTCAGACCTGCAGCCTGTACTACAAATCCCAGCATCCCTTGTCAGATCTGCAGCCTACAATCCTCTAACTGTTACTGACCTACAAATCCCAGCATCCCTTGTTAGACCTGTAGCCTATAGTACAAATCCCAGAATCCCTTGTCAGACCTGTAGCCTATAATACAAAATCCTGCATCCCTTGTCAGACCTATAGCCTATAAAACAAATCCCAGGATCCCTTGTCAGACCTGTAGCCTATAGTACAAATCCCAGAATCCCTTGTCAGACCTGTAGCCTATAGTACAAATCCCTGCATCCCTTGTCAGACCTATAGCCTATAAAACAAATCCCAGGATCCCTTGTCAGACCTGTAGCCTATAGTACAAATCCCAGAATCCCTTGTCAGACCTGTAGCCTATAGTATAAATCCCAGAATCCCTTGTCAGATCTGTAGCTTATAGTATAAATCCCAGCATCCCTTGTCAGATCTGTAGCCTATAGTACAAATCCCAGCATCCCTTGTCAGACCTGTAGCCTATGGTACAAATCCCAGAATCCCTTGTCAGATCTATAGCCTATAGAACAAATCCCAGAATCCCTTGTCAGACCTGTAGCCTGTAGTACAAATCCCAGCATCCCTTGTCAGACCTGCAGCATGTGGTCTTCTAATTGTTACTGAACTTCAAATCCCAGCATTCCTTGTCAGACCTGCAGCTTGTGGTCTTCTAACTGTTACTGGACTACAAATCCCAGCATCCTTTGTCAGACCTGCAGCCTGTAGTACAAATCCCAGCATCCCTTGTCTTACCTGCAGCCTGTAGTTTTCTAGCTGTTACAGATCTACAAATCCCAAAATCCCTTTTCAGACCTGCAGCCTATATTACAAATCCCAGCATCCCTTGTTAGACCTGTAGCCTGTAGTACAAATCCCAGCATCCCTTGTCAGATCTGCAGCCTATAATCGTCTAACTGTTACTGACCTACAAATCCCAGCATCCTTTGTCAGACCTGCAGCCTGTACTACAAATCCCAGCATCCCTTGTCAGATATGCAGCCTATAATCTTCTAACTGTTACTGACCTACAAATCCCAGCATCCCTTGTCAGACCTGTAGCCTATAGTACAAATCCCAGAATCCCTTGTCAGACCTGTAACCTATAGTACAAATCCCAGAATCCCTTGTCAGACCTGCAGCTTGTGGTCTTCTAACTGTTACTGAACTTCAAATCCCAGCATTACTTGTCAGACCTGCAGCTTGTGGTCTTCTAAGGGTTACTGAACTTCAAATCCCAGCATCCCTTGTCAGACCTGCAGCTTGTGGTCTTCTAAGGGTTACTGAACTTCAAATCCCAGCATCCCTTGTCAGACCTGCAGCCTGTACTACAAATCCCAACATCCCTTGTCAGACCTGAAGATTGTTGTCTTCTGTTACTGAACTACAAATCCCAGCATCCCTTGTCAGACATGCAGCTTGTTGTCTTCTGTTACTGAACTACAAATCCCAGCATCCTTTGTAAGACCTGCAGCCTGTAGTACAAATCCCAGCATCCCTTGTCAGATCTGTAGCCTATATTACAAATCCCAGCATCCCTTGTTAGACCTGTAGCCTGTAGTAAGAATCCCAGCATCCCTTGTCAGATCTGCAGCCTATAATCGTCTAACTGTTACTGACCTACAAATCCCAGCATCCTTTGTCAGACCTGCAGCCTGTACTACAAATCCCAGCATCCCTTGTCAGATCTGCAGCCTACAATCCTCTAACTGTTACTGACCTACAAATCCCAGCATCCCTTGTCAGACCTGTAGCCTATAGTACAAATCCCAGAATCCCTTGTCAGACCTGTAGCCTATAATACAAAATCCTGCATCCCTTGTCAGACCTGTAGCCTATAGTACAAATCCCAGAATCCCTTGTTAGACCTGTAGCCTATTGTACAAATCCCAGCATCCCTTGTCAGACCTATAGCCTATAAAACAAATCCCAGAATCCCTTGTCAGACCTGTAGCCTATAGTACAAATCCCAGAATCCCTTGTCAGACCTGTAGCCTATAGTACAAATCCCAGAATCCCTTGTCAGACCTGTAGCCTATTGTACAAATCCCAGCATCCCTTGTCAGACCTATAGCCTATAAAACAAATCCCAGAATCCCTGGTCAGACCTGTAGCCTATAGTATAAATCCCAGAATCCCTTGTCAGATCTGTAGCTTATAGTATAAATCCCAGCATCCCTTGTCAGATCTGTAGCCTATAGTACAAATCCCAGCATCCCTTGTCAGACCTGTAGCCTATGGTCAAATCCCAGAATCCCTTGTCAGATCTATAGCCTATAGAACAAATACCAGAATCCCTTGTCAGACCTGTAGCCTGTAGTACAAATCCCAGCATCCCTTGTCAGACCTGCAGCTTGTGGTCTTCTAATTGTTACTGAACTTCAAATCCCAGCATTCCTTGTCAGACCTGCAGCTTGTGGTCTTCTAACTGTTACTGGACTACAAATCCCAGCATCCCTTGTCAGACCTGCAGCCTGTAGTACAAATCCCAGCATCCCTTGTCAGACCTGTAGCCTATAGTACAAAGCCCAGCATCCCTTGTCAGACCTGCAGCTTGTGGTCTTCTAACTGTTACTGAACTTCAAATCCCAGCATCCCTTGTCAGACCTGCAGCCTGTAGTACAAATCCCAGCATCCCTTGTCTTACCTGCAGCCTGTAGTTTTCTAGCTGTTACAGATCTACAAATCCCAAAATCCCTTTTCAGACCTGCAGCTTGTGGTCTTCTAACTGTTACTGAACTACAAATCCCAGCATCCCTTGTCACACCTGCAACCTATAATCGTTTAATTGTTACTGACCTACAAATCCCAGCATCCCTTGTCAGACCTGTAGCCTGTAGTACAAATCCCAACATCCCTTCTCAGACCTGCAGCCTATAATCTTCTAACTGTTACTGACCTACAAATCCCAGCATCCCTTGTCAGACCTGCAGCCTGTAGTACAAATCCCAGCATCCCTTGTCAGACATGCAGCTTGTAGTTTTATAGCTGTTACTGAACTACAAATCCCAGCATCCCTTGTCAGACCTGTAGCCTGTAGTACAAATCCCAGAATCCATTGTCTGACCTGCAGCCTATACCCTTCTAACTGTTACGGACCTACAAATCCCAGCATCCCTTGTCAGACCTGCAGTCTGTAGTACAAATCCCAGCATCTCTTGTCAGACCTGTAGTCTATAGTACAAATCCCAGCATCCCTTGTCAGACCTGCAGCCTATAATCTTCTAACTGATACTGACCGACAAATCCCAGCATCTCTTGTCAGACCTGCAGCCTATAATACAAATCCCATAATCCCTTGTCAGATCTGCAGCCTGTAGTACAAATCCCAGCATCCCTTGTCAGACCTGTAGCCTATAGTACAAATCCCAGAATCCCTTGTCAGACCTGTAGCCTATACTACAAATCCCAGAATCCCTTGTCTGATCTGTAGCCTTTAGTACAAATCCCAGCATCCCTTGTCAGACCTGTAGCCTATAGTACAAATCCCAGCATCCCTTGTCAGACCTGTAGCCTATAGTACAAATCCCAGCATCCCTTGTCTGACCTTGAGCCTATAGTACAAATCTCAGAATCCCTTGTCAGACCTGTAGCCTATAGTACAAATCTCAGAATCCCTTGTCAGACCTGTAGCCTGTAGTACAAATCCCAGAATCCCTTGTCAGATCTGTAGCCTATAGTACAAATCCCAGCATCCCTTGTCAGATCTGTAGCCTATAGTACAAATCCCAGCATCCCTTCTTAGACCTGTAGCCTGTAGTACAAATCCCAGAATCCCTTGTCTGACCTGTAGCCTATAATACAAATCCAAGCATCCCTTGTCAGACCTACAGCCTGTAATTTTTTTGCTGTTACCGAACTAAACATCCCAACATCCCTTGTCAGACATGCAGCTTGTGGTATTCTAACGGTTCCTTAACTACAAAACCCAGCATCGCTTAACAGACCTGCAGCTTGTGGTCTTCTAACTGTTACTGAACTACAAATCCCAGAATTCCTTAGCAGACCTGAAGCCTATAGTACAAATCCCAGCATCTTTTGTCAGACCTGTAGCCTATAATACAAATCCCAGAATCCCTTGTGAGACCTACAGCCTGTAGTACAAATTCCAGCATTCCTTGCAAGACCTGCAGCCTATAGTACAAATCCCAGCATCCCTTGTCAGACCTGTAGCCTTTAGTACAAATCATCCCTTGCAAGACCTACAGCCTATAGTACAAATCCCAGCATCCCTTGTCAGACCTGTAGCCTATAGTACAAATCCCAGCATCCCTTGTAAGACCTAAAGCCTGTAGTACAAATCTTCAACATCCCTTGTCAGACATGCAAACTGTAATTTTTCAGCTGTTTCTGAACTATACATACCAACATCCCTTGTCAGACCTGCAGCTTGTGGTCTTTTAACTGTTACTGAACTACAAATCCCAGCCTCCCTTGTCAGATCTGTAGCCTATAGTACAAATCTCAGAATCCCTTGTCAGTCCTGTAGCCTATAGTACAAATCCCAGAATCCCTTGTCTGACCTGTAGCCTGTGGTACAAATCCCAGAATCCCTTGTCAGACCTGTAGCCTGTACTAGTCCTATTACCGTGATATCATGAAGTTGAGAGGCTGCATGTCAGCAGGGACTGGGTCTCATATTATAATAGAGGGAAGAATGGATGGTGCCAATACAGGGAAATGCTGCAACCTGTTTAATTTCAATTCATTTAAAGGGGAACTTTGCTTTAATGCTGTTGATGCCAAAGGAAAAACTGATGCTAAATTTTGTTTTTTGCCAGTGGAAATCAGATTTTAGAATTGAAGGTCAGAATAAAATTAACAGATAAACAATATATATATAAGTTTAGGGTTTGTTTTTGGTACAATGGGAGAATTGGTTGAGGGTGTGAATACTTATATAAGGCAGTGAATCCTGATATGTATAGCAGAGAGGACTGGTGCATGTGAGCTTACAATCTCTTCTTTCTTTCTGTGTCCCCATACAGTGATATTTCCGAGCGACGAGGCGTTTTCATAGCGTTTTCGAAGCAATTTTCAGAGTGATTTTCCAAGAGATTTCACAGCGATTGTTTTATAGAGATATTCAGTGATATTCCATCTGATTTTTGGCGTTTGAAAAAAACACCTTTGACGTCAGCTGATATCTCTTTATAACTCAACAGCTCTTTTAAGAGCTAAAAAACGTAGGCGCAATGCTATTCTGCGCCCCATGGAGGAAGGTAAGTCAACTGCTACTGTTTTATCTGAATTTAGGGTTTTGCTGAATAGAGAACAGGTACAGATAAAGTATAGAATGTAATAGACTCTTTCTCTTCTCCTTTGCCACAGGCGGAATCCAGACCCCTCTCCGAGACTTATGAGGTGAGTAGAAAGGAGGGTAAAACACTCGCCGCTACTGCCGGAAGTGAGACATGTTTTGTACCCTGGGGAATATTATGTTATCAATAAAATCCTTCTTTTTTCTATTTTATTTTCCAGCCTCCTGATGGTCGGCTGACCAAGGATGTGCTTGTTGGAGAGGGCGGCACTGGAGACGTCTACAAGGTAAGTTACCAACCAATTCCTAGAGAGTAGGGGGACTGAACAAGATTGTGATCACTAGACACAATCACACAATGATTTAGGCAGACATATCAAGCTTCTGGTTTGGGGGCTGCATTAGACCCTCTCTTTCCTACTTGTATATAAGTCAACCTTTCTGTCTGTATTACAGGGACGACACCATCGTAGAGGAGTGGTAGCGGTGAAGATCGCCAACATCAGCCGAGTACTGTATCTTTATAATTCCAATCACTATATATCAATACTATTTGTGTAGATGTCTATGTGAGCTAAAGGGATTTCTATTATTCCACTCCAGGATGAAGAGTCAGTCTGCAGGGAGCTGAAGTTTCTCCAGCAGTTCGGCGGCCACAAGAACATTGCCTCTTACTATGGAGCCTACTACAGGGCTCCACTCACGGAGTGCTCATCAGAGCTCTTGGAAGTAAGAAATGATTTACTGTATCGTGTTCATTCCTCTTGTACCAAAGCAATCTCCACTGGAAGTGATAGAATACATGAACTTAAATAATTTCTGTATATTGCAGATTGTTCTTGAATACTGTGGTGGAGGCTCTGTCTACAACCTCATCTGCAAGACCAATGGCCAATCCCTGAAGGAGACCTGGATTGGCTATGTCTGCAAGGAGGTTTTAAAGGTAAGGCCAGATTTACCCCTTAAGGACTCTTTTTTAATTGCATAAATTACATATACAATCTCTTTGTTGGGGATGTTTAGTCTTATGTCTGTTATAGTCTTATAACCTACATCTCAATCTCCCCAGGGGCTGCACCACATCCACAAGAACGGGGCCGTTCATAAAGACATCAAGAGCCCGAACATCATGCTCACAGAGACGGCCAAAGTGAAGATCAGTGAGTAAAACTTACAGTTATAAGAGTAATGGATGGTGGGGAGCTTCTGCGAATATGGAGTCAGGGGGTTTCATAATTCAGGTTTCTATCTTGTGGTTATTTTCCATGAATGGATTCTATCTGTCATTTCAGTCGACTTCGGACACAGCTGGGACCTGGACCCGCAAACTGGATTGTGCCACGAAGCGGAAGGGACTCCACACTGGATGGCACCCGAGGCCATAAGGCAGAAGGGCCAGCGCCTGGCGTACGACACCAAAGTATGTTGTACTTATAATACTTGTAACAACACGGAGCATTTACTTATCAGTGTTAATGGGACATAGAAGCAGTCATTTTCTCATTGACAGAAAGGAGTTTTCCCGAAACATTGGGTTTCTTAACTTTTTGCACAATGTGTTTGTTTTAATATATTTGCTCATTTGCATTGTGACGCTGGTGTTATGTACAGTAACTGCTATTGTTTGTAATGGAGATGTATTGCTGTATACACTTTTATATATAATAAAGCATTTATTTACTTTTACATATACCATGGTGTGTTCATTTACTAGGGGGTGCATTGGGCTATTTTAGAAGTTGTATTCTGTTCTGTTTTGGCCATAATTGAGCTAAGGAGAATGCCGTGTACTTTTGCACAGATGATAATATATGTATAAGTTTCTAAAAGAGAATTGTATAAGCACAGCCTTTTTACTTAGATTTTATTAAACACCTACTGTATAACCCAATTCTCTCCTTCTAATGCTCTTTGGTGTGTCTTTTGCAGTGTGACATCTGGTCGCTGGGGATAACCGCCATCGAAATGGCTGAGGGAGAACCACGTAAGTGAATCATAACAATTGTGGCTACTTTATTTTATACATTGAGCAGCAGAGGTTCTATATCAGAATGGGAGGAATTTGGGATGATTTGCCATTTCCAGCAAAAAATAACTTTTTCTATAGATTAAATAAATAACTTCTAGACATGTTTGATGGACCTGATATATATGTTTTTCACTTTCAGCATACACAGGGCAATACGCAGTGGAGGACCTGATAATTGAAGCCCAACCACCAAAGCTTCAATCAAACACCTGGTGAGTCTGTCCCAGCTCGTGTCACTGTACATTGTACCTGTGCTTGCAGACATGGAACTCCCCACATTTTCTTATTAACACTTGGGACATTTGGCAACTCCTATAACCACTCAGCCGCTTCCACAGTCTGCCCTCACCATGCCTCTTGTATGTACAAATTTGGGATAATGGGGAGATTTCACTCCTAGTTCAGGGGGTGTGTATTTTGTTTAAATACCTCCTAAATATAAATAGAGGTTTTGAAAGCTATAGGAGATAGACAATAGATAGATAGAGGGACAGATAGAAAGATAGATAGAGGGATAGAGAGAGAGGGAGGATAGATAGATAGATAGATAGATAGATAGATAGATAGATAGATAGATAGATAGATAGATAGATAGATAGATAGAGGGATAGATAGATAAATAGATAGAGGGATAGATATACTGTAGATAGATAGATAGAAAGATCATAGTTAGATGATAAAGAGATAGATAGAGGAATAGATAGATAGATAGATAGATAGATAGATAGATAGATAGATAGATAGATAGATAGATAGATAGATAGATAGATGGTAAATATATGTATATTCTGGGGTATAGCTAATGGTTACTGGGTAAAAGCTTCTGGAATCTGGAAATAATGATGTGGGGATTTTTTTTGCTAGCTAAAGCTAAAATCTCAGTTTTTTCCAGGTCACAGCATTTTGTGTCCTTCTTGGAGTCCTGTCTGAAAAAGGACCCTTTGGAGAGAGCGAGTGCTGAAGAACTCCTGCAGCACCCATTCGTCACCCAACTACCACCTAAGAAGATCGTCAGGGCTGAGATTGAAGAACATCTCCGGACTCTGCAGAACCTGCCGGCCAAGAAAGGTGAGGGAATCCATTATATTTGATACGACTGCACCATCACACAGTGTAACTCAACAGCTGCAAGAGTTGGTTTCATTATAATGGCATTGGGAATAATAAACATGTTTTAAGGGGTACTTAATAATATATTTTAGTATAATGGTGACATTGGCGTTGTAAGACAATTTGCATTTGGTCTTCAGTCTTTATTTTTTTGTTTATGAATCATATACAAGCTCTAATTAGTATTCATGAATCACAAATATGATTTTTCCCTATACAGGACTGAAGGGAGTTGCTCTCTCAAAGCTGCGGCGTGCTTGTGACTTCTGCACACAGACATCGGCAGAACAAGAAGCAGCTCTGCAAATGGCCCTGGAGGGCTTCTCCTGTTATTGATATTGTGGCCAATAACATCAACAGCCCAGAATGAGTTTCCTGAATCACAGCCGAGGAAAAAGAAACATCCACAGGGTAAGGTCCCATCTCCATTCAGTACAATGGTTCTCAGCTGGTAGACAAATAACAACTTGATCCCCTGCTGCCTGGTGGGTGTCTACATTGGTAAGACCCGAATCCTCACTGTGCACAAGAGGTGGGTTTCGGCTAGAAGATGCTCAAGTTTACATTTCTTGGTCACAATCCTCCCCAAAATCAAGGTTTTCTGTGCTGATGGACATTAGCCTCACTGCAGCAGCCACACAATAACACAACAGGGTAGAATGCGATTGAGAAGGCTCAGGCATTATTTTATTATTCCCATAGCCAGTGCATTTATTTCTAAAAGGAGCATCAGCCTGGGAGAAAAACTACCTAACATGTTGGAACCCCTAATGAATAAGACTTGTGCATAAATGCCATGCCTCTGAATGAGAATTAATGATGATCTATTACTGACTGATATTTTTTTCTCATACAGATCCAGTGGCGTCTGCAGCTCCATCAGCGACATCTCCTTTCAAGTTGATGCAGTTCAGCAAATGGTAACTTCAAGATTCCTGCAACTACACCAGCAGGGACTTTATCTCCTTCTGTAGCTCCATGATCATATTCTTTTCAGACTACAACATCTCCACCAGTGGTGTCTTTGCTTCATTTTACCTTACTCCACCCACACACACCTCCACCTCACTTTGAGGTACCATAGTTCCATCCATCTCCTTTTTTTTGCAGACTACTAGAACTCCAACATCTTGCCTTAAGCATCTACATTTCTCAGAACTATAGCTCCAACATTCATATCCACCTCTACAGCTCCACTAGCAGCATTCACATTTTCAAAAACCATAGCTCCACTATTAGGACCTTAGTTTTCATTAGTATCCAATTACCAATCTACCCAAGGACTTTTCATTTAACTTTAGCTCCACCACCAGCCCTTATCCCATATTTTACCTTTAACCGCAAGCTCTGTCCTTGTGCTAACACACCTCCACCAATATCTTCTTTTATTTACATATCATCAAGAGTTTCTCCTCTTTAAAATATCTTTTAATCCTTGCCCTTCTTCCTGCACCTCCATTGGTTCTTCCATTCCACCAATACCAAGACATTTAGTGACCACCACACAGCACACACTAAAATGATGCCCCCTACACAAAGGCTTCTCTTCTCCACTTTTTTCTTTTGCCCCCCCCCCCTTACACCAATTCCTCAGTGGTTTCTCCTGTTCAAATTCTTTCCTTACTAAATTCTATCCTTTCAAGCCTTCCACTCAACAACCAGTCACATCTCCTACTCTAAACCCTGACATAAACTCTTAGTACTGATACTCACATAAACTCATAGTACAAGTTGATCCAGGGACTTGTCCGATTGCCCATTGGGAGTCAGGAAGGAATTTTTCCCCCTCTGAGGCAAATTGGCTCTGGCTTCAGATGGGGTTTTTGCCTTCCTCTGGATCAACTACTAAATAGGAAGATCCCTTTTACACTAAAACTTGAACCTAATGGATGTTAAATTAACATGAACTTAAATTAGTATGAATTAATCTAAAATGCATGAATATAACATCAATTTATTAACCAATTTATAAATAAATGTTAATACACATTTCATTGGTGTTCTTGCATTTTTTATAGTTCTAAAGTATTGCCAGGAAACATTACAGAGGAGGGAGACCTTTAGTGCAAGGGAAAAGGGTTACTGAAAAGTGAAGGTGTGGAGGCTAGGGTGGGAGAAATTGGTGAAATGAGATGCTAAGGATGAATAAATATTAGAAGGGGATAAGCCATGTCTGGACCCAGTCCTACTGATCTGCACTGATGTCAGAGGTTTGGTATATAAACATATCACTTGGATTAGTACATTATGAGACTGGGTTCAGAAGGTGCAGACTTATTAATATGTTATTTTGAGCCTAGCAGGGACTTGGATATACATGTCACTGCCATTAGTATCCTTTGGGCCAAGGAAAACTGAATCATTGGGTCTAGAAAAGAGCTGACCCATAAATATGCCACTGTCATTAGAAGATATTTGTCCCATGATAAAGTTGCCTTTGCTATTATTTGGGCATAGGAAGGGCAGGTCTGTGTATCATTGGGCATCAGTCCATCCTCTGATTGGTCTACTGATAACAGGTGGGATATTAATGGCCAATTGAAATTCAAGGAGCCCTGGGCCAAAGTAAGATGTACATAATTTACTCTACATTTTGATTTGCAGTGATTGTTTTACCATAGTACCCTGCTCCCCAGAGGTTCACTGCACATTCCCTTTGGAAAATGGGAAGAGGAGGGTCCGTCCAGACTCACCAGGAATGTTTGTTCTGCTGAAGTGGGGGGATGTAATTTACCAATGACACGGCTGAGAGGCAGTACAGCAGCCCCCTGCCCTGTTATTAATCCATGCAGTTTATGTTTAGTCCTGGATTTACTTGCCCTTTAAGAGACAGGGTGGGGGGTAGACAGAGCAATTACATAACTTTATGTAATTGCAGGGTACAGCTGTATCAAGCTTCTCAGTTATGTTGGGCCCAGGCCTTTAAGGAATCACATGTTGATCTTGTTGCCCCCCTGCTGGATGGTGTTGCCCCACCATGCTTTAGAATAAAGTAGTAGAATAGCCATGCCCACTGACATACATGAGTAGGGGAAATAGGAGACGCTGTTCGTGGGAATAAGCACCACCAACAGGTTTTCACAGTCCATTGCACTGATTTAGGCTGGGTGCCAGCACAGTCCAGTCAGCTGGAGGTATTATACTGGGCTTGTGCTGTGCCAGGTACATTATCAAACATGGGCCCTCAGAAGGTCCTGCCTGACCAATATCTAGGGTTGTCGCCATTTTGGAAAAAGAAATCTGGCTGTACAGAAAGGGGAGGGACAATGAGGGGGTGGTTCGGGAGAAATATGGTCGATATGGGAGCGGGGGATTATAGGAAGAAGGGAAAGAAGTGGAGCTGGAGGCAGTGATTGGGGAGGGGCAGGACAGGGGTGGTAAATCAGGGAATTATAAATTTATGAGAAAAGACATAGCTGGTTAAATGTGTAACACTGGTCCCAGTCTCGGCTACTATATTACTGGTTAGGCTGGTGATATACCAACCAGGTGCCAACCCCATTCATATCTGATTGAAACTCATGCCATATGAATCTGGGCACGTTTTAAATGGACCCTTGACTGAAGTAGCCACTGATCAGCTCCCAGCTCTTGTACAGTCCATTGGCCAGACTAGTCCATTTCTCAAAGAATGAGCCAGGGAGCATATTTCTGGTATCAGATCTAAGCAGGAAAAAGAATCAAACAGCAAATCCAAACACAGTTTATAGATGTATATATTCAGTAGGACATGTGGCAGGGAGTTGGGATCTGATAATGAAACATCCCACAAATGGACACACATAGAATCATCATACAAAATGTTTGTTTTTTTTGTAGAAAACGAATGACATTATTATGAATTCTACACTGAATTATGAACACGGGGGCCTGGTTTCCATCTATATATAACTGAGCAGATTTACGCCCGTAGCGGCTTCTGCACTAACCTTTTGTAGTCGTTGGTGGCTTTCTTCAGCTTCTCAAAATATTCATCCAACTTCCTTAGGAGTTTGCCCAGAATCTGCCGAAATGAACGAGAGAGAGAGAACTGTTTAGGATCAGTCAACAAACCCCTTTTACTTACATCCGTGTGCAGAATAAATACCTAGAAAATGTCCTATCAGAGGCAGTTCATTGTGTCTGGTGCAAATGGATATAAGAGGGATGACTCTACTGGGGATCAGTGATTGGAACAACTGGGGGCCCCCGACAACTCGGCACTACCCAGTGAATATAAAAATGAATTAGAACAGTTTGAAGCCTGAACAGAAGTGATTAAATGAGTGGTTCACCTTTAAGATTACTTTTAGCATGTTATAGAATGGCCTATTATAAACAACTTTTCAATTGGTCATCTACATTTATTTCTCATAGTTTTTAAGTTATTTGCCTTCTACTTCTGACTAGTTTTCAAACAGGGGTCACTGACAGCATCCAAAAACAAATGCTCTGTAAGGCTACAAATGTATTGTTATTGCTACTTTTTATTATTAAGGTCCTCTCCTATTCATATTCCAGTCTCTTATTCAATTCAATGCATGATTGCTACGGTAATTTGGACCAGATGGCTGAAACTGCAAACTGGAGCTGCTGAATAAAAAGCTACTGTAAATAACTCAAAAACCACAAATAATAAAAAATGAAAATCAATTGCAAATTGTCTCAGAATACTACTCTCTACATCAAACTAAAAATTAATTTAAAGGTGAACAACCCCTTTAACATGAGACAGGGAGGAAAACAGAGAACTCCCAGCCTGATTTTGTCGGTTACTTTAATTGATTGTATTTAGAAAGTTTCTTATTTCAGTATGATGAAGCGTATATTAATTTTTTATGTTTTTGATAGTTCCCCTTTAAATATGCTCTGCAATAAAGCATCAACACCAGCCAGTGGGAATTCTATCTGTCATGTGTATAAACCAAAGAGCTACAGGATCATGCCTATAGTTCCTTACCTTACATGGCCGGTTATATTAAATAAATGGAAAGCAGGAGGTATATATACACAAGTCTCCAATACAATGGGTGTCCAATAGGGAGGAAAGTCTTGGGCATTACTACTTGCTCACTGATGTAGGTGCCTTCAGACTCATGACAAGTCCTTAGGCAGCCGCGCAGAAGGTGTCTGATGACTTGGGTAGAATCGTTTACCCGATTTGAGTAGAAAACTGAAATACCTGGACTTATTTGCAATTAACAATTGCCAGTTGATTGGCCGCCAGCCATTCCCAATCTTCTGCGCTGTCTCCCAGCCCTGCTGCAATCGGATGCATCTGTGGGACAAGATGAAACGTTCATGTCCAGGCAAAATAAGGAAAACACAACCAAAAGCATGTCACAAACAGAATGGTTTATGGGGAGTCTGATCAGCTCGTGGCCCTCCAGCTGTACAAGGCTCAGCATCTCCTGATAGCGTTTGGGAGCTGCCGGGTGCTGAGACTTTCAACAACAGTTGATGGAAGGGATACACCTAATCCACCATTTTGGATTCGGCTGAATCCCCGAATCCTTTGTGAAAGATTCCAACGAATACTGATACCTAATTTGCATATGCAAATTCATAGGGTCTAGAAAAGGAAAAAATGTTTTTACCTTGTTTAGTGACGAAAAGTCATGTGATTTCCAGCCATGACCTTTTTTGCATATGCAAATAATAAACATTTGTTTATTATTTGGAAAGAACTATTATTATTTGGAACACTGCTATTATTTAGAATAAACTATTATTTAGAACACTGCTATTATTTGGAATAAACTATTATTATTTGGAACACTTATTATTTGGCATAAACTATTATTATTTGGAACACTGCTATTATTTGAAATAAACTTATTATTTGGAACACTGCTATTATTTGCAATAAACTATTATTTGGAACACTGCTATTATTTGGAATTAACTATTATTATTTAAACACTGCTATTATTTGGAATAAACTATTATTATTCGATTATTAATTTAATGAAAGAGTTCTGTTACCTGCAATAACTGCCGTACTGGGATTATGCTTTGCAAGAGTCAGTCGCCTCTGTGGAAGAACGTATTCATTTTCTAAATCCCGCAGCTCCAAAATTTCAATTTGACTACTGCCTGGTATAAAGAGAGAACACAAGAATAAGAGTAACTATACTGTAAATAAACAAAGTGCATTACATGAAGAACTTTTTGAGGAAAAAACCTCTTCACATTAATACTTTTTTCAATAACAAAATGTTCTATAAAGTTCTCTACTACAACTTTCAGCATCCACTGGCTCTATCAGGGATGGGGGAGGGAGTTAGTGGCTCAGCTAGAGATTATGGAGTAGATTTATCAAGGGTCGAATTTCGAAATGGAAAATACTTCGAAATTCGACCATCGAATTGAATACTACGAAATTCGAAGTCGAATTCGTAGGATTTTTTGCATCGTACGATCGTATTCCAACTGTACAATTGTACTTCGATCGCACTTCAAATCATATGATTCGAACGATTTTATCGTACGATCGTACGATTTTCCTTCGAATACAAAAAACTTAGAAATATGCTCTGGAAGGTCCCCATAGGCTAACATAGCACTTCGGCAGGTTTAAGTTGGCGAAGTATTGAAGTCAAATTTTTTTTTAAAGAGACAGTACTTCGATTATCGAATGGTCGAACGATTTTACTTCGAATCGAAGGTCGAAGTTGTAGTAGCCTATTCGATGGTCGAAGTGTCCAAAAATTACTTCGAATTTTATAACTTCGAAAATTTCACTTCGACCCTTGATAAATCTGCCCCTATATGTTGCTTGTGTTATGCAATCGAGAAGCAGAAGGACTCTGTCTATATCCTTCAAGCTCAGCCTAAAGGTGGCCATACACGGGCAGATTTTTTACTTCCAAATGACCGATTCCAAAACGTTCCGATAATATCGATAACCTATCGCATGTTTGATGGTGTACGAACGATCGTCTCGGCTGTATTGTTCGCAAAATTGATCAGATGAGTTTAAAAATTCTAGTCGTTCAGGGATAAAATCCCTCTTTGCTTATGCCAGGATTGTAGCACAAGCCAACCAACATATACGGAAGGACCCGAACGTTCTTTGCTGAAAGCTTCATTTGTAACCATATGAAATAAATTGGTGCCGACTGCAGGAATATCACCCTATAACCTCATATGTAAAAGAAGTTTATTATGCCATAGCAAGACATAAATCCATATGTCTGCATGGAGCAAGAAAGGAGAAACTGACTATATACTACAGACAGTGACACAATGCTAGCACCACTACTCGTTTGTTGAACAACGTTCATCCGTACACAAAGCAAACGATAGTTATATCTGTTCATATAATCGTTCTCCGTGGATGGCATATCGTATGGTAAAATAATCGTCAGACTATCGTTTATCGATACGATCGTTCCTCGCAGAACGATAAAAGTATGCCCGTGTATGGCCACCTTAAGTTATTAAACAACTACTCACTGGTTATTCAGAGCTCCTATTCAGAGGGGCTTCTCAAAGCAGATGTGTGCAAGTGCCTTTTCCTATTTAAAACAGTCACCTGGTGGCAAATATAGGGTCGGGTATCAGAATATTCCCCAAGATGGTGCCAGGGAATTCATTCAGTAGATTTTTTGAGAAATAGGCATGTGGCTGAGCTATTGAGGGGCAACCTAGTAAGGCCTGTAACCAGGCTGCTTAGAGTATCATGTGGGTAGGCCACTTCTGATAGAAAAGAGGCCGCTCAGAGTTCCTCCTCAGGAATAGAATGTCATGGTATCAACAGGAGCAAATACACTGGGATTCATCCTGCTCACTATATTGATGCTGCTACAGTCCACTGTACAATGTTAGACTCTAGCTTGTATTAAAGCCCCAGTAAATATAGGAGGAATGCATGTCCAGCGCAGTAAGGGTAATTCCAGTGGGTAGGCAAGGAGCTTGCTCGGTGTAGTGATGGGTGGGCTCTGTATCCCTTACACAGGAAACAACCGAGCCGCACCTGTTACAATGAGATCCTGGGTGTTAGAACTTGCCATTCTTCCTGCTGAATTCACTGCCCATGTGACCAATCCATCTTCCTTGAAGCACTAGTCTCCCACCCAGATTGCTGCCCATGCAGATCCATTTCACCGTTGCTCTGCCCTACAGTCTCCACGAGAATATGTATCTCAATAATCACCCTGATCAGTGTGCACAGTGTGACTGACAGTTTTGTTTACAGGTAGTGATTTTTCCAAGCAGAAAGTGGGCACCAAACCATCAAGTTCCCATGGCTGACACCTCCTCTGCTTTAGATGCGCCAGATGAATTGTGTGGGGGGAACCCCCAATAACCCTACAGTGCACTGCTTAAAGGAAAACTACACCCCCAAAATTAAATTAGCAACAGATATAAATTAATAAAATGAATAATTTGATATCAAATTAAGTGGCATATTAAAGAATCTTACCAAACTGGAATATATATTTAAGTAAATATTGTCCTTTTATATCTCTTGCCTTGAACCACCATTTTGTAATGGTCTTTGTGCTGCCTCAGAGATCACCTGACCAGAAATACTACAACTCTAACAAGAAGTGTGGAAGCAAAAGACAGAACTCTGTTAATTGTGATCCAACAAGTATAGTTTGTTTGGTATGTTTATGTGCACCGTGAATCATATGATCCCAGGGGGCAGCCCTTATTTTTTGAAATGGCAGTTTTCTATTTATGATTACCCAATGGCACATACTACTAAAAAGTGTATTATACAAATGGTTTATTTACATGAAGCAGGGTTTTACATGAGCAGTTTTTAACTGGGTCTTGGTACCTTCTGTTCAGGTATAAGAGCAGGACTATGCAATTCTCTCAAAGTGGGGTACATCATAGAAAGGCATGTGGGCTGAATTCAAGGCCATTCATTAGGTTAACTGCATCTTAGGGAGGTATGGAAGTTATTGAATAACAATTCGTGTACATAGCATCAAGTATTGGGGTAAGGATGTAAACAAGAGGCAGACCATGTGCAGCAGTACTGAAAGCCACACTGCCCTGGCTCTTACTGGATGCAACTGCCCATCACACTACCTGAGCAGCATCGGGAAAAACAAGCTCCCTTAGATACGTGACTAACATGGCTACATGTGCAACTGACTGATGGAAGAAACCAGACAAACCCAAGACAAAAGTTAATCAGGCAATTGACAAACGTTACATTTCCACAGTTTATTACAGGGCACAATAAAAGCATAAGTATTCGCATACAGGGAGACCTAAAAACAGGCCCCTCCAGGCCATATAATATAGTATTTACATAACACCCCGAATGAGCAGATCTTTGCCCTGATTTATGCCACTATTTTAAGGACACTTGTTTGTACAATAGACTGTATGGTCCAGGGCATGAATAGGTAACCACTACCCGAATCTGGATTTGCTTAGTACAGGGAGCACATCAGCACTTAAACCTGTCCGAGAAGTTAGGGGATGCGGGGACAGTAAGTGGGACGTCACTGGCTTTAACTTCCACAGCTTTGAACTTCCTGATAGGCTGTGCCTTATGCACCTGAAACACAGAAAAATAAAAATAAATAAAAAAAGTTTACTATTTGTGTGCAGTACATACCATGTGTCCCCGCAGCAGTCAGGTCAGCTCATTCTTTATGGGTGTGTTGGGTACCAATGAGCACAAGGTTAGTGGTTCATGGACAAATCAGAATTGACATGAGGTGGTCTAAACAAGGTCATTGGATGGCAAACCATCCCCACACCTAACAGTCTTGGCTTACCCTGCCTCTGCAGCATGCACAGTTATGCACTTACCAGCTCTTGCCTCAGCTGATTGATCTCTTCCCTTTCTTCCTCTTCCCGTTGCTTTCGGGTCTCTTCTTCCAAAAGGCTCTTTTGAGCTTCCATCTCTGCCAAGCACTTCTCAAACTCCTGGCGCTCCTTGGCCCTTTTTGCTGTAGCCAGCTCAAAGCCTTCTTGAATCATGGAACCAGAAAGGCTATCTACATTTAGAAAAGAGAAAGATGCAACTGGAATATGGGCA
The DNA here is from genome assembly GCF_017654675.1 of Xenopus laevis. NCBI lineage: Eukaryota > Metazoa > Chordata > Amphibia > Anura > Pipidae > Xenopus > Xenopus laevis. The sequence goes on along the minus strand of NC_054388.1, from coordinate 18,190,653 downwards.
AGCAGTCAATAGCCATGATAGGAAACGCTCATAAGACAGATCAATGCCATGCTGCGGTCAACTCCAAAGTTACAGGTGTGATGGAATTTTTAGCCACATGGTTAAACACTGCTCCTCCAACGTATGAACTATACAGAAAGGAGCATGATCAGCTCCATCATACCAAACACTGAGCCTGTGCCCACCTTCAATGGGTACTAGCCCAGAATATATAGTATTGCAAGAAGCAACCAAGGAGGATCTTCAGATTCACCATTTAGCTTAGGTAAGCCACATTTCTCCCCCCCCCCCCACCCGCAAGACATTTTATACAGATCTTTTAAAATAATATCCCCTTTCAGTTGTGGTTCTGAAGTAAAAACATGTTTTACCAGTGCAGGGCAACACAAAATTATATTTTCATTACTTTTAAAAACACTTTCATTTATTGGTTACTGTTCCTTTAAGTACAAGCTATTTATCGCATTCATGTTGCACAAGGGGCTGTACTGCCCTTAAGAGGAAACACCCATTGCTACATTAATACTGCCTGGACACCCCAGTGGCTATTAAGCTCAGATTGATGAAAAGCCTGGTGTAGGCAGAGCAAGAATCTTGAAATCTAACCATAGCCACTCAGTGAATTCCCACACCCCACTGTACAGACACAAGACTCACCTGTAAGGCTCCTACTTTCCTTCTTGGGAACAAAAGGTTCTTGGTGGACAACAGTGTTGGGCCGCGCCTTAAACACAACCATTTCTTTTTGCTGCTTCAGCTCCTCTTTGATCTGACCAATGAAAATGAAGTAAGGAGGGTGCCAACGCTCTTCCCCAGCATCACTCAGATGAATGTAAGGACAATTTTGCTCACCTGGTGCTGCCAGCGCTGCAATTTGGTGGCTCCGCGTTTGTCAATCTCAAGCTGAAATGGCTCCTGCTGGGTGGGCATCTTCACCTTTTTCTCAGGAAGGCTGATGTGATCGAACTGTGGCAGCCGCTGAGCTTTGAATTTAGGGACCTCAAGGAAAAGATACAGAGTTGAGCTTTGCAAAACTGTACCCATACTGCTCATGGCACACACACTCAGCAGCACAAAGGTCCATTACTGCTGTGTGCTCAGCAGATCCCACCCTTATTCTTCCACACTCACCTCCTCTTTGCGAAGTTCATCCAATCGCTTCTCTTTCTGCAGCTGCCGCTCCTTGTCTCGCTCACAAAAGGAAAAGGGACAAGCCTCCACTTGTTTCTGTTCTATAAGTTTGGGCTTGAATGGGACCCCGTAGTGCGGCATTCGAGTGGCTTTAATAACTGGCACCTCCTCTTCCTGCCAGGAACAGAAATGTCCCAAAGACATAGTAAGACTACTATCATCACCATTGTGCACCCAGTGATGTACCTCTAGCACCTGCACTAAATCCCAATACAGACAAGGCTTCCAGTCTTTTCCCACATACATAGTTTGAAGTCAGTTAATCCCCACAAATAGATTGGCATGACATTAACTGTAACTTACACCCTAGCACCCTGTACCTGGAATCAGCCCCCCCCCCACAACAGCAGCTTGAGCTGGCAGCCCAGACGAGTGTCTGGATCTTTTACGCTTTAGTGCAGGATCTACTAATGGAGTCCCAGTGCCTCACCTTCTCTTCCTGTGCCGGAATGCGTACCCTGTTCTTCAGAGCAAAAGCAGGAGACTGAGGCACAGTCACTGGGAGAAGCTTCTTCTGGGGGACCCCCTGGAATAGATGCGGAATAACAGGTTAAGATTAGGTGGTCCTGGAGCACGCACTCCGTAAAGGGTGGGTTTACAACTACTCACCACCACATCTGCCAGAATTTTGGAAGGGCAAGGTCTAGAGTGGAAAGAAAAGGCCTCTTCTTCCACTTCATCTTTCTTCTCCCGCTGCTGGATTCTCTTCTCTATTTCCAAGTCAAAACCAATGGCTTTAGTGGGTTCCTTGACAGAGGGCTTCTTAGGGAGGACTGGACCCCCTTCCAGGATTCTAGTGTCCAGCTCCTGAGCCTTAAACTTGTACCTGACACAAAGACACAAGGTCACACACACACACTTGTCCCAGGATCATTAAACTGCACGATATGGTACTCTAATGTTGGGCTCATATACCGGAGAATAGAGCGCTACACCCATAGCCACAACAGTAGGTAATATTGCCCCACACTTACTGATGAATCATGTCTAGTTCCTCAGCTTCCAGCTCTGCAGCACTTTTACATGTGGTTGGCCGATGACGCTGTTTGGTTTGGAGCAGTGGGGTCTTTGGGTTGGTCAGTTTTGGTTTGAGCATCTTCACTGGAGAGGGTCCTATAAGAGGGAGAGGCCAGTCAACATGCACATTATATATAGGGAAATTTAAACTAATCATCCCTCAGCCCTGATGTGCCACATACCCTCCATCTCCTTCTGGCGGCTGCGCAGGTGGTAACGTGCTGGAGTTCTTCTGTAAAAGGCAACAACCTGCTCAGCAGTGGAGACAAAGTCTGAAGCCTCCTCATGTTTTCGTTTGCCCTTGGATAGGTTGAAGGGTTTTGGGACAGTGTGTCCTCCTTTGGTAACCTGGACCTATGGTTACAGCCCAAGAAAATTACATTTATGCTCTCCCACACCTAGGTCATAATAAATACTATAACCTCCACAGTCATAAACTCACTGGTGATGTTGGGGGTTTCCTTAGCACCGAAGCAAAGTCCACCTCCTTGTAGCCATCTCCCTCAGGCGGATTGGCATTACGCTTGAGTCGATCATCCGTTTTAAAGTGAAAATCCACTGGTTTTGTGACTGGAATGAAGTTCTTCACTGGCTGACCTGAGGCACAGAAGGGAGGGGTGATGCCATGCAGTGGATGCAAAGCAAATACATCCTCACACTCCATGAGAAACACGACACCTCTCTTCCATATGCATACCGAGAAGGTGCGTTTTGCCAAGACCCAGAAAAGTGGTTTCATTCTAGACACAGTTGGGCCTATGGAGGCTTTGTAGATTGTATCTTATGTTTAAATCAAGCAAGAGCAGTTGATAGGGTTAATCATAATTACTCATGGCTTACATTGTTGCAATATGGCACAGCAGGATATTTTGTCAGGTGGCTTGCAGTGGTTAAACGAATGGCTGACAACTTTTGAGGTGGGAGCTTTAGTAAGGCAAGGGTGCCCTTTAAAAGGAACAGCAAAACCAACGAATGAAAGTCAATATAATGTACTGGTGCCCAGCACGGACAAAACCAGTGTGTTTACTTCAGAAAAATAACGTTTATATAAACAAGGTTCTGTGTAGCCATGGAGGCAGTCATTCCAGCATAGGACACATAGTAGATAACAGATAAGTTCGGAAAAATCACATTTTTATGTTGCGTACCCTACGCCTTTTTACCTATTTCAGCTTTGAATGGCTGCCCCCATGGCTACACAGCAGCTTGTTTATATAAACTTGAAGTCTTAATTTTTCCTTCAGCCTTGGCCCCCTTGGAGGTTATCAACCTTTCCTCTGGGCCAGACTCTTCAGTTAGTAGCTTATGCAGACGATTTGATGGAGGGGGGTACCAAACGCAGAAGAGTTGCTGGTTAACCATTGCATCCAAAGTTACTCATTGATGAACCATGAAAAATCTGAGGACCTTTGGGCCATGTAAAGCAAAGTCATGGTTGAATTTGCCGGTAGTACCAGTTGAAGTTAATTTTATGGTCAAATTTGGTAAGAGATGATGCTAAGGATAATGGATATGGTATCTAAATTCTATTTACAAAGGTCCAGTATTTGAAGGGCAGGAGACAGACTTTAGAAAGAATTAAGCCAAATTCTCATGCTGTATTGGATCAGGGAAATATAGTTACTTCCACTAATATGTACACACCTGCTCCAGATATGGCAACTTTCATGGAGTGCTCATTTTTCTTGAGATTCTCTAGCATTTCCTTCTGAAGCGCTTGCATTTTCTCAAGCTCTTGTTCTTCTGAACTTTTAGACTTCGCCAGAATGTTCCTCCTCCTGAAAAAACAGAAAAAAACTGAATGACTGCCACGACACTTGTCCATTTTAAGGTTGAACAACTCTATGGTACATTTACAGTGCAAATCATGAAGGCTGAAATTAGCACTGGCACAGTGCAGACATACTTCAGCACAGTTGGAGTTGCGGGCATGGTTAGTTGGGCTTTCGGTTTTGGAGAGGTGGTGCCATGATGGCTGCTTGTGGGTTGGCCCCTGATTACTGGAGCTTGTCTGTCTTTAGTACTGGACCTGCAAAAGAAAGTAGTAGCAAATCAGTGCACCTCTTAGGCCAACAGTCACATCATATTTAGTGCCGTCTCAAGAAGAATCAGAAGTCAAACTTGCACTGGCAGAAACACAAAACACAGTAGATTCTAAGACAGTGCTGGATGGATGTAAGCAGGGGGACCAGAGACCGTGATGAGAGTATAATTTGTCTGTGTATGTTCTATGAAGGAAGTACATGGATGACTGTGAGGCTCAGCCTTGTCTGTCTAAAGGCAATTAATTACAAGTTACCAGCAAAGTACCATGATGGACATGGATTTAATTTAAAACTCCGCTGCAAAAGGAATTTCCTAGTTTCCTGAAAGTAGGCAGCCAGGGTTACTGGGCCCCAGCAAAGAATGGCAACAAATGATTCCTAAAGAATTGAAAATGTGGTCACTGGGGCTGATGCAGTTTCATTAGCCTATAGGCATTCGTACCCTTTTAGTTTTTTGCATGGTGGGTATTCAGATTGTGCCGTCTCTTTTTCCAGATGTGTCTCCTTCGTTTTTAGGAGGATCTTCTGCCGATGTTTCTTAGACATCCGCCTGGCAGACCTGTTGTAGGGAGTAGGGAGACACGGTGACAGAAGAGCCAGATAAGTTATGACATAGCATAAACATTCCAGTCAATATTTACGGTCTTAAATGGAAACTACACCGCTAAACATTATAGGTCTCGAAAGATAAGATAGCCCTTATGTGAAAATGCTTCATCTAAAAATACAGTAGCATTCTCTCCATTGATCGGACAATGGAGCCCTTTGTACTGCCACATTTTTTCCTGTTAGTCAGAGCCACCTGAAAAGAAATAACGCAGTTCTCGGGAAGCACTAAGGCCATCATAAAATGGGGCTCAATGCCAAAGGGTAATATTATACACATTACAGACCAATTGAAGCATCACAATTCCATATAAATTATGGTATTCGGAGAATTGAGCGTGCTGCAAATGAATCAAACTATTTCTCAATAAGGGCAGCCCAACTACCTGAATAAATTAGACAAGCTGAAAAATAGCTGTGGCATTGCTTCTTTTAGTACAACCAACAGAAAACAGGATTTTTTGATACTCACCGTTAAATCCTTTTCTCTGTAGTCGATAGGGGGACACAGGGACTCTTGGGGTTTAAGCGCCACCCTCCAGGAGGCAGGACACTATTAATAAAATTAAAATTAAGGGGGCGTGCCCATATAGTGGCTTAACCCCACATGCTGTAGCATTCCTTCAGTTGGTACCAAAGAGACTGCTGAAAGATAAACTGTATTAAAACAACTTGCAAAACCGGTAAACCAGAAAGACTTTTCCATAAGACCAAGTGGTCAACATTTCGCTCAGGGTTGGGAAGCCCTGTGTCTCCCTATCGACTACAGAGAAAAGGATTTAACGGTGAGTATCAAAAAATCCTGTTTTCTCTGTCGTCTAAAGGGGGACACAGGGACTCTTGGGGACTTAAAGCAGCCCCAGACAGCAGGGAGGGAGCGAATTCAGATAAGGTAGGGACACGTTACCGTACCACAGAGTGCAGTACTTTGCGGCCGAAGGCGGCTTCCGCTGATGAGAACGTGTCCAGGCTGTAGAATTTAGTGAATGTATGAACCGAAGACCAGGTGACTGCTCTGCAGATCTGGTCCAAGGAGGCCGAGTTGCGCCAAGCCCAGGAAGTTCCCAAGGATCGTGTGGAGTGAGCTCGAATCGTTGTAGGAGGAATTCTGCCCCTAGCTAGGTAGGCTTGTTTGATGGTTTGTCTGATCCAACGTGCGATGGTAGTCTTGGAAGCTGACAAGCCCCTCCGAGGCCCGGACGGAATGACAAAAAGGGCTTGAGAGCGCCGATATGACTTAGAGCGGTCAAGGTACCAGCGAAGTGCTCTGACCACATCCAGACTGTGAAGTCTCCTTTCCTTGTCATTCTTGGGTTCAGGGCAGAGAGATGGAACCACAATCTCCTGGTTCACGTGAAACAATGACACAACCTTAGGCAGGAAGGAAGGCATAGTCCGCAGGACTGCCTTGTCCCTATGGAAAACCAGCAGAGACGGATCACAAGATAAGGCACTTATTTCCGATACCCTACGAGCAGATGATATGGCAACAAGGAAGGCAGTTTTCCAGGTAAGCCACTGTTCAGAGATGACTCCCAGAGGTTCGAAGGGAGGGTCAAGGAGAGCCTCCAAAACGAGGTTGAGATCCCATCCAGAGATTGGTGAGCGATAAGGTGGAACGATATGTGTAACTCCCTGCAGGAAGGTGCGGACCGAATCGTCTAGGGCTAAGCGAGACTGGAAAAGGACCAATAGGGCAGAAACTTGGACCTTCAGTGAACTGAGCTTCAGCCCGAGTTGAAAACCTCGCTGTAGAAAGGATAAGATCCTGGGAACATTGTGTTCATGGAAGGAAAACTGACTCCTTGCACCAGTTCCAGTAGCTGTGCCAGACCCTGTGATAGGCCTTAGAAGATGTCGCTTTGCGTGACTTCAGCATGGTGGAAATCACGTCATCCGCTATACCCTTACGTCTCCAGATGGCCGCCTCAACAGCCATCCCGTCAAAGCGAACAGTCCCGGATTGTGGTGTACTATGGGACCCTGCTGGAGAAGATCACTCCTGGGAGGGAGGCGAACTGGTTGTGCTATGGACATTTCCTGAAGATCCGTAAACCACGTTCTCCTGGGCCAATACGGAGCTATCACTATGACCGTCATGCAGGATTGCTTGATTTTCTTCAGAACCCGAGGAAGCAGGGGAAACGGAGGAAAGACGTAAGCCAGATTGAACCTCCAGACTTGTGTCATGGCATCCACTCCCATCGCCGTCGGATCCCGAAAACGGGCGAAAAAGGCTGGAACTTTGCGGTTGGTTTTGGATGCCATGAGGTCGATTTGAGGACGTCCCCACCTTTTCACTAGGTCTGTGAACACTTCGGGATGAAGTTCCCATTCTCCCGGATCCAGCTGGTTCCGACTGAGAAAGTCTGCTTGCGTGTTGTCTACGCCCGGAATGTGGATGGCGGATATCCTCACGGAGCTGAGTTCCACCCAGGCTAGAATTTGTACTACCTCCGCTAGGGATGCTTTGCTGCGGGTACCTCCTTGTCTCTATGTACGCAACAGCGGTGGAGTTGTCGCTTTGTACTCGAACGGATTTGTCTTTGAGTAGGGGAGACCAATGTCTGAGGGCAAGCTTGACTGCCCGAAATTCCAGGACGTTGATGTGTAGCCTCGTTTCTTCGGGAGACCAACGGCCCTGTACTGACGAGTTGTTCCACGTTGCGCCCCACCCTAGAAGACTTGCGTCTGTAGTTATCACGGTCCAGTCCGGAGTTGCCCGTCGTTAGATTGTGGTGATTCAGCCACCAGAGGAGAGACTCTCGTGTTGCTGGCTGTAGATGAATCTGTTGGGACAGAGGACCCCCCTTCCATCCTGACAGAACGTTGGCCTGTAGTGGTCTCAAATGTATTTGAGCGAAGGGAACCGCTTCTATGGACGAGACCATCAGACCGAGTACCTTCATTGAGAGATGGACTGTGGGGCGTCGGTCTTGGAGGAGATTGACTTGTGCTCTGATCTTCCTCTGCTTGTCCAGGGGCAGCGAGACACGTTGAGTCAGTGTATCGAATTGGAGACCCAGGAATAGCATCTGGTGACTGGGCGTCATGCTGGATTTGTTCCAGTTGATGGTCCACCCGAAACTCTGAAGCAGCGAAATCGCTTGTTGTATGTCCCGTCTGCTCTTCTCTAGTGTGGAGGCCTTCAGCAAAAGGTCGTCTAGGTAAGGAGTGATCGAGATTCTGTGAAGTCGTAGAGTTGCCGCCGTCACTGCCATGAGTTTGGTGAACACCCTGGGGGCAGATGATAGGCCGAATGGGAGTGCCACAAATTGGTAATGGAGATTTCGGAATGCGAATCTGAGAAACCGGTGGTGAGGGGGCCAGATAGGAACGTGGAGATACGCGTCCTTGATGTCGAGGGACATCATCAGTTGACCTGGTTCCATTCCTCGGATGACTGACCTGAGAGTCTCCATCTTGAATCGGACTGATCGTATGTGTTTGTTGAGGAATTTCAGGTCCAATACTGGTCGGAAGGACCCGTCTTTCTTTGGAACCAGGAACAGATTGGAGTAAAAACCGCAAAATGTTTCTGACGGGGGAACTGGAATGATCACTCCATTCTGTTCCATGTTTGTGATGCAGTCCAAGAAGGCACGGGCCTTGGCTGGGTTTGAGGGGGACTCTGGACATGAGGAATTTCCTGGGAGGAAGAGAGGCGAAATCCAGGTGGTAGCCCTCGGAAATGATTTCGGTTACCCAAGCGTCTGACGAGTAACGTGTCCACACCTCCCGGAATCTCAGCAATCTTCCCCCTAATGGTTGCAGTGACCCCGGAGGGGGTGACCCGTCATCCCGAAGTGGCTTTGTCGGCTGTGGACTTGTTGTGGAATTTGTTGTTCTTCCACGATGTCCGTCCCTTGGAGCGAAACTGAGAACGGTGGGGAGGACTGTGTCGTCTGGAAAAACGTCCGGTGTGGCCACGAAAGGACCGACCTCGCCTGGAGGAAGTTGTGGGTCTTGACTTATTCTGGGGGAGGAAGGTGCTCTTCCCTCCCGTGGCCTGTGAGATGATCTTTTCGAGCTCCTCACCAAAAAGTCGCTGTCCCTTGAAGGGTAGTGAGGTAAGGGATTTCTTGGAACCGACATCCGCAGACCAGTTCTTCAGCCAAAGTGTTCTGCGTGCTGCGACGGAGAGCGCTGATGTGCGGGCGGTAATCTGTGCTGTATCCAGAGAAGCGTCGCACAAGTAAGCTGCCGCCTCCGCGATGGACTGTGCAGAGGACAGTATGTCTGTTCTGGGAATGCCATCTTGAATATCAGTAACAAGGGATTCTGCCCATGCCTGAATGGCTCCCGCTACCCTCGCTACCAAGGCAAGAGCTGGACGAAGGGTTGAGCCAGCGGATGAGTAGACAGCTCTGAGGAATCCTTCTAGAAGTCTGTCGGGTGGATCCTTGAAGGCTGCGGCGTCCGTGACTGGTAACGCTGTGGATTTGGATAATCTCGAAACGGGTGCGTCCACAGTTGGAGGCAGGGACCATTTCTCTACCAGGTCCTTGGGAAATGGGTACGATTTCGAAAATTTCCGTGTAGCTTGGAACTTGCGCTCCGGCGAATTCCATTCTTCTTGTATTATGTTAAGTAGTTGGTCATGCGAAGGAAAGCATGCAGAAGATTTGTGTTTTCTCTTAAACAGGTCAGAAGATGAAGCCTGTTGTTCAGGTGTCTGTGATTTTTAGCACGTCCATGACCCCCTTGATAATACCCTCTACATCGTGAGGGAGTTCTTTGTTTCTGGAATCTTCCTCATTTTCATCTTCTGCTTCTGAGGAAGCCTCAGAAGGTGGGAGTTCCCCCTCTGAATGAGAAAAATCCTCTCCAGCTGACGAGACGTCAGAGGGGGTATGGGTGTCACCTTTCCACTGATTTATGACCTAGTTTGGCTAGGGCTTTCCCCAAATTGGTGGCAATGGAAGGGAGGCCCTGCAGGGATGCCAGAGATTGGGAAAGCTGTATGGCCCATAGGGGGGCAGGAGGTTCTGAAGAAGTGCCCGCTACCCCATCCATCGCAGTTAAAACCTGTGCGGGTTCCCCAGGTTCAGGGACCGTTGGGATGGACCCCTGGGTGGGTGCTGGTCCCTGCCCCTTTGAGCAAGATCTGCAGAGCAGGCCAGCCTGGCCCCCGGGGATTTTTAGTTGGCAGCTTTTGCAGGTAAAATAGGTCACCTGTGCTGCTGGTGCTCTCCCCCCAGCCCTGGGAAAAAGTCCCCCTGACTTACCTTCTGCCATGTGAACAGTGACTGAGGTACCTGCTGAAGGGATGGCCGTCAGGAGGGGTGCTTGTATAAGGGACCCAGAGGTAACCCAAGACTGCTGCCTGAAAAGGAGAAGCCTAATCCCCAAAGACTGAGTGACTCCCGTGTCTCCGGTTCAATAATCAAAGCTGCTGGTAGAGTGAAGCAGGAGAGGAGGATGCGTCAGCTAAATGTGGCTGTGGGAAGTGGCGGGAGAAAGTTCCGCGCCTGCTGGAGCCTCCTCTATGCTTCGCGCCGAAAACAAAATGGCGCCTGGAATGCATCAGCGCGATGCGTTCCACTGCGCGCAGGAGAAGGGCGCGCAACGCACAAACAGCTTGCTGGTGGAAGACCGTCGGAGGAATGTGTCCCCATCTTATGCGGGTTCTCACACCTCCTGGATGCAGCTAGGTCAGGTCTGGAGGAGGGGGGGGGGGTGGGGGGAGAGCATGCCAGACCCGAGTAGAATACAAAATCATACTCACTGCTGGCGCCTCACCGGTCAGAACATCTGCTGGCCCCAGTGGGTTGCAGGGATTTTTTTTTCTGTACAGGTCGGTTATAGCCTAGAGGGCTAGAATATGACCCCGGTGAGAGATCCCTCGAGGGGGGGTTCACTCAAAGGAACAGGCAGCCCTGCCCTGGTGACACCCCATAGACATGCTTCTGTCTTGAAGCTGGTATCCATCCTCCTTGGACACTTTAAAACTGAAGGAATGCTACAGCATGTGGGGTTAAGCCACTATATGGGCACGCCCCCTTAATTTTATTAATAGTGTCCTGCCTCCTGGAGGGTGGAGCTTAAACCCCAAGAGTCCCTGTGTCCCCCTTTAGACGACAGAGAAATGCATTCAACTCAATCCACTAATGGCTCAGAATTATCTAAAGATGGGAGAGTAATTATTATTGGCCATCAACTTGTACTTCTTTGCTTCACTACATATCTAACAATACTGTCGGCATCACTGGGCTCCTGTACCAATATAGAGCCAGTGGTCCCCTTCCAACATGGGAATCTTAAAGGAGATAAAGCATAACTAAAAATCTCTCTCAAACTTACTGCAAATAACAGATATGGTTTCACTCTTGGTTAAAAAAAAAATAATCACATCCAGATGCTACAGTTCCTGCCTGTGTTTCAAATGAGCAGTGAGGTGTTCCAACGGTCCCTGCCAGAAGTACAGTAGGAGGAGGATAGCCCATTACATTCCTGCTTTCACAGAAGCAAATACAGGCTTTAGATCCCCATCAGGTCACACCCTAAAATGTGTTTTTAATGCATTCAGGGAAATATAACCTGGAATTACAAAGGAGGTACAAGTAGAGTGTGGTCAAAGTAGGAGAATGAGGGGTGAACTCTGACGAGGTTCAATACCCGTTAATGTTAGCAATACAAGTAACAAGGACTACACCCACGAACAGCCCTATACTTCGTTTGTAATGCATCACCCAATTAACTACCAGCCTACATGAAAATCATAACAGCTATGTTAGTGCAAAAACACTTGTGAATGCATGTTAGGTGGACAAGTTAAAGGGTATGACTCTGGCCTAATTCTTTGCACACCATCCCATCTCTTTGTCCAGCCAACACCCCAAAATAAAAAACATCTTTTGCCTATGCTATAAAGTGTCCCGACCGGTAGGAAAGGTTTATGCAAAAAATGACAGAAAGCACACTGCCGTGATACATAAATACAGCACTGTTCAGCACACTTACCGCTTTGTCTGAGATTTCACATCACAAACATGTGTAGTACTCTTTGAGACTTCCTCCTTTGAAGGGGTGATCATTCCTGGCTCCACCTTGCAATTCTGCTCTGTTAAACAAAACAGACCTGTCTAACTAAAGCAAGTCAAACACCCCATTCTTCTTTAGAACATGCAAATATATTAGCACTGCACTCGGCACGGAGGTCCCTTACACTCCCAGAAGAAAAGCCTGAGTATTTGTCACTTACCAGCATTTACAGAAGTCTCAGAAAGCGGTTTCTGGTCTGGGGGAATATTTTCTGCATTGGTCAATTGGTCTAAAGAGCAGGAAATGGAGACAGATTACAAATGGCAGACAACTCAAATATATAAATCTGTCCCATGACAAAGACTGTCATGTTGAGCTTCTGTTTTTGTCAGTGTGGTTTTTTTGAGGTGTGCAAGAGAGCAGGACTGCTTTTATCAGCCTAAAAAAAAAAAAAGCCAACGCTCCATGGTCATTCAGCCTAAAACACAAAGTAAAGTGTCAGAAAAGGGAGAGTACCAGAAGGCATAAAGTGAGGGGCACAGATGTGTTCAGTAAAGAGAAAGGTACAACTGTGAACATAGCGAATAAAGAAGAGACATGGCACACCGGAGTAAAGCTGGCCATAGATGCAAAGATTCGATCGTACGAATCAAGGATTCGTACGGATTTTTGGATCGAGTCCAGACATTATTCGTCCTGCGGAGATCAGTCGATCGGACAGGTTAAAAGATTTCTGTCAGCTGCTGATAATATCTCTACATGTATTGTCGATCGTATGATTTTCAGTGGGAAACTGTCACTAGCTTTTATCGGACATAACTTTCGTACGATTGCGTCAGGGGCAGAACATAGTCTGATCTGTTCTTTTACTACTTTATATGATCCGAATGGTTAGTGGCAGGTTGGGAGATGGGGCAAGTCCGATCGTTCGAGGATTTGAACGATCGGATCTTTGCTTCTATGGCCAGCTTAAGAGCTAGAAGGATTTGCAAAACAGGTATTAATTGGGTGCCTGAGTAACCCAATTATAACCTTATTATATTAAAGCATGTGGGTGTGAGGGGCCTAATCCAAGGTTAAACAATTGAGGAGTTCTGAGCAAAGAAAATCTGAGGCAGTCTGCACTAGGAAACACAGGGTGGAGTAATCACATTGCAGACACCCCCACAGTGAGCTGTAACATACAAAGGACACAGTCAGAATGTTGGGGTGCTCACCCAGGGGACAGTCCACACCTCCATCACAACAATCCCAATTCCCAGCCAATATAAGAAACAACGTCCCTCCCATTCTGGATCCCCAAGGATCTCACCAAACCAGGAGTCCGCGTTGTGGTCGTCATGGAATGAGCTAAAGTTGAAAATAGATGGGGCATCATAGGAGTAGGTGTCCTGCGCGTCTGCCATGGCGACACGGCCTTAGAACGTTCCACCGTCGCTCTGTACCTGAGGGGAGATTACACCAAGCCAGGCATTACTGGGACTGAAGGGGGGAAATCTACCAAATCCCTGAAATATTCCCACCAAACTGTGCACTCAGGTGCAAGTGTTAAGGCCATAGCACAGAACAAATTGTGGTGTGCTTGTATTCATTCTGACCTGATCCCATTGGTGTTAAAGCTGAACACACACACACGTTTAAAATGAGCGCACAAAACAATGTTTTACCCAAGCCAAGAAGGAATTAGAGGTGACAGTACCCCGCACATTTGCCACCATGCACCCCAAATACCTGTATATTCCTGTCAGATGCACATATCACTCAATTGCCCAATCAGTACTAATTATATAAATATATAAATTGCCAAGCAATACCCACCCATCACCCTATATAATAGTACATTCCAGTCAGTACCCGGTACACTCCTCTGGTTCCCACACGACCCCTCTCGCTCAGCACGCCTTGTGTAGTCCAGCCTGTCCCCAGTATATTTCCCACACCGCAGCCCAACTTACCAAGCGTAACAATCACTCTCAAAAACACCACCACCCGTTACCCATTCAAATACAGAACGTAGTCAAACTGACCAATCGAACCGCGTGACGTCACAGAGCGCACCAATTGGCGACAACTTGAAGAACTGGAAGGGGCGGTCCAACGCGCGCACAGATTGCTGGGAAATGGTGTCTGGAATTTAGTTTGTAGGTATGGGACCCCCCCTAACAACTATGTATCCCGAAAGACACTGGGCCGGGTTAATCGGGATATTGTAGTTTTGTCTCTCTCTTGTTTGATCCGCCTACAGGGCACAGTTTTATTTACCGATATTGTTTTGTATTTACATAACGCCGCAGGGGCAGAGCGGTCATGCCTTGTGCCAATATCGGACTGGGGACAGTTCTACTTAGCTTATTCATGCGTTATACCGGCAGCGAGCTGACTGAGCCAGTTATCGGGGTCACATGTACTTAATAAACGAATGGAGGCGTTTGTAACCCAGTGACGCAGGGATTGCAGACGTAAAGAAAACGGGATATCGCTGCCATGGCAACGATTGTAGGCAGCGGGAGAGAAGCTCCGATTGGTCCAAAACCGTGTCAGTCAGGTAGCACGGGAAACGGGCCTTTGGGTGTGTAGAGACTCCCGGAAAGGGAGAGAGAGCGCAGCGCCTGGCTGGGCACGGTAAGTGGCCCTACTGCTGTATGTTTATGTAATGTTATCTTATTCTCTAGCCCCATGTCCGTTTCTGTGCGTGTATTATACACTGGTAATGGCCACTGGTATAATAGGCGTTGTGTCTGTCAGGTTTAGGTGCAGCACTAATGACTCTAGCACTTATCTTGCAGTGTCAATAGCTGCCCTGCCCTCTTCCCTGAGTCTCTTATGGCGTTACTATAGCTCCAGAGTCCACAGCCAGTCATGGGCAGTCGCCTAGCTCTCACCTACTGTTCCTTCGCCCATGGGATCTGATGTGGCTCAGCACCATTCCTTGCCCTAGTGAGGCGGGGCTTTCTCCACATACATTATAGCTGCCCACCTAACCATCCCTGCTCAGCACCATTGCCTTGGCTCATTCCTATCCTTTATTTGTATCAATAGAAGACATTGGGGAGGATTGCTGAGGGCCCCAGCTTATATATATATATATATATATATATATATATATATATATATATATATATATGGGAACAGCAGCTGTGCAGGTCGTGGGAACCAATCAGTAGCTAGGCAGACCTGATAGGGAACTGACACCTGTCTTTGATTGTTTGAATTCTAGGCTGGGATTGGCTATCCCCTTCCTTCTGTGCTTTATGTAGGGACCGTTCGAACATGCCCACCCCATACTTTAAACCAGCAACCTTTACATTTTGCCCCCTCTTCCACTAAAGAAAAAGAAAAATAGTCTGGAGCCGCAAAACATAACACAGCTTATAAACCTTTAAAAGTTTTAACCTTTTTTTAATTTTAACTGTTACAACAAGAGAATACAACAAACAGAAGTGCAGTGTGTATGTGTAGGCCTACTTTGAAATAAATTAAACACTGAATAGCCCTATTAAATGCTAGTGTTCTCATCTGTTTAATGTGACTTCTGTTTCTGAAGCTCCATGCTGGCCTTCCTTCTCTTGTCTTGAGTGTGTGACCGCGGTAAGGACCACGATGAAGCATCTTGCTGTGGCTTGGTCTTGCCTATCACTCTTGGAACGTCTATACAGCCCTGGCACCTGCTGGCGGTTTCCTGAGTGTGCGACCGCTGTAAGATAACCGTTAGCTTACCGCGGCCGCACACTCAAGAAGCCGCCAGCAGGTGCGAGGGCTGTATAGACGACGTGACAGGCAGAGCCACAAGACCGAGCCGCAGCAAGCAGGATGAAGAGCCACATGAGGCTACGGAGCCGCGAGTTGCCTACCCCTTTAAACAGAGACAGGGTTTCGATAAGATTGATGGGCAGTTGTAAAGAAGGGGCCATTTTTAGAGTTAATTCCCATTTTTGCCCAGCATAAAACTGGCAACCTATATTATTATAGGCTACATGGTTAAAGGGGTTCTAAAGTAAAAAATCATAAATTTTGTATGTGTTATTTTAATCAAATAAAGTAAATCTTCAATATACACTTATTAAAAAATCTCTACAATTTATTAAGTAGAAACATTCCTATTTCACACTTCTCTCTAATTGCCTGACATTGGTTCTGCTCACTCCTGCCCTTAACCTCCACGGCCGTTGGCCATCTTATGGTGCTACTGTCCAGAGCACTGAGCAAGAATATATACCTTAATCCAATGATCCCCAACCAGTGGCTCATGAGCAGCATGTTGCTCTCCAACCCCTTGTATGGGGTTGCTCCCAGTGGCCTCAAACCAAGAGCTTATTTTTGAATTACTGACTTAGAGGCAAGTTGTTGTTGCATAAAAACCCCATATTCTGCCAAACAGAGCATCAAGTAGGTTGACAGTCCACATAGGGCATACCAAATGGCCAATCACAGCCCTTATTTGGCACCCCAAAAAACATTTTTCATGCTAGTGTTGCTCCTCAACTCATTTAACATCTGAATGTTGGCCACGGGTTCAAAGGTTTGGGGATCCCTGCCTTAATCCATCAAGTACGGTTATAGTTTCTGGAAATCTCAGTAAAAACAGACTACAGTGCTATGTACGGACATGACTTTGCTATAATCTACATTAGTCACGGTGCTGATAAGGAGCCGTCAGTCAGAAGCAGGAAAAGAGCGATACAATGGGGAGTGATACACGCCCCCTCTTCATTCGGCTGGAGACGATGAAGAGAACGGTCAGTTTAAAAGATATTTTGACTGATTTGCCATCAGAAATCTGTATTAAAAACTCGAATTCTAGAATTCTTGCCTATGTCAGGGCTACATATAATTGAAAAGTATATTGTTTGACTTTAGATCCCCTTTAAGGGGTTGTTATATAATATGGCTTATTTAAAGGAGAAGTTGTTAAAACTGTTAACAGATGGAATGAGGCATGTGACCATGAGTGCAGAATGTGTTAATACTTCTAGGTTTAAGGACTGTAGCACAAATGGCATTTTTTCTGTCAAAGTAGTGATAGAAATGAATGTGATTCACCTGTCACTGGGCATATATCAGCCAGAAATGGCAAACAGAAGCATTTGCTGCACCCTAAATTCAGTAATAGCATTCATTCCTATCACTATATACGCTGGATGATTGTGAGATGCATGAGCACAGAAACCGCTGCCTAGGGCACATGTGGTGTACAGTCTGCTTCCCTCTGCCTGCGTTTTGTAGGCAGGCAAAGAGAAGTGGAACCAATCTCATCCTTGGTTCCATGTAGCTACATTGACAGGCACAGCGTCAGCCTAAGTGCAGCTACGAAGAGCGAAGATTGAACCAAGAATGTATGCGTTTGTGATTCCTATGCAGGCTATGAAAAGCAGATCGTCTACAATATGTGACTGTGCCCTAAGGGGAAGTCCAACTTTACATGAGTGTTACAAGGTACAAATTCCTTACAATAAAAAACAGGTTTTCATCTCCAAGGAAAAGCTTTTTATTTTGTACAGATCAAAAGTAACTGGTGTGGCAGTGTGAATAAGCGTTGTGCTGGTCCAGGCTTGGATTCATAATAGGCTTTGGCGTATAAAGTACAGGAAGGCCCGATAAAAAGTGATTGTGTATGGCATTGCCAGTCTGGGCCTGGGGTTGTGTACTGGGCATAAGTAAAAATAAGTGCTGTATTTGTTGCGCATGTACTAATATACCTGCCCCCCTTTCAGCTGTTCGATTGAGCAGCGTGTGCCCTGACTACGTCGTAGGAGCAGCAGAATCCATGCGAGTGTCCAGCATCCTTTTCAGAACGCGAATGCCTCTCAGGCCTGACAATGGAGGGCAGCAGTAGAGATCTGGTGGAGAAGTTTGTTAGTAAGAAACTTTCCCAGAATGAAGCCTGCAGGAAGTTCTCCAATAATCCCCAACCCAATGCCATATCTAATGGAACTTCTACTTCAGAGCGCCCCGGGGAAGGGGCCACGCAGGGCATTGTGGAGGAGGAAGTCCTTCAAGCCCTTTTGGAAGCAACAGAGGAGTTTGAGTTGAGATATCAGCGTGCCTTCAGTGACCTGACCTCACAGCTGCACATCACCCAGGACACGGCCCAGCAGAGCTTCCAGCAAGTTATGGGAGAGTTGTTCAGGGATGGGACAAACTGGGGGAGAATTGTGGCTTTCTTCTCATTTGGGCGGGCCCTATGTGTGGAGAGTGCAAACAAGGAGATGACTGATCTGCTACCCAGAATTGTCCAGTGGATGGTGAATTATCTAGAGCACACACTGCAGCCCTGGATGCAGGAGAATGGAGGCTGGGTAAGACGGTTATTTCTGGGGAAATGTGGTTGGACGCTGGTCCAGAGAAGATTGCAATGTGGTCAGGGAATAGATAGGCTTCACATGACATACTGGGAATTTAGTGAAGAGGTCCAAAGTGTTTCCAAGATGTCTTGTCACCCAAGACTCAGGGGAGCTTTGTTTGGATCTGGAACCTAATCATGCTATAGGGACCTATACGATTATTTGAGAAAATATTATTACAGTTGTGCAGAGCTTTAAAGTTACATGACTTTTAGGGTTCCAGTTTAGTTTGACTGAACCCTCAGGACATGTCCAAATCCCGAACAGAATCCTGGATTTAATGCATCACAGAGGTCTACCAGAGCAGGTGTTGAATCTAGAGCTGACTGTTGCTTTGCAGAGAAGGCAGCAAGGGTTCAGAGATGGAGGCATGTGGGCTGAGAAGGAGACTGGTATTGAAAGGGGAACTGCTAAATAATTAAACAGAGCCTCTAAATGTGTTAGTCGTTTAGGAGCGCTCAAGTTGGTAGGTTGTAATCTACAATACTGGAGTTTTAGTAAAAGATAATGCTGGTGGAAATAAGGGTACAACTGCTACTGGATGACACATAATATGTATTGATAGTAACTAGAGATAATCAGACTGGGTAAGCATGACAGGAGGGCATCTTGCAGAGACTAATGGCAGTGTTCAGAAGGCAGATATGGCAGGAAGGCACCTCCGAGACTGTGGGCAGACATCAGCAGGGTTCACTAGGGCTATTATTAAAATGTGGTATTTGTGGCAGACAGCATGAGCATAAGTAATTTAGCATGTGGGGTAATTTTAGATTTAGGTTAGTATTTGAGTGTGCAGTAGTAGGCAGTACAGTGCTAAATGCAGACCTGGGTGGGTTTCAACAGATAGGTACACATTGTTTGGGGCAAATGCAGCCAAGATCAGACTCCTCAGGGGAATAGGGTACAAAGCAGAGTACATGAGTAGATATGGTAAATTGCAGTGCAAGTATCTGGCTGAACAGACAGTAGGTAACAGCTGATTTACAGGATAAAGGGTAGTATAGTGAGATGGGGTAAGTGGAAGGTAAAAACCATGGCAATGTTGCACCCAAGTCCTATGAGCAGCACTTTAAAGGGGAAGGAAAGGCTAAAATTAAGTAAGCTTTATCAGAAAGGTCTACATAAATACACCAGTAAACCCTCAAAGTAATGCTGCTCTGAGTCCTCTATCAAAAGAAACACCACATTTCTTTCCTTCGATTGTGTACACATGGGCTTCTGTATCAGACTTCCTGTTTTCAGCTTAAACCTCCAGGGCTAGGGCTTGAGCATGCTCAGTTTGCTCCTCCCATCCCTGCTGTAGTCTGAGCCCAGACAAACAGAGTGTCTAGAGCGGTTTACTCAGGTATGGTAAAGTATTCAGCAGAATAAATATAGCGTTCTATCTTGCACTATTGTGGCTAATCTGTTGGCAATAAACTGTCTTGGAGCTTTCCTTCTCCTTTAAGATGGGCACTTTGTACTGTCTGGTACCCTGAGGGCAAGAAACAACTATTCTTGGAATGTGACTGTTCCAGCTCTGCAGCCAATGAGTCATATTAGTCTAGGTTCCCATGGTTTATGCAGGTATAGCCTTCTGTTAATTCAGGGTTTAAGGTTTAACTCAAACCTTTCTTCTCCCCTCAGGAAGCTTTTGTTGGCCTGTATGGAAAGAATGCCGCAGCCCAGAGCAGAGAAAGCCAGGAACGATTTGGCAGGTTGCTGACTATAGTGATGCTGACTGGTGTTTTCGCATTGGTCTGCTACATGAGGCGCCGATAGAATCCTTAACTACACCCAGGAAGTTCTGCAATACACCTTTGATATGCTGTTGGCTTGCACTGGGTCGCCTATCATGGACAGACTAGTCCAGTGGCTTGGATTTTTTTTTTTTTTTTTATGGTTTTTCATTTCTTGAGGTCCCCTTTGCTCACAGCCGTTACAGGTTTTATCTTAACTGGCCTTCAGCCTGAGCTGCTACATAAGCAATGGCTTCCTGGCACTATTTAGGAACCTCTGTGTTAGGTTGTTTGTTGTTGCCTTGCGCTCAGCAATGGTTATTAAACATTATGTGTAAAATCTGGTTAAGTCATTCTTGTCCCCGCTAATTCTATACTTGTGAGATCCCTTAAAGGGGAACTATTATGAAAATGTAAAATAAGCTTCCTCATACTGAAGAAACTTTCTAAATACAATCAATTCTGCATTGTTTCTGAAATAATCAAGTTTATATTCACTATTCCTCTCTCAGCATCTGTTTCTCTTTATTCAGCATTTGGGTGTCATATGAATGATTCAATAAATCTTATAGGGGGCTCCTTTCCTAGCAAATTAGAGCTCACTAACTGATTCCAGTACAAACAAAACCTAACAAAATAACTGCCTTTTGCACAGATTCTGCATTTAAAGAGATAGGATTTTTGGTGCTTATAATAGAGAGCTCTTATACATATATACACACACACCTTCTAGGCAAAACAAAGCCCCCTATAAAATATATTGGATCATTCATCTGACATCCAACTCCTGAAAGAAGACAGAATGGAGCAGAAACTGATGCCGAGTGAGGAATAGTGAAGATTAGCTTCATTATTTCAGAAACAGGACAGTGTTTAATTTGTCATTAATCATACACTCCAGGAATAACCAGGCCTGTAACTAGCCCCTTCCTCTCTTTATACATACACATTACAAAAATGCTCTCACTACCCTTCTTTGCATCTACAGTCTATACACACACCCAATGCTCCAAGCCTATGCAAGAAACCTGGGCTCTGATTTATCACCTTTATACAGACACGAAATACATTATTTGCCTTTATTTATAGTTTATTTAGTAAGAGCCATGGAAGGTGGCAGGAGATTTGGGTACACAGTACACTGATTATGAGCAGATTACACTGGTGAGTAATGGGTATTGGCAAAGTGCAGATGCCCTGCCAGGTAAGATGTAGGTTACCTACAGGAGCAGCTTGTGCCACAGTTTGTCACTACTCCATGTGGTTGATATGCCCTGGCCCTTATTTTTGTAGCATTACATCTATTTCTTCCATTCATTCTTCTCATAGTCCCAATTGGAGGAGAAGCCCTGGATGGGGCTAACTCGCATGTCCAACATCCTGCGTATCTGCATGGCCTTCCAGTCATCTGCCAGAGTATGTGGCTGGGGAGGATAGACTGTGAAGAGAGCAGTTGGTTACACCCAGCCAAGGGTTGGCAAAATATTGAGGTATTCCATGTGCTAGAACAGAGGTCCCAAACCTTTTTTTACTCGTAATAAACAATTTAAAAAAAAAAAAAAAAAAGTTGGAGAGCAACACAAATCTGAAAAAGCCCATGGGGATGTCAAATAAGAGCTGTGATTGGCTGTTTGATAGCCCCTATATGGACTGGCAGCATACAGGAGTCTCATCTGGGTTTTATGCAATTAAAACTTGCCTCCAAGCCTGGAATTCAAAAATAAGCACCTGCTTTAAGACCACTGGGAGCAACATCCAAAGGGGTTGGTGAGCAACATGTTGCTCACGAGCTACTGGTTGGGGATCACTGTGCTAGAATATACTCACCATACACTCTCTGCCACCACACAATCAGACCTGTGAGCCCAAAGAAGATAAAGATGGCACCGAACACAGTCTTCCATTCATTGCTGGGTCTGTTAATCTCTGCATAGGTCTGGTTAAACTTGATGTGGTATACTGAGGGGGAGAGAGAAGAGTTAAGCAATACTATAGCATATACCGGTAGCTAAATTGGACTGACACTTCTAAAGGTGTCACAGCCAATACATTAGTCTTTGCTGGTGGCAAAAGCAAACAGGATATAGGTGCTGTTTATATTAAGGCCCCCATACACGGGCCAATAAAAGCTGCAGACAGTCTGTTAAAAAATCCAGTCTGTTGGCCATTTCAGATACATTATGATCTGATCGTTGGGCCCTAGGGCCCACTATTGGATCAGCAGATACCACCCACTTCAATGTGGGCATCGAGGCGAGATCCCCAAACAAACGGATCTCTACATCTATGGCCACCTGAAGTGTTTTCTGTAAAATAGATCTTTCTGTAATTTGGATTTTTATATATCAAGTCTGAGAAAATCATGTAAACATTAATTAATTTAAAGGCTGGTTTTGCTTCCAATAAGGATTAATTATATCTTAGTTTGGATTAAGTACAAGGTACTGTTTATTACATAGAAAGGGGGAATTTTTTTAAAAATTGATAAAATGGAGTCTATGGGAGACATCCTTTCCGTATTTTAGAGCTTTCTGGATAACTGATCCCATACCTGTATATTTATTTATAATGTGTATGTGTTACTTCTCTGGAAGACTTTCTGTTAGTATGAAGCAGGCAGTGAAATTTTTGTTTAATTTTGCTCTTTTTTTTTTAGCAGGGCTCCAGTTTGGGATTTAAGCAACTGGTTGCTAGGGACAGGGGGGGGTCAAGTAAAAGGTAAGGAATAAGAAACACCAATAACCTCACAGAGCAAGTAGGTTTTAGTCTGCCAGGGTCAGTGACCCAATATGACAGTTGGAAGGGGCAGATGTTAAAGAGGTCAAATAATTTAGAAACTAAAAAAAACGGAAACATTGTAACGCACTGGACTGTAAGACTAGCAGCCAACTTAAAGTTGACCTAAAAGGCTAAACTGTCTTTATTGCCCTTTTTATCATTTACTGTCTCAATGTAATTCTGCATGTACTTTTTATAAACACATTTTACAGCACTGCAAATACATGATCTAATAGCACAGCCTCTGGTTGCTAGGGGCACTTTTACACAGAAACAGTTATTTTAGATAAAAATTTACATGAAATCTTGTCCTCCTGGCTCAACTGCTTCCATGGGCCCCGCTCTCTCTCCTTTAGGGTTACTTGTTGGGAACTCAACTCCGTCTGAAAAGGAATGTCGGGCAGAGGGAAAGCTCGATGGTCGTAATACAGCAGCTCCGAGCCGTCTGACCTAGAAACTGAGCCAAATGGGAGAATTATTCCTTCCCTTAAAGCAATGTCAGTGAGTAAAATGGTTCCTCTGCATACATACATAAAATCTGCTTTTCTGGTGAGGTTGCCTAAAAGGCAATCTTTTTCTGATAGGTCCACCATGTGGCCGAGCAAGTTCCACATAAACGAACCAATCCTTTCTCAGACTGGACTTTTAATCCTGCCCAATAAATATCTGGTCTGCTTTCAGATATTATGTCTGGAAAGCCCAATGGAGGGCCCTATACACTAGTCAATATGCTGGGACATTTGTCCGCAGCTTTTATTGGCCTAGGTACAGACACCTTCAGCTCAGCAGCGATAGAAAACCAGATGCCCAAACTAGAGTCTTGCAATGGGTCACAAAATAAGCATTTGACTCCAGCCCCAGCTTTTTCAGTGATAGTAAGTCTGTTCCACTAACATAGCACATTCTGCCTCAGATCTTATCTGAATGCCCATTGTAAGCAACAGTCTTGTATTTTTTGTCTGTGCCCAATGAAGCCCCCTCCCCCACCCACTTTGTGTCACATATGCTATCTGCTGGCATCTGTAAGCAGCAATCCTGCCTTGCTTTACGGCTGATATTCAATCTGTATACAGAGCATTCCGCCACAGAGCCAATTGTAAGCAGTCCTACCCTGACTTATAACTCCAAGACTGGCTTATGAATGCTATAATTTCAGCAACAAAGCAAGGCCAGACTGCTGCTTACAATGGGGATCAGATAGGATCTGTGACTGAAATTCTAGCTATCTGTATAACAGCGCATTCTACCATAAAGCAAGGCCAGACTGCTGCTTACAATGGGCTGTGACACTAACAGAATGCTCTGTTCTAAAGATAGATTGAATCTCAGCCAAAAAGCAAGGCAGGACTTCAGCTTAAGAGTTATGGCCCCCATAGACTCGACGATTCTTCTTGCCGAACGACCGATTTTAGGGAAGCCCGACCAATCCTTCGAAATTATCGTGCGGTTAGTGGTATTCGAACGATCGTACATCTTACGATTTTTCGGCCGACATCTGTCGGGAAATTGATCGGCCAGGTCAAAAAATCTTTGTCGGTCCCAGTGCAATCTCTCTATGTTTGCAGGGCCAAGCAGGCAGCTCCCCTTTGTTTTCCTGGTAAATTGGTCTTTTTAGTTGATGGTAGATTCGTACGATCGTACGATCGTTCTGAGAAGATATTGGTCTCACGATCAGGATCTGATCTTTTAAAAGTCTCAACATCTATGGCCAGCTTTATCCGAAAGCTTAGCAAGGCACAGGAAACCACTGCATAGTAATAGGGAGTTGGGACAGTTATCACATGAAATAAAAGGTAAACATATTAAAGTAGCACATTAAGCAGATATTCCTAGGGAAGGAGAATGCATATTGAAAGAAATAGACCCTGAGCAGTTGCCCATAACAGTACCCATCAACTGAACCTTAGCACCCCCCCTCCATGCCAAGCTAAACAGTCATGCTATAATCTGCCAAGCAGCCAGTTATGGGGTACAGGAGGGACTTACCTTGTCCTTCATGTGAATGAGCTGCTCGTAGGCTGTGGGGTCCCAGAAGCCGGATCTGGGGCAGGAGGGCCGAGCGCAGGCGCAGAGCAGATAACATCTGTAAGAGTCCAGGGCACAGCTGAGGGTTACAGAGTGCAAATACTATTTTCTACTGTTATGGCTATGTACTGCTCTTTTCTGTGCCCTACAGTCTGTCTGTCTCGGATTGCCAGGCACCTCAGAAGCAGGACCTGCTTTTTGCCCAAGGGCACAGTGTTCCTAACACCACCCTCAGTGCTTGAAACTTGGCACCTCTCCCCATTCGCTATGTCTTTTAGTGCCCCATGCTGCCACCATTCCCCTGCACTCCCACCCTCTGTTCCTTCAGCACAGGGACCATAAGGTGGGGGGCACCAGACCTGCTACCAACACTGGAGGCCTTCAATTATCCCCCAATACAGACTGAAGGGTTGATTGCCCAAGAGACATCCCACCACTGCCTTTGTATCCAGGCAGGGGCCCTCATTGCTTGCAGACACCCACAGAGGCAGCCCCTAATTTGGTTGGGGCCAGTACTCACGGTCACAGGTCTCTAGACTGTTCCGACTGCAAAATGGAGACAGAGCCAGTGAGAATCTGGGACTTGTGCCAGGGGCAAACAAATCCAAGAGCAGAGAATCCTGGGAGTCCGTCAAAGCCCCCCTTTCTTCAGCCCAAGACGTGATCTGCTTCAGTCCCCCTCCCCCTCCTGAAGAAAAGGAGGTGGGGGAATTATATGGGATTATTAACCCATTATTTTCTCTTTAGCCTACGTAGCCCTTACTCAGTGCAAGTGAGCCCAGTTCCCCACTCAATCACATAATTAACATACAATTAACATTATTCCAGGGGTTAATGAGTGAAAATGTTCCTCCCTAGGCAACCCTTCTGCTGGCCAACGCTCCAGTGAACACAGTGACAAGCAGTAGGGGTAAGATATCCTGGACTTGGGGTAGGCAGAAGAGTTACCTGCCCCCCACCCCTATCATTGCACCCTCTTCTGCCTACCCCTAGTTCTGGCCCTGATATTAGCAGCTAATAAAAAGTAAAACAGGTCTGAAATCCACAAATATATAATTAATGTAAGTTACAAAAATGCTTAAAAGAGCACCCTGAGCAATTTTTTTTTTAAAGTTTACTTATTTAAAGGGATAGACACATGCACTCCAGTAATGTTTATATAGTTACTGCAAGTGCAACAGCATACCCATGGCTGCCCTACAGAAACCTGACAGTTGCACAGACTGCATGCTGCTTCTTACCTTGCCTGCAACCAAAATGAATCAGAAATAAAATGCAGCCCACCACGCCCCCAGTGGATTTATAGGGAGGCAAACTGCATGCTGGGAGCCACAAGGAGGTGGGTGGGGCACTATCATAACAAGCCTAGGGTACCACCTGTCCCCTAATGCACAACACATAAAATGATGCATGGCTTCTTAGCTAATCCTTTAATCTGACAGAAGAACAACCTGCAGTAGTTGCCTGAATTATTTGTTAATTTGCCCTGTAGTATGTAAATATTGTACTTGGACTTCTCACACTGCAGACTACACTGACTACTCAACAGCCATGCACAATATGTACCTTTAGGGCTCTTACAGACAAGCGTTTTTCTGCGTTCAGCTGCAGGGGAGCGCAGGAGTAGACGCATTACATTTTTTCCAATGGGGCTGTACTCACACAGGCGCGTGTAGGCGCCGAACACAGGAAAAATGCAGCATGTTGCGTCTCAACCTGCGTTCGGCACCTACACGCGCCTGTGTGAGTACACCCCCATTGGAAAAAATGTAATGCGTCTACTCCTGCGCTCCCCTACGGCTGAACGCAGAAAAACGGAGCGCAGGTAAAAACGCTCGTCTGTAAGAGCCCTTAAAGGGCTAGGTCACCTTTAAATAAACTGTTCGTATAATATAGATAGTGATAATCTGAGGCAAGTTGCAATTGGTCTCCAAGAGCCATTTTAAGTGTGATGTCCATTCTGAAGCGTTGAGATAAATCGCAGGCGTCACATCAGATGCGCCAAATCTAAGGCAAGTAATAAGATTGTCGGACATTGTCGATGGGTGCATCCAACACGACTGTCGGATGTGAACGATGCATGTTGCGTCTTCATCCGACAGTCGTGTAGTGTCGGATGCACGCAGCGACAACGTCCGACATTCCTATTACCTTGAAATTGCTCGGGCCTCCTGGGCCCCCCTGCAGCCGAAGGGTCTGCTTCCTCTATAGTTACACCCCTGGAACCTAAATATAGATGGGAAGCTGTTTCCTTATCCTATGTTAAAAGTATTTTCCTGGTCTGTCAGTAACTGGCCAGTAGATGTCATTGTTGTATTTATAAAAATCACATGTGCTCAGTCTATTTTAATTCCCCCACTTGCTGGAGGAGATGTGCTATGTTCCATAGGGCTTGGGATGGAAGAAGGTTCCTGTATAGGAGAAGTAAGTGTTACGTTTACAATCTAACTAGTTCACTCTCGGAGAAAAGGACAGGAGTGGGGTAATTAGTTGAATAGCCACAGGTTCCATAGAGGAGGCTAGTAACATATGGTGTCAATGCTGCCAGTTTAGGACTCAAGCCATCACACCGGACTAGATATATACCTGAGTAATACACCTCTATAAGCTTTGCCTTGGACTGGGAATTGTTCACCAAGGCAATAATTATCACCTATGGGTGTTGCAAACACTACCACTGTGATTGCGTATTTATCATTTGATTTGAGAATTAAACATTTACTGCTTAAAGGGGTTGTTCACCTTTCAATTAACTTTCAGTATGATGTAGAGAGGCTTATTTTGAGACAATGCGCTATTGGGTTTATTTTTTTTTTTTTATTATTAGTCGTGGTGTTTGTGGTATTTGCGTTATTTAGCTTTTTATTCAGCAGCTTTCCAGTTTGCAATGTCGTCAATCTGGTTGCTAGGGTCCATATTACCCTAGCAACCTCACACTGATTTGAATAAGAGATGGGAGAGGGCATGGATAGAAAGATGAGTAATAAAATGTAGCGATTTGTAGCCTTACAGAGCATTTGTTTTTTAAGACAGGTTAGTGACCCCCATTTGAAAGAAGGAAAGAGTTAAAAGAAGTAAATTCAAAAACTTTAAAAAAAAAAGGAGTGACCAATTGAAAAGTAGAATTAGCCATTCTATAACATACTAAAAGGTGAACTAAGCTTGATAAAGAGACATTTTTTTTGCTGTAGATATAAAGGCTTTTTTAATTACAATGATGGAGTGCTGCCTATAATCGTTGAAGAACTATTGAGGTTATTTGACAGATTAAGCCATGTGTGTGGAATCAGTTGGACAAACCTTTTTCCCAACAATATCGCGAGTGAGAAGAGTCACATATAACATGTGCCTTATTGGGAGTTTTACTTAACTGGGTCTGAGCTATACCAACTGAGGGTTACTGTGATTTTAAGGGTACACCACCATCATTCCCTTTTACATAAACTTATAATCAAAGTATGTCCAACAGGACAGAGTGAAGAGAGGCACTTTCATATTGATATCTGACTATACAGGTATGGGACCTGTGTCTGACCCTGACTGTAAGTTCTACAACACAGCCAATACATAGCAACCTTTCAATTGGTCTTCATTATTTATTTTTTAATAGTTTGTTTCCGTTTTTTTTCTTTCCATTTTTCAAATGTGGGTCACTGACCCCCATCTAAAATCAAATGCTCAGTAAGGCTACAAATTAAACATTATTGCTAATTTATATTACTCCTCTTGCTATTCAGGCTGTCCTTTATTTACTTTCTAATCGCTTATTCAAATTAGTGCATGGTTGCTAGTATAATTTGGACTATAGCAACTAGATTGCTGAAATTGCAATCTGGAGAACTGCTAAATAACCACAAATTAAAAATGAAAACGAATTGCAAGTCATCTCCGAATATCACTCTCTACATCATATTAAAAGTTAACGCAAATGTGAACAAGCCTTTCAAATAATCTATACTATGCACTATACATACTATTTATACTATACATGATTACTATAATATTTAACTTGTAGTTTACACAATGAAAAATTCTATCCAATGGCTAACCTCCAACTGTTCCCTTAAACCAGCCCTGGTCTTGTTTCTGCCTTATGCTAAGAAAGTGGCATCATAGCACAGTGTGTGGAATTCATTTATCGTAGTGGTGGCCACCAGGATTTGTTTTCACTATTTGCTCCTAGCCCAACCCGTGAAGATCCACCTAAGGTCTTCTACCTTCTCCAAATTTTACAGTTGACAATAGTAATTCTGTAGGGTAGTGTTCTACTTGCATCTGCTAAACGTAGTCACATCCTTCAGCTTTCAGATAATCACAATTCGTTGCTTCAGAACAAACGTCCACCGCTCAAGAATCCAACTTTTTTACCACTTCAGCCAGAGCTTGATGTTAAGCATGGTGATGTTAGAATGACTGCAAGCCTATAAAATGCCAGACTTTTTAAGAATAGTTCATGTCCTGAAATGGTTACAAAACGTCCAGAACATTTAGCTATACAGTAGAAACCCCATTTTACGTTTTTCAGGGGACCAGAAAAAAATTATGAAAAAAACAGGAAAATGTAAAATCTGGGAAATGTATTAGGCTAAGGCCACACTAGGCGATAGCGCCGCGATTTGACTCGCGGCGACTTTTCGCCGAGACTTTTAAGCCGCAATCGCTGGGGAAACTTTTGCGCTGGCGTCTATGGGGAATCGCGAAAAATCGCCAGCGTAAAAACACACGCGGCGATCTTTTCTCTACTGTCGCTCGAAATTGCCTCGCTAGGCGATTTCGAGCGACAATAGAGAAAAGATCGCCGCGTGTGTTTTTTCGCGATTCCCCATAGACGCCAGCGCAAAAGTTTCCCCATCGATTGCGGCTTAAAAGTCGTGGCGAAAAGTCGCCGCGAGTCAAATCGCGGCGCTATCGCCTAGTGTGGCCTTAGCCTTATGCATAATATATGTGTTGTTCACACCTGTAATCCATTGTGTTGTTCACACCTGTAATCCCTTGTGTTGTTCACACCTGTAATGTGCTGGGGGTTGCTGTGCTATCCACAGCGAAGGAGGAGGCATATGGATTTAAGGTTATGTCTTATCATGACATTAACTTTTTATTTACATATGAGTGATCAGTGATATCCCTGCAGTGAGCATTAACCATTTTTTTTTTGTGTGTACTTGTCTACTACCACCATCAACGTGGGTTTATCAGATCAGATCTTAATTCATATAAAATTTGAATAAATATACTGGTAAAACAAGTCAACCTGTAGACATTTTGGGGGCCTGAAAAATCTTTTGCTGTGGGGCCCAGTAATATCTAGTTACCCCACTGGCTGCTAAACCGTATATAACTGTGGTATGATAAAACCTCCAGGCAGCAGTTTGTGGTTCAGAAGTATAAAGATGGTTGCCATAAGGTTAGGGAATGCCGTAAATAAGGGCAGTTTTTAAACCGGGTAATCCGAGAATGGGAAACAAACCCAAATGTTTAGGTCATATTAGAACAGCTGCAGATTAAAGCATGATTGTGCATTTTATACTGACTCTATACTATTCTGTACAACAGGGTTAGGCACAAACCTCATCTGTCCCCCTACCCCCTTGTTCAGACCAGATAACTTCAGCCAGCGAGGGAGCTGTGGATTATCACTCTCCATCAGTGATGGGTGGGGGTAAGTAGTGACAAGTGGGGCACTACAGATTGAGGATGGCGGGGACAGCCTTAGGCACGTGTGTTACTTGGTACCTGGTTTAGATGCATGACTGCCAGTCCATAGCACTGGTAAATAATCTAAAATTTTAAACTAAAGCACCTTTAATACAAATTAACACTCCAGATGTTATTGTGGATCCTATGTTTTCATTCTGGGTGTAGGTAAAAATGATTAGGGTTGTACTGCTCCCTGGCAGTGCTGGGGCCCTAGATTTGATTCCAGCCAGGCAACTATCTGCAAGGGGGTTGTACAGTGCCGGGCCAAGTCAGCCGGGCACCCAAGGCAACCCGGCCGACTACATTGCCCCCTTGTGATATGTGCCCATGCCAACACACTAACAAACGCACAAGTCTTGGACGTGCAGACAAGCACGCGGGTGCATGCGCAGAAGTAGGGATTTATGCTATAGGTTGAGAAATAAAGGTCTGAACTAGGGGCAAGGCAGCAGAAGAGGTACAGTACCTGTCGCCCCTTCACCTTTGCGCCCTAGGCACGTGCCTCTTCTGCTTACCCCTAGTTCCGGCCCTGGGGTTGTACAGTATGTTCTCCCTGTGCTTCCTTGAGTTTTCTCTAAGGTTTCCTCCCACATCCAAAACATAAAAGCAGATTAAAAGGGTTGTTCACCTTCAAACATTTTTTTCAGTTGTTTTCATACAGTTCCCCAGAAATAAAGACTTTTTCCAATTACTTTATATTTTCTATTTGTGACTGTTTTTCTAATATTTAAGCGTAAAGTTTTTTTCACCTTCTAAAGCAGCTCTGGGAGGGGAGGGGTCGCCGACTCTGTAACTGTTCTTAATTGATACATTTAGTTGATACATTTGCTATCTTTGTCCCTGCTGAACAGAGTTTAATTAGTCAGCTGTTAGAATTGATACAATAGTTTCGAATATTCCCCAGATATTGCTGACAAATATCTAATTGTATCAGTTCAATGTAACAATTCCGATGCTCCTGTATCGCTGAGCTGCCAGACTGAAACACTAGAGAAACAAACATTGAATTCAAATTTTGGGAAAACTGTCAAAGATGGAAAGCAATTGAAAAAAGGCTGTTTAAGGTGAACAATGAAAAAAAAAAGTGTTTGGAAGGTGAGCAACCCTTTTAATTGGCTTCTTAGGATCTGAGCATAGTGTTTGGGAATGTGATAGAGCCTTAGATTGTGAGCTCCACTAGGGCAGAGACTAAAGTGACAGTGACTGCAAACCTTTATTCAATCTGCAAATCTCATGAAATTTCAGTTGCCTGAAACACAATCTCCTATAGAGGATAGAGTTCTTTCCATGAAGTCATGAACAGGTGCTCATGTTAATATTGCCTTACAGCACTGCTATTGATGCCCTGTAGAAAAAATAAATTAAATTGATGTAACATACAAAAATGCTTAGGCATTGAGCAATTTTGCATAGTTGCTTTACACAATAGCTGCTAAGGCAATACCATCAGAATTTGACGATATATCTGTTTTACTATTTCCTGTTATTGTGTTTTATTTTGGAGCTTGACTTCCCCTTTGCCAACCCCATTAGGCTTGCTTTATGATAGAAATCTAGAAATCATAATTTGTTACATCTTATTAGGCTCCATCAAATATTTCAAGACACAACAAATATGAGCACATTATTGGTTGCATGTTTTAGGTACTACCCTGAATGTACTTTCCCTTATCCCAGTTTCTTTTAGCCATTTTATAAATCCCAAATCTGCTGGTATTTGTATAATCAATTATTCTCACTCTTCTTTTTATTATTCTAGCCCTTAATAAATACATAACATAGGAGATGAAGTTGAAAAAAGGCACATTACATTCAACCAAGAAAAGCCATCCTAAGGGGTCCGTTTACTAAAGTGCGGTAAATCTGACTTTAAGTTTCCGCATGTTATTGCTGAGAATATTTTTCCGCCAGAATATTCGCAGCGACTACGTTTACTAAACAGCGATGTGCTTAGAAGTCATTGTGTTCAGAATATTTTCTGCCAGAATATTTGTAGCGACTAAGTTTACTAAACAGCGATGTGCTTAGAAGTCATTGCGTTCACTTGCGGTAACTACGTTAACGAACCAGCTTACATTAGTGGTAATTTTAGCGAGTTTTCTGACGACAAATTACGTTTTTGCAAATATTTATGCTATAAAACAGTCTTGTTTTATGGCGGTTATTATGGCAATTTTTACTGTGACATTTATGGCCAGAAATGCATCTTCAAAACTCATAAACTTTATTGACTGATAATACCATCCAACAACATTACCAGAGTAACACCAATCAAACATTTATGCATCATATAAACCCTTCTGCCAATAGAATCATATGAACAAGAAATCGTACCAGTCAATCTCTTTGCTTCATAGAAATGCACAGTTTAATGTAGCCAATCACAATGAAATAAAAAAAGCGTAGAGGCTGACGAATCCTTGGACAGTGATGCCCGCTGCTAATAATATGCCTCTGAGCTGAATTGCTGCTGTTGCAACAGATAGAAGCAGAAGCAAAAACCTGTCAGCAATAGCTGCAGATCTCTCTCCAATCAGCAAAGAATGATGGGTAAAAAATTCATTTACACGTCAATGACTGAGATCTGTTGACCCATTTGAAGATGTAACTAGCCTTCATTCATTTCATTCCAATTCAATTTGGGTTAGTATCACACGTTCTAATTTTAGACTGAGTTTTTTCTTAAATCAGATAACATTCAAGTTACATTCGGATTTATTAGAGTAAAAAAATTTTACAAATTCAAAATTCGACCAGTTGATTTTCGTTTTTTTATTATTTGTGTTTTTTTTAGTTTTATTTAGATTTTTATTCAGCAGCTCTCAAGTTAACAATTTTAGTAATCTGGTTGTTAGGGTCCAACTTACCTTAGCAACCATACATTGCTTTGAATGAGACTGGGATGTAAATAGTAGAGTTCTACTCAGTAACGTAACTAGGGGCCCAAGTGCTGGTTACGGACAACCCAAAGACCTGTAAGAACATCTTGCAGCAGATGGTGTATCTGTACATCGTTCTACAATTCAGCGTAATTTGCACAAAGAACATCTGTATGGCAAGGTAATGAGAAAGAGGCCCTTTCTGCACTCATGCAATTTGAAGTTCAATGACCCTAAACACACTTCGAAATCTACAAAGGCATGTTGGGCACCCCAACAGAGATATTACATCAATACTTAGTTGAGCCTACTTTTACAGATGTAACAGCCTCTAGACGCCTACTATAGCCTTTGATGAGTGTCTAGTTGACGGTATTTTTGACTATTCGTGAATTCGTCTATACAAAATCTCTCGAGTTCAGTTAAATTTGATGGCTGCACAAGTCTAGTGGTCTAGGAGTAGGCAGAAGAGGTAGCTGCCCAGCACCCCCCAATCGTTGCACCCTAGGCAGCAGCCTCTTCTGCCTATCCCTAGTTCCGGCCCTGGATGTACAGATAAACCATCTGCAGCAAGATGTTCCTCCAGGTCTTTGGAGGTGTCTGTTCAGCCAAATCAATGAAAACTTATTGCAGAAGCTTCCAATTAAGAGTCTGCCACAAATTTCAGACTCTACTTTTTTTTCTATGATTTTTTTTTTCTAAAAAAGCAATACAATAACCATACAGTAAAAAAGCTAAAATATTTTAATTTCAAATACAGAAAGAGCAAATTTTGTAATTTGGCTTAGATAGCTCATGTCACTCAATTTAAATATCATATTTAGCCTTTTCCAATGAAACTGATATGTTGTATGGTTCAAAGCTGCATGAAACCAGAGAAAACTTTGCTCTATCTTTAAGTATACAGTAACCTTTAATCCATGTAATCTGTTATGAGTTCCATTTGCATATCAAGGTTACATATTAATAAAGCCATTGTTATTAAGCCATCTTGAAACAGGTCCAAGATTAGCCAGGACAGTATATATTTCCCAAATCTCAACCTTATTAACCTTATTAACCTTTAATTCCCTTTAATTTAAAAAGGAAATCATGTCACTTATCCCTAGATGGATGTGGAATTCCACCAACTTGTATTGTTCTAGTCACAAACGTTTTTGCTGATCCAGTGGCCATGCACAATATTTCAATGACAAGGAAGGAAGACAAATTGAGTTTATTAAATGTATGCATTGCATTGGATATAAAGGGAATGATTAAAGATGCAATATTCTATAAACTGTACTCTTCACATATGACTAAAGATACACTTGGTCACGTTAATATATACTAAAAGGTTACCCTTATATACTGCAATAATGACATTAGACATATCTGTAGAAATAAGTCAAATAAACTGGACTTGCTGTGTTTTTCTCGAAGACGTTTCAGCAATCATCCGACTGGTTTTCTCAATTCAGAATAACTTGTACCCAAGATCTTTTGGGAATAAATACCCTGGAATGTTGCTCCAATCAGCACGATCTGTTTATCATAATCAACAAGGATGTCATGAAGTTAGGTGTTGATTGTATTAGCATGATTGGAGCTTTGAGGTGTTATCAAACCTTCCAGGGAGAGGTGCCAAAACAGCATTATATGTGGCAGACAATAGACATCGCTCCCCCACCTATTCAATCCTTGGTTTTTATGTTTTTACATATATGGCTTTATTAACACCTCTTTTGAACCAGTCGCTCTCCCGGTCTAGAATCTGGACTTGGCAGTCTTCAGATTTGTGTCCTTTAGATGTAGGTACACAAATCCTGACCAGAGGAGCTGGCTCTTCTGTGATGTGCCATATAATGCTGTTTTGGCACCTCTCCCTGGAAGGTTTGATAACACCTCAAAGCTCCAATCTTGCTAATACAATCAACACCAAACTTCATGACATCCTTGTTGATTATGATCGTGCTGATTGGAGCAACATTTCAGGGTATTTAATCCCAAAAGATCTTCGGTACAAGTCATTCTGAATTGAGAAAACCAGTCGGATGATTGCTGAAACGTCTTCAAGAAAAACACAGTATGTCCAGTTTATTTGGCTTATTTCTACAGATATGTCTTGATAAACTGATGATGCTAATTGGAGCAACATTGCAGGGTATTTATTCCAGAAATATCTTATTTACAAGTCATTCTGAATTGAGAAAGCCAGTCTTCAAAAAAAAAACACAGCAAGTCCAGTTGATTTGACTTATTTCTACAGATATACCATGACCTGGATGAATGATAATCTTCACAAAGTCATTAGACATAGTCCAAATGTGGCTTTTCAGTGTTTCTCTAATAAATGTAAATACCATAATCTGAGGATCT
The DNA here is from genome assembly GCF_017654675.1 of Xenopus laevis. NCBI lineage: Eukaryota > Metazoa > Chordata > Amphibia > Anura > Pipidae > Xenopus > Xenopus laevis. The sequence goes on along the minus strand of NC_054388.1, from coordinate 18,155,014 downwards.
AAATACTGTGTGATATTTTGGAATTTTCATATATTTCATGGATAAGAAATGGCTCCAGGCTATTTGTTACAGTGTTAATATGTATGTATCTTTGTGTCTATAAAAATAATACTATAAACATTTTGTTACTTTGATATTAATATAAATGTATCTATAAAAAATGTATTTGGTATATATATGCTGCTTTACCTGTGCCTCATCTGCAGTGCTCCACACATGCTCCAATATATAGTCAATGATTAAACCATGCTGTAGTCCTGCAACATCTGGGGACCTAAAAACATGGCTGATTTTATTTGGTTACTAAATGTTGTGATTAGGGATGCACCGAATCCAGGATTCGGTTCGATATTCGATTCGGCCAGGATTCTGCCTTTTTAAGCAGGATTCGGCTGAATCCGAATCCTAATTTGCATATGCAAATTAGGGGTGGGGAGGGAAATTGTGTGACTTTGTCACAAAACAAGGAAGTAAAAAATGTTTTCCCCTTCCCACCCCTAGTTTGCATTTGCAAATTAGGGTTCAGGTTCGGTATTCGGCTGAATATTTTGTGAAGGATTCGGGGATTCGGCCAAATCCAAAATAGTGGATTCGGTGCATCCCTAGTTGTGATTAAAGGCGGTCATACATGCACCGATATTATCATACAAAATATCTTTTGTGGTCTTTTCATCTATAGGGCAGGACAGAAAATATTTGAAGGTACCCAAACATTGTAATGATAATGTTGAATCGTCAGATATACAGTAGCTAAAGAATTATTTTTGTTTTTACTTGCATATCTGGTGATTCAGCTCTTCATGTTAGTGGAGTGGATGAAAGATCTTTTGTATGGCCAATGGTCATGGGAAAGATCGTAATTGTAGTCTGTATGACCACCTTAAGCGTAGGAGAGAGTCAAAGGGAGCCTGAGATTGTCCTGAATTTTCCTCAATATCAAAGCATCTTTCTGTCTCCAGTTTGAGATTATGAAAAGTGAGAACTCAGTCCTAAATTCCTAATAAATCTTTACAGGGCGAGTAATCCTTCAAGGGGAACAATCGTGAAAATGAAAATTTAATATAAGATTCATCACGCTGAAATAAGAAACTTTCAACATTCAATCAATTAAATATTATGCATCTGAAATGATCAAGTTTATCTTCACTGTTCCTTTCTCAGCATCTGTTTCTCTTTTTTCTGTCTTCTTGCAGCAGTTGATATTCATTGAAGTTTACATTCAATATATCTTATAGGGGGGCAGCCCTTTCCTAGCAGATGTATTAGCGCTCCAGTACAAATAAAATCTAGCAAAATAACTGCTTTTTGTATTAATTCTGCATGTAGAGAGATGGGATGTCTAGTGATTTTAATATAGTGAGCTCTAATACATCTTCTAGGCAAACGGAGCCCCCCTATAAGATACAATGGGGCAAATTCACTAAGCGCGGGACGCTAGCGTTACTTTTCGCTCGCTAGCGATGTAACTACGCAAATTCACTAATGCGCGCAGTGTACTGAACGCTACCTTTTACGCTAGACTTCCTTCGCCACCTCAGACCAGGCGAAGCGCAATAGAGTAGATAGGGATTGCTTCAAAAAAAGTCAAAATTTTTTCTAAGTCCCAAAAAACGCTGGCGTGTTTTCTACATTATGAGTGATAGGCTGAAAAAGATTGAAAATTTTTTTGGGGCTCCCCTCCTTCCCCCCTACATTTCCTGACTCATGGAAACTTACCTAGACAGTGGGCACATGTGTAGGGCAAAATAAAAATTTTATTTGATGTTTTGAAGCTTTTCTAGCCATTTGTAGTGCCGATACGTATTCCTCCATTGAAATTTGAATTTGGCGCCGTATGCAAATTAGCCTTCGCTAGCGTAACTTCGCTTTACTTAGCGAAGCAACGCTAGCGCAACTTCGCAACCTTACGCTACCCCTGAGCGCAACTTCAGATTTTAGTGAATTTGCGAAGCGCTGGCAAAACTACGCCTGGCGAAGTGTGGCGAAGTGCGGCGAAGTTACGCCTGGCGCAACTACGAATCTTAGTGAATTTGCCCCATTGGATCTAACTGTCAATGATTATCTGACACCCAACATCCTGCATGAAGAGAGAATAAAGAGAAACAGATGCTGATAGAAGGATAGTGAAGATAAACTTGATTATTTCAGAAAACGAGACTGAATTTTTATTTGATTGTATTTAGAAATCTTTTTAACATAAGCTTTAGCATAGTATAATTTTTCATTTTCGCAATAGATCCCCTTTAATGTTAAATTCCTATTCTTAGCAATTTACATTATTTTTTCCATTACAGAACTTTTTAATTCTTTATGAACTGCTAGTATAATGGATTTAATAACAACGGTGCAACCTGATCAGACCATGTATTTGTACAGCCAAAGATTAAGAGATTTACTTCAGAAATAAAACAAAGTAGTGTTCTGATGTTGCTCTGCTCAGGAAAGAGATCAGAAGCTTCAGAATCCTCATTCTGGTAGTTAAACAGCCCCAGATCACAGGGTAGTTAAAATGGTAGTTAAACAGCCCCAGATCAAAGGGTAGTTAAAATCATCACTGTTATAATTTTTTTCAGTGTTTATCCTGTTGCAAATGTCACATTATATGGGCTCAGCTGTTTTGCACGGTTTAGGCAAAGAGATGAAATAGGCTCCCTTTCAAAAGGACATACAATTAATGGAGAACAAGCACCGCCTCCACCTTCACATTAATTCAAGGACTTTACATTTCCTTTCCAGTAGGACACTTTTAAATATTAAGAAAACTGATACTTAAAACCTGCCATCAACAAGTATAATATTTTGTCTTCTTAGCCAAAGGCCTCCATATATGTCCATATGTTGATGTTTTTTCAGATACTTTCGGTCCTCAGTTGTCTCCATTGAAATGTGTTGTTCAGCCCAAAGTCCTCCCTCTCCTGCTCTTTAGCCAACTCAATAAACACCTGGTTAGTGAAAGCACACCGCAAAGGGAATCATTACAATATTACAGAGACAATTTTTGCATTGCAAACAATGAGCTCTGGGTTATTAAACCCATGGGTAACCATATACACAAGAAACTGCCATCGGGAAATAGAAGGGATGATGATTTTGGTTTCTGAGTCTGAAATATGCCCCTTGAATGGATAGCCCAATGGAACACTGTTCTGCAGAATTCTAGTGAGATCACTAAACTCATACTGGTACAGCCTTAATAAATTCTTTCTGAAGAAAAAATTACAAGAGGAATTTGTCATGGATCACTTACAAATTCTAATTCAAAAAATGTCTTTTGTACCCTTGGAAAACCAATTTATCGCACCAGTGATTATAGTTTTATAAATCCCTTAAACATTATCTGGTGCTTAGAAATAAACCCTGGGGTCACACATAATCAGCCGATGCGGTCACAAACTGTATGTCCTTAACTAAAAGGAGTGGTTCACCTTTAAGGTAAATTTTATTATGTTATAGAACAACCAATTCTAAGCAACTTTTCAATTGGTTTTCATTATTTTGTATAGTTATTGGCCTTTTTCTTCGGACTCTTTGCAGCTTTCAAATGGGCGTCACTGACCCCCATCTAAAAACCAAATGTTCAGTAAAGCTACAAATGTATTGTTATTGCTACTTTTTTATTAATTATACTTCTATGCAGGCCACTCCTATTCAAATTCTAGCCTGTTATTCAAATCAGTGCATGGTTGCTAGGGTAATTTGGACCCCAGTTACCAGATTGCATAAAGGAGAATTCAACCCCTAGGCGCAAAAACCCCGGAAACTAGGGATGGGTGAATTTGATTTGTGTCGCCAAAAATTCGCCGACTGGCGAAATGTCGCGGACGCCCATTAGTCTATGGGCATCAAAAAAAATTTGTTGCACGCAAAATTTTTTGGACGCGCAACTTTTTTTTTTTTTGTATTACGCACCACACCATACAAATCTATGGGCATCATTTTTGCGGTGAAACAAGGCGAAAAAATTCACCCATCCCTAGTAGAAACCTATGCATATATTTATATTTCCGAATGCCTAAAATGTTACCTGTTCCAAGGTTGACTGGGAGAAGCTGTATTCCTCAATGTTGTAGGCACGTTTAGCTATAAGCATAAGATGGCACAATTATTGAGTGTTTTTATATGCAACTAACATATACATTTTCCCCCCTTCTGTCTTGAAATGCACAATCACAGCAAGCAGGCAGTTGACATTTTGAGGACACTGTTATTAAGGCACATTTTGGATCACCCCAAAATCTTGTGTACGTGCCAGAATGGGGGACTGATTATAGACAATGATCAGGGATGGTTTAGTATTAGGAAGGAACTCCATGATGCGGCTCGAGCAGAGTTTTCATCCGACAGTTGGATAAATGTAGTTCTTACCTGTGATTTCTCCTTCACTTCCTGTTATCTTCGGAATATCCGACACGTCGCATGCATTTCGTCGCATGGCAATGTGTCGGCTCGAGCCGCATCGTGGAGTTCCTCCCTTAATGGAAAGTAAAAGTAATAGACTGCCCTGCCTCTATGCCTGAGGCATAGAAGCAGGGCAGGCAATATGTAATTGACAGCAAATATTTTTAAATATATTTATAAATAGGTATAGTTCTTTGAATAAAAAAATTATTTTGGTTTTATATTCAATTTGCAAAGGACTTTTTGTTTGTGGGCGATAGGTCTCCTTTAAGATATATAATCTGGTGTCTGTTAACCATGTGTTTGCTAAGAGGTGCACTTTCTTACATTGCAAAATACAGTATATCAATTAAGTTCTCGTTCTGCCCTGTGGAGCTGCATGGGAGCAATCCCTAATGATGGAAGACCTCATTTTTCTGCATTCCTTTCTTATGGATTTAGACTGCAGGACAGTCCAAAATCGGTTAGACCCTGAGTTGTCATGTGATGAATGCAAACCAAAACTCTAAAAATGCAATTAGTATCTATGCTTACAGTAGTAAAAACATACAATATAGGACCTGTACCCTCATTGGTTAAAGTGCAGTGAATCATACCTTGGAGCTGGGTAATTGCAATAAAACAAAAACAGGTCACCATATGTTGTACTACATTTATGTAATTGATTTGTCATAGTTATAGGTTCTGTATCTGCCAATTCAAATGCAACACAGCAACAACTGCCAATTTTAGTGTAGTTTTTTTTAATGTATATTATATATATATTATTTTTATTCCACAATTTTTTTTAACTCAATACAAGCATTATTTTACATCAGTCTTTTCTTTTGCTGCCAGTAATTTTGTTACTGCTGAAATGTGAACAATGTTTAAGGGTTTGTGTCCAGAAAGCCTAGTTGCAAAGGCACAGGAATAGTTAGTAATTCGGATGCGAGGTTTATTTGATGGATTACCTTCCTCCAGAAGTAGAAAAGCTTGGGACAAGGAATGCACATTATCCATGGGGATCTTATAGACAAGCAGGGAAGAGAATCTGTAGGGTATGAAGACACTGTCATGTGCAATTTTTTCATTTATCTATCAAAGTCTATACAATATGTGTGTCATTGGCATAAGGAGGGGCCTCTGCTCCCTAGAAATGTAATTCAGTTAGCATAAAGAATCAGAAATATGGGACATTATGCAACACATACAGTTGGAAACTTTTGTCTAGATCAGGGGTCCCCAACCTTTTTTACCCGTGAGCCACATTCAAATGTAAAAAGAGTTGGGGAGCAACACAAGCATGAAAAAGTCCCTTGGGTGCCAAATAAGGACTGTGATTGGCTATTTGTTATCCCCTATGTGGACTGGCAGCCTACAGGAGGCTCTACTTGGCACTATACTTAGTTTTTATGCAATTAAAACTCGCTTCCAAGCCTGAAATTCAAAAATAATGGCCTACTTTGAGGCCACTGAGAGCAACATCCAAAGGGTTGGAGAGCAACATGTTGCTCACGAGCTACTGGTTGGGGATCACTGGTCTAGATTAATCACTACACCGTGCTCTCAATGTAGAAGAATGTGACGCACTGCAAAGCAAGTACTAGTGCTAGAGCATTAAAAGTTGCAAAATTGAACCCCCGAATAGCCTATAGGCTAAGAAATTGTTCATTACCTATTGGTTCGAGAACACCTTGCATGCCCTTTGTTTTCATTCCTTGCATTACATATATTATGTGCAAGAAAGGTATATGCCAGGAAATATAGACACCCAATACTTCTGCTGACCACCGCATTCCAGGAAAGGGGGACATAGTTATATATAGCCACACGAGGGCCTGCCTACTATTGGGCCTATTAAAAAGGAAGCCTGGTTCCTCAGTAGAGTAGACAAAAATTACAGTTCACAATTTCTGCTTTTTCCCCTCATCAAACAACTGACCTCTCTCTGATAATAAGGGTCCAAGCCGTAATGTCCAGTTAAATAACATCTGAAATATTTTAAGAACTAAAACTTAGTAAGATGATCCTTTAGAATACAGCTAAAAAATGTATGTAAAACAATTCTGTTCACTATGTTTTAGCAGATAAAATAGTAAACATTGAGGCAGTGCTATATGGGTTACCTGTCCTGCCTTGCTGCATGAGGGAATATCCGTATTATCTCCGTGTGAATCTGATCGACTTGGTGAGACTCTTTTACTTTAATCTCAAGAAGATAGCCTTTTCCAAACTTGCTCTTTAGCTGTTGGATTGATCCAATGCATCTGAAATCAGTATAATAAACCTCAATAAAACAAGGACATATGGAAAATATATTTTGTGTATTACGATCGAGCAAGGAGCTGTCATTTTTTATGGAATTCTCAATGCTGAACAATTAGTAGGCAGTCTCATTCTATTACATTTGCAGCTGTCATGTTTACACGGGATGAGTTAAAGCTCTCAGTAACATAACCCTTTACTGTTAACTGAACTAGGGCAATCCAAGGAAGTGTCACAATGATGGCTTTTCTTAAAGGAATTGTTCAGTGTAAAAATAAAAACTGGGTAAATAGATAGGCTGTGCAAAATAAAAAATGTTTCTAATATAGTTAGTTAGCTAAAAATGTAATGTATAAAGGCTGGAGTGATTTGATGTATAACATGTCAGTCAGAACACTACTTCCTGCTTTGCAGCTCTCTTGGTTTACATTGACTGGTTACCCTGGTTACCAGGCAGTAACCAATCAGAGACTTGAGGGGGGGACACATGGGTCATATCTATTGCTTTTGAATCTGAGCTGAATGCTGAGGATCAATTACAAACTCACTGAACAGAAATGTACCATGTGGCCCCCCTTCAAGTCGCTGACTAACTCAGAGTTATAGAGCTGAAAAGCAGGAAGTTGGATTCTGGCTGTTTTATTAGACATATGTTCACTCCAGCCTTTATATATTACATTTTCGACTAACTATATTAGAAACATTTTTTATTTTACACAGCCTGTCTATTTACACAGCTTTTATTTTCACACTGAACTATTCCTTTAAACCATATTTTAATGATGGCCTAGGCCAGTGATGGGCAAAGTGTGGCTCTCCAGCTGTTGCAAGACTACAACTCCCACCATGCCCTCAAGACTACAACTCCCACCATGCCCTGCTGTAGGCTGATAGCTGTAGGCAGTCTTTGCATGCTGGGATTTTTAGTTCTGCAACAGCTGGAGGGCCGCACTTTGCCCATCACTGGCCTAGGCCTTATTAATGCATGGATACTGTTATGTTTTGGGTAGCCGAGGATGAGTAGAGTATAACAGTGCTTTATTAGCAGAGTCACACAGTATAAGTCTGGGCACAGTGACATCTACAGGCCATTTGTATAAACACCACAGACACTATGACAAGAATAAAACATCATATTAACATCATAAACCATCTTTCACCTGAGCTTCCCAGACACCATGATGGCCACTCGGTCACAAACGGCTTCAGCTTCTTCCATGTAGTGAGTGGTCAGAATAGCCCCTCTGTCTTTATTTTTGAAAGCTGCTCTTATGGCTCTCCTTCAGCAAGAATACAGTTCAACATTAATGTTTGATCCTTCCGTGTACCAATACTGAGCAAACTGTGTTACCTTTTCATGTTGAATATTTGGATGTCAAAGAAGATTTATTTTTGGAATAAAGGCATTATCATGATGCAGCTTAAAACTAACTAACTCTTCAATGCTGTAAAAAGCAAGACCTGCAAAATTGTCCTACCATTAAACAGGTTTGGTACCAAGAGAGGACTGTATTTCTCCATACCCTTTACCAGCTTAGTTGCCCTTCTTTGGACTCTTTCCAATTCAATAACATCCCATTTGAGCACTGGAGACCAAAACAGTAAGGCATATGGTATATGGGACCGTATGAGTGCTCTGTAAAGTGTAACAATGACCTTCTCCTCCCTTACTTACCAAAGACGCTGCTGACCTTTGGGGTCCAACCCAGTAGAAGGTTCATCCAGAAGGACAATATTGGGGTTACCCAACATGCTTATGGCAAAGCACACCTATGAAAAGAGAAGTGGACATTTCGGAGGTCTAGTTGTTTTTATTAATTTAATTTGTTTTAGGCTTACAAACACAGATTACTAGAAGAAGTTATTTCTTTATATGTAGCCAGCATTTTTACAGTGCCAAAAGCTTTGCTACTGTGCTAAAGGTTCAGGTTCTAATCTGTAATTTCTCTGTCCTGCCTGTTATTAATTCAATCATAGAATATACTTTTAAGTAATAAGTCTTCAAGGTCAGATCATGCCTTAAAGCACAGGCAGCTCAGGTTATAGGTAGAAGACCTAGATAAACTGGGGAAACAGAAAAAAATAATTAAAAAATAAAATAAATTTAAATAATACACTTAGGGGGTTATTTACTAAGCTCCGAATACCCAAAATTCCCCGAAATCCGAAAAATTTGTTATTTATTTTTATAAATCGGACTTTTAAAAAAAATCACGACTTTTTCAGAATTTATTAAACCCCGAGGGCTAAAAAGCCCGAATATAAAAACACAGCATCTCAAACCGGTTGAGGTTGCATAAAAGTCAATGGGAACAGTCCCATTGATTTTTGGTTGTGTCGGGGATTTCGGGCAATTTCACAATGTTTTCGGAGCTTTCGGATGGAAATCGGAGCTTCTCCCGCAAAGCAAATTTTCGGGAGAATGTAATAATAAATAATCGTTTAAAACCCGAGCGGATTAGATCAGAGTTTGTAGCAGCCGATATAAAGATAAATTCGGACCTTGATAAATAACCCCCTAAATATATTAACCAAAGCATCAGACTCAGGTGGTGCTGGGTGCACAAAAGTATGTGTTGGCACGCAAAAATGCTGTGGGACCCAGTTCTGCCAGGAACTCCCAACATCTCTGCTAAAAATGGCACCACAGAAGCAACATTGGAATTCTGCATTTTATGTTCACCTTTCTGGACACGCCAAGAGACAGTTTTCCGGCTGCTTTTCCCATATGATCTTTCAGCTCCAAGGCTTCTGCAACTCTGGAATATTAAGGCATAGACAATAGAATGAGCTAGAGCTGTTGGTTATATTGTATTAGAAAGTATAACTACAGATCAGAAAACATGCCCATGAAGAAAAAGCAAGCAGCAGTAAATGAACATGTCCATCACAGAATTTTTCTAATATGGCATTTGGGGGGCAGTTTTAATAGTGGTTGTGCTTTATACAGATAAAACAGAGCAGTATGGCTGAAAGAAAACACACTGGGGGTAATGTATTAACACTGGGCAAATTTGGCCATGAGCAGTAACCCATGGCAATCAATCGCATTACCGCATTCATTGTTTTACTTGCAGCTGGCTTTAAAAAGCGAATCACTGATTGGTTGATATGGGTAACTGCCCATGGCCAAATTTGCCCAGTGTTGATAAATGAGCACCACTGAGACTCTTACTAAAGAAAAAAAATACACACACATTTACATGTTACTCTGCATTCAGAGTATTTCCTTGAGAAAACCAAGCAAAAAAAGTACCAATACCGTTTGATTGCAATACCAGCATCTTCCTTCTTCATGCCCTTAACAGCGGCATAGATCTCCAAATGTTCTTTCACGGTCAGATTGGGCCATAGAGGATTGTCTTGGGGACAGTAGCCAAGAAACCCAGTGGACCCAGCTGGGTCATTGCCACAAAGTATTACCTGAAAGGCATAGATTGCTTGAAAAACTATACAATAAAAAGAATGAGCCAAATATAAAAAAGAAGTCCGTGATTTACTGTATGACTTCTTCAGCAGATCAAAAGTTAATTATAACCTATGATCGTTTACTGTCTGTCTATTTCCAGCTGTATCATTGGTCCTGGATATAGAAGTTTCAACTCAATTCCAGCATCTTATAAAGATGACTAACCTTCTAATAATGGCTTTGCAAATGTGAAAGGCACCCTGGATGGTCAGCGCCACAGAGAAGGGAAAGTTTTGATGAAACACTATTGAACTGTTTTCCTGTGACCTTTTTGTCTGGAATAGTTTGCCCCAAATAAACCTTTGTTTTGCCCAAAAATGTGGTGTCCCTGTCTCTATGCTTCAGATCCTACAGTAACCTGCCTATTAAAGCTAATTCCCCAGAAAACTGCATATACAGGCAGACATGCATAAATCATTTGGAACGGATTGACTATTGGTCATTAAATCCATCATTGACACCGTAAATATTTGTGTTCTACAATAGATTCTGTCCCAACTCATGACTATGAGCAGCAACTTCCATGTGATGTACAAATAGCAAGCACTAAATTGCACCTACACTGGCACACATCAAAATTCTGGGTACTGCTATACCGATTGTTCTCCCTTTCAGTAATATAAAATACATAAGACGTTAGTGGATAATTAAGTCTAGGAGCTATGCTAGTAACAGTATTAACATGATGTATTGCCTTTATATTTCAAAAACATCTTTGACATTTTTGATGTGTGACATGTAACATAAATGGCCCTCTTTCACTGTAAGGCTATGGTTACCTCTCCAGCACTTGGTTTTACTTCTCCAGCCAGCATGTACATGGATGTGGTTTTTCCAGCTCCATTGGGCCCTAACAATCCCAGGACCTCACCTTAAAGGAACAGTAGAATCAAATGAAAATGGTAGAAAACGTGCAAGCTTTAGCAATTTGATCTCTTGTGTATAATATATGATAATATTTGATAACTCATGCATTGAACATTTTACTTAGTTGGCAGGGTACATGACCCGGGGGTCCAGGGGGTCCCGGGGGGTAACAGTAACATAACACTAATGCCCTAGATACAGATTTTTCCACTTTTCCCATATTTATTTATAAACATGAATGACTTTGTAGAAGTATGCAAAGTTTATAAACATAAGAGAAAAAAAACTGATCAAAGAAAATAGTTTAGTGTTTTTTCCCCATAGAGTATGCACATATAGGGCCGTACAGTTAAAAATCATAGGTTGGCTGTGCCTTTGCTGCAGAACACATTCCAACAACTTAAGCATGTTTTGAGCTTAAGTTCACCTTTGGGTCCCAACATTCATTCAGCCCTCCTAACCTCGTAACAGAGTTACAGATATGTAAAAATATTATTTTATCGGTCCTCTAATTTAAAATATATGGTGGATTAAAGGGGGATGAGAACCCTTTAGCCCTGCCCTTTGCTCAGAATAACCATTCAGCTAACTCAATGAGATTGGTGTCAGAGGAGGTGGTTGAGCTAGAAAAAGATGTTGCCTGAATCAGATTGGATTAAGAAATAAGGCACACTTCAAACACAGTTGCAATACCTATTTGTCTTTTAAATGCTTTTTAAATGTGATGTAATGGATATTTTAGCAGTTTTAAGGAACAATAGGGGATGGGAAAGGACCTGCCCAATTGAGATCATTCATTAGAGCTGTTGGTGCACACTCACGAAAAATATTGGCACACCTTTGGTATGTAATTGTTCTAATTGGGCTAATATTTAGCCCAAAACTCAACCCAACTGTCTTTCAAGCAGGCTTCCCACCCTCAAACAGTGTCGGACTGGGCTGGCAGGAAAAAAACGGTGGGCCCTGGCTCAGACCCTGTCCTTGCGCGGAAGTGGCTTCTGACCTCCCTTGCCCTCGGTGCAGCTGAAAGAAAAAGAAGGTAGGTGTAGGGGGCCGGATGGTGGTTGTGGCTCGGGAAGGGGGCCAGATGGTACTTTGCGTCTGGGGTGGGTGGTCGGGGTGGTAGTGGACCCCGAGGCAGCAGCCCTGGGCCCCCAGTCCAACGCTGCCTACAAACACTGGATTTTGTTGCAACCCAGTCTGTGTCCATGGTGATTCCTAGCTGGACACCCCAGGGAGCAAGATCACCACTGGAAATTTGGATAGATGGTAAATGAGGAATGCACAGCTTAAAAAGATAGTGCTAAAAAAAAGAGTCAATGTTTGGTCTATGTGTTAAAACTTATTGAGGGTGGGTTGTAAAAATTCAGGCCTAGAGTTTAAGATTAAATAAATTTAACAATCATGTGTTTCAATATATTGATATACTAAGTTGCACACTCTTACATGACCTGAGCCGATTATACAAGAATACTGACCTTTCCTGACGCAAAAGGAGATGTTTTTAGTGGCAGCTTTACTGTTCTTCTTGAAAAAGGACCCTCCTTTCTTGACTTTATACTCTTTGCGCAGACTGTCTACAATAATCACCGGTTTCTTAAAAACACAATGCAACATAAGTGAAATGAGACACGCTGGATGACAGTATTCATGTCTCTAAACTGCTCAGAGTGTTATATCTTTGACTTCCCCTCCATAATGTGGAGGGTGCTTTAGAGGTGCAAATCTATTTCAGTTCTGAGACCAGATAACAGAGGTCTCAAAGAGGGAGTGGGAGAGTTTAATTCTAAGCTAAGGAGGCTAATGATATTCTCTTGCATAACTGCTTCTTTGTGGGATTCTCTGAGGCTAATATGGGAATTGACAATACCTGCATTGTCTTTATAATAATGGAGCAGCTGCCTTTGGAGGTCTTTAAAAACTTGAGGGGTTTCTAACAAGGTACTAAATATTGGCATGTGTGTTGCATTCTTGGCTAAATGCAAGAAAGATTCTCTGTACTGGGAGACACTGTTGATACTTTGACAAGTGGAGATTCAAATGTTTAGCACTATGAAAGATCAAAGTTCCATAAAAGTGAAACTCCAAAAGCAGATCTATTCCTGTACAGATCTACTTTACTAAGTAGTATAACATTATGGGGGTTATTTACTAAGCTCCGAATACCCGAAATTCCCCGAAATCTGAAAAATGTGTGACTTTTTTTTTATGAAATCAGACTTTTAAAAAAATCACGAATTCTTGAGAATTTATTAAACCCCGAGGGCTTAAAAGCCAGAATATAAAAACACGGCATCTCAAACCTGTTGAGGTTGCATAAAAGTCAATGGGAACAGTCCCATTGATTTTTGGTTGTGTCAGGGGTTTCGGGTAATTTCAAGATGTTTTTGGAGCTTTCGGGTGAAAACTCCGAAAAATTCGGAGCTTTTGGGAAAAATTCACGGAAAAATCATGAAAATCGAAGTAATATGGGAGTTATTTACTAAGCTCCGAATACCCAAAATTCCCCGAAATCTTCTTGATTTTTTTTTATAAAATCGGACTTTTAAAAAATCACAAAATTTTTCTGAATTTATTAAACCCAGAGGGCTAAAAAGCCTGAATATAAAAACACAGAATCTCCCATAAAAGTCAATGGGAACAATCCCATTGATTTTTGGTTGTGTCAGGGTTTTCGGGCAACTTCACAATGTTTTCTGAGCTTTTGGGTGAAAACTTCGAAAAATTCGGAGATTTTGGGGAAAATTCACGAAAAAATCGTGAAAAGCTTTTCCTGCAAAGCAAATTTTCGGGTAAATGTAATAATAGATAACCGTTAAAAACCCGAGCAGGTTAGATCAGAGTTTGTAGCAGCTGATATTGAGATAAATTGTTGATAAATAACCCCCTATAAGTTCACCATGTGAACATTGAACATCCATTCTCATTAACATACAGTACATGAGAGGGTAGTGCACTAGTGCTTACCTCAAGAAATGTAAAAGGACCTTCAATTTTGAATTATTTACCTCTTCCACATTGGCAGTGGTCATTGCTTTTTTGACCCTTTCTTTTTCTGCCAGCACATCTTCATCCACATCATCACCCAGCTCCTCTGGATTTTTCTGGACAGTAATTTTTCTTCTGGACATTCTAGAAAAATGAGCATATTAATACTTTCATTGTTTAAATAATTTGTCTCCCAAGTAATGTGTACATATAAAATACATGTAAAAATCACTACTATCCAGTTACAACTTGGCTACATTAAATTTCTCAAGTCCGTGATCCCCAACCAGGGGAAACATGTTGCTCACTGACCTCTTGGATGTTGCTCCCAGTGACCTCAAAGCTGGTGCTTAATTTTGAATTCCTGGTTTGCAGGCAAGTTTTGGTTGCATAAAAACCAGCTGTACTGCCAAAAAGAGCCTCCTGTGGTTTTGCAATTTTTTGTTGGCGAAGCAAATGTGACATATTTGTTCATCTCTAATTATATGGGATAATGCATACCGTAAATTATTTTGTATTACAATTTTTCTAACCTGAATAAGGGATCTATAGTCCAGCTCCTCAATCCAAACTTCCATTCCAAAAACCAAAGTAGCCCAAAGAATATGATGAGATGCAGGTATGGCTGAAAAATAAGCACAAATAACAGTGATCTTGAAAAAGATCTATGTGTGTGTGTATATATATATATATATATATATATATATATATATATATATATATATATATATATATATATATATATATATATATATATATATATATATATATATAAGGCCTGTTTTGTGAGTTTGTTTGTTTGTTTTGAATATCTACTTAGTGGTTTAAATAAAGGAAAAATAAATACAAATCACTGGTGAGGGGTGCAGCTTAATTAGGTCCCTCCAGTGAACAAAGGGCCCACCTCTTGTTGATAATATATATTGTCCAAAGGTATTGATGCTGCCATTTGCACTGCTCCCAGGCATCCCTTGCAACATCCTTGGTGGCCCATGTGTTGGGGATTACTGTACTACGTGTGCAGAGCCTGAAGGCCTGTGCAGTTTGGACTAGTCAGGAATCGGTTTCAACTCTGCATGCACCTGCAGGCTCCATGTCAGAATCCGAATAGACAGAAAATGGCACAGAGGGACTTTGCTGCTCTGTTTTTGAGCTCAGGATTCCAAATAATAGTGCAAATCTAGGTAATACACTGTGCAAGGAGGGTGGGGTAAAGGAGGAAGATAGAGGGCAGTTGAGGGGGGGGGGGCTGTTGAACATCGGGGGTTTAGCAGGGCCAGATTTCAGCGGCGGATGCCCCTAGGCCGCGGCCCCTAGCTGCCAGCAGTGCTGTAGTGAGCGCAGGCACACCGGAGCATTGGGGAGCTGCGCATCCCCGGTGCTCCCTATAGAGCGGCTGAGTGGCAAGCAGCCCCTAGGAATAGTCAGGAAGAAATGTTTTTCCCCTCTGACACAAATTGTCGAATCTAACTGCCAGCTGCCTTCCTCTGGATCTACCAAGTTAGCTAGGTTGAACCTGATGGACAAGTATCCTTTTGTTTGGGCAGAAAAGTGTTAGCGCTGCATATAACTAAACTTTATTGTTCAAATGAATTATATTTATTGATGGGAACTGGAATATTCTTGAATATAAAAAGATAAAACAACTTACCATAAACAGCAAGATAATCTCTGTACGGTTTATTTCATCTGGATAAACCTGAAGGTCGTGCTTAAAGAGAAAAATGAAAACACAGAGACATTAGAGGGGCACCTTTTATGCACGAACAGCAAATGCCTTAAAGGGGTTGTTCACCTTTGTAACAAATTGACAAATCTAACAGCTCACATGAATAGAACAAACTCTGTTCCATAGAAATAGTTAACAGAAAAAGTACAGTTCAAGAGATATTCACCTCAGAAGTGTCCCTGTACTAATCCTTCAGTTCCACACAGACCCTGTGCTGGGAGGGGGTCACTGACCCCCAAAAGCACTACAGTGTTCACTTCCTCTTCCTTATATGACATCACACATTGTACTGGCAGCTAACTTAACTCCTATTGGCTATGTCTGCTGTCACTCTGCCACTGCTTCCTGTGCTGGGGAATTTGAGCAGCATTCAGGTACTGAAGAGAAACTGTTACAAGTTTGTGAGAGGGAGGGGGAGTGTGGGCTGTGTACTGCAGACAGGGCCGCCATTAGAAATCACGGGGCCCCGTACAACAAAATTTTTGGGGCCCCCTGGGCCCCGCCCACACTGACGACCAAGCTCCGCCCCATATCCCGCCCACATCGCAGTTAAAAGACCACACAGACATCAGCGCTAAAAAAGTAACCCCCCCCCCACACAAGTTGTAAAAAGCTATTGATGGTCAGGGCCCCCTTATAAAAAAAATTGGGGCCCCAAAAAAAAAAAATTAAAATTTGTTTTTTTTTAAAAACATTGGTGGCAGGGGCCCCCTGTTAAAAAAAACTTGGGGCCCCAACAAAAAAAAATGTAAAAAAAACTAAAAAATAAACAAACATTGGTGGCAGGGGCCCCCTTCTAAGTTAAAAACAAATTGGGGCCCCAAAAAAAAATTAGAAAAAAAATTAATTTTTTTTTGAAAAAAAAAAAAAACATTGGCGGCAGGGGCCCCCTTATAAGTTAAAAACAAATTGGGGCCCCAAAAAAAAAATTGAAAAAAAATTAATTTTTTTTTGAAAAAAAAAAAAAAAACATTGGCGGCAGGGGCCCCCTTATAAGTTAAAAACAAATTGGGGCCCCAAAAAAAAATTTGGAGAAAAAAAATTTTTTTTGAAAAAAAAAAAAATGGTGGCAGGGGCCCCCTTACAAGTTAAAAACAAATTGGGGCCCCAAAAAAAATTTAAAAAAAAATAATTTTTTTTTGAAAAAAAAAAAAAAAACTGGTGGCAGGGGCCCCCTTACAAGTTAAAAAAATTTGGGGCCACCAAAAAGAAAATTTTTTTTTTAAAAAAAAACCCCAAAAAAAAACAATGGTGGCAAGGGGCCCCTTACGAGTTAAAAAAAAAATTGGGGCCCCAAAAACAAAAGTTTTAAAAAAAAGATTGGTGGCAGGGGCCTATAGAATATTAAAATAATACATTGGTGGCCAGGGGATTAAAAAAAAAAAAAAACACAAACTGGTGTTCAGTAGAATTGAACTCATGGCTTCAGTACTTCAACTTCGCCTCCTTTCGTGACTTCGGGTCTTTTCACCGCTTCAGGACTTCGGCTTCGGCTGTTTTCGTGACTTCGGGTCTTTGCGCTGCTTCAGGACTTCGGCTTCGGCTGTTTTCGTGACTTCGGGTCTTTTCGGCGCTTCGTGACTTCGGGACTTCGGCTTTTTCCGTGACTTCGGGTCTTTTCGTCGCATCGGCTTCGGCTTTTCGGCACTTCCGCATTCGGCACTGAAGAGGCAAGACGTACGGCTCGGGCGCTCGTAAGGGGGGCCCGGATCTTCAAAAAAATGCAGCGCTGCCGGGCCCCCCTTCATGCCCGGGCCCGGTACGCTTGTCCCCCCTGTCCCCCCCTGATGGCGGCCCTGACTGCAGAGACTTCAACTGTGCAGATGGGGGGGATCGAGGTGCTTGGGACCTGGAGTTTTCTGGATAATGGATCTTTCCATAATTTGGATCTTCATACCTTAAGTCTACTAGAAAATCATGTAAACATTAAATAAACCCAATAGGCTGGTTTTGCTTCCAATAAGGATTAATTATATCTTAGTTGGGATCAAGTACAAGGTACAGGTATGGCATCTGTTATACAGAATGCTTGCGACCTGGGGTCTTCCGGATAGCAGATCTTTCTGTAATTTGGATCTTAGTACTAGAAAATGGTGTAAACACTAAATAAAGCCAATAGGCTGGTTTTGCTTCCAATAAGGATTAATTATATCTTAGTTGGGATCAAGTACAAGTTACTGTTTTATTATTACACCGGAAAAAGATATCATTTTTAAAAATTTGAATTATTGGATTATAATGGCTACTATGGGAGATGACACTTGTACTTTCCAGAAATATATTATTATTTTTTTTGGGGGGGTCCATGTATTATTTTGTGTATTTACCTCATAAAAAAGGTAAAATATTTTTCTGGTATAGATCCCTATATCATGAAAAATATAACTTTTTCATTTTTTGGTATTTAGAGCTCTAAATCTTGTTCCAGAAGTGGAACACTTAAAAAAGGTATCGTTTTCCTAGGTAAATTACCGCCCCCCCTGGGAGAGCGCACAAAATGTTCAAAAAACGTACCTGCCCTCATCACTGCTCTGCCTGTCACTTAGGGCTGCACCTCATCCTTTTAAAACCAAACACATATGAAATCCACAGCCTGCATGGCTAATTGGCAATTCATTTAGATGCATGATACATGGCTGCACAGAAATCAGTTCAGTCTGCAGCATCTAAATGAGTTGATAATTAGCCATGCAGGCTGTGGATTTCATATGTGTTTGGTATTAAAAGGGTGAGGTGGCAGCCCTACTGTCCCTGCTAGATGTGTAAGTTACATACGTTTCTAAGCAAGTCACTGCTGGTTTTGTTGCAATTTTGTAAATAACTGACATTATGCTTAATGCCAAAGGTTGCCAAACAATGTTGCTCCTTCCTTTTCTGCAGTATTTGTCTGCATGGCTGTGTGATTGTTTGTTGCAAGGCAGGTTTGTTTATATGCTGCATCTGTTAACCTCTGCCATTACAATTGAATAATCAACCAATGACCATTCAAATTATGTGACTGGTTACAGTTCACAAGCACCCAATAAATTACTAGGAGGAGGGCAGTATCAACATCCAATAGGAAACAAGTAAGGGCAAATCCTGGGCATGATGATGTCATCATATAGGAAGTTCTTGGTGTGTCAGGTTCAAAATAGGCCACTCCCATCACTTCAGAAAACTAGTCAGAGAGACAGGAGAAGGACTGAGTTAATAGGTATAAAAATTAGCTTTTACAATGGCATTTTTACTTTTTGTTATGGAAAATGGTTTTTCTAACACATTGAGAGCATTGTTAGTGGTTTCATAAGATTTGTACATTGAAGGTGAACAACCCCTTTAATGCCTTCAATTAAACAATGCCATAGAGCCTTAAATTCCTCACTACACCACTCATCATTCATCATGACTGAAAGAAAACAACAGTGGGACCAAGGACCCTTCTCATCGCCGGATTCGCTGGGCGGGCGCCCCTAGGTTGTGCGCTCCGCGCGGTCCTATCGCCCACCCGCACTACCACACGCTGGCGCAAAAGCACTGCGCCGGAGCACTGGGGAGCACAGGCTCCCCACAGAGCGGCTGGGCGGCATGCCGCCCCCAAAAATGTGCCACCCTAGGCCCGGGCCTATGTGGCCTCACCACAAATCCGGGCCTGACCCTTCTTGAGCTCTTACTTGTTTCCAGTGCTAAGGAAAACGATTATGATTGATGGATTGGTTTATACCTGTGTTTTTTCACAGCAAGGTTTCCACAAAAAAGGCACATTTCTATTTATATATTTCTTTCATGAGCAACCCAAAACACAAAAGTAAATAATTCATTTCACTCACAGCGTATTCCATGATTCCATTTAGTGCGCTCCAAGGAAAAATAAAGAAGTATAAATAAAACAGGCGAAACATCATAATATCCGTAAAAATATTAGGCACAAAAGAAATCTGAAGGGAAAAATGAGAGGTAGATAAACAATATTAAACTATATGAAATCATTTTGCGCAATATATTACTTACTGACTAAATTAGAAAAGCTTTAATGGTGAAAGGCTTTATACAGTCATACACTACTTTGACACTTGCCATAGAAGCTGTGGAGAGAGCAACAAATGGCATGGCAAGATCAAAGAGAATTAAATTATTAATGCAAATTTAACAGTAGCCCAGTGATCTCCAACCAGTGGCTTATGAACTACATGTTGCTCACTAACCCCTTGGATGTTAGGACATGCACACACATGTGGTTTTCAGTGCGGTAATGTGGCTCGGTTTTCAAAAAAGCCGACTGCCAAGTAAATAAGCTGACCTAGTGTGCCATTGCCTAAGCGTGAAACCACTTAGCGTATTTACGTATCAGTCGGCTTTTTTAAATACCATGCTGCTTTATCGCACCGTAAAACCACATGTGTGTTCATGCCCCTACTCCCAGTGACCTCAAAGCTGGTGCTTATGTTTAAATTCCTGGCTTTGGAGGCAAGTTTTGGTTGCATAAAAACCAGGTGTACTGCCAAACAGACCCTCCTGTAGGCTGCCAGTCCACTTATTTTGCACCACCCAGGAACATTTTTAATCTATAACAAACAAGGGAAAGTTGTGCTCACCACAAATTTTTAAAACCATTAGGCGGGGGTGCAATGATGCTGTGACCACAAAATTCACATAGACAAATACAAGAGTCCTCTGCACTCAACCCATTATCAATATATTTAGGACATTAAGACATTTTGTGCCATAAGCTACTAAAAAATGCCTTACCCTTTAAACAAAACAGGGATTGTTTGTCCATATATTGCAATATATTTAAGCTGACCAACTACATCAAAGTCATCCCTGGTATGGCCAGTCCTACACTCAACTTGCATCTGATTCATTAAGAATTCTATTGCTTCAATTTTATACAGGGACTAAAGCTCCCATAGACGCGACGATTCTTCTTGCCGAACGACCGATTTTAGGGAAGTCCGACCAATCCTTCAAAATTATCGTGGGATTCGAACGATCATACATCTTACGATTTTTCGGCCGACATCTGTCAGGAAATTGATCGGCCAGGTCAAAAAATCTTTATCGGTCCCAGTGCAATCTATCTATGTTTGCAGGGCCAAGCAGGCAGCTCCCCTTTGTTTTCCTGGCAAATTGGTCTTTTTAGTTGATGGTCAATTCGTACGATCGTTCCGAAAAAATCGTGGTCTCAAGATGAGGATCTGATCTTTTAAAAATCTCAACATCTATGGCCAGCTTTAGTTTTACCTGAAACTTGCTGCTTTCAAGGTTATAACTCCCAAACTTGGCTGCCCTTTTATTAGACACCAGTGGGATCACCTGACTATAGGTGGGAAGGGTGGGAGCTACAACATGGAACTGGTCACTGCGCCTATATAAATTATAACAAACAAGGGAAAGTTGTGCTCACCACTCATTTTTAAAACCATTAGGTGACCCCTCACAGCTATAGTCAGGTGATCCCAGTGGTGGCCAATAAAAGGGCAACCATGTTTGGGAGTTTTAATGCTTGTGTCGCTTCCCAACACTTTTTACATCTGAATGTGGCTTACGGGTAAAAAAGGTTGGGGACCCCCGCACATCTGGAATCCCTGAAAAATTTCCCATTTCATATCGGCAAATGCTGGTACTCAGTATGTCATCACAGCCCCCAAGAGCTAGGCCAGTTCAGCAATGTCACTGCTGAGTAATTGGTGCATACATAACACAAAACATACAGGGTCATATGATACATCAGACCCCTCGACTCGCTTGGAGGCAAGTTTTGGTTGCATAAAAAAGAGGTGTACTGCCAAGCAGAGCCTCCTGTAGGCTGCCAGTCCACTTATTTTGCAGCACCCAGGAACGTTTTTTATGCTTGTAGTGCTTCCCAACACTTTTTTATATCTGAATGTGGCTTATGGGTAAAAAGGTTGGGGACCCCCGCAAATCTGGAATCCCCATCTTATATGGGCAAGTGGTGGTACTCAGTATGTTGGCACTGCCCCCAAGAGATAGGCCAGTTTAGCAATGTCACTGCTGAGAAATTGGTGCATGCATAACACAATAGATATTCCATGTATTCAGCATACAGGGTCATATGATACATCAGACCACTCGACTGCTGTGGGGTCTGGGGGACAGGGTAGTGATGGTTGGAGCATTGGGGGAAGGGGTGGTGATTGGAGTTGGGCGAATAAGGAGGGGAATGCATTGCCAGCTTTTCTACGTTATGCCATGGAATGCATTTTTATGGAAAAAAAGGGGAAAGTTACAAGAGTATTTTGGCCACAAACATTCTGCAAACTTTTTCTAAGGGAATGAGAGGCACCAGGAGCAGTTTGTTGTGCTTTGGGCTGAAATACACCAACAAAGAATACACCGAATATCGCAGAAGCCTTTATGGCCTTCAACTGAAACTAGTCTAGTTATACTTACTATAACAAAGAATAATGACCAGCTGTCGTGGTGACTTTTTCCTTTTCCAAAAATAAAAGAGATGACATAAACACAAAGGATCATTGACGTGCCATATCCAATGATGCCGGTGATCTACAATGGCAAAAGAATTGCCAAAATGATTTTCTTTCTCTTGACATAAACCAAGTTTCATTAAAATGAGAGCACATTTATTTTAATATAAATAATCCCCAGGTATGGGATCTTTTATATAGAATACTCAGGACCTGGTAAAGGCTCTTTCTGTAATTCGGATCTCCATACTTTAATTCTGCTAACAATCATTTAAACATTGAACAAGCCCAAGAGGATTGTTTTCCTTCAATATAGATGCATGCAACTTAGTTAGGATCAAATACAAGTTACTGCTTTATTATTACAGAGAAAAAGGCAATAAGTTAAAAAATATAAATTATTTGTTTAAAATGCACATGGAAGATGGCTTTCTTATAATTCAGAGCTTTTTGGGCAATGGGTTTCCAGATAAGGCATCCCATGCCAGTTTTAATCCCATACCTTTATTAACTATAACTTTAACCCTTTTTAAAATAGTTCAACTTAAAAAATGATATAAGGATTTTAATATACTTTAGAAAATTATATTCTGACAATTTGCAAAAAGTCTTTATTTTTTACTTTGTGATGTTTGAATTAATTTTTTCCCCCAAATCTCCAGTTTGGAGATTTAGCATAATGCTTGTTGCTAGCAACCATGCAGTGGTTTCATTTGGAACCTACTGTAGATGGAAAGAAAGAACTTAGAAATTTAGAAACAGACAAATCCAACATAAATGTTTTTTAAAAAAAGAACAAATATAGAAGAAAAGGTATAACATATGGAACAGAAAATGGTACAATGCAACATACAGTTATAGAAAACGACATTATACATATGGAATAGAGAAGTTATAACATATGGAAGAGAAAATAAACTACCAGCTGTAAAAAGGTGAAATGTTATCAACATATGTTCCATATTCTCTGTCACCTTGTCTAGTGACAATAATAGTAATTATAGTAATATAATTCAAATATCTTAAAGAGCCAGTACAGTGTTCAAGTGACCCTTACCATCACCATAGAAGGAACAAAACCCAATAGAATGTAGCTGTTGAATGCAAAGAATATGGCCAACATCATGAAGAGTAAAATCCAATAGAGAATGACATCCACAAGCGCTTGGCCAAACCAGTATGCAGATGGAAAGAGACTGGAAATCCTCAACTGAGTACGGGCATTGATCTAAATAAAGCAAAACGAGTTGGAACAGTAATGCCATGCAAAAATATCTACTTGCCCACTTGCTGGCTACATGTTTAACAAAATTATGGAGAGTCCATTAGAGAGAATTGGAGAAAAAAAACATATAGTCACAATTAAAGTTAACAATCTATTCCATTAAGAAAGAAATGTAAGAGGGTTAAAGGGGAAGAAAGTCTAAAATAGAAAGTCTAAAATAGAAATGCTGTATTTTGTATACTAAACATAAACATGGACTTACTGCACCAGAAACCGAATAAAACAAATGATTTATGCTTTCAAAGTTGGCCACAGGGGGTCACCATCTTGTAACTTTTTTAAACATCTTTGCAAGACCAAGACTGTGCACATGCTCTGTATGGTCTGGGCTGCTTAGGGATCGTCATAAATAATCAAAACAGCACAAGTCAAATAATATCTGCCAGAAGCCGATACAGCAAGACTGATTAATAATTAGAATAGGCAGATTGAACTTGGTCCTGTGTTGTTATGTACCGTATATTCTCGAGTATAAGCCGATCCGAGTATAAGCCGAGGTACCTAATTTTACCTACGAAAACTGGGAAAACTTATTGACTCTAGTATAAGCCTAGACACAACTACAGCCCTGTCTCCCAACAGCCCACCTTCCGCCAAAGAGACTCCCCCAGCGATCAACCGGACTTCTTTGCAAAGTTGATGGTGACAGAGAATTGTGCAGAGAGTGCTGTGTGATATTGCCATCACTGTTAATCTTTCGTATAACCAACAGAGGGTGCTGTGTGATATTGCCATCACTGTTAATCCTTTATACAACCAACAGAGGGCGCTGTGTGATATTGCAGTCACTGTTATTCTTTCATATACTGTAACCAACAGTGGGCACTGTGTGATATTGCAGTCACTGTTATTCTTTGATATAACCAACAGATGGCGCTGTGTGATATTGCAGTTACTGTTATTCTTTGATATATACCAACAGATGGCGCTGTGTGATATTGCAGTTACTGTTATTCTTTGATATAACCAACAGATGGCGCTGTGTGATATTACAGTCACTGTTATTCTTTGATATAACCAACAGATGGCGCTGTGTGATATTGCAGTTACTGTTATTCTTTGATATAACCAACAGATGGCGCTGTGTGATATTGCAGTTACTGTTATTCTTTGATATAACCAACAGATGGCGCTGTGTGATATTGCAGTCACTGTTATTCTTTGATATAACCAACAGATGGCGCTGTGTGATATTGCAGTCACTGTTATTCTTTGATATAACCAACAGATGGCGCTGTGTGATATTGCAGTTACTGTTATTCTTTGATATAACCAACAGATGGCGCTGTGTGATATTGCAGTCACTGTTATTCTTTGATATAACCAACAGATGACGCTGTGTGATATTGCAGTTACTGTTATTCTTTTATATAACCAACAGATGGCGCTGTGTGATATTGCAGTCACTGTTATTCTTTGATATAACCAACAGATGGCGCTGTGTGAAATTGCAGTTACTGTTATTCTTTCATATAACCAACAGAGGGCGCACTGTTATTCTTTGATATAACCAACAGAGGGTGCTGTGTGATATTGCAGTCACTGTTATTCTTTGATATAACCAACAGATGGCGCTGTGGGATATTGCAGTCACTGTTATTCTTTCATATAACCAACAGAGGGCGCACTGTTATTCTTTCATAAAACCAACAGAGGGCATTGTGGGATATTGCAGTCTCTCCCCAAGTGTACTGTTGGTATAGGAATGATTAAAAGTGACTGCAATCTCAGCTACTGCCCGCTGACCCGAGTATAAGCCGAGGTAGACTTTTTCAGCACATTTTGGATGCTGAAAAACTCGGTTTATACTCAAGTATATACGGTAATCTAATGTGGATTTCATAGTTTTTGTATTGTTTAATACAAACTTTATCCAACTCTGCAGAACCAGTGGCTGCAGCAAAATAATCCTCCAAATAGAATCTCAGTTTATATGGCTCCATGATCTCTGTCCCTGCAGCTGGTGTTGGAAACAGTAAAGGGGATGTAAAGGCAAAAATAAAAATCCATTACAAATCTCTACACAGTCCCCGACTGCTCTACAGGAAAACAAACAAAGCTGCTTGAGTTCTGCATGGCTGGGAAGTAAGGCGGGGGCTCCCTCTGCTGTTCATAAGTATGATTGTTTCTCTGCAGAGCAGTTAGGGACCGTCTGACAATTCCTATCCCCAGCAGTTAATGAAGGGGGAATTTCACTGCATACAGTCAGGTTTCTTATAAAAATGGTACACATTTTTTAATTAAAGTATATTGGAGATAGGTTTCTTTTTAATTAAAGAAAGTAAAAATTGGATTTTATTTTTTTGCCTTTACATGCCCTTTAAAACACAAGGCTGCTTACTAAATGAGAACTGTACTCTATTTTTCAAAAAGGAGGTTTGGCCCATCCATGACTCTTTATTTACTTTCATCACCTTATTCTGGTTTCTGCATTTGTTTTGTAAGGAAGGTGTGGAGAGCAGCTTTCAGGGTACAATTAGACTAACAGGCGTCAGCATAATATCCCTTGGGCCCACTGCAGTCCTTGGGTGCCATGATTACTGAAATAAAGTCTCAGTTGAAGTCCTGGTTATTGATGCACCGATTCTAGGGCATGTATCTTAATCTTTACCAGCATAATAAAGCAAATGGAGCTTGTTTTAGACATAAAAATGATGGCTGAACACAGTTTGTTATCAGCTGTGTTTAAACATCATTTAAATGTCTAAACAAAGTTCCATTCAATCTGCTATGTTCAGTGAAGGTGAAGATACATACCCAGATTTGTTAAGTCACTTTAAACCCCTACTGTCTGGACATGTTGGATAGAAAGAAGTTGTTTCAGGGGCCCAGTGACTGCTGAGGAAATAGGAAGGAATTTCTACTAACGTGGAGGAAGTAGATCAGGGTGGAATATCATTAGATAGCTGTCAGGAAAAGGGTTAAAATTGAGTCTAGCCAATATTATGATTATTATACGTCTGCCATGATCTAACCTGAAGGAAATATAATTCTCATTGGCAAGTTTATAGAACAAATTCTTCATTACTCACCCTGTTGTCTTCAGTGCTGCTCATTGCAATGTGAGGCGAAAGACCCGATGCAAAAATCAATAAAAAAACAATTGATATATATGCTGTTTGATAGTTATAATTTTCATCCTGGAGAAAGCAAATTTAGATAAAAATGAAATTGCCTGAAAACACACAAGAAACAGACATTTCTTTTTCTGTCAGGGTTTCATTCTTATTTGATTTGGCACTTTTAGGGACACCACCACACTCCTCACTAACCTCAGTCAGACTAATAGGCTCTTTAGTCTACAGCAGTTTGTTGAGGAGTAGTATAACTAGGTAAAAAAAAAAGCTTGAGAACCCAACTAGCAGGAAGAATGAACTTTACTAGACCAATACCTACTCTTCTAAACCTCGGGCTGAAATGATCAAAAAAGGTATATTTGGCCAATGTTGTGTATTGTTAACTCAAGACAACCTTCATTAAGATAAGCAAGAAGGAACATTCCCTCAAGGGACAGAAAAGTCCCTAAATACAGGTGATAATTGATTTTTTTCCCCCGCCATTTTAAAGTCCAATGAATGCTCCAAATTTTTTCGTTTTATATTACATGTACATACATATGCTCTTGAAGGTCCTTATTGCTACTTCTGGTTTATAAAATGCCCTTAATGATAATTCAAGCACAGAATACATTTTTTACCCTTCATTGGGTAAGAATATTCAATTGTAGTATTACTGGAAGTTCCTAATATTTTATCATAACTACCCCCATCGCTTATCTGTTTTGTGGGTGACAGTAATGTACCTAACAGCCTCTGGGCCTGGGCACAGGATGTGCACCTGGACCCCCACCCCTCTAAATGCGCTAGACACATGGTTTTTGCCTTACAGTCGCGCTGCAGTGCATTCAGTATTTATCTAGAACAGGGGTGTTGAATCTTTTGGCTTGCCGGGCCACATTGGAAAAAAAAAATTGTCTGGGGCCACATATAAAATACACTTTTAATTGTAAAAATAAAGTAAATACACAGAAAAGAACTACAATGCCAGTTGGATAACCAGATGGAGCTATCACTGGAATATGGGACACCTGGATAATAAATAGACGTATTATTATATTATTATTACTAACTGGGCAATGGGCAGAGACCCCCTCCTCCTATTTCCTCTGGAACCAAGAGTTTCAAGATGGGCCGCATTCATATGCATCCTGGGCCGCATGTGGCCCTCGGGCCGCAGTTTGGACACCCCTGATCTAGAATCAGTGATCCCCAACCAGTAGCTCGTGAGCAACATGTTGCTCTCCAACCCCTTGGATGTTGCTCTCAGTGGCCTCAAAGCAGGTGCTTATTTTTAAATTCCAGGCAAGTTTTGGTTGTATAAAAACCAGGTACATTGCCAAACAGAGCCTCAATGTAGGTTGACAGTCCACATAGGGGCTACCAAATGGCCAATCACAGCACTTATTTGGCACCCCAAGAACATTTTTCATGTTAGTGTTGCACCCCAACTCCTTTTACTTCTGAATGTTGCTCACGGGTTCAAAAGGTTGGGGATCCCTGATCTAGATCTTACCATAGACAAACACCACCCTTAGTACAACACAAAACTATAGAAAAGGCTATAGTATGAAAATACTATATTATTAATATAATATATTTATATATATTTCACTCACTCGTAGAATTAACATCTCTAAAATTATATATCTTCCCAAACTCTTATATATCCTCAGTATATCCCTAAATCCACATTACAAATAATAGATCACACACAGCCACACTTTGTCTGGGTCCAAAAAAATCCAGCAGTAGCCCCAATCCTGCAACTGTATTTAGCCATGCCTAACTGAACTTTACTATTTGGCAGCTCAAACCATACAGGCTTCTAATTGGAAAACATTTGACACTGAAAACCCAGCTTCCACTTCAGAAGCGCTCCACTTTGGCGGTTTTTGATTTTTTAATTGGGCGTTTTTTTGCGACTTTTTTGTCTTGGCAACAATTTTGCTTTGGCGACTTTTTTGTCGCAGCAAAATGTGGCAGATTTTTGCCACATTTTCACAAATAAATTTGCAGATGGAGAAACGCAGAATTTGCTCATCACTATTGATAGGTAACTCAAGCCTTGAAGCTAAATTCCTTCCTGTATGTCTGCAGGATCTAAATATGATCTAGCACAAGATAAAGGCACCACCCAGTATTAAATTGGTGAAGATAAAACTACACTCACCTTAGATATAGGGTGGTTCCACACACGGATGTGTTCTGAGACCTTGAAGTCCTTCAAAAGAGCATTGCTGATGATATTTAGAAGCACTGGTAGTGAGTTATGTGCTTTGGGGTTTGCCACAATGGTAAAATTGTAACCTTGTATCTGTAAAAAGTAAATAATATTTAATTTATCAACCTATATTGTTCATGAAAAACATTTTTTTTTAGTTTTAAGTGTTTTTGTAACATATTTTGCATTCTTTGAAGTGTGTATACAGTATTAAGCCTGTCTAAAAACATAAAAGTTTCACCAAAAACAGTTGGACTCTCCTGTCCTATCACAAATGATAAATTTGTGGCCATTTCTAACATTAAGGGGCAGATTTTTCAAGGGTCGAATTTCGAAGTACAAAAAATTTTGACGTGAATTCGACATTTTTTTCACCGAATTTGGCAATCCTACGATCGAATAAAAATCGTTCAAACGATTTTAGCGTACAATCGAAGGATTTTTATTCGATGTGTAAAGACTTAGAAAAAGTTTGTAGAAGGTCCCCATAGGCTAACATAGCAATTTGGCAGGTTTAATTTGGTGAAGTATTGAAGTCGAAGTTTTTTTTAAAGAGACAGTACTTTGATTATCGAATGGTCGAATATTCGAAAGATTTTTACTTCGAATCGAAATCGAAGTAAATTCGAGGTCGTAGTATCCTATTCGATGGTCGAAGTATCCAAAAAATTACTTCGAAATTCGAGCTTATTGTACTTCGAAAATTCACTCGAACCTTAGTAAATCTGCCCCTTACTTACTATAGACCTTTTTAAAAGTCTTAAAGAGTGATTTTATACTCCTATGGCATAAATTTATTTAGTATTCTTACTCCAACAAAAAATAAAAGGGTTATTGTCATTACAATTGTCTTGTTTTGGAAAAAAAACCTTTATATTTTAAGGTAAGGCATATATACTGTATCTTGACTGCAATGTCCATAAGACCAAAACCATGAATCTTTATTTAATTTCAGATTTACATTACTAAAAGTCCAATCACCTCTTTGGCCTGAGAGACTTCAATGGCTCCTCTGTACTTTACAGTGTCCATGTCATATGTGCCACTGATCACGTTGACTGCAATATTCTGTTCCTTCACTGCACCAACAAAGTCGTCAATAGATGAACCTGCCTCAGATATAAATATCTGAAGTTTATACTCAGATATGTAAATGAAACTAACAATGTTATTGCCTTTAAATTGCACTTCAGTGTTTTGAATTAGTTTAAAGAACTCATAAACATTCTGCCTGGGTGACAGTTTGCCTTGTAGAAAAGTGTCATGCAAATGTCTATTTAAAGATGGAGACTTGACAGACCAGAATCATCTTTTGGACAGACACAGGGTATGTCCGGGCATATTGAATACGCTCTTGTCTTTTGAATAGTATTTTATATTGTGTTGTTTTATATTTTTTCCTATAGCCATCAGAAGGAAATCCCTTACCAGTGTTGTTATGAATCAGCAGATCCGTGTAGTATTTGTTTAGTCGACTTCCAGGACTTTGAAAGTAGAGACTCGGGGTGAGTTCCCAAGAATCATATTTACTGGCAATGTTAGACAATATACTGCTTAAAATCGGAGGTAAAATAATAAGAACCAGAAGTAACAATCTAAAAAAAAAAAAAAAAAAATCTTAATATGGAATCTGAAAATAAACATATCACAATGTGGCCATTAATAGCAAAACAGAAGAAACTGCAGCACCTCTTATTTGAAAAAATGTGAAGAATTTATTATAGTTGGTCAGTAACAGAGGACTACAGATCAGGACAAGTCTATCGCTGGACAGAGGGAGAGAGCAGCCCGCGCACATCTGAGCCGCGTGACGTCATCACACAGCGCCAACCCAACTCACAGCAGCAGCTGCCGTACAGGCAATACCAGAGAGGGAGAGGACAACATCGCAGACCGAAACGCTGGGGGAGCAGACCGCTGAATTACAGCAGCGAGGAGCTGTCAGGAGGCGAATCTAGCACAGAGGCTTTTTTAGGAGAAGGCCCCCAGGACCACCGAGGCACCAGAGAAGAGGGGGCAAAAGGCACCAACGTTCTAAGAAACAGCCAAGCACAGAGACAGCAACCTGGACGGACAGCACGCCAACAACCAAAACGTTAGTACATAATATTTCCTCCTTTCCCCTCTCTGAACAGCAAATAACTTTACTAAACAAAGGTTTATCATTCTGTCCAACCAATCGGTGTGATGCTTTCACCCTAGACATTGACATGGAGAGGTTTTTCAGAAGTCTAAGACTGAAGTCCTTCTTTAATGTACCCAGGCCATTTGAATCCACATACTGTAATACTGGGTTAGGACACTCTCAACTTAGTTTGAAAAAACTTGGCCTACGTAATAAAAGCACATTTGTTCCCCCACCAGGTGATAATGCTGTGGAAACATACATTAAGTTGGTTAAAAATGATATTGATGTGGTCAAAAAAAACAATATTGATATCACTCCTGCAAATGTAAGATATAATATGTCTAGGAATGAACAACGAGAATTACGCACTTTAATGAGCAAACCTGACATAATCTTTAAACCAGCAGACAAAGGGGGCGCCCTAGTGGTAATGGATAAGGACCAATACATACAGGAGATTACAAACCAGCTGAGTAATGAGGAGGTATATAAAAAAGTCAGCAAGGACCCCCTCCCTGAGATACAAAAACGTATAACACAGGTCATTGACCAAGGAGTGGAGGATGGTATAATTGAGAAAGACACAGAAAAATTTCTGATAAAAGAACATCCTATGACACCAGTTTTTTACACGCTGCCTAAAATACATAAAGATCCCACTCACCCACCAGGTAGACCCATAGTGGCAGGCACTGATTCAGTATTCTCCCCTCTAGCAACCTATCTAGATAGGGTTTTACAGCCACTGGTGGTCAATACTAGATCATATCTAAAGGACAATATGCAACTGCTCAATCAACTACATGATATCATCCTACCAAGTACGGAGGTCTATTTGGTAAGCTTGGATGTAGGCAGCTTGTATACTTCAATATCCCATGAGATGGGGATAAAAGCAGTAAGTGACAGTCTCCAGAACACTGACCATAGCGAGTCAGAACAATCTTTTCTGATTGATCTTCTAAAATAGTGTTGTATGAGAACTATTTTTTATTTGGAGACTCATATTACATGCAATGTCGGGGCACAGCCATGGGGAGTAATGTGGCACCAACCTATGCCAATTTGTACATGGCAAGCTTTGAGGAACAATATGTATATTCAAATGTTTTGTTTTCTTCACACTGTATTTTCTATCGTCGCTACATAGACGATATTTTTATGATTTGGAATGGTGATAGGGACACCTTGCTAGAATTTTACAACTGGCTCAATACGGTAGTACCCACAATCCAATTCACACTTGTTTCTGATCAAAAATGTGTGTCTTTTCTAGATCTGAACATATACATTGACAACAATCGTCTGGAGACAGACTGGTATAAAAAACCAACTGATCGCAACACACTACTGCACTATAAAAGTTGTCATCCTCCAGCTCTCAAGAAATCTCTACCTAAGACACAATTAGCTCGAATCAAAAGGATTGTATCAGATCCAGAGCTATTTCCCTTGAGAGCAGCTGAAATGATTGAACGCTTCAGTGACAGAGGCTATCCCAAAGAGGCCCTCACTGAGAGCGATAAACACATGAAAAACATTCCAAGAGAAACTTTGCTTAAAAACAAAAATACACCAAAAACACAAAAGAGATTGGCTTTTGTAAGCCAATATACATCAGCCAGTAAACATATAGCCACGGTTTTACGCAAACACTGGCATATACTACAAAAATGCTCCCCAGACATTGAGGAGTTTACTTCCCCTCCATTGATGGCTTATAGGAGAGGGAGGAATATCAGGGACACCTTGGTAAAAGCAGATATTGGCCCAACTAAAAAAACAGGCCAGCAATACCTAGCCGACATCAAACCGGGAACTTTCCCTTGCTTAAATTGTGCACAGTGCAACAGTGTGACTAAAGGACAGAGCTTCACACATCCCCACACTGGGAGAAAATTTACTATTAAACAATTTTTCACATGTGAATCTACATATGTGATTTATTTAATCAAATGCCCATGTGGACTAGGATATGTGGGAGAAACAACTCAGAAAGTGAAAGATATGATTTCTAAACACAAATCAACCATAAGATGCGAGGATCTAGAACTCCCTATACCTGCACACTTCCATACAGCAAAACATACACCAAGTCAGCTGAGATTTCAGATTATTGATGGGGTCCCCAAATTAAGAAGAGGGGGCGATCGGTTAAAAGTCCTCAAAAGAAAAGAAATGCATTGGATAAATAAACTGGGTACGCTTTGGCCCAAGGGCCTCAATAAGGAATATACACCTATGTGCTTTATATAAGTTATAATACCCTTTGTTTCTACCTAGGTCAGACAACACCTTCTTTTGTTCTGATTGGTTTTAACCTTTTACTATATGCTTACAATTCTCTAAACATGATTTCTGTCTTTTAAGGTTATCAACATTTATGAAGAATGGGTACATGATCCCGGACTGCATCGAGGTGATTCCAATTGGAACTATCCTCTCCGGGCAAAAGGTACTACAGTCTCTATAACCTTATACATTGTTTTATTTTTATCACTAAGTGTCACCATTGCAATTTGTTCTATAAATACAACTAATTACCTAGCACGGAAATTGGATGAACAAGACACACGGAAAATGTATAATGCTTGGACTCTATTGGACTTTCATGATGTATTCACTTGATGGGTTAAACTTAATTGGGGGTGGGTCCTGATACTGTGCACGCCCCCAATGTGGGGGATAAATGTTTGTATCACACACTATCAGGCAGGCTTGAGAAAGGGCAAGACAAGGCCCGAAACGTTGCCTGTTACTGACCAACTATAATAAATTCTTCACATTTTTTCAAATAAAAAAAAAAAAAAAAGCCTGTTACTGACCAACTATAATAAATTCTTCACATTTTTTCAAATAAGAGGTGCTGCAGTTTCTTCTGTTTTGCTGTATAATTGGCCTATGGCAAGGGCCTATACACTGCTCTGCACTCTGCCCGAAAGGAACCTAAACGAGGTGGTTGAAGCACACACATCTGTACACAATGTGGCCATTAATATACTGTGATAGTATTCAATTATTCAGTAGGTACATAGGTTTCAAAAGTTCATGTAAAACTACTCACAAATCTGTTTGTTTTCATTTTTTATAATTTGTGGTTTTTGAGTTATTTAGCCTTTTATTCAGCAGCTCTTCAATTTGCATCTTAAGCAATCTGGTAACTAGGGTCCACATTACCCTAGCAACCATGCATTGATTTGAATAAGAGTCTGGAATATGAATAGGAGAGGCCTGAATAGAAGGATCAGTAATTATTAACAATAACAATAGATTTGTAGTCTTACAGAGCATTTGTTTTTTTAGACAGGAGTCAGCGATGCCCATTTGAAAGCTGCAAAGAGTCAGAAGAAAAAAGGCAAATAACTATAAAAAATAAATAATGAAAACCAATTGAAAAGTTTCTTAGAATTGGCCATTCTATAACATAATAAAAGTTAGTTTAAAGGTGAACCACCCCTTTAATAACCATTTCTTCCTAGGTGCCAGCCATGTATATTCCAGATTTTAAGGCTTGACCCCTAAACCAGATAGATTTTAACTAAAAAAAGGGTTTTTATTAGGGATGCACCGAATCCACTATTTTGGATTCGGCTGAACCCCGACACCTTTGCGAAAGATTCAGCCAAATACAGAACCAAATCCTAATTTGCATATGTAAATTAGAGGTAGGAAGGGGAAAACATTTTTTACGTCCTTGTTTTGTGACAGAAAGTCACGTGATTTCCCTCCCCGTCCCTAATTTGCATATGCAAATTAGGATTCGGTTCGGCTGGGCAGAAGGATTCGGCCGAATACGAACCCTGAAAAAGGCTGAATCCTGGCCAAATCCCGAATGAATCCTGGATTCGGTGCATCCCTAGTTTTTATAGATAACATTCTTCATATTTATATCATGGAAGTATTGGCTATTATGACATTTGCCAAAATATATACAGTATATATATATATATATATATATATATATATATATATATATATATATATATATATATATATATATATATATATATATTGTTTAAAATGTTTTGCAAAAAAAAAAAATGTAATCTTGTCAGGAGGCTTATAAAGGTACAAACAAGACGAGTGGGTGATGTGTATAATGTGAAAAACAAAATATATTAGTTACTTTTATATTTTTTTTTCTTTGCATTCACCTATAATGTAACAGTAAACAGGGTCGGACTGGAGCATTGGGGGCCCACTAGGACTGAAACTCAAAGGGCCCCCCTGACAGTCAATGTGGGTCCCCTCCCGACTTTTAAAACTAGTGTTGCTATGTCAGGGCCGCCATCAGAAATCGCAGGGCCCCATACGAAAAAAATTTCTGGGCCCCCTGGGCTGCGCCCACCACAAGCCCCACCTACAGGTCCACCCTCCCCACCCCACAGGTACACCCCCCACCACACACTAAAAAAAACATTGGTGGCTATGGTTAATAAAAATAATAAAAAAATATTGGTGGTCAGGGCCCCCTCATTGAAAAAAACATTTGTGGTCAGGACCCCCCATTAAAAAATATTGGTGGCTAGGACCCCACATGATGAAAAAAATTGGTGCCCCAGGGCCCCCCCCCACGTCATAAGAAAATTGGTGGCCAGGGCCCCCCTTAAACGTCCATGTAAAAAGACTTTCCCCCC
Organism: Xenopus laevis; assembly: GCF_017654675.1. Classification (NCBI taxonomy): domain Eukaryota; kingdom Metazoa; phylum Chordata; class Amphibia; order Anura; family Pipidae; genus Xenopus; species Xenopus laevis. The sequence goes on along the minus strand of NC_054388.1, from coordinate 18,119,558 downwards.
CCAGAAGTTTTTAAAAAAATTGGTGCCCAGGGCCCCACCACAGAACAGGGACCACAAAGGGTTACCTTTAGGGGGGCCCTGCCATGTTACAATTACTTCATTAGTGTGGCCCACCTGCTGTCAGTGAGCTGCCAACTACAGAAGGGAGGAGGGGAGCACAGGTGGCAGCATCTTCTTCCAGTGACAGCATTTTCTTCCCTTATTGGTCACAGAATTTCAAGTCCTGGTAAAGCTGCATGGTGATTGGATGAGCTGGAGGAGAAGTTGAAACCTCAACTATCCAATCCCAGAGCAGCTCAACCGGGACTTGAACTCAGTGACCAATAAGGGGAAGTAATGGACAGAAGATACCTCCCCTTGTGCTCCTGCCCTGCCTTCCCGAAGTCGGCAGCTCTCAGAAAGCAGAGGGGCCCAGCTAATCAAGAAAGTGCGGTGTGGCCTGCCCCCCTTACCCTCGGGCCCCCTACAAATCTCCCCCCCTGTCCCCCCCCCTTTGATGGCTGCCCTGTGCGATGTGCGCAAATAGCACATCTCTAATCAGAGGAGCAGGTCTGGACCAGCAAGGGCCCATGAGGATTTTTTTCCCGGTGTCCCATCGGCCATAAATAATGATACAGTAACATTAGTAATCCCAAAAAAATCCACCCACATTGTTCTGAAGCTTTTAGTGTCATGTCTTAACTTCAGAAAGCGAATCCTTGCAACAGCCAATACTTGCTGTCTCCACAGGGCAAGGCCACTAAGTGTCACAGAGTCAGGCATCACTAAAAGTGACTCTTCCATTTCAGCTGAAAAATCCTCTCTGTCCTCAGTTGTCCTGGACTCAGGACCGAAAACCTCATAATCTGTAGCAAGAGACAAAATGGGTCATTTATAACCTGTAAGAGCCGTCATGCTAAATG